>NC_087085.1:8543621-9743621 GCF_036172545.1 Culicoides brevitarsis
TTTTCGAAGCTAAATAACAACTTCTGATTCAATTACATTGGAATTCATAAAGAAATAAAAAAAAATAATAATTGTTATAAATAAATGAGAATTCAATATAGTAATTGCACAGATGAGTAAATAAAGATAAATAATGTATAAAAAAACGAACAACGTTTACTTTGCAAAGTGCATTAAAAGTAAATGAGAGAGAGACAATTAAACTCGATCTAGAAAGTCGTCGTCTTCAAGGTTTTCCATTCATTGATTGAATAAAGTTCAAAAAGAGGTCAAAAGGCTGCGTTTTGCTTACCTTTGCTGCTGTTGTTGGTACATTCGATCTCTCTTGTTTTCCTCGTATTCTCTGTAGATTTGTTTTTCAATCTCCTGAAAATTTTAAAAAAAATAAATAAAAATTAATTATATTTTTTATAAAATTTAAATCGAATTGTTTTGTCCAAAATTTTTTTTTATATTTAAAAATTATTTATTTATTTTTTATTTTAAAGAAATTAAATTTTAATTTAATTTAATTAGTTTTTTTTAAATTTAATTTAATTATTTTATTTAAATTTTATTTTTTTTTAAATTTTTAATTAATTTTATTTAATTAAAAATTTAAATTAATTTTTAATATTTCAAAAATAAAATTGAAATATTAATTAATTTATTTAATTTTATTTAATAAAAATTAAATTTTTATCGAAATTGTTTTTAAATGATAAAAAAAATATTTTTATTAATAAAAAAAAATTTAAAAAATTATTTTTTCAAATTAAAAATTTTCTTTAAAATAAAAATTTTAATAAAGCTTTAAAAAATTTAAAAATAAATAAAAAAAATAATTTAATTCAATTTAAATTATTAAACTTGGTCAAAATTTTAATTTTTTTTTTAAATTTTTAGACAAAACAATTTCTTTTAAAATAATTTCTCTGAATGATACTTACCCGTACCCTTCTGTCGTCATGCTCCACGTTCCGTAATTCATTCTCCAATTGGGCAAACCTGCTGGTTACATTTCGTATCTTTCCGTGCAATATTTTGTATTCCTGGTAATCGTTGGCGAATTCAGTCTTGTATCTGCGGCGTTGCTCAACAGACGTAATTTTTGTGTAATTACTAAAAAAATCCAACAAAAATCATTAAAAACAGTTCTTTTCCACAGAAAAAATGGGTTTTAAGGAACTCACCTAAAGTCATTTGTGTCATTTGCATTATCCCGATAAGCGTTATTATCTGTATCCATTCCATAATCTCCGTTTCGATGATCATCATGCATACCCGTTCCATTAACTACACTATTTGACGATGATATTCTATTGGCCACTTCATGTCCGAGTACCGAATAACTTAAGCTTAAACCACTATCTTCAGATTCTTGAGCATTTGGTGTAACGTTCGATCTGAAAAAGTTAAAAAAATGAAAAAAATTAATTAAAATTTTTATTTTTTAAATAATTCAAGAGCATGCAGTCAATTTAACTCAACTTCAACGCAGCAAGACAACAAAGGTTAGTTTTTAGTGAGTTTTAATGAACGCGATTTTTGCTCTTTTGATGAAAAAAGGTGTTAAGGATCAGAGATTTTAGATACTTTTTTGGCAATTTTCGGGGTTGGTATTAAAAATTTCTGATTTTTAGTTAAAAAAATGGTAAAAAGTGATCATTACCCATAATATCTAGTACGCATTTCGTCATGATTCATAATTTCCCTTGACCGTGGATTCATATTTGACGCGTCTCTCGAGTCACGAACGCCTCGTCTAAAAGTTTTCATGATTAAATTTACAAAATTTGCATGATTTTTAGGGGTTTCGCGAGGTTTGAAGCAATTTTATGTTTTTTTTATTCGAAAAAAAATGACAAGCCATATACACAAAAATCTTCACCCTTATGAAATGGCATGCAGAAAATGCGACAAACAGCACAAAACGATGACGATGCAAAAAAAGAACGAAAACTCACCTTATCTTATCCTGGTTAACAATATCTTTCCTATAATGACTAATTCTCTGTTTCTTACTAGCGGGTCCATCAAGATGGCAGGTATCACTTTTTAATGGCGGTCGTTTAACAGCAGGCGGAGGACTTCCGTTGTGCGTACTCGTCGGGCTCTGTCCCGATGTTGAGCTTCCGCCGTCGCTGCTGAGGGGCGGCGTCAGGTTTTGCGGTTTCCGACGTTTCAGCGTTTGTCGATCCTGTTCCTCGTAAAATGGCCAATCCTCCTGCACGTCATTCCAGATATGTCGGTGCAAGTGATAAGTGTTGTCGCGCATAAATGATATTTGTTTTAATACAGTAGCTATACAATGTTTTTCCTTGTCTTTAATACCATCTGCGAATAAAAAAAGAGATAAAGAGACATTTAGTTTAATTGTATTATGCAATGAGACATATTTTTGCCGTCATTTGAGTTTAATTGGTTTTTGTATCAGAAAATAACTTTTTTTACGCATCTTAATAGGTTGATGCAATTTGACGAAATATTTTATTTTTTTAATTATTAAAATTTTTAAAGAAAATTAATATTTTTCGCTCATTCAAAAAAAAAAAAAAAAAATAAATAAATAAAAATAAATAAATAAAAATAAAAAAAAAAAAAATAAATAAATAAATAAATAAAAATAAATAAAATAAAAATAAATTTAATTAATAAATAAATAAAATAAATTATTAAATATTAATAATTATTTAAAAATATTAAAAAAATTGATAAAAAAAAATAAATGAATTAATTTTTTTTAATGTTTAAAAAAAATAAAATTTGATTAAAAATTATAAATTAACATTATTTAATTTTATTTATTAAAATTAAATGAATAAAATCAATTAATTAAAAAAATTTGAAAATTATAAAAAAAAATTTAAATATTTAATTTTTTGTTATAGAAATGACAAAAAAAATATTTTTAAAAAAATAAAATATAACAAAAATTTTAAATTAATTAAATTAAATAAATAAATTGTTAATTTTTATGGATTTTCATAATTTTTTTTTAACTTTAAAAAATTAAAAAAAAAATACAAAAATAAATATTTGATAAATAAATTAATCCCATTTAAAATTTTAAATAATTAATTAAAATAAGTAAAATAAAATAATAAATATTTTTTAAAATTGTAATTTCTTATTAAGGAAAAACCGTCACTCTTATATTAAAAAAAAAATAAAATAAAAAAATGCATTTAATGATCTCTAAACATTTCCTCATGTATTTTTATGATAAAGCAATTATCCACATTGCACCACAAAAACCACATTCAATTCCTTCATCTCTTTTTGCCTTAAATCCGATGCAAACCGATGACTTGTTATGTCTTTATTTCAGTTTCATCGCACAGCATTTACCGTTTTTTAGCATCAATTTTGCATTCATTTCCAATATTTAGGTTAAAAAAATATTGTTTACTAATTTTTTGTACCCGACATTAGCTCTCGAAATGTATGAATGAATGTGTGTAATTTCTTACTTGTTTTTGTTTTGAACGAAAAAAAAAAATAATAATTTTGCACCGTACAGTGGTCAATGCATGAATTGGAGGAGAAAGTATATTTGATGTGATATGCAACTTTTTTTTGTATCGTCATTATCTTCATTTTATTACTATATTATTACATTACACGACGTATTTTGTGCGTCTGTGAGCGAAGAAGAAGAAGAAATGAAGGCCGTTCGTAACTTTTTTCAATGAATGAGACGCAAAGACGAAGAAAATAACATGAAGCAACGGAAAAATAAAAGTGTGTTTGATTATAATTCTTCATTTCTCCGTCTTTCTCTCTCTCTCGTGCTCTCGCTCGGGCGTTAATTTACAAGTAAAACCATGACAGACAAAATGTTGTTGTTGTTGTTTTTATGCTGCATGTACCGTTTTTACCATAATTTCATTTGAAAGAAAAAAAAATCTTCTTCACATACTCGAGCTCATATAACCGGAAAATATGTTTGCTCATTTTGGGAAAGAGCAAATAACAACAACAGGTTGTTACTCAAAACAGAAATTATTTATGCATCATTATGGTGATTACGACGACGATGATGATGTTTGTTAAAGCCAGCGATGATTTGACATTTGTTGCAAAACATTTCAAGGGCGTTTAATTTTACATGCTTCGTTGTCGCGGCAGCGAAAGTGCCCGAAAAAAATCTAAAATCGACCAGAAACGTGCGTGAAATTCCGATATCGGTACGAAAATTTGTTTTTTTTTTACTTCTACGATAAACATGCAAATTCTTGTTGTGCGTGAATCGAGTACGTGAGTATGTGTCCACCTTGTAACGAATTTTGTGTGCAAAATTTGGGTCAGTTAAAGTGGATCAGAATTTTGTATGTAACGTGCATTTTCTTACTTTTATTTATTATTTACGAGCTAATTTTTTTTCGCTTCGTAGAGTAATAAAAAGGAAATGTTTCAAGGGTTGTAGGACAAGGATTTTTTTTTATTTTTTTTATTTCCTTAGGTATTTATTTAAAAAATTAAATGTTCATTTTATTTAAAAATTATTTAATAATTTTTAATTAATTAAAAAAATTTATTAATTTAATTAAAATTAATTAAATTAAATTAAATTAATTAAATTAAAATTTTAATTAAATTAATTTTTTTAATTTTTAATTAATTAATTAAATAAAAAATTAAATTTTTTTTATTTAATTAATTATTTTTTAATATTTAATTTTTTACCTTTTTTTTTATTTTTTATATTTTTTTAAAAAATATTTTTTTTTAATTTTTAAAAATTAATAAAAAATAAATAATCATAATTAATTTATTTTTTTAATTTAATAAATTATTTCATTATTTTTAACTTTTTTAAAAAATATTTTTTCTAATTTTTATTTAATTTTTAAATTAAAAAATAAATAAATATATTTTTATAAAACCCTTGAAATTTAATTTTATTTTTAATTGTTATTAATTAGAAAAAATAATAAATAATTTATTTATTTAATTAAATTAAATTTATAATTTAATTAATTATTTTTTTAAAATAAATTAATTTTAAAAAATTATTTTTTTTTATTTTAAAAGAAATTTTTTGTCACATATATTTTTTTTTTAATTTTTGACTTTCTTCATTGAAAGAAAAAAAAAAATAAAAATCACGACGAAAAAAAAAATTAATAAACAAAAAAAGAGACACATCCGATTTCGGGCACGATTTGATAATCAGCACATATTTTTTATTCAAAAAAAAAATTTTTTTTATTGCGTGTCGACGAGCAGTGAATGGCGATTTTAACTTAATTTTGACACATGTAGTGGCGAGTATGTTAATTATAGAGCTCTAATCCATTTATTTTTCACTTTCGATGTGAATTATTGAGTACCGACGTCATTTCTCTACTTTTTTTTTATTTACAAAAAAACTTTTCTCTCACGTCGTCGGTCCATTTCTCAGGTAATCAACGAAATATTTTTATTAATAGAATTTTTTTCGCATCAGAATCATTGAGAAATTTCGTTTTCGTCTCGAACAGTGATGATAAGCGTTATCATGCATGCACCTATATAGCTAATTGTTTGTGAGGAAGCGATAAGAAACTTGATCTCATCATTCATCTGCGAGTCATGTCATTATATTTCTATTTTTTTCTTCACACTTGCCATTACACACAAATTATTCACATGATTGAATGCACACTCAATTCATGTTAATAATATGATAATGATGGCAGGCATGTATTATTATACGGCAGCAAGTTATGAATAATAAATAAAAAAAAAGAAATCACTTTCTTCGACAACGACGACGAACAACTACAGACAAAACATGCCCATATTAGAGCAGACTGTTCTGAATGCGTCGATCGATGTGTGAAAAAGTAAATCACGACGCGCGAGATAGATTTTGATTCAAGACATAATTTATTATGCCCTGTCGGGGAATGTTGCTGCCATATCGATCATGAGAAGTTTTTTTCTACTGCCTTTTTAGGTAAACAGACAATAAAACCTGTTGATCGGTTGTCAAGTTGTTGCACTGTTCGAACGGCATGAAAAAAAAATTTTAAAAAAATTGTCTAAACAATTTCTCTCTTTTTAAAAAAAAAATCTTCTTCCTTCTTCTCTCTAAAAAAAAATAAAATAAAAAAATTAAATAAACTTAATTTAATAATACCTATAAATTCTGCTCACTAAAGGTTTATTTTTAGCAACACTTTTATCTTCTTTTCTTTTCTATTTATTGCTGTATCGACACACATTATTGCACTCACACACACCCGAAAACGACGACACCGCACCGATCCGAAAGCGTATGAATGACTAAGAATATCACACTTTTAAATATTTTTCAGTTCATAAACGTTTTTGTACCAAAAATAACGACTTTTATCATCTCGTCGTCGATGTCGACGTTGCAACAAGTACACCGAGCAAGTGAAAAGTATCACAATGAATTTCATTTCGTACACAAACTGAAATAAATCACGCCTACGTACGGCAAAAAAGTGGCAAACGAGGAACAGTGGGCGAGAAAATGAGAAGGAACAAGCAACTTGGCGTGGAAAATGACTCGAATAAGGATAAAGTTGTGGTTCGTTGAAGAAAAAAATTATTGTCATAATATTAAGGAGGATTTTTTTTTAATTTTCTCGAGGAAAAGGTGTTGGCGATGATCCGCGTGATAAATTTTGTGTGGGTTATTTTGCGTGAAAAATTTAATTAATTGAGTTTAATGGTAATAATTCAACGGAAAATGGATTAATTTTAATTTATATTATCAAGAAATTTATTTTTTTTTTTTTTGATAATTTTTTATTAAAATAAAAATTATTATTATTTTTTTGGTAAATATTTTTTTTTGTATTTTCTTAAAAATTCGCTCAAAAAAATTTTTTTTTTCTTAAAAAATAATGAGAAAATATTTTTTCTTTTGTATTTTCGTGAAAATTTGTTCAAAAAATTTTTTTCTTAAAAAAATAACGAGAAAACATTTTTCTCCTCAAAAAATAATTGATTACTTATTTTTCTTTAAAAAAAATAAAAAAAAAATAAAAAATATAAAGAATTATAAGAAGTTTATTTTTTTTTTAAAGAACAAACATTTTCAATTATTTTTCTATGAAAAAAATATTTTTGCAATATTTTTTAATGAAAAAGTATTTGCTTTGTTATTTTTCAAGAAAAAAAAAATAATATTTAATTTTTTTAAAAAACAAAATATTTTTAAATCATTTTTTAATAAAAAAAATATTTTTGACTTATTTTTTTTATTAAGAAAAATATTTTTTTTAATAATATTTTAATATTTAAAATTTTTGTAAATTATTTTTTTAATGTATTTTAATTATTTTTTAAGAAAATATTTTTAATCATATTTTTTGAACGATATTTCGCAAAAATATTCAAGAAAAATAAAATCTAAGAGAAAATATTTGCCAAAAAAGGTTTTTTTCCTATCCGCATCTCATAATTTAACACGAAAGGTCAAGCAACTAATCCAAAAGGAAAAAAATCAGACCTTTTGCGTGACCCAAACTGTCCCAATAATCCAATGAAACCCGTAAAATGTCACCTTGCAGAACAGATTTGAACCTTTTTTTCGCAAATTGATAATTAAATGACAAATAAAATGTAAATAATTAAGGTTACTCTTGAATATTGTGCTCTTGTGTGTCCCTGAATGCCTCATTCATAATAACGTTCATTTTTTTTTGCGCGCGATGTAAATGTATAGAAAAAATCGATTAATTGAATATATTGACAATGTCTATCTTTGTCACAAAAAAAAAAAAAAAATGGAGTCATATATGTAAATTCATACATTTAAATATTTAATTTGTTTAATTTCATTTGGTTTGTTGTCTCTCGATAATTTATTTATTCATGATAACGACAATTTTTTGTATGGAAAAAAAGTTTTTTTTTTTTGAAGATTTAATGATGCGTTTAAATTATTTTCTGATACATCAAGCATTAATTTTAATGGAAATTTTTAAGATACTTACCATTTTGTAGTTTTAAATATAATTCTGGTTTTTTATATGGCCTTAAAGCTAATAAATGAATCAGCCTTTCCCTGTGGCGAAACAAAAAAAAAATGTCATTTAGCGATTTTTTTCTGGGGAAATTTAATTTTTCATGCTTACTTTATCGATCTCTTCATGATAGCAGTGTTGCCCTGTCTTTGACTACTGCTTCGATTATTATTACTATTATGGTTATTGGATGCTGTAGTAATTCTATTAGGCACTAGACCGTTGTTTCCTGATGATATACTACTAAGATTACTGCTATTTAGATTACTATGGTGTAGGTTCGAAGATAAGGATGAATTGGTTGTTGTTGCTGCTGCATTTGCGGCGACGACATTTGCTGAGCCATTGCTGAGTTGCGTTGCTTGGGAGTTGCTGTTGTTGCACGACGCGGACGTTAACGAAGAGGATAAGTAACTATTATTACTATGAGTGGTTGTTGTGACGGCGATCGCGGATGCTGATGGAACATTGCTGTTATTGTGGCTAATTAACGGTGAAGACGAGTGCTGTTGTATACTATTACTAGGAATGTTGGAGACGCGATTGAATTGCGGTTTGAGTTTCACCTTTCGACCAATATCTTTTTCGTTAGGTTTGATCTCACGTGTGCTGCAAAAGGAAAATAGCAAAAATTAGTAAGTTAATTAAAAGTCTTAATTAATTTAATTTTTTTTTAATTTGAAAAAAGCTTTCTTATTAATTTTTAATTTAAAAAACATTTTTAATTTATTTTTTTTTAATTTTGAATTTTTTTTCGTATTAATTAATTAAAATAAATTAATTTAAATTATTTTTTTAAATTTATTTTTAATTTTAAAAATAAAATTAATTATTTTTTTCAAATATTAAAAAAATTTTAATAAAATTTAATTTTAAATAAATTTAAAATTAAATAATAAATAAATTTAATTTATAATAATTTTAATTTAAATTTATTTTAAAGAAAATTTTAAATTTTAATTGCTTTATATTTTTTTAAATTTAATTAAAAAAATTAATAAAAATTACTTTTTTTAAATAAATTAAATTAATATCAAATTTAATAATTCTTTTTTTTTATTTAAAAATTAACAAGAAAACTTCTAATTGGTTACAATAATTGCAACTCATCATCGCTACACTCAATGCTTTTCGACAGAAAATTTTTATCGAGACAGGAAGGCGTGTCGCAAAAAGCACCTAATTTGTAAATAATCCGATTATCATCATCATCATCATCATCGCACAAACACACAAAAATTTTTGCATAAATTTTTCATTTCAAATAATTTTCAACCTCAGACAATGTGTAAAGTTTTTCTGTTGTTATGCACACGACGAGCACTGCATGCATGGCTGAGTCGACGCACACAACGCGACGACGAAAAAAAGTAGCATATTACGACAAAAGCTTCGAAAAGTTATACCATCATCATCACGTCGCGACTACGTGTACAAAACATTCAACAAAACGTTCGGATAATTGGATGCATTGCACTGACTGCTGATCACTGCTGTAGACACATAACCTGTCTCTCTCATTGTTCAGAAGACGTGGAACGCATCGATTCGTTTTATTTTTGTTTTTTTTTTATAACTAATTTTATGACAAAACAAAATTAACCGAAAACCAATCATTAACTGTTATGCTTTTTTAGGTGAACTGGCGTCTCCATTACTTATGTAACTCGTTTATCATTTCTTTTTTGATTATTTTTTTCAGTTTTTTAAGTCAAATATAATAGTTGAAAATGCTTTTGATTTCATGGAGATATTTTTTTTTAATAAAAAAATGAAATAAAATAAATTAATTTATAAAAAATATTATTTATTTTTATAAAATAATTTTTTTTTTAATTTTTTTTTATAAATAATTTTTAACAATTTATTTTTTTAAATAAATTTATTAATTTTATTATTTAATTTATTTTTATTAAATAAATTTATTTAATTTAATTTTTTTAATTTATTTTAATAAAAATTTTAAAAAAATTATTTTATTATATTAAAATAAATTAAAAAATATAACATTAATTATTTTTCGTCAATTAATATTTTTTTATTTTGTTTTAATTTTTATAATTAAAAATTCTAAATTAAATATTTTTTTAATATTTTTTTTTCTTGAATTTTTCAAATAATTAATAATTTCTTTATTT
The DNA here is from genome assembly GCF_036172545.1 of Culicoides brevitarsis. NCBI lineage: Eukaryota > Metazoa > Arthropoda > Insecta > Diptera > Ceratopogonidae > Culicoides > Culicoides brevitarsis. The sequence continues at coordinate 8,553,727 of NC_087085.1, forward strand.
TTTAGGTTATTTGAAGCCATGGAAAAATTTCTCGGAAAATCGAGTACGTTTCTCACAAAATCACGAGGATTCATAAATATCAACGACACCCTTGAGACACCAACATGCTTTGCTTGCATAACGTAATAAATCAAATCAAATTAGATATCATTAAAATGAGTCATGACACATTTTTGATTAGATTATATTTATTTTCCTTTTGTATTAATTCCCTTTCGACTCGTCGAGCTGTTGTTGAAAAATGTGCGTAAACGTGACTCCCATACTCGAATTTTGCGTGAATCTTTCCATTTCTGCAAAATTCCAGTTACGTTAACAACCTTCGTTAACCAGCAACACTCAGAATTTTTAACGCTCTCACTTTTTTTTTTGCGTTTTTTGCATTAATACAAATATTATTACATAAAAAAATAGTCGCTTGTCGGAGAAGTGAGTAAAAAAAAAAATTGATATGCGCGAAATAATAATGGTTGGAAATGTGTTTGCAACCTTGCCGGATCTACTTTTATAATCAAATTACTGTTTGTTTCGTCGTCTATGGCACTCTTTCGCCGTACCTACTTATTTCATTTAAATGACATCATTATGTCTGGCTGCGGTGCGGCGACATTTCGCACAATAATTTGATCTAGTTCGTGTGCAGATTTTCTCGCCGAGATTGAGATATTTCATCACAGACAATAAAAATTGCCGAGTTGAAGTTATCACAAACGTTTAATCGCGAGTTTTGCTGTTTGTGTCTTCGTTCAAAATTTTTTTTCACGACAGAAATTTGCTTGTTTTAGCGTAAAAAATATGTCCTAATTTTAATGTGTTTCTAAATAATTTTAATGAACTTCCGATCAACCGCTTGTGATTCGACCTTCATGCGGTGACATGACGACATGGACCAACGAATGGCGATTCAAGTGGAAAGAACATGTAATTTATTTTTACATTTAGTAATTTGGAAATTTTTCCAACTAATTTGTTTATTTTTTAAAGCTAATTTTGAATATTATTCTAATTTATTTATAATTATTTTGTATTTATTTTAAAAATTCTTTTTAAAACTTAATATAATTTTTTTAAATTTAAAAATAAAATAATTAATAATAAATTTTTTTTTAAATAAAAATTTAATAAAATAATAAAAATTAAATTTAAATAAAATTATTTTCTTAAATAAAAAATTGAAAAAAAATTAATAATTTAAATATTTCATTAATTTTTAAAAATTACAGTGAAAATGTCAATTTAATATATTTTAGAATTAAAAAAAAATTAATTAATTAATTTTTAATATATAAATTAAATTAAAAAATTGAATTAATTAAAAAATTAATTATTATTTAAAATAATTAAAAAAATATATGAAAAATTCCAACAAAATTTAAAAAATTTTAAAAATTAAAAAAAAAAAATTTTTTTAATTTATTTTGTTCGAAATTTGATATAATTTCTTCCTTAATAAAAAAAAATTAATATATTTTTAATTATTTTAAATAATTATTAAATTTAAAAAAAAAATATATATATATTTTAAAATAAATTTAATAATAAATCAAAAATCATCAAATTATGTTAAACAAATTAACTCTTCATCATTTTTAGGTCAAAATAACTGAATTTAATCTTAAACTTGTATCAAAAAACATCTCAACTCTGCAAAATTTATCCAAATAATTAAAAAAAAACCCAAAATGACATGAGATAATTTTGTAATATAACAATCATTTGTTTGAATTTAGTTCACTGACTTTGCGTGAGTTTGTCTTTAGTAGTTTTTTTTCGAAAATAAAAACAAATACACGCTCAGAGCTCACAAAAAAGCACCCTGTCAAATTTCTGACAAGCAGACTCTTACATGCGATCGTATGTGTTGTGTGTTTATTCGCGAGCGAACCAGTAAAAAGCAATTATTTAATGAACAAAAAAATCCGTACTGTTACTGTTGGGTAATCACAAAAATATAATAAATTACATACTATAGGCCACGCTGATACTTTTTTTGTGGTATTTTGCAATAAATTGTACTCACTAACTGCGAATAGCTTAATTTCTAAGATTTATTTATTATTCGCGAAATGTTATGAAATTATTATCAAAAAAAAAAAAGTTAGGAGATCATCTTTTTTTTTTTCGAGATATGAATCATTCTTCTATTCAAAAATAATTTTTTATTGAAAATTTTAATGCCATTCACTGCCGAAAAAAAATTGCAAATTACTTTCACTCTTTTATTGAACAATAACGTAAAAAATGCTTAAATCGCGAAAAAAAAAGAAAATAAATTAACAAGTCGATCTGCAACGTAATTAAATAACTGTTCGATCGTCAAACGTCGTCGATTCGCGTCATGCCATGTCAAAGTTGGATTTTTTTTGGCACGCATCGTTCTTTGTACGGTTATCGAAAAAATTAATACGCGAGAGAGGTACAAAAAAAAACATATCGGAAGTTGAAAATGCATTCACCTCGGGCTACAATCAATTTTTTTTTGTAATATTTTTTCGAATAGCATTGAATGTTTGTCTAACCTGGAGAGTCATTTATCAAGCAAAAAAAAAAAAAATTCAAATACTCACCATTTAGTTTTGATATTTTCAGTTTCTTTTGCCATTTTGTGCCTCGTCGTTTCGTACACATCATCGTTCGCCTGTATCCGCATCCGGTACGGTAATGTGCCGAGAGTTTCCAATGTTCTTTGACTATTTTGCTGAACGCACTCCAGTGATCCTTGGGGTCCTTGATCTTTTGACTCGTTGATTTGAAAGCTGAATTTCTGTTCGCCATTTGCGGATGGAAATGTTAAATACTGAAAAAAAAACAGAAAAAATTGGTGTTATTGAAGTTCATGGATAAACAATCATTTCCTCTTCAGCTCGATCGCATCACTTAACGACACACATGCGAATTTATTTAATTTCAGTTATGTCAATATACATTGCTCACTCACGATTCAGAATATAATTTGGGTTATTGTCAATGTTATAAAAAGCTCAAAAACGAAAAAAAAACTGTATTACGCATACCTTAGTACTAACATTACATTGAGTGTATAATAATAGTCGAGACGTGTACAGAGTAATTTTTTTGTATTAATCGGTACTAATGGCAAAAAAATCAGAATTAGGTCTCAGATTTGTACGATTTGAGCGAAACAAATTGTGAATGTATTCAAATAAATAACTCTTAGAGCAAAAAAAAAAAATAATTTACATTCCAAGTGGCAAATTTTCTGATGTAATTATATATATTCCGTTAAACTTCTTTTTTTATTTATTATTATTCATATATGTTATGTATAATATATATGTTAGTACTTAAGATTTGACAAAATATAAAAAATAATTATTCATATCCATAAAAAATTAAAATATTTTTTTTAAAAGGGAGATAATTAGTTAAAAAAAATTATCTTATCTAGTACATCTGTCTCATCATTACTTGCTATATTATTTAATAATGACCTTTTGAGTGAGAAAAAAAAATTACGTCAAAATTTCACAAAGAAATGAAATGTGTCAAGTATTTATCTCTAAATATATCCGTATAAATATAATAATAATAATTATTTGACACTTTTGAGTGTAAATGTGTTTTTACCTACTTTTAATAATATATAATATAAGATAAAACAAACAAGTCAAGAATCGCAAATAAATATTTTCTTTTCCGGTTGAAATATTATCTTGTCAACGTCATTTTTCGTAACGAAAATGACGATTGAAGAATTGAGGTTATTATGTTTGAGAAAAATGTTGATAAGATAATTTTTTTTATCATTTATTTATTTAGATTTATTTTAAATAATTAATTATTATTATATAAAATTTTTTTGTTTGCGAGACAACAAATTATTTTTTAGTCGTCATACTCAAAAAATAATAATAATGATTTGACCTTCATATTTTCAATGAATTTATTTCATTACATTACAAAAAAAAAAATACATCAATAACCTCAATCTTGTATATCTAACTTCAATGTATATTATAATATTATGGGTACGTTACGAGAATGACTCGACTCGATAGATTTTGATATGTACATTACTTTAGTAAATATGATATATATGAAATTTACAAAACAAATCAGATTAACAAATTTTTCTTAGAATAGAGTTTGCGATTGATTTATTTATGCAAATGTTATGAAATTGTGACAATATTCTGATGAAATATTTTTAGATGAAACAGTATTTTATTATTTTTCATGAAATTTTGTTCTATAATGGATTTTATTATAATATAAAATTGAAGAAATTTTATTTATTTATTTATTTTTATTTATATTTGTATAATAAATAAATATTTAATATACATTTAAATTGTATAATAAAATTTAAAATAATTAATTTTGATTTATTTTAATAATAAATAAAATTTTAATATATTTTTAAATTGTAATAAAAATTAATATAATTAATTATATGATTTATTTATTTTAATAATAAAAAATATTCATTTAAAATATAATGATAATTAAAGTAATTAATTATAAGATTTATTTAAATAATAAAAAAAATATATTTTTAAATTATAATAATAATTAAACTAATTAATAATGATTTATTTAAAATAAAAAAAAATAATTATAAAAAAATTTCAAGTATTTATATAGGAAATATTAATTTACGCAGGAAATAAAAATATATTACATACGATAAATTGCATGAACTCCATCATTAATACCAATATTTATATCACACACATATAAATAAAAGTAATACAAAACCTTACTTTACAATAAATAAAGCTTATTGAGACAACTTGTAATCGGGTTAGTAGAATTTCGCTAATGATGGATTAATTTTTTTTACAACTCTTGTTCGCAAGATTTTTAAATAAACATGAATAATAAATAAAATACGTGATTAAATAGTTCAAATTGTCGTGGTAAGGTCATTTATAATAATAATTTAACCTTGATTCAAACATTTCTTAATAATAAAAATATCTCGACTTGTTGTTTTGAGCGAAGAGGAAAAAAAACAAGATAACTTTTGAACAACTGTTTATCACTTTTGAGCAAACATTAAGTTATGTATACAATTGGCATACTTTTAATTGACACCTGACAGAACATAATAATAATATTTAAGTTGTTGACTTGCCTCAAAAAAAAAAAATTTTTTTTTCTTACATAACTAAAGAGAGACGAAATTTTTACATGAATATTCAAATTTAATCAATTACTTATTTTATATTTTTTTTTTATTAATAATAAATAATTATTTTGATATTTCTTCGAAATTCATCAAAAAGATATTATTTGAATATTATTTATTCATTTATTTAAAAAAAATAACATTATCGTGTCGTTTCGTCTTCATCTCGGGTGAAAGTTTGGATATTTTTATACAAAACTACGAAAAAAAAATGTTTTTCCTCTTATTTATGTATGTTTACTTACATTTACGTCCGGTCGATCGTGAGTAAAGAAAGAAGATCTCTGATTGATTAACTCCATGTACGAAACACACAAATGCAATAAATAATTGAAATAGACATTGAACTTTGCGAAACGAGAGACGGTAATGCACTGTCGTCTTTTTTTTTTTTTTTTTATTTTTTCAGCTGATCACTTTCAAAATATTTTTATTTTTTCATGCAATTTTGCTTAAAAAGCAATTATTTTTCGTACACCTGTTGTTACAAAAAATTAGTTGCATGAACTTTTTAATTATTTTTTTATTCATTATCAATATCATCAATTTATTTTTTTAAGTGTTATTCAATAAACAGTGCATTTAAATAATTTTTTAAGTATATGTTTTGAACTTACTTAACCACACAAAAAAAAAATTAAAATAACTTTACAACAGTATTAAAATTCATGTATATACAGCTTATGTGATCATTTTGAAATTTATTTAAATGAACAAAAAAAAACCTGAAGGTTTATAATCGGATTATTATACTTTGAAGGGACATGACATGTATAATTTTCCATTTGCTTGGCATTTCTTGTTTTTTTTTGTCGCATAAGATTAAGTGAATTAATTTATATACACAAAATATAAATTAAATTTTATCAAATAACCTTAAAAAATGTTGCTAAATTCGAGTGACATTTCATAAAATAATAAAAAAATAAAAAAAAAACACCTTTCCGGTCTCCGATCTTAATAAATTCATTTCTTTGAAGTAATAAACAAAAAAAAAATAATAATAAAAAAATATTTTTATAGTGTTTATTACTCTAACGTAATAAAATAATAAATCTGTATTTCTTCAATAATAATTATAAATAATGAATTGTAAATTAAATGCGCAAACATAATATCAAAGAATCAATAAAAATATTTTTTTTCTATTATTTTTCTCATCATACATTTTTTTTTCTTATTATTTTTTATTATTATCGCACAATATATATATGATTATCATAAAATAATAGCGCACCCTTTTAACATTATTTACTACATATTGTATACGTGTATTATTATGTTAAATGCTTCATTCATTTTAATTTATAAGAGCACTTCTTCGTTTGTCGTTTGCGCTGCGAAATTTAGGTTAATATATGAAAATGTTACACATATGTCTAAATTGTAATGATTTTCCCATCAACATACATCTTTTAAAAATAAATAAAATAAGACCGGCTTATGAATATTTTATGTGGTGTGAGTTTAAGAATAAATTACTATCATTGTTTTAACAAAATAATTTTTTTATTATTATTATCTGGCGTATATAATTAGTAGTTTACCGTATATGATATACATATATATGATAATTATCATTGTTTTGTTAAAAAAAATCAGTCAATGACGTCATACGAGAAAAAAATAATGAAATATAGGGAAATCTTAGCAAAGTTTCCTGTGTGTGACCGATTATATTTGTAAAAGTGATGAATCATAGCTAATAACGTAAGCTTAGATGTATAGAAATATTTATCAAACGTGCAATAGGAACACATGTTCTTGATAGTAGCAATTTTTTCTATACAATTCTTTATATACGTACAACTTCCCATTTAACGAAGCTGCTATATAACGAATTCTACGGTTTGTGCAGGGTTAGATACCAAAAATGTGCATTGGGACAAAATTATTTTATGCAAACTGGGGTAAATATTTCAAAATGTCAATTGAGGTAAAATTTTTAAATCTGCATTAGGTAAAAATTTTTAGAATTTCTAAATGCTCACTGGGTTAAAAATCTTGAATGTGCATTGGGAAAAATTTTTTTTAAAATTTAGTGTGAATTGAGGAAAAAAATTTTAAAATGTCAACTGGGACGAAATTTTTAAATATGTTTTGGGTGAAAATTTTCAATTTTGCATTAGGCCAATTAAATTAAAATGTCAAATAGGGCAAAAATGATGAATTAACATTGGGTCAAATATTTTAAATATGCATTAGGTCAAAGATTTCAAAAGCGCATTGGGTCAAAAATATCGAATGTGCATTGGGGCAAATATTTTAAAATGCCAACTGGGGCAAATTTCGAATTTATAATTCTTTAAGAAGTTAAAATACGCACTAGGATGAAAAATCTAGCTACGATGTTTAATGGGAAGTTGTACGTTTTTATAAAAAAAAATGTATCTCTGTGTGTGTCGGATTAAAATATTGTGCAACAATAGTATTTGAAATATTTTTCATCACAATTTTCTCGTGTGCGAGCTAAATATTGTTCTACAGAGGAAATTCAATGTTAGACTTTCACCTTAGGACAAGTACAAATTTTCAATGAATAATCTTACGACACGACACACGACGAGAAAAAAAAGAGATTACAATCAAATTGAGTGTCTCCTCGAGAGATAATTTCATTTGGCAAAATGCCATGAACTTTGAAACGAATCTAGAGTACACTTCTCTGTTGTGTGTTTTATATCATAAATTATAACATTAAATTCGGATCAAATGCACCAACTGTAAATTTTGGGCACACACAAACACACACACGAGAGGTCATGTATATTTATGATAGTGATAACTTAGCGCTATATATCGGTTTATTATTAACCGCACGAACTTTTTTTTTGTCGTCGTCGGGCGTTAGAATTCTTCGACGTATCAGCTGATATCGAGACGCCAGACGTCTCCATATCGACACATGTAATTTTTTTTATTAAAAGATTAATTTTGTTAAAAAGTTGAATTGTTAAAATAACAATGAATTTTTTAACAATAAAAAATATTTTGTGTGTGACCATTTACCGAAAAATTCTCTTCTTTCGTTACGAGAAACAAAAAATCGGAATTTTTTATACTTAGATGTGTAGGCAACTCGCGTGCAAAAATAATAATAAAAAAATTCGTCTCTCAAAAAATTGTTAAACCGGTTGAGCAAAAAAAAAAATGTATGAAATAAATATGAACCAAAAAAAAAAAAGATATTTTTACGGGAGAACAATTGCGTTCGTACAATCAATTTTTAGAGCGGATACGAGCTAAACTAATAATAACTAGCACGTGCTAATTTAAGATTAACACTTGAATAATTTTTTAAAAAATATAATCGTACTTTTTTAATTTTTGCTCAAAAATCCGCTTTAAATTATTTCAATAATAATTATTAAAATTTTAATTATTTTTAAAAAAATTATTTTTTTTATTTTTTTTTTAATTTTATTAAAATAATTATATTATAATAATTATTTTTAATTAATTATATTATTATTATTATTTTTTTTTTTGATAAAAATTAAAAAAAAAAATCAAACTTACCCCTTCATTGCCTAAAAACTGTATTGATGGCCCTTGTTTACTCTGAAAATACAAAAGAAAAAATTAATAAATATTTTTTTCTAGATAAATTTCTTCGAAACGCAATTTTGTCGAACAAACATCATAAATTTCTACACGCCATCATCATCATTAACATTAACATCATCGTCGACGAGACCGAGAACGAGACGCGAATATGTGTAAAAAAAAATAAAACAAAGATCCTGGACAGGTTTTCGATACATATATTGACGTGCCAACAACATGTTGTTGTTGTTATTTTGTCTTCATATATATATTAACATATATAGATATAGGTTGCGTGTTGTATGTCAGGCATGGGACGATCTAAGACATGCCTGACTCGCACAAACATGAGTAAACAATTATAAACGACGACGACGGACATTTTAAGAACGCAACGCAAAACATAATAAAATATAAAATAATAAACATATACACAAAAATAGAATTATTATCTTGTTTGCTCGTTTTTTTTCATACATTCACACAAAATGGCATGATATGAAATGATAGCAAAATATTTTATTATTATTTTCTTTAAAAGAATCATCGTTTTTGTAAAAAAATAAAATATTTCATTTAACGCTTGTTCGATTTTTTTTTGTTATATGAAGAAAAAAAGTTAAAACAAAGCAAAAAAAATATAAAAACCCAAGACCAGTCTTTAATCCAGATCACCTTGTCTTGATTATATTTCACTGTGTGCCTTTTTATTCGCCTCGCCATGAAATATGAACGAAAAAAAACGCATATAAATATGCAGGAAATTACCTTCTTCTGATATATTATAATATTATGTCCTGTTTCTTTATCTACTTTTATGTATATTTTGTTTTTAAATGTTCATTTTTTTTATGTACGTGATCGAAACTGTCGCAATTTTTGCTTGAACATTCAATAAAAATACGCAATAAGTGTATAAAAATTCTTCACAGTCTGATTTATTGCAACATTGTTTGTCGCTACAGTTGATTTAATAGCTTAATTATGAAATGGAAAATATTTTATTTGTTTGTTACATTTTTTTTTGTTAGGATTAAGTCGAGTAAGTAAATTGTTTTGACATTTAATGTTATATAAAAAAAATGTCAAAAATATGGAAATATTATTTTTATTAATATTTGTTTGATAATATTTTAAAATAAAAAATTAAAAAAAAAAAAATAAAAATAAAAATAATTAAAATAAAAATAATTAAAACAAATAAAAATATTAAATAATAAGTTTTATTTTAAAAAATTATAATAAATAAATTAAATTATATTATTTTTATATTGTAGTAATAAAAAATAATATCATTTAATATGAAATATTAATATTGATATTTTTAATAATTTTTAATATATAATTATGAATTTATTTTATAATAATATATATTAATTTTTTTTTTAAATTTTTTTAAATAGTAAATAAAAATTTTTTAATTTTTTATAAAATTTATATTTTTAATTTTTTTTTAATGAAAAATGAAATAATTTTTTTTTAAATAATTTTCTAAAGTTCTTTAAATTAAATTATTTTTAAAAAAATTTCGAAAAATTAATTATTTTTTTTTTTATACTTGTCAAAAAATAATAAAATATTTATTACACAAAATTTAATTTTTTATAATAATTTTTAGATTTTTTTGGGAAAGTTTAATAAAAATTATAAATATTTTTTTTAATTTTAATTTTTTAATAAAATTAAAAATATTTTTAGAAAAAATTAAATTTAAAAAAAATTAAAATAAAAAAATAATTATTTTTTATAAAAAATTATAACTGACAATTCAATTTCATAAAAGTCGTTAAATCAAACCCAATTATGTTCATATCATAATTTTGAGGTCTTTGCAACTTTTGACAAAATTCGTTAATTTAGTTCCGAGCGACAAAAATAATAATAATAATTGAAGCAGAACAACGACGTCGACGTCGCATCATGTGGAATATCGATTTAACTGACGCCATGTCTCTCCGCTGGAATTCGCAATGGATGTTGTGTTTTCTATCATCGTCACTTTACTTCTGTTTTCATTTCTTTCTCGTGAATTCGAGATGTTTCCAGGCCGAAAAAAAAGTTCGACTTTCCTGGTTTGCTCACGTCAAAAACATTTACACAGGTGCTTAATTTATACTTTTATTGACGAGGTGTGTTTTTATTTTTTTATAAAGAAAAAAAAATGTATAATAATTCATCGCAGATTAGACGTCGTCGTTGTTGTTGTTGTTTTTGTACTCGAACGTATAATAATTAAATTTTCTATTTTGATACATAAAAACAACAACAACAACGTATATATGACGACGCGCAACTAAAATGCAACTAACAATCAAATATGTACACGCAATTTTTTTCATACTTTTTATTCAGTAGCAAAGCAGCAGCAGCAAAAGTAAACAAGTAGACAATTTGGCCTCAATTAATCTGATATTTAGTAAAAGTAGGTAACATGATAAAATGTGCATTGTTTTATTTATGATAGATTTTTATTATTTTATTTTTTTTTTGCAGGTGCGTATATGTAATGAATATGTGAGTGGAACGAAAACAAAGGAAAGTGATGTTTTTTCTGTGGCGAAATATCTTGGGGGTCTTGGAAGCGTCATCAGCATTAAGTAAATGTGTCGTTCAATTTAAAGGAAAAAATTATTTGTAACAATTGTAATTTTTTTATGGCTTATTTAAGGCGCACGTGTCAATTTTCAGTCATAAAATTACTGATAGCTCCTACGGTAGATGACGTCAAACAATAAAAAGTTGCAATAATTGATTACATGCTGTGTTTACTCTTGAAAAAAATTATATATATAATAACAAATAATTACTGTTGGCATTTGTCATTTCCTTGCAAACGCTGAATTCCAGGAATTTCTTATCACTTTTCGCATTAATTATTATCTAAATCTCCTGTTATCTATTTTTTCAGTAGAAGAAGATTTTTTAACCTAAGATTTCTTTAAAAATTTTGTATTGAATAACAAAATAAAATAATCAACAAGTCTAAATAAAATTGCTGTGTGGAAATATTTCGTTGTATTTGTACAAAAAATAATAAATAAATAAAAGTGTATGATAATAGAAGTAATAAAGGTATGTTAATATACATGTATATATCTGTATCATATAGATTTTAATAGCGAAAACGATTGGAGAGTCATTCAGTTCATAGTCGCGAATAATGTCTGGCGTTGTTTTTCTTCATACGAAACCCAAAAGCTTACAATGTGTTTGTCGTGCTTTGATTATATTTGTGTATTTTACGCACACCAATATTTATAAATATGTATAAATAACAAGAAAACACCTATCTTAATGATATATGTATGTATAATAGCGTGTGCTCCAATGTTTGTAAGTACTAAAGTTGAAATGACCTTGTTATCTCTCTAAGTCTCTCTATATTTTGCCGTTTTATTTAGTGATGGTTTTTTTTTTGTTAATAAATATCATTTAATGATAGCCGTTTTTTATTTTATTTTTCTTCTTATTTTTTATATGTATGTTATTTCCCAAGATATATATTTTTTTTATTCATTTATTTATATTTTTTTTATTCTTTGAAAAAATAAATAAATAAAATTAAATAAGTAATTTATCTTATTAAATAATATTTTTTTTATTAACTTTTATAAAATTATTATTTTTTATTATTTATTTATTCATTAATATTATTTTTAAAAAATATTTATTTTAATAAATTAAGAATACAAAATTAATAAAATAAATAAAAATAAATAAATAATTTTTTAATATTATTTTTACAATTTTAATTTATTTAATTTAATAATATTTTAAATAAATTAATTAATATAATATGAACATAAATTATTAAAAAATAAAATAATAAAAAATGTATAAAAAGAAATATAATAAAGTAAGCAATTTATTCAATTTCATAATATTTTTTTTTTTTTTTTATTTATTTTTGAATTTTATTTTTTGTTTATATTCAAAAAAAAAAATTTTTTTAATAAAATAATATTTAAAAAATAAATTAATTAAAATAAATTAATAAATTAATTAATATTTAAAATCAATTAATTCATATAAAAAAATTGTTATAATATTATATTTATTTAAAATATATTTAAATAAATAAATTTATAATAAATATAAATATATTTTTTTTAATTTTAAATTTTTTTAAAATTTTTATTAAATATTTTAATATTTATTTATTTTTTATTCTTAATTGATTAAAAAATAGAAAAAAAAATTAAAATAATATTAAATATTTTCATGTAAATTTAAATTTGTAACGTCTTTTCAATACATTTCAATATGATTTAAATATATGTATGTTGTATGTATGCATGATAAAAAAGGTTCGACGTAATATTTTTAAGAAATGATTTGGAAATGGATAGAAAAAAAATTAATTTGCATAAGACATTGAGTATATAAACGATATATATACAAATTTTAATGAATACATGGAGATGTTCAATGAAGGAGAACCGCTAAGAACTAGCGAAAAAAATATATGTTAGGCCACCTTTGATCAACATTTATAAATTTTTCTTTTATATTTTTGGGCAGAAAGAAGGTGCGACGTGCGATCTCATTTGAATATTAACATTAACATGTCTAACTTTTACAAGAGATTTTTGCGAATTTACACAAATTCGCGAATTTCTTCGAATAACGAAAAAAAACGTTAATGTTACGAATGACATTGATTTTTGTTTCCACAATCATTAATTATTTCAGCTCTCTCGATCATCATCAGCCAAGGCAAGACAGACAAGAAACATTACTTTGACCCAGTCTTTGTACGTATATGCAAAAAATTTAAAAAAGAACTCATTACAACTGTTAATTTTATGTTTATTTGTAGCTACAGCGACGCAAGAAAGAAACTTACGGCGCGCGGTATGCATTTGATTGCTTAAAAATCATGCACGAAACTGTTTGATTGTTGTTGTTGTTGTTGCCTTCAAGGTGGTTTCACTTGATTTATTTTTGCTCACAAAAAAATGCTTCGACGGATGGAGAAGAGAGAAGGAACAAATTACGCATCAGATTTAAAATTGTACACGTAAACAGCAACAATCAGGTCACAAGTACCAACAAGACGTCCTTCTTCAAAACTCAATTACCCGCAAATTTCGTTATCGGTATCGAAATCCCAAGTTCAATACCCTGATACATTCAATTTATTATCATTTGTTTGCTCAATGGCTCAATGTACATGCATGCAACATACATTAGAACAATACAACTTAAAACTTTTAATTACGTGAATAAATATTTATTTATCAGGCGATTTATTTATTATTATTTTTTGAAAAAGTTCTACACATGTCACCGCAAGACATTTGATGATAAGAATTTTTTTGTGCTTCGTTTTAGATAATTTTGCGGTCATTCTTTATTATTACCTCAGATAAAGTTTTTGTTTTTTTTCTTATGCAGGGTTGTTAAAAATTTTAAGTTGAATTAAGTTTTAAGTTTAAAAAATTATAAAGAATTTTGTTTAATTTTTTTTTTAATTTAAATTTTTTTTAAAATAATATTTTATTGTAAAATTACCAAATTAATATATTTTTTACTAAATTTAGAAAAAAAATTACAAAATTAAGTTAAGTTAATAAATTAATTAATATATTATCAAAATAAAAAATAATTAAATAAAAAAAATAAATAATAATAAATATTTTATTTAAAAAATTAAATTATAATTAATTAATTTAATAAAATTTTTTATTTCAAAATAATTATTTTTTCGGTCTTAAATTTAAAAAATTATTTATTTTTTACTTATACTTCAATAAAATTATTAATAAAAAAATTTAAATAAATTATTATACATAATTGATAAATCAGAAAATTTTTATTAAAACTAACCAAAAAAATTAAAAAAAAAAATGTTAATTTATTTTTTGAAAAAAAAAAATATATAATAATTAACCTAAATATATAAATTAAATAAATAAAATAATAATTAAAATAAATTCAAATTCTAATTTTTTTTTTTATTAAGTTTGAATTTTTAAGTTGAAGTTTAAATTAAAAATTTTTTTCGATAATTTTACAGAAAAAATAAAAAAAAAAATTATTGAAAATGTGCGACTCATCAATCAAATAAAGAAATAAAAAGTGTACCATACTCCGTGACAATAACCTGATTTTATTTCATTTTGTTCCAAGTTTTACCTTGTCTCTGTTATTTTTTTCCAGTAATAGTACATGGACAGTTTAATTTCACAATCATGCCATTTGAGCGTGTTGTTATCATCGCAGACAACAACAACAATTATTTATTACGTTATCAGGGAGCATGTTTGTGCGTATAGAACAAATATAATGATGATGATGATGTTTAATACACTTCCCTCGGTATTTCCCCGAATTTCCAGGAAATTCACAAAACCTGTTTTAAACTAGTTTTCATAATTTATTGCGAATTATTTTCCAACTCACAACTTTTTAAGGACGTTACTTTTCCGCACACACGAAATTCTCTATTGTCATGACAAAATATTTGAAATATTAATAAATAACGCGCTCAATGACAATGTCAAGACAGCTCAGGTCGCAAATTTTTCGAATGCGCTGAATTAAGCGAAATAATGTTGTTATAATATCAAATAACGCCAAAAGTCACGTGTAGCTCGTGCGAACAAAGAAAGTTTATTGTTGTTATTTGGTTTTTTGCACTGAATACGAAATGCGCGAGCGAGAGACAATTTTCACTAAAAATAACTCACTATGGTCAAGTATTCTAATTAACTTAGCTTTTTTTTTGCATTGACGCTCATGGCATGGCGCAAAAGTTATTTTTATAACCGCATGCATGAAACATTATTGGAATTATTATAAATAATAATATTTTTGTGAAATGCGAGGCCGATGGCGTTCTGTGCCGCAAATTAAATTATATTCAAAGAAAATAATAATAATAATTTTTTTATTGATTTTTTTACGATTATTATTAATAATAATTATAAAATGTTAGAATTTAATACTTTTTATTAACTTTTAACAACAATTCGATTAAATTGCTTGATTGTGTGTGTAAATTGCATAATAGTTTGAAAGTTTTTTATTTGCACATCGATGACGATGTTATACTACAATGCCATGAATGCCTTGCTAGTTACTTATTGTTGTTGTATTTGTACATTTAACATTATTAAAGACTGAATATTGTTATTATTTATTCAAGACATGACGTTTAAAATTTGTTTTTGTGGTGTTAAGGTCCTTTGATGACTAATTCTTTAAAAAAATTTAAAAATTTTAGATAACAATTAAAAAAAATATTAATAAAGTTCAGGTTCAGATAAAATAAACATATATCAACATCATTAATAATATCTTTTAAACTAACAAAACATAAACAGACACAAGATCCACTTAATAAATAAACATAAATTTACAAAATACCAATTTGTTACTGTATTAGTTGCTTTTTTGCGTTTGATTTTAACGAATACACAGACATGTTATACATACTTTTATAATAATATTATTATTATACATACAAAAGTATAGTATAACTAACAACAATAAAAGGTCGTTACATAAACAACCCTGTGATTTTTGTTGCTTAAATTAGAATTGATTGTTCCGGGAAGGATTGTTGTGTTTTTTTACAGTCTTTAACACATAAATACATGCAGATGACTTTGCGAAAACAAATTTGATACGGAAATACCGATGCAGGACAAAAATAACAAACAAGAAGAGGATGGCGCTAAAGTAATAATTAATTAAAATTTTATTGAAAAATAAACATTTCACGTAACAATGTTTTTCTTTGTATTTTTAAAAATAATACATAAATGTTAAAGATCAATGTTAAACATGACGTTTATTAATAATATTTATTTATTGATAACAGAAATTTTTTTTATCCAAAAAATTTTTTTTTTCTTTAAAAGTTTTTTTTTAAACGAAGCTCATCTGATTTTAATTGTTGTTATTATTATCAGCTCGTGTGTTGTAATTTTTTAAAATATATATAATTTTTTTTTTTTATTAAAACGCATTTTTTTTAAATATACAAAAAAATATGTATTATACATGTTTTAATAATAATAAAGTAATGAATGTGGAAAAGCAAGCTCTTGGTAATAATAAAAATAAAATGAAAGTATACCAGTTAATCCACTTTATAATGAACGTGAAACATTGTTAAAGTTGTGTGTGTGTCGTTTGTTATTGTATATGTTTTTTTAATAATATATTATTTATTTGTGGTTTGTTGCATTTTAAAATTGATTTTTTTTATATTTTTTTTAAATTATTTATTCAAAATGTATTTGATTTTTTTATAATATAATAAATATATCTTGATAGAAATTTTCAATTAATAATTTTTTTTCATTATTATTATTTATTTTTTTATTATTATTTTAAAAAATATATCAATAAATTATTATAATGAAAAAATATTTAATTTTAAAAAAATTGAAGGAAAAAAAAAATAAAAAAAAAATAAAAATAAATAATTTTTTTTCATTATTATTTATTTTTTTATAAATAAATATAGAATTAAAAATAAAAAATTAAAAATTTTAAAAAAATTTTAATTTAAAAAAATATTTAAATTAATTTTAAAATTTTGAAAATTAAAATTAAAAATTAAATTAAAATTAAATTTAAAAAAAATTAATTTTACTAAATTTTATATAAATAAAAATTAAATAAATAAAATAAAAAATAAAATTTTAATAAAAAATAAATATTTAATAAAAAAATAATTTTTTAAATTTAATAAATAAAAAAAATTATTAAAATAGAATCAACAAGAAAAAAATTTTTAGAACAACGGAACACTCGACTCCCAAAAATAAACAAGTGTGCCACGAGATTTCCGCAAAGGCAACAAAAAAAAAATAAATCGTATTCGCGTGTTTGGCAGAACTTTGTGACTCACAAAAATTCACCAAACACATGATTCCCAAATAAGGCACGGCTAAGGTGTATTTTGCATCCAAGTTAACTGTTTATAGGTATCGGCGTCGTGACACACTGGAACACATTCAATTCAATTTTACTTTTTTCGTCGGTTAATTTCAATTCAATACGAAAATGGTCATGCTTGAATTTTATATTATTTGTAACTATTGTCGCGTTTTAAAAGTATGTGAATGAGTTATTTTGGTCAAGTGACTTGTCATACTCGAATAATTATCGAGATTAAAATTCAGTCGTCTTCTTCAGGTTAAATTCTAAGATTTTTATTTTTTTCGAAATGGCGAAATTATGGTTGCCTCATCACATCATGCGTGACAAGAAACACTTTTTTTTTTGTTAATTTGAACCGTTTTGTCTTCTCCTCCTCTCTTGTGTCGTATTTTAAGATTCTTTTCTTTTCTTTTTCGTTCTCTTCGATTATAAATAAAAAAAAATAAATTTTCGGTGTCAACTGTATATTACAAGATTGTAAAAAATTACTGGTTTTTTTATTTTAATATAAAATAAATAATAAATTTTTTTTTATATAGCGATCTGGACGCGTGTGTATAAATAAAACTATATATTTCTCGATCGCGAGATGTAAAAGTGCGGTACAAGTGTGTGCGGCACAAAATAAATATAACAGTCTTCGAGTCGAAGTCAAGTCGTTCGAGAGAAATAAACACGTTCGTATTTATCTCTGCGTGTGTAAAAGAGTCCAGTGTACATAAAGTCTCGTTGTTGTACACATAAACATAATATTAAGAGCGAGTGTGTAAGTTTTTTTTTATTTTGTAAAGTTTTGTGTGATGTGATATGTGACCTAATTCAAGAATTGTGAATCAATTATGTTTTTAAACGGTAAAAAATTATCTTTTTGAGGAGCTTTTGGGTGCAGACGACGACGCGAAAAAACGGAGCAGACTGCAAAAAAATATCAATAAATGATTATACGTGACTTTGTTGCAGAATCTGACCAACTTTTGACTTATGTAAGTGCGTTTGTGTGGTTTTTCAACATCGCATTTTATTTATTTTTCAGCAACAACAAAGATATTTTTCTCTCTTCTTACATCAGGTAGCCAGCCAACTTTGTATCATTTGAAACCGATTTAAACCGTAAATCAATTTCATTTTGTGTGTTAATTTTCTTATTACTTTATTTTATTAACCTCATTACGAATTGTTAGATAATATTTTTCCGCTACTTTACTTTTTTTTTAGTTTTAAATTTTTATTTTTTTTTTTTTAAATTTTATGGACTTTTGACCTTCAATCGGGTTGTGCATCCATGTAGAGGTTCTTATCATTAAATCACCTGCGTTATCAGCGAAAAAATTTAACAAGAACGGACATGGGTTTTATTTGCAATCAATTAAATTAATTTCTAAAGTGGACAATCGTGTATCAAATAATTCCCGTAAGAAAAGATAAGAAATCGTTTTTTTTTAAATGAGTAGTTTTTTTTAAGGTTGATACAATGAAAATAAATTTCATTGGTTTTCTTTATTTATTTATTTTTTATGAATAATTCGCAAATATTTAAAATTGCACTTTTAAATATTTAATTTTATCAAAATTATTGTCTAAATAATTTTAAAATTCAATATTTTTTTTTATTTTAATTAATTATATTTTTAAATTATTTATTTTTTGCAAAAAAAAATATTATTATAAATATATTAAATCATAAATTGAAAAATTTATAAATTTTTAAAAATTTAAAAAAATACTGTTCGAATTTATATTTAATTGAATTAAATTTAAAATAAATAAAAATAATAATATTTTACAAAAAAATAATTATTATTAATTATTATTATTTATTGAAATAAAATTTAATTAATTAATTAAATTAATTTTTTAAAATAATTTTTTTAAATTTTTAATGTTTTTATTTTATTAAATAATTAATTATAAAAATTTCAAAAAATCATATTAATTTCAAATTATATAATTTTAAAAATTATTTATTATAAATTTAATATTATAATAATTTTTATAATTATTTAGTTAAGAAATTAATGTTAAGCCAAATAAATTAAATTGTAATTGTAAAAATAATTATTTATTAAAAAAAATATATTATTTAATATTAAATATTTAATTATTTAAAAGTTATTAATTATTTATTTTAATTATTAAAAAAAAAATATTATTTCTTTTTAATAAAATTTCAGAATTAAAATAAATCTTAAAGTAAATAAATATTTGTGTCCGCCTCAAAAAATAAAAAAATTGCGGTAAATTCCAAATGTATGAATGAATCTAGTCTCTTATCTGAACTTCAAAGCATATACAATATAATAATAGAAGTCTGTCTCTATTATTGTTATTTACTGATAAAAGTCTCCTCTTCCATTTATGTGCCATAGCATTAATATGATACCGGTGCGATAAGCTTTAAGAATTCTGACCTGTAATCGTCGTCGTCTCTTGCTCATGTCATATGCAGATATTTTTTGTCCAATTAAGTTTTTATTCTTTAAGTAAATAAACAACAACAAGAGACACAATAAATACGAATTATTACGGCACCCAACTTTTAAGTCGGTTATAGGTTAAAATCATGACTCGACTTGGCATGAACCCTGTACAAAACTGTTTATTATTATATTCTGTATAAAATTACAAAAAAAAAAAAAAATACTGAAATCATGGTTAAAGTGAGAAAATTACTTCATTTTTCTACCTGAGAGTCATTTTAAAAATTCCTCGTTCGTAAAAAGGAAAAAAAATAATAATGAATGCACTTTTATGTCCGTATTGTATTTTATTATATTATACTTAATGTAATCGGTGTAAGTAACTAAGTATATTATACGAAAAAGGAAAAAAAAAATATTCTATCGGTCCACACCTGCGCCCCATTTGACAGACTACTTCAGCTAGTCGACGAACACACGAGTACGAGATTTTTTTTTTCCTCGTCTGTCACTAAAGGATGTCTTGGATTATTATTTTGTTGTAGAATTTTGGTGCAATAACATTTGTTGCCTTTAATGTTTTCAAACAAAAGATTTTTTTTTCATGTTTTTTGAGCGTGCTTTATCGTAAAAAGGAGGGAAATCCTCGAATATTTAGCAAGGGACATTTTATTTTTAAATAGAAACGGAAAAAAATCACGACTTGGCACCATTTAACATGATTTTCAGGTGAATTGGATGGAGACAACTCATTGTCTAGACTCCAATTGATTAACATAATTTAATGAATTGCAACGCAGACACGTCTCAAAAATAATTTAAATATCAAAAAGTACTTTTTTGAGTAATTCTTTAAAAAAAATTAAAATTATTATCTTTTTTAAATATTTATATATATAAAAAATATATATAAAGATTAGATTATTATCAAAAAAAATTTATGATGTAACAAAATTTAATAAAAAAAAAAATTTTGCGATTAATTTTGTAAGTTTATATAAGTTCCAGCGAGTCTACCTGCATTTAATATACTTGAAAAAAAAAACATTCACTTAAAATTTTTATTTATTTTTTTTTCTTGGTGTGCGTTTACACTCACAAAGAGCTTTTTTTTATGTCTCTGTAGTGAAGCGAATATTAAAAGTGGAATATTTTCCCGTGCACAAAGCAGCACACTGGACTGTTAAATATATATTATATTTATTATTGAGTGTAAGCAAGGTTCCATGATTTCAATTTTGAAGGTCTTCTAGTTTTTTTCTCTCTCTGTGTGTATCATAATTATATTTGCTATAAAGATATATTTTATGTTTTAACCATGCAAAAAAAAAAAAAAAATTATACAAAAAAAAAAAAAAAAATATGGCGACACGACAAAACCCAAGAAACCAATCAATTATTTGTCTCGCTCTCTCGTGCTGGAGATAAAATTGATAAATAAATATGCGTAAGAACAGAAGCGCTAAAGAACCGGGAAGAACATTATATCTACATGTACATTATGTGTTTGTATATTATAATATACATTCGATACAGAACATTATTTTTTATGTAGTTTAAAATGTTTTGTACTCTTCTATTCGTACAACTCACCCCGAACGAATGCATAAATAAAAATGTAAAGAACAAGAAAAAAAAGAAAGATTGCAAAACATCTGTTCATCGCTGCTTGCTTGTATTTTTTTTTGTTTTGGGGAACAACACCAGGTTTCTTTTTATTTTTTTGGTGCAAATCTTTTTTTTTCGATATTATTTATGTGAAACAAGCATGAACGATTTTCGTTAGTATTTACAAAAAAAAAAAAATTTTAAGCAAAAAAAAAAAAATAATAATTATGGTTTGATTTTTTTTTATGTCACTTTATAAAATAAAATATATATCAAGTTGTTCTTTCATTCATGCATGTGTGTGAGTTATTATTTTTTTTTTCAAAGTATATTTTTCAAATGGCAGGTGGGCATGCTTCTCTCTTTTTTTAAATGGATTTGAAATAAATAAAAAAAAAATATCCAGGCAGAGATTCGTTCGTGCAGGCAACAAGCAAGCACATGTCATCATCATAACAACCAGCAATTCCGTCTCAAATATCAAAATAAATATATATATATATTTGTATATATACGAAAACTAAGGATGAGAAAAAAAATGTATTAAAATCGATGATGATGCTTTTATTCTTTATTTTTTATTGGGTTGGTTGGGTGCACAATTAATACAGATTTTTACAGAGAGAAGTAATAACAATAA
Source organism: Culicoides brevitarsis (assembly GCF_036172545.1). NCBI lineage: Eukaryota > Metazoa > Arthropoda > Insecta > Diptera > Ceratopogonidae > Culicoides > Culicoides brevitarsis. Next base: position 8,575,988 of record NC_087085.1, read on the forward strand.
AGAACAAAAAAACGAGACAGAATGTAATTTATTGAGTTCCTGTTCGGAGCTTTATTTTATTTATTTTTTGTTAATTCTTGTAAATTTTAAGTAATTTTTTGTTTCTGAGGTGTTGCTTAAAAGTTTCGACCTTCAAAGGTCATTAGATGTGAGTTGATGAACTTGCTCTCATATAGGTATATGATATATGTGTGTAGTTATGAAACATATGTTTCTTATGTAAACATTTATTTTATAGTGTAATTAAAAGAAAATTTTAGTATAGAAGTTAAATTTTATTATTTTAAATATTTTTTAATTATTTAATTTTTTTTTTTATTTTGATTTTAATTTAATAATTTTATTAAAATATTTTTATTTAAATTTAATATATATTAAAAATTATTTTTTTAAATAGTTTAATTAATATTAATATTAATTAAAAAATAATTTAGGTAAAGTTTTAATAAATAATAAATTATCATTTTTTTAAATTTAATGTTTTTTTAATAATTTAATTTTTAATATTGAAAATTGAATATTTAAAAAAAATTAATTATTAAATTTATTTTTTTTAATAAGTTTTTAATAATAATATTCAATTTAAAATAATTAAAAAATTAATAATTGAATTAAAATTATAATAAATATTTTTAAAACAATTTTTACTTTTTATTAATTTAATATTTTTCTAAATAAAAAATTTAAAAAAATACGAAATTTAAATTTTAAAAATTTTTAAATAATTTAATTAAAAATTTAATTTTTAAATATTAATATTAATAGCAATTTAATTAATAAATTATATTAAATATTAATTGTAAAATAAAATATATTTTTTTTAATTAAATAATAAATTTTTCAATAATAATTTAATAATTAATTTTTATTAATTAATAAATTTTTATTAAATAAAAATAATCTTTATCATTTTAATTTTTTCAATTAAAAAAATTTGTTAGTAAATATTGCGAAATTTAAATTGTATATCCTTCAAACGTGTCAGGGAAAAATATTTCGTCATCCATTTTTTCATCCGTACACAAAGCCAAATGCGTGGGAAAAGTGGGAAAACGTAGAGAGATAGAATATCTTCCTCCTACCGTTCAATGATTGTACGACGTCGACAAAACGAGGCTAGAATCGATATTACTCCTACTCATCAAATGCAAAAAAAAAAACTTACAAAAATTAAATGTGTGGAGAGAAGAGAGAGCAAGTTCTACTTTTGTTTTATTATTTTTTATTTATTTTATTTTTTTTTTAGATTTTTTATTTTCGATTCAGGAGAAGAAAAGAAGTGTCATTGCTCGTATTAAGTTGCCACGTAAGCAAAAACAAAAAAAAAATATTATTTAACTTGTTGTTGTTGTATAAAACGTCAAGAAAATCGACAAATTCCTATATCATATAATGCAAAATAAGATGATAAAAGTAAATAAATGCACACAATATGGTAGAAGCAGCGCACGTTTAATGCCAGACGACATGCAATATTCATTCAACATGTTTGTAGGTAAGTACATCTCGATTCGGCAAAAAAAACACATACACACAGCGCAAAATTATCATTGAAGAGAAGTTGACTTTTTGCGCATGCGTTAGATCTGATTATTATTTATACTGAGTTTGTGTGTGTCTAAAAGCAAGCAACAAGGTTTTGTTGTCATTATTACTCTCTTTTTCAATTTTTTTTTATTTTTTTTAGATTTTTTTGTTGTTCCTGCCTCAAAAGACATTCTTTGTCCACTTATCGGTTGGCTGTCGTTTAACTTTTTAATAATAATAAAACTCGAAGGATGAAAATGGCCAAAGGGGGATTTTTCTAGAAGAAAGAGATTGACGTGCTGCTACCTTGCTCACACAAATAAATCAAGACGTTTGACATTTTCCTATACATGTAACAATAATAAAAAAGTTATGTGTGAGTTCAAGAAGAAAGCTTTGAAGGTTTCGCAACAAAAGCCATACAACGAAAAAAAACTTAACCTCACCTAAAGCCAATGTTGATCATTATTATTATTATTTTTAAGTTATAAGCGAATAATTTTCAAAAGAAGCCAGAAAATATTTTTTTTTATATAAGAAAAAATTTTTGAGTGATGATTTATTTGAAAAATATGCGCCACAATTAAATATTTGCATAAAAATACAAATTATTGCACATTAAAAAATATGAATCATCCGAAAATTAAATTCAAATCACATAGAAGGTTGTAAATATATTTATAAAAAAATATAAATTTAGCATTAAAAAAAATATTAATAAATATATCGTAATAAAAATAACTTCTACGAGCGAAAATAGCATGAATTTACGCGTTATTTGCTCTTTTCTCGTTGTTGTTGTTTTTTTATTGATGTATATTATATAGAAAAGTATCACACAGAATAATCAACAAATTACTTGGTAATGTTGTTTATTTCATACATGTCTTTCTATATGTTGTTGTTTTCTGCTAATATTTGACGTAAATATTCATTTTTATTATTGGAACAACTTTATTATTATTTTTTTTATATATACTCAACTATAAAATTAATAAATAAAAAGAAACCGCGATCAAGACATGATTACTATTGACAACTTTGTTGATTCATTTCGATGGAAAAACCCACGCAACTCCATAAAGAGACAATTTTCGGGTTAAATACACAAAATCAACATTTAGAATATAACAATACATTATCATTATATGATATTTAATTTGAGATAAGAAACAAAAAAAAATTCTAAGAAATTTTTTTACCGCAAAAACAACTTTTAAAATCCACAAATCATGAATTTTATCACATTTTATCAAAAAATATTAATAATAGTTAATAAAATTACACAAAACCGCACAACCCGGTTTATTATAATTATTAAAATTATCTAAATCTAAAGAAACAACAACAACAAAAGATCATTGATAACGTTTTTCGTAACAAATATCTAATACAAAGACACCCTCCAGGTAAAAAAAAAATTATACAGAAGTAAATAACGCGTGAAAGTATACATATTGATAATAATTATTTATTTTTTTTTTGCACTAATTTTTTCTTGTTCATGAATTTTTGAGCAATTTGTGCCAAAAAATGTAATTTTAAATTCCAATAATTTTTTTTTTAAGTGAATGTCATATTTATACAAGACACAGTTAGGTTAATAAATTTGCATCAAAATAACATGCAACAAATTTCATAGCAATTATTTTATATATTATAATGTATTCACGTTTGATTGTTAACACCAATATTGTAAACACCGCTACTTGCGTACGAAAATATTAAAAACAATGTAATATAAGAATGAAAGGTGGTTCAAAAATTTATTTTTTTTTCGGGGAGTTCCATGTTTTCGACTTGTTTGATCAAGATTTTTTTATTTTATTATTTTATAAAGTAATAATTTATATTTTTTTTTAAATAAATATAATATATAATATTCATAACTTGTACGTAATTTGTAATTTCTGATATTATTATTATTTTAATAAAATAAAAAAAAATTAAATTTATTATAAGCAAAGCAAGCCCAAGCACCTTTGCTTGAGGTGTAGTAACGAACGACGACGACGTGTATAATAGATAATGTTATAAGTTACACAATGTGTGCTAAATTTTGAATTTAATTTATTTAATAGATAACTATTAGAATGTAAATTTTAATTCAAGTTATTCGCAAGAAATAGGTGGAGTTGCAAAAATACAAAAAAAAAATGGATTGTATTTTATTTATCGGTTCGTTACTTTATAACTTTAATTTTTTTTCGTCCATTTTAAGTACAAAATATTTATCAAAAACATTTTTTTTATTCATTAGAACAATAAAAACATGTTTTATACATATTATATATGATATATATTAAATTTATACATATATGATAATATTCGTACATGTATGTTTTTGAAAGATAATATTAATTACCGCTGATAAAAAATTCCAAAAAATATAATAAATTACATTTTAAGTCAATTTTTGACTTTTTATACAATTTGACGTACATTTAAATAAAAATATTATAAAAAAATTTTTTTTTTTATTATTATAAATTGTAAAAAGCTCGTGTGCTGGAAACGTGAATCAAGTAATCAAAATAAAAAAAAATTGTTTGCGCAAATTATTACTTCCAACGAGAATTAAGAAGAGGTTCATGGCTTGTCTATATGATGAATATTATATATGATAATAATTAAATAATACAAAATAAAAAAAACCACAGACTCTCTTTGTGCACATAAAATATTATCAGCTGCTACTGGCTTCGCTTGCACAATGACATATTTTCTATCTGTTCTATTGTGTTTTATTTTTCTTGTCTGTGTGTGCGTTGTGCGATGAACTGACACGACACGACGAACGCTCAATGAAAAACGACGTAATGTGTTTACAAAATTGATAACAATTTTAAATAATAATAATGAGAGGTGAAGTACTTATTTTGAATAAAATTCTCAGAAAATGTCTTTTGTAATAAAAAATAAACTTTTATAGCAATAATTATCAATAAAAAAGCGTTAAGACAATGCGAAGTGCATTTAAAAAAGAAACAATCATCAAGGTAAATCAGGTTATTTCAACTTTTTCCTTTTATTTTAGCACTTCTTGTACATCAACACACACATGCAATTTATAACATGGCGTCTCTTTTATTTTTTTTTATAACGATTAAATAAAAAATAATAATAGTGTATTTAATGGAAAAAAAATATAGCGACAGACAAATATAATTTTATTTAATTTTTTTTTTTACAGAAAAAGACAATTTTATAATAAAAAGCCTTCCCTTCCCTTATAATTTATCGCTGTGTGTGTGTTACGAGCTAACTAGCAGCAAAGTTATTGTATACAATGCGTCTCTATGGTTGTTTAAAAAAATTCAAGGTATTTTTTTTAAATGTTTTCTAAGTAATTTTTATTTTTTTTACGTTTTGTAAAGAAAAATATTTAAATGAAAATTAAAATTCATACAAAATATAATTAAAAAATTTAAATATTTTGAAAATAAAATTAATTTAAATTTTAATGTTAATTAATATTAAATAAATATTATTAATATTTAAAAAAAATAAAATAAAATTTAAAATATAAAAAAAAAATATATTTGAACAAAAAATAAAAACTCATAATTTTAAAAATATTTAAATTTTATTTTAATTAATTAAATTTTTAATTATTTTTAATTATTAATTTAATTAAAATTATTTTAATTTTTTAATATATTTTTTATGAATTTTTATTTTTATTTAAAAATATTTTAATTGTTTTATATTTTAAATATTTTTCACATCAATTTTATATTTATATTTTATATATTTTAAAATTTATCATTTTATAAAAAATATTAAAAATATTTTTTTAATTATATAAAAATAAAATATTAATATTTTAAAAATACTTTAAATATTAAAAATTAATATTTTTAATAATAAAATATTTAAAATATATTTTTTCTTTAAAAAACCAGTCGTCTCCATTTTCCCCCAAATTAGATCAAAAACTGGTTGGGTTTTTCCTGAACAGTTTTTTTTGTGTCTTGAAACTTGAAATACACAAAAAAAAATTCACCAATTTTTGAAACGTAGACAATCAAGCGAATAATCGTCATGAGAGCCGTGATTGTGTGAGTATAGCTACCAAGAGCCCCTTAATAAAATAACATACACACATTATACACTTGGCAACAAAAACTTTAAATACGAAATACACACAGCGAAGCTTGTTGTCTCTCCAACTGGTATTTTTGTGTGTGTCTGTATAAATAATAATAATAATAATATTGAAAAACACGTCGTTTTGATCGTCGTCGTCGTTGCTGCTCGTACTTTGCTCGTACCTACATCGACATACATATTGCGATCAGGGAAACTGACTTGACTGGTTTTATAAATTTTTATATTAAAGATGTATTAGTGGTTACTTGTTTGTTGCTCGTTGCTCCAATCTTGTTATATATAATTTTTTTTTTACATTTTTAAACCATTTTTACACACAAAGCTAACTTTTTCGAGCTCAAAACTTCAACAAGTCTCGAGATCCGTATCGCTCGTTTTATTTATTTATTTTTTAAATAATTTTTCAAAAGAGGCCAAGATCTCAATTCAATTCAAAGTTGACTAATTATTTGATCTCTATATTGAAAAATTATTTTAAATTGAGAAATTACTTTGCGTTTTAATTATTATCTTAATAAGGAAATAATCTTGCGACTAATGAACGATTTTTTTTTTCATTTTTTTGAATTGCTTGTCAATTTAATAAATTTATTTATTTTTTTTTACATTTTTTAGGAGTAATGTAATAAATAATTGTAAAAAAAATGAAAAAAAAAATCAACACATAATTTTTTTTCATATAAAAAACGCAAAATTGCACAAATATAACAACAACACAGCAACAAAAAGTGTACCTCACACACAAAAAAAAAATTATGACGCAACTTAAGTAATAGCAACTTTTATAAAATGCAACAATTTGTACAATGCTGATTTATATATCGCTCGTTCATTGTCGCTGTTCGCTGCTGCTGCCACATACAAAGAGCAATCGTGCGGTTGGTTGGTCGGTTTGTTGTTTGGTTAGTTAGTTGGCATATATTATATGGATATTTAAAAGTAAAGTAGAAACACACGAAAAAAAAAATACCTGAGTACAACAACATCTTTTGTGTGTCTCGTAAATGTACAGATTATCACTTATGTGGCAGTTTGGGATTTTTTTGGAGTAATTTTTATTTATTTTATTTAAAAATTAAGAATTTAATGTTTTTTTTTTGTTAAAAAAAATTTTTTTTTCAACAAATTTTTAAATTTTAACGTCCTTGACGACAAAAAATTGCGTTTTTGAAAAATTAATTTTGACCATTAATTATTTCAAAAAAAAAAAAAAAAAAAAGATATTAAAATACAAAACTGGTTTATTTACAACTTTTTTTTCAGTTTCCTACCTATTTTTAGCCATTTTTCATTTTATTTATTCATCACGTAAAATAAAATACCAACCAAGTGTAAGGAAGAGTTCGTTCGATTTTGAAAAAAAAAATGAATGTTTTATTCAAAACGCAAAACCAAACGCACGGTCAAGCGGATTTCGTTAAATAATCATCTGGGACAGTTAACATTTTCGATCTTCAATTAAAAATCGTTCACGTTTTGATACAATTTTTGTTGTCTGAAAGTACTCAACAATGAACATTTTTGTGTTTGCGTTATGTAAAGAAATAAAAAAAAATTCAATACCTAACAGTTATTTGGACAAAAAAATGCGAATTAACGTTGAAAAATTTTTTTTTATAAAAAAAAATGTGTCATGAATTTCACTTTCTTACAAAGTTGATGTGTGCGATGTTTGAGTATTTTATTAGCAACATGATTCAATCATGACGACGACGTGCGACAACAGAACTTTTTTTCTTTCATATTAAAAAAAAACAACAACAAGTAGTAATAATAATGGAAAAAAAGTGATCAGATAAATTTACTTGCAGCTACTGGTTTACCTAGTTGTTGTTGTTTGTTTGTGCATGGCAGCCAACAAACAGTGAAGGTAGCTAATGTATAATTATTATTTTATTTTATTTTATAAATATGGTCTTTCTTTTCATTTTCAGCACAAATAAATGTGACGAGACCTGATTTCAATCAAATTTGTTGTTGTATTGTCGTCATCGTCGTCGCTTGTATGAAAAAAAATACAATGCATTTATTCTATTGTTTGTACGTGTTGAAAGAGAAGATCGTAGTGAAAGGGAAACTGGATGTTCAGAAATTTAATATTTGTTAATTGTTTAAATTTACAAAAAATATTTTTAATTAAAAAATAAATAAATAAATATTTAAGTTTTATTCATAAAGTTAATATTTTTTATGAATTTTTATTTATTTATTTTTTTTTTAAATAAATAAAATTTTTTAAATTTTTGTCGTGAATACGTATAATAAAAATTAGAAAAAAAATTCAACTAAAATAAGATAAAATTTAAAACAAAATTATTTAAAAAAAAAATAATTAATAAATAAAAATAAATAATTAATTAATAAAATTATAAATTTTTAAAATTTTTCATAAATTAATTTTTGTAAATTTTTTAATTTTAAATTTAATTTATTTAAAATAATTTTTTTTATAAATTTTTATTTATGAATTATTTTTTTTATAATATTTTTAAAATAATTTATTTTTTTTACAAAATTGTAAAAAAAAAATTTATTAATTTAATTAAAAAAATAATAAAAATTTATTTTAATAAAAATTTAATAAATATTAATTTTTTTTAAATTTTAATAAATTATAAAATTAAAATAAAATTATTTAATTTAATAAAATAAAAAAATTTAAAATATTAATTTTTTAAAAAAATTTTTAAAATATTACATTTAATTAATTATTTTTTTAACAAAAATAAAAAATTATATTTTCCTTTAAATTTCAGACACCTGTTAAAATAACTCCATGAACCAACCCGGCAAGTACTTAACAAAAAAAACTTCGTCTCGTCAATGATTCTCTACCAATTCACCAGAACATACATGAATAAACATTAAATTTTATCACAAAACGCACAAAAATTAATATCAAAAACCACGCACGCACCGCACCAAAGAGAAGAAGAAGCAAAGGAAAAAAACTCACACAGAAGTTTGTGGCCTAAATATTTGGCACCGTTAACTTTCTCATAGTTTAGGAAAAGTGTTATAAAATATCATATGTACATTTCATTCAATATGGTTGGTAACTGTGTGGCATGAGACATGCCTTGCCTTGCCTCGATTTTTGATTCGACATTTTTTTTTTCGACTGCGGATTATTATTTTATTTCGTCGTAGGTACTTACGCACACATATTTAAAAAAAATTATTTAAATTTAAAAAAAAAAATTTCGTTGTCGTTCCTCGTGTATTGTACTATTATTATCGACGACGACGACGACGTATGACGATTATTATTACGTGTTGCATATTTATTATTTTTTATTTATTTTAAAAAAATAAATAAATAAATATTGAATTAAATAAAAAAAATAATATAAAATTAATTAATTTAAAATTAAATTAAATAATAAAAAAAATAACTAATTTAATAAAATTTAATTATCTAATAAAAATAATTAAATAAAAAAGTAAAAAAATATCAAATATATTTTTTATTAAAATTTAAAAAAAATAAATTAATAAAAAATTAAAAAATTAAATTAAATAAAAAATAATAATATTAATTAATTTTATTTTAAAAAAAAAAAATTTAAATAAATTAAATAATTTAATTTATTTTAATTGATAAAAATTAATAAAAAAAAATTAATAAATATCAAATATATATTTTTTTATTTAAACTTGTAAAAAAATTATAAAAAATTAAATTGTGAGAAAAACGGAAATTGTCCCTGAATCGTTTCTTACGTAATTCGTGTCCTACAAAAGTCAGGAAAATAAAAGCATTTTTTTTTGTTTGATTGAAAAAGCAAAAAAACACGTCGGTCGATGTACAAATATTTAAACAACAAAAAAATTGTGTATATCTAAAGCAAGTATAATCTAATCGTACACACGTTATAGCTTCCTGTTTCGATGATCATCATCTTCCCCCTTGTTGTACTCGTTACTTGTGCAGCGTATTTTTATCTACAAGACATTCTTTTTTTTATTATTTGAGACATATTGTTCGACCGTTGAAGGAATAAAAAGGGCGACCCGTTGCGTCATTGACCTCTCTCTGATAATCTTTAATTATTATTTTTACTCATAAATATGCAATAAGATCCCTTTTTCGTTTTTCATTTCAGGTACAACAACAACATCAACGGAAGTCGCTGAACCATGGAATCATTTTTTTTTTTTAATTTTTTTCAAATAAAACGAAGATCCTTTAAATAAATTTCAAACAAAGAGAATTTCGTTTGTGTGCGAGTATTGCTCTCACGCTTGACCATCGCTTGCAAAAGGGTATTTAAAATAAACAGCTGATGAAATATTTTCGCACAGATGATGTTATTTTGTATTCGTGCATTACCCCTCGTGTAAGTTTAAAAAAAAAAATTTTTTTTTTGTCTTTTTAAAAATATTTTAAGAAAATTTTTCAGAGAGCGAGAGTGTGTATGAATGCATAAAAATGCATCGCATCGCATTGTGACTGACTGACAAGGAACACAAGTAAGTACAAGTATTTTACCTTAGGGTAAAATAATAAATAACAAATACATTCACGCTTGTTCATGCTTTACACATGCAGTTGTTGCTCAAATATCGGTACACCGTAGGTACAGGGAAAAAAAGGTGAATGTAGATGCTGCTGCTGCTTTGAGTATTACAATTTTTTTTGTCACCCTGAACGAATTGAATTGAATTTTTTTCTACATAAACCGACTATTTACTACTATTTTTTTTTAATAAATATTTTTTTTTATTACATACGAAAAAAAAAATATATATTAGAGTTGGTAGATTTGAGTCTACTACTGACAGAGAGACACACATATTATAGAGGTGTATGTGTTTGTTTGAAAGACCTTTCTAAAATTCCTCAACGACGTGTTGCGTCGACGACGACGACGACATCCAAGGCCCCTCATAAAAAAAAAGTTAAATTCATGTTTTTTTTTTCATATACGAAAAATGTTTGCACAGATTACCTTTTTAAACATTTATTCTTTGTTTAAAAAAATAAAAATATTATTTTTTGACAAATACTCGAAATTTCGAGTCAATCCAGAATTTACGAGTATAAAAAAAATTATATAATTTTGCAATTTAATAATCAAATCATATCAAAGCCGTTTTTGAGCAAATGAAAATTTTTTATTTTTTTTCGAGATTTTACTTTTATTTGTCGTCGTGGTCGTTGTGTGTGTAGGCAAAAAAAAAATAAAATCCACGAATACACTCACTCACGGCGACGACGACGACGACAACGAGATACTCTTCTCGTAGTTGCAGAAAAAAAAAATACAAAAAAAAATTAATCATCGCCAAGTAAAGTAAGCAACAAATTGCTGCCGTATGATGATGATGATGATGTAGAAAAATGTTCGACACATATTTAATTTTAAACTTTTTTTTTTGCGTCACAGGTAAAATAATTTTTTAGGGATGTACTCACTGGATTTCGTTGATATTCCTCGATCGCTCGCAGCGCTGAATCCGTCAATTTCACATAAATAAACTCTTTATTTTCATTGATTACGGGGCTACCTTGCGACAATTCGTACGACGTTCCTGTGTGTAGAGTAGCCATCTTGGAAATTTTGATTTTTTTTGTGTGTGCCTTTTTTTGTCGTGAATACTCTTGCTTTTGCGATTCTCGTGTGCAATTTTTTGATTTTTCCTGGTTACTTTGATCAAATGAAGCTGTTATTTAGCAAAATTGGAATTTGCACAGTGCAAAAATTGCCACGTAAATATATCTATATTTCTTTTTTATTATATATATTTAATCTTATGTATTAGTAGTAGTATGTATATCATATGTGTATATATGTATATATATATATATGTGTGTAAAGTAACAGTTGAGAAGAGAAATCCGGATCTCAAAAATTGGAAAATATTTTTTTACAGCTTTTTTATTCTTTATTTTATTTTTTTTTTCCTCTTTTGTAATAATATATAATTATTTATCTTATGTAATTGTATCACTAGCTTATCAATATTATTATTAGATTATTATTAACACTTGTTTTTTCTTTCTTTCAATAGCAAATTTCTTCGCCCGGACGATCGGATTGGGATTTTTACTGCTGTCTGCGTTCCCAAAAAAAATGCTCGGAACGGAAGTTTATTACGGCGCTCAAAATGAAGCGTGTTGCATTTGCAAATACTTGTAGAGTTTTTGTGTGTTTTTTTTAGTTTGGAGTCTGAGAACACTTTAGAGTCGTTTTTTTTTAGCACTGGTAATGGTCAAATTTCAATTCTCCCTTTCCGCGTACGACGTAGCGACCTAGTAGGTCCGAGTCTCAATCGAAACTGACGACAAAAACAAACCTTGCAATGAGAATACAGTACTGTGATCCGACAAAAACAAACCTCTCGGGAAATGGGGAAAATTTTCGGTAAATCGGGTATTTTGGCGGTAAATTTGTTGGTAAATGGGGTATTTTGTTGGTAAATTTGTCGGTAAAACGGATATTTTGTCGGTAAATCGGGTATTTTTTCTTAAAACGGATATTTTTCTCGTAGATTCAAATTTGTACGTTTCATTTTTTGTCAAGTCTGTTACGAATTTGATTTGAAAAAATTATTTTTAATTATTTTTTGGCATTATTTGTAATTTTTAATGAAAATTTGTTAATTATTTTATAAAAAATTTATTATTTTTTATGAAAATTAGCTCAAAAATCATTAAAATCGTGAAAATAATGAAAACTTGAATTAGAAAGAAGGCAATTTTAAAATATTCACAAAACTGAATTAGCTTGAAGCAAATTTTTTATCAGCTGATTTGACAGTTGCTATAAAAATTCACTTTAATTTTACGATTTTTTCATTAAATTTCTTTAAATTTTAAATTAATTTTAATTAAAAATATTAAATTTAATTAAAAAATTCAAATATTTTGAAAAATTTCTCATAAAAATTAAAAAATATGATTTTTATAGCAAAATATTAATGAGGCGTACAAAAATGTTAAAGAATTAATTTAAATTGAATTAGCAAAAAAAATAAAATTTCTTTATCATTTTCATTCGTCTCATTTAAATTCTGCCGAAGAGTCAAACAAAAATCGCTCTCTCAGTTTTAATTGCTTTTATACGGTCTAAAGTTGCAAAAAATCCCGGAAAATATGTCGAACGTCGAGGAAACCGAGACGCCGATGGATACAAACGAAAATTCGGTAAGAAAATGCGTTATTTGGCCCTAAAATTGCGAAAAACAAAGAGCGTCTCATTGAAAAAGTGTCTCGTTCGAGCAAGTCGATCGTGATTGGCTGTTTAAATATACGAGGGAAAAATTAAAGAGCCGGCTGTTTCTCACACAAAAAACATATGACAATCACTCTCTTTGTTTATCATCATCATGTGTTTGAATTTTTTTTTTTTTTTTTTTTTTTTTGAAAAAAATTAATTTTTAAAATTTTTTTTTTATAGAATGCCTCTTCCACGGATGGCACAGACTCGAACAACAAGGACAACTCTGACTTTGATGCCAAAATCGAGACAGATCGCAGCAAGCGTTTCGAATTTTTGCTCAAACAAACGTCAATTTTTTCGCATTTCGTGTCGCCCGTGGGTCCCAGTCCCAAATCGCCGCTCAAAGTAAAGCCCACAAAGGGTCGCAAAGCAGCTGCTTCGGGCAGTGACGACCCCGCGGATCATCGACATCGCAAAACGGAGCAACAAGAAGACGAAGAATTGCTTGCCGAGACAAATGCCAAACAGAAACAAGTAATTTCTTTTGAATCGTCGCCACATTATATCGCATTCGGCGAAATGCGTGATTATCAGATCCGTGGCTTGAATTGGATGATTTCCTTGTACGAGAATGGAATTAACGGGATTTTAGCTGACGAAATGGGTTTAGGTAAAACCCTTCAAACGATCTCGTTGCTTGGATATTTGAAGCATTTTCGTAACAATCCGGGACCTCACATCGTCATCGTGCCGAAATCCACGCTGCAGAATTGGATGAACGAATTTAAGCGATGGTGCCCGACTTTACGTGCAGTTTGCTTGATTGGCGATCAAGATACCCGAAATGCATTCATTCGTGATGTTTTGATGCCCGGCGAGTGGGATGTTTGTGTCACGTCATACGAAATGTGCATCAAGGAAAAATCCGTCTTTAAAAAATTCAATTGGCGCTACATGGTAATTGACGAGGCGCATCGTATCAAGAACGAAAAGTCAAAATTATCCGAAATTTTGAGGGAATTCAAGACAGCAAATCGTCTTTTGATCACCGGAACGCCGCTACAGAACAATTTACACGAATTATGGGCTCTGCTGAACTTTTTGTTGCCCGATGTCTTTAACAGCTCCGAGGATTTCGACGCTTGGTTCAACACAAATCAATGTTTAGAGAACAATAACTTGGTAGAACGCTTGCATGCCGTATTGAAGCCCTTCTTATTGCGTCGCTTGAAATCTGAGGTCGAAAAAAAATTGTTACCGAAGAAGGAAGTGAAAGTTTTTGTGGGTTTGTCGAAAATGCAACGTGAATGGTACACAAAAATCTTGTTGAAGGACATTGATATCGTCAATGGCGCCGGAAAAGTTGAAAAAATGCGTTTACAAAATATTTTGATGCAATTGCGGAAATGTTGTAACCATCCATATCTCTTTGACGGAGCTGAACCGGGACCTCCGTACACCACAGACTACCATCTCGTCGAAAATTGCGGAAAAATGACGATTTTGGACAAACTTTTACCCAAATTGCAATCTCAAGGCTCTCGTGTACTGATTTTCTCGCAAATGACCCGAATGTTAGACATCTTAGAAGATTACTGCGTATGGCGTCAATTCCAATATTGTCGTTTGGATGGAAGTACCGCACATGAGGATCGTACCCGGATGATTGACGAGTACAACGAGCCCGATAGCAAAAAATTTATTTTCATGTTATCGACTCGTGCCGGCGGTTTGGGTATTAATCTCGCTACAGCTGATGTCGTTTTGATTTTTGACTCGGATTGGAACCCTCAGATGGATTTACAAGCCATGGATCGTGCTCATCGTATCGGACAAAAGAAGCAAGTGCGCGTTTTTCGCTTCATCACGGAAAATACCGTCGAAGAAAAGATCATTGAACGTGCGGAAGTCAAATTGCGCCTCGATAAATTGGTTATTCAACAAGGACGTCTCGTCGATAACAAATCAAATCAACTGAACAAGGACGAAATGTTGAACATTATTCGTTTCGGCGCTAATCACATATTTTCGAGCAAAGATAGCGAGATCACCGATGAGGATATTGACGAAATTCTGAACAAATGCGAGGCAAAAACGGAAGAACTCACGAAAAAATTCGAAAGTTTGGGCGAAAGTTCGTTGCGACAATTCACACTTGACACTGAGGATCGTTCTTTGTACAATTTCGAGGGCGAGGATTACCGTGAAAAACAAAAACTCAATGCACTTGGCAACTGGATCGAGCCGCCGAAGCGTGAACGTAAAGCTAATTACGCCGTTGATGCGTATTTCAAGGAGGCGTTGCGTGTTGCCGAGCCTAAGGCACCAAAAGCTCCTCGTCCCCCGAAACAACCGATTGTTCAGGACTTTCAATTCTTCCCGCCGCGCTTGTTTGAGCTTCTGGATCAAGAAATCTACTATTATCGCAAGACTGTCGGTTATAAAGTCCCGAAAAATCCCGATCTCGGGTCAGAAGCTGCTAAAATTCAGCGAGAAGAGCAACGAAAGATTGACGATTCGGAGCCGTTGACGGAAGAAGAGGCGGCGGAGAAGGAATCTTTGTTAACGCAGGGCTTTACGACATGGACAAAGCGTGATTTTAACCAATTTATCAAGGCAAATGAGAAATATGGGCGGGATGACATCGAAAATATCGCAAAAGATGTCGAAGGAAAGACCCCGGAAGAGGTTATCGAGTATAGCAGCGTTTTTTGGGATAGATGTCACGAATTACAGGATATTGAAAGGATTATGGCGCAAATTGAGCGTGGAGAGGCGAAAATTCAACGTCGTGCTTCGATTCGAAAGGCATTAGATGCAAAGGTAATTTAAAAAATTTTTTTAATTTTTTTTTATAAAAAATTAATATTTTTAAAACCAATTTAAATTAAAAATAATATTTAAATTAATTAATTTTTTAATTAATTTAATTGATTTAAATTAAAAAATTTTTTTAATTAATTAATTAAATATAATTTTAATTTTTCAAATTAAATTAAAAAATATTTTTTTTAATTTTTAAAAAAATTTTAAATTAAAATTTATTAAAATTTTTTAAATTTTTTTTATTTTTTTTTTAAAATTAAAAAATTAAAATTTTTTTTTTTTTAATTTTTTTTTTAAAAATTTAATATTTTTTTAAATTTTTTTTATTTATAAAAAAATTATTTATTTATTTAAATTTTAATTTTTTTAAAAATTTTTTTTTTTTTTAAAAATTTTTTTTTTCAAAAAAATTTTTTTTTTCAAAATTTTTTTTTTGTTCAAAAAAATTTTTTTTTTAAAAATTTTTTTTTTTAAAAATTTTTTTTTATTTTTCACATAAAAAAATAATTTTTTAATATTTTCCCGCAGATTGGTCGTTACCGTGCCCCATTCCATCAGCTGAGAATCTCCTATGGCAACAACAAAGGCAAGAATTACATCGAAGAAGAGGATCGTTTCCTCGTCTGCATGCTTCACAAACTCGGTTTCGACAAGGAAAATGTCTATGAAGAGCTCCGAGCGGCAGTTCGATGTGCCCCGCAATTCCGCTTTGATTGGTTCATCAAGTCACGTACCTCGATGGAGCTTCAGAGACGTTGTAATACCCTCATTACATTGATCGAACGCGAAAATCAGGAGTTGGAGGAGAAGGAACGTCAGGAAAAGAAGAAGAAACAAAGTACGGGCGCCGTTCCAAAAGCTGGCGGACAAAAAAGAAAGGCAGATTCGACACCAGCTTCAGCTAAAAGCAGCAAAAAGAGCAAAAAATAAATTTCACACCGAAAAGTATCAAAAAATGTATCCTGCAGTAGAATTAAGACGAAACATTCAATAGAGAGACACAAGTAGCCCATAAGTTATTTAATAAAAATCGAGCTGTTTTCTTTTTTTTCTATTTTTACTCAAGAATGACTTAAACAAAATATTTTTAATTAGTTTTAATTTTTATTTTTTAATTAATTTAAGATAAGGTTTGACATCTCCCACAATGATTCGTAAAATAAATCGATTTTTTTAGACTTAAAATTTAAATTTTCAACAAAAATCTCCTAAAAAATTTAATTTTTCTTTCGCAAACCCCCAAGTTTTGTATTTTCCGCATGAAAAGAAGGCTTTGAACCAACTTCATCATCCCAATTGTCCTCGTCGCTGTCTTTATTCAAAGGAGAACGTGAACGAGAACGAGATCTTGAAGCAAAATCATCATGACGACTTGCCCCGACGTCGATTGGATTCATTTTCTTTTCAAAAGTTACACGATCTGGACACTCAATTTTATGTTTCTGCAAAGAAAAAAATGTTTTTGAGAGAATTTTTAATAAAAATTATGAATTACCGCCATTTCTTCCTCTCGCAATCGATGTTTCGAGTTAAATGGGCAGATTAAAAGTTTTATATCGGGATGTTGGACTGCGCATTTCGTGATGTGAACAGCATATCTAAGATTTTAGAAGAAAATTTAATGAAAATTTTGATAAAAATTAATTTTAGGAAATGCAAACCTGTGCGGCAAGATTTGATGTGAAGGATTGTAGGGACAAGTAATGTACGTTTCACTCATTTTTGACTATTTTTTAGTAGTTTGTGATGTTTTTTAGTAGAAATTTGATACAAAAATATTTATTTTTAATTAAAAACTTTGAAAATTTGATTAAAAATTGTAGCCGGAATGATTTTTGTTAGAAAATGCCTCCAAATTTGTTTGTTTATGTCAAATTTCAGTCAAAACAAAGCACGAAAAGTCATCGTCAAAGAGAATATCAAAGCGCATTTTAAAAATTTCAAAATTTGTTTGTGATTTTTTGAGTTTTTAGTAATTTTTATATTCTAAAACTGAAAAAATCAGAAAAATTTATTGAATTTTCAACAGAAGACAGACAACGTTCTCTTTTATTTTATAAAATTAGGAATGCTTTTCAACTGACAATCAAATAAAATGTCAGATTTAAAAATTTAAAGGGTTGAAATAGCGAAAAACTGTTCAAAAATCATAAAATTTCATAAATTAAATTATTTTTTGTATGAAAATTTTTAAATATTCATAAAATTTTGTCAAATTTCGCCTTTTTATAACTTTTTCTTTAATTTCGCAGGAATTTTTTAACGTAACTCCGATCATCAAGTACCAAATATCGATAATTTCGATAATTTTTGATGTCACTATAAGACAAAGCTCGAGATTCATCATAAATATCCAACAATACAGGCAAAATAGGCTTCAAATCTGCTATTCTCACGACATCATCAATGTAGGATCTCATGAAATCAGGCCATAATTGATGCATTCTTTTGCCAAACATACCCTTGGAGTGTCGAATCTGCATTTCTTCATGTAATTCTTGATACATTTCATCTTTTGTTGGTAAAGGAAAATACTTTAGCAAGGATTTTATCGCAAATTGCACCTAAAAAAAATTTTTTTTAAATATTTTTTTCAATTTTAGGAAAAATAAAGGAATTTTTCACCTGTAACTCGATAATTGAATTAAAAATCGTCACATTTGTGAGACCAATGAAGAACATTGAAGGATGCTCGATGTTAATAACATGCTTGTAAAGAGGCGTTACGTGATTATTCGTGACTTTTATTCCTGAATCCTCAGATAAAAATGGAAAATTGTATTTGTAGCCTGTACAAAGGACAATTGCATCATAATTTTCTTCTCTGGAATTCGTAAAATGAACTTTTCCATCAGAAATGAAGTCAATATCGGGTAGTTGCTCAACATTTTGAGGGAACAGATCGGATGCTAATGTCGTAGAATGATGACTCATGTGAACAGTCTTCGCTAAATGACTTAAATCGAATGTAATATCGATGCCAGAAGGACCTGAACCAACGACAAGTACCTTTTTACCTAAAAAAAATAATAAGAATTTTAGTTTTTAAGGAAAAAATGTAAGAAAAATGTACCTTTGAACATTTCTGGATCCCGATAATCATGACTGTGAATAATTTTTCCCTCAAAACTCTCAATTCCATTAATTTTTGGTAGATTTGGATCGAAAAAATGTCCGTTACAAACAAAAACTGCATCAAATTCCTCCGTAAAGTCTTCATTCTCGTATTTTCCGACAACTTTCCATTTATTTTCATCCTCCAATGGACTAACTTTTGTCACAAAATGTTCAAATTTGATAAATTTCGTCAATTTAAAGTGCTTTTCGTAGCTTTTGATGAAATCCAGGACCTCCTTCCATGTCACATACGACTTTTCTCCCTTTGGAAACTCGAAATCGTGAAATCCCATCACTTCAACGGGGGAATTTGTGACTAAATTCTTGTACATACTCGTGTGAGAGTTCTTTCCGCTATCCGTTGAATAAATCCAAGTGCCTCCAACATCACCGCATTGCTCGTAAACAACAACGTCCAAATCAAATTCATTGCAATACTTGCAAGCAACGAGACCTGCAACGCCAGCACCGATAATAGCGACTCTCATTCTCACACTGAAGCGATTTTTTTTAATGAATTTGAATTCGAAAATTTGCTCTAATCAACTCAGCTCATAGATAACGTACTGAAATAAAACGAAAAACGAGTTTAAATAATAAATTTGGGTTAGATAGTTGTGTGTGTGAACGAACATTGACCAAATGATGACGTCACAGTTGATAAGATTCCGAGTTGAATACGACTGATTGTTCTGAAAAATTTTCTTATAAGAGTCTTGGAGCCATTATGTACATAAATTTGCATTAGAAAAAAAAAACTTACAAATACACGCGCAACTCGAGGGAGAGACCTAAACAAGTTGTCGTTGCATATTTTTGTTGCACAAATGGCATAATTACTTCGTATTCGTCATTAAACGTACCTCTTTGTACGTTCCAAACGATTTTGGATTCGAGACGAGATAAATTTCCTAAACTTTATTTCGTTCGATTCAGTTGTAATTTAGCCGTTAACGAGTGATAATCAATAAAATCTGAAAATAAAGAGAGGATTAAAATTTAAAATTATTATTCGAAGAATAAAGAAAATAATAGAATTTGATAGAAAGGTGTAGAAAAAAATTATAATAAAAAAAATTAAAATTTAAATAAAATTATTTAAAGTATATTTGTTGATGTTTTAAAGGTAAGAAATTTAAAAATATGAATATTTATTATTTTTCATGAAATACAAGCTGATGCAATTTTCAATATTATTTCTAAGAAAAAAAAAAGAAAATTAATTAAATTTTCTATAAATGTTATTTACAGATCAAATAATATTTTAATTAAACATTAAAAAAAATATTAAATAAGAATAACAATACATTAAAATGTATTTAAAAATCAATTTTTATTTATATCCTGATTTATATTAAAATTATTAATCATTTTTTTGAACATAATATTATATTTAATTTTTTAATTAAATATTTTTTAAAAATTTTTTTAAATTGATTTTTTTAATAATTTATAAATTAAAGTAATTTTTTTTTATTTTTCAAATTTTAATTTAAAAAATTTTAAATAACTTTTAAATTTGATTAATAAATAAAAAAAATAAATATTAAATATTTAATGTATTTAATTAATTTTCAATAAAATAATAATAAAAAAAACAAAGTTCTATTAAGTGTAAAAGATAATATTTTTTTTTTATTTTTTTAGTAAAAAATTTTAAAACAAGAAAATTATTATTTTTTTTTTTAATTAATGAACAAAAGTATAAAATTATTTTAAAATACTCTCAATATGTTTTGTTTCAATGTTTTCATTAAAATTATTGCTTATAATATTTATTTCAATTTAATTTTGTTAAATTAAGTTAAATACATTTGATTATATAATATATAAAAAAATCTTATAAAATTGTTAAAATAATAAATTTATAATATTTAAAAAAATAATGAAATGAATTAAAAATTTCATTAAAAAAATCAATAAAATAAATATATTTAAAATATAAATAAATTATAAAATTAAATTAATCAATTTATTATTTATTAAACATTTTTTAGTAATTTTCCATTTTGATTATTTTCTAAAAATTAATCTTAAATTAAGGTCATTAGATCGAAGAAATATCAATCAAACAAGTCTAATGAACTGAAATTTAATCAAAAATCTCGAATTTTCCATTAAATTTCGTTTCATACACAAACAATAAACAACTAAAAAATGCGTCATTAAAATTATTTCCTCACAAACGAGGATGCACCCTCTTTTCCTCATTCTTCACAAATATTTACATCTATTAACTTTGTAGAAAACATATGAGGTCACAAACGAATAAAAACGCCGCCGCGCAAAAATAAAACTCAAAAAATTGATAAGAGCGCTGCACTTTTAATCGGTTTTACTCACAAATTATTACATAACAATTAATTTATGTAGGTGATTAATTCCGTTCGTTGCGTAGTTTTGAATCGATCAAAGTTTGCATTTGGAGTGCATTAAACGCGTGGATTTTAATTTTTTTTAGCTGTCTACTCTAGTTAGATAAAGTTTAGCATGTGCGACTTCTTACGAAATCGGGGGCAAAAGTTTTTCTGCAACTTCAAGGTCTTGTTTGTATTGATTTATTAAGTTAATTATTTATTATTTTATTTTATTTTATTTGAGAAAACATGTCAATCACTTTTCAAACGTGATGTGCAATGCTCTTTAGGTCAATAAACTACGAGTTCATTAATACTTTTTACGTCAAAAAATGCAAAGATCACGTTTTTTATGTCGGAAAAATTTCCTTTCCTTTTCAAAAGATTTTTTAACATTCATTTATGCATATTTTGGCTTTTAAAATGTTCTCGACTACAGAAATTTAAGATTTTTATGAATAAAGATAAAGTTCCGAGAAAGACTTATTTTTTGTTTATAAAGCTTATAACTATCCGGAAGAAATTTAATTGCTTATCAATATTATTTTAATAGATTTTTTTTCCAGATAATTTTTCGAGGAAAATTCAATAAAATTAAGTGCTTTGAGAAAATAAAAAAAAAATAAAAAAAATTAACTTTTAAACAAATTAATTAAATTAAATGAAATAAAATTAATTAAAAACTTTTTTTTATTATATTTTTTTAGTTTAAAAAAAAATGAATACACGAAAATACTCGAAATTTCTATTTTAAAAGCATATTAGGGCTAAAAAAATAAAATAAATATTAATTCATGAATTTTAATCATTTCGCTTCGAGAGCTCTCTATTCTAGAAATTTTTATATGAAATCATTTAAATAGTTGACCTTGTGAGATTTTGCGAGGATTATCTGTATGAGTAAATATATAAAGCCATAAACAAATTAAATTTCTTCAGTGAAGATTTTAACGCTGAAGTAGCAACAAATTAAAATTTTATAAAAAAAATAATTTGATAAATTCACATAAAATTATTTTAAAATTTAATTTAATTTAAAATGTAAAATTTCTAACTTAAAACTTTTAATTCAAAAAAAAAAAATAAATAAATAAATTAAAAATATTTTTTTTTTTACTTTAATATTTTAAATAAAATAAAAATTTTGAATAAATTAATTAAAATTATTGAAAATTTTATTATTTTTTTTTTTTAATAAAATTTATTATTTAATTAAATTTTAATAATTTTTAAATTTTATTCAATTTTAATTAAAAAATATTTCTCTTCATTTTTCAGTTAAACAAACAAAAAAAATGCGACTTATGAACATTGCGGTAATTGGCGCAGGAACTGCCGGCTTATCAGCTGCCAAACATGCTCTCGCCGCCGGATGCAACGTCACAGTTTTCGAGCAAGCAAAAGCTCTCGGAGGCACGTGGGTTTACACCGACAGCATTGGCAAAAACGAATACGGCATCGACGTTCACAGCAGCATGTACAAAGGTCTTCACACAAATTTACCCAAAGAAATTATGGGATATCCTGACTTCCCAATTCCTGAGCAAGATCGTTCATACATCCCAGCGGAAGACATGTGCAAATTCCTCAATTTATACGCGGAAACTTTTAACGTCAAGCAACGCATCAAATTAGAGCATCACGTGATCCGCGTTCGTCCCGTCGAAGAAACCAAATGGGAGATAATTGTCAGGGATTTGCCGAATGATAAACTCATGACGTTGATTTTTGATGCGGTTTTCGTGTGTAACGGGCATTATCATACGCCTGCGTATCCAAATTATCCAGGACACAAAAAATTCAAAGGAAGACAAGTTCATAGTCATGATTATCGATGTCCTGATCCATATGAGGGAGAGACAGTTTTGGTTATTGGAGCAGGCCCAAGTGGCATGGATTTGGCGTATGAAGTTGGAAAAGTCGCGAAACGAGTAACTTTGAGTCATCATTTGAAGGAGCCGCCAAAGACAGTGTTTCCGTCGAATGTTACGCAGAAGCCTGATGTCACGTCGATGACGGAAAATGGAGTTTATTTCAATGATGGAAGCTTTGAGGAATTTAGCGTCGTTTTATATTGCACAGGTAAGTTTTATTTTATCGTTTTAAAAATTTTTCAATTAGATTTTTATTATTTAATTAATTTTTTTATTATTTTTTGAATATTTATTTTGAACAAAAAATTTAAAATTTTTTTTACTTTTTCAATTTATAAAAAATATAATTTTTTAAAAATATTTTTATATGAAAATATGCCTTAACCATTTAAAAATTTAATTAATTTCTTTAAAAATAATATTTAAAATTATAAAAAAATAGTCATGAATAATATTAAATTTTAAAAAAATATTTTCATCGTGAAAATTCGCTTTAACTTTATTAAATTTATTTAAAAATAATAAAATTCTATCTAAAAATAATTTTAAAAAAATATAAATATATAAAATTTATTCATAAATTATTTTTGCTGAGCATGTAAAATTTTAAAAATTAAGAGAAAAAATTTTTTTGACAAAATTTAAAAATATTTATGATTTTTATGATAAATTAAATTTAAAAGTTATTTTTTGACTCAAAAAAATTATATTTAATTTATAAACAAATTAATTTTATTTTCTTTTTGAAACCGAAAATAAAATTTATTCAACTAAAATAATAATTAATTTCAGGTTATCAATACACATTTCCATTCTTGAGCGTTGACGCTGGCATTTACGTCGACGACAATTATGTAACTCCCCTTTATAAGCACTGCATCAATATTAATTACCCGACAATGGCATTCATTGGCTTACCAACTTTTGTATGTGCCTCACAAATGTTCGATTTACAAGTAAGTTCGTCACTTGTTGCGATAAAAATTGAAATCTTTTAATTTTCGTTTTGTTATTTTTAGGTTCGTTTTGCTCTCAAATTCATCACAGGTGCCAAGGAAATGCCCTCGAAGGAAGAAATGCTCGCCGATACGGAAAAAGACATGCAAGCTCGTTTCGCCAAGGGATACAAAAAACGTCAAGCTCACTTAATGGGCGAGAATCAATGCAGTTATTACGATGATTTGGCAAAAACTGCTGAAATTGAACCCATTAAACCAGTTATCACGAAAATGCATAAAGTGAGTTATCATCGTTACTTGGATGACTTGGTGAATTTCCGCAAAAATAGATTTAAAATCTTAGATAATGAGAATTTTGTGGAGATTGAAAATTATAACAATTGATTTTTTTTATATTTTTGACAATATCTTTATTTTTATTCATTATAATAATAAGAATTACCTAAATATAATCATACTCTTCCGTTTAATGTAACATAACTTGAATATTTTTTATATATATAATATTATTAAAATAAGTTTGATTTGACAAAAAAGTTATACTTATTCCATTTTTTTATAATAATAAAATTATTTATAACTAAATTCAATATCATTAATGATAAAACTGAAAAATTCTTAACATTATACAAAAAATCCTTAATTTATGGTCCTATGTATGGAACGTAGTCTAAATAACATGATTTATAATAAATTCAATAGATATATCTCTTGATAGCTGATTATTATTTTTTGTTTTGTTTTTTTTTTATTTTATGTGTTGCGATAATAATAATGATGTACCAAAAATACGTAATTTAAAATTTTATTATATTTTCATTATTATTTTTAACTATAAAGGGAGGAAGAGAGACTTACAAACTAACTTGAAATTAAAAAAAATCAAAATCACTCAAAATATTTACTTAAAAATTTAAAATATGAAATATAACAAAAATTTTAGTGTAATGATAAAAGGTGAAAAATGGAAGAAAAGTGCAATTTTTTCATAAAAAAAATTAATTTAAATTAAATTGAAGAAAAAATTATTTTTTATACAATTTTGACATTTAGAGATTATAATATTAATATTAATATGATTTGTGTTTTTTTTATATATGTTATGTATGTTCGACTAACATGATGATATTTTAATATAAAAAGTACATATACAATGACATGACATGACGTTTATTTTTATATGTATGTATATAAATGTTTAATATTATTATTATTGTATATTTTTTAATAATAATTAATAAAAAATGTTAAAACTGCATGAATTTTTTTTTAAATTATTATTATTTAGTTTTTTTTTATTTTATGCATGAATAATATTGAATGTATATTTTTTTAATTATTATTTTTTATACAAATTAAATTATTTATTCGATATTAAACATAAAAATATATATTTTTAAATATATTGTATATATGAAATTTTAATACTTTTAAATTTTTTAATATATTATATATTTTGTATATATAATAAATTATATATAATGTATTATTATTATATATAATAAAAAATCATATATTTTTATATAATTAAAATCGAATAAATATATTTAATTTGTATAAATTTTATTATTATTATTTAATGTTCTTTGTTCCTTTCATCAATTTTATAATTAATTATTTATTTTTAAATATTTATTTTTGCAGTTCTTATCAAAAAATTTCTTCACAATTTCCAATTTTATTATCAGTTTTCATTTATTATAGTATAGTATTAAATATTATAAAGATTTATGATAATATTTTATTTATCTAATTCTTCTTCCGTTATTTAGTTACCTACACGTGCATGACGAATATTTAATCTTTCACTCAAATTTTCATATATTTTTTGATTTTTTTTTTTCTAAATTTTTTTTTACATTTTTCGTCGTCATTTTGACTCGAAAATGTTTCTTCCACAATTTTTTTAATGATTAAATGTTTAATAATATGTTTCATGTATAAATGGGATATTTTTTTATTATTATTTTTTTTTATTATAGGTAGGTATAAAATACGATCAAATGTTAAATGCGAAGAGGGAAGAACGAAAAAGAAGGAAATTTAAATGCGAAAATCGTTGATAATGAGCAGTTTTCTAGATTGAGCGTTCAATTCAAGCAAGATTTTTTTTTTCTAAAATATCCCTGATACTCTTTATTTCTATTTTATTTTGTTCCGCATGTTTTCGTTTTACAGGAAAAAAATAGAAAAAAGAGATAGAGAGTCAATCATAAGAAACTATTTCTTCGTTATCATTTCTAAGATAAATGTTGATGTAATTAATAAGGCTTTTGATTGTTTCAAGTCTTTTCTCAGTTTTTTTTTGGACAAATTGCTTGGTTGGTCTCACAATTATTTAATTTTTTACTTTTTTGGCGAATTTTTGTTCTCGATTGCTCTAATATGGTATTTTATAAAAAAATGCGTATTGCTAAAAAAATGTTAAAATTGGCTATTAACTATTTTTTTTTTGTATTTCATTATTTTTTTTATCAACTGCTAATTTGATTGGAACATCATCAAATAATTTCACACACGGGAAAAAAATTTAAAAATATTTTTGTTCAAAAAAACGGAGATTCAGAGCATTTTTACTGCAAATTTAGGGTATTTCCTTATCCTCCAGGTCATAAATGGGCGAAAAAGGTTCTTCATAAGTCAGAAAAGTATTTGAATTGGTAGTTGTTGTCTTCTTGAGGTTCAACGCAAGTTTTTCATCGACATTTTTAGCATTATTAACATCAGAGTTGCCGCTCGTTTTTGTCGTCGCAGCCTTGGATTTCTTCGTTTCGCGTTGTTTCACCACAATTACCGTATTATTTAACGATCGTTTCTTGTAATCGTCGGAAATTACGTACAATTTCTTGTCTTTCGGGCTTTTATCGGATTTTTGTGAGGATTTACGCGAAGATGGTTTTGAAAGTTTTTCATCGCCTGATTGAGAATTGGGCGAAGGAGTTGGTCTCGGCGATGGATCAACGATAATCACTTCCGGCTCTTCTTTATTCGACTTGTTAAGGAACTCGTCGCTGATGAAAATGAGTTCGACTGAATCGACGCCCTCGAGAACTTCGTTAGATGATGTACTGATGTCATCCACGGACTTTGAACGCGTTTTTGTCTCACTAATTTTGCCGTTTCTCTTTGGATTGGAGCCATTTGCGACGTTTTGAGATGAATTTTGGGTCAAATCGAGATCACATTTGACCGCTGAAGCATTTGAGGCGGCTACAAATTCGCGTCTTTGCACTTCAGGAGTGGATAAATTCTCCAAGGAACGTGAAAATGGCTTTTTCTTCGCTTTATTCGCTGCGTTGCGTTTCACGATGATGTGATGTTCAGTGCATTTCTTCTTAAACTCGTCCGTGATGACATAAACTTCTTTATTTTTGCTGCTGCCTCGACTATTGGGGCTTCTGTTGTCTGGTTCGTGTTGCGTGCCGGTCGATCGTTTGTCAGCTGAATGACGTTTCGCGCCGTGATTTTGCTTGTTCAAGTTAAAAATGATGAAATCGTCGTGCTCGGCGGTATTTGAGACGTTACTTTCCGAAAGTCGGGGCGAGATGGAGGCCGATAAGAGACTTGCGCCATCGCCCAAACAACTACCGTTCAAGTTATCACTGTTCAATGCGGGATTACTGAAAATTCGCGTCAGTAGTCGCTTAACATCTAATGATATACTACATTTTGTACACGTATTAATATCTAAGTTATTGACAATATTACACAAATTATTGCGATCAAAGTTGATGATCTTGGTTTTAATTTCTTCGTCGGCTTCCGCAGTGGATTTTTTGGGCGTTTCGCCATTTATGACGACTGCGGGGCATTTGCACTTTGGAAATCTCAAGTTTATCTCGATGGCGTTGTTGACGGAGGAACATGCGATGTATCCGTGCACGTTAGTGGTTGCCAATTCGGCATCTGTTTCGGGCTCAAGGTGATTTTTGTTCGCGTGAGGATCGGTGGTTGTGATAATTTTCGGAGGAGGCAACGATGCAAAGTTATTTTTTGTTGATGAGGAATGTTGTTGGGCAGCACGAGCGGCGGCAATTGTCTTCGTAATCGGCAAATTTAGCAAGGGGGAGTGTGGCGCAAGACGTCGAATTGACGTCGACGACGTTTTTGGTGTGGTATCTTGCGCCATCCATAACTGCTAAAGGTCAGCGGCACCCTTTGTACTTGGACTATCCTCGGAATTGTGCGAACTAATCGTGATCGAGCCATTTATCAGATCCATCGAACAATCGTCGTCACTTTTCTCCTTTTTATCGTTGGCATCTTTCTTGTCGGATTTGTCGTTTTTTGCCGCTTTGCTCGTGCTGTTTTCCGCTCCGCCTCCTCCGCCGCCGCCGCTGTTTGCTTTCTTTTTTTGTCAGTTGACTAGTTCGACGGAAACAAATTGCTTCAGTCTCTCTAAATACTGGCTGTACATCTCGACGTCGTTGTGCCCAGCGCCTTCGACCCACAATGGTTCAACGGCACGCGGGCACTTTTCATAGATTGTCAAACCGTGCGAAAAATCGATTACTTCGTCTTCGGTGCCGTGAATTACCAATACGGGACTTGTTACTTTCGGGACTTTATCAATGCTGCAAAAAAAAAAATTAATTAATATTAATTTTTTATAAAAAAAAATTAAAATTAATATTTTTGTAAAATAATAATAAATTATTATTCTGAAAATTAAAATTGATGGATTTCAAAGCTAAAATTGAATAAATATTCATTCTAAAGATGATTTCCATCTTTACAAAAATTTTGTAAATTTTTGTAAATAAATATTAATTTCAATTTTTTTTCTATTAAAAAATGTTAACTATAATTTTTTTTTATAAAAATATTAAATTTAATTTTTTTTTTTTTATAAAAAATATTAATTTAAATTTTTTTGATTAAAAATAATTATTTTATTTTTTTTTTATAAAAAATGTTATTTTTTTTTATAAAAAATATTAATTTTTTTTTAATTTTATTTTTTTCTTGTAAAAATTTTTTTTTCATACCTTGGGAATGCATCAAAGAACCACGTTCGACGAGTAGCGGGAAAAGCAACTCTCATTCCCGACATTAATGGAGAGTGAAGAATTACTGCACCAACTTCATATCTAAAAAAAAAAATTTAGAAAAATTTTTTTAATTTTTTTTTTCAATTTCTTACCTGCTAGCGAGATCAACTGTGGGAACTGTTCCAATACTTTGACCGTACAAGATGATATTTTCAGGACTAATGCCATATTGAGTTCGCAATGCGTGCCAAGCAGCATCGATATCTGCATATAAATTCTTCTCGCTTGGCTTGCCTGTGCTCATGCCATAACCGGAATAATCATAACTAAAAATATTGCAATTGATTCGTTGTCCGAGTCCGATGAAGAAACTCGTCATTTGGCCCAAATCCACGGCGTTGCCATGTGAAAAGAGGATTGTGAATCTGTAAAGATAGAATTTAAAATTAAATTAAACTTTATTATTTTTTTTTCTTTTCATTGATTTTCTAATTAATTAAATAATTTATTTTTTTGAAACTTTAATTTTATTTATTTTTATTTTATAAATTATTTTTTTAATGAAATTTTTAATTATTTAATAGGTAATATTTTTTTTAAATTATTTGAATTTAATTTAAATATTTTCCTAATTAATTTTAACAAATTGTTTTATTTTTTTATTTCGAATTTTTTTAATTCTTTAAAATTAAATTCTGAATTTAAAAAAAATGAATTTAAAAAATTAAAAACTTTTAATTACATATTTAATATTTATTTTTTAAATTTTAAAAAAAATAAAATTTTTAATTTTTTTAATTTTTTTGAATTTATTTTATATTAATTTATTAAATTTTTTTTTTTTAATAGTTTTTTAATATTTTTATCTTATTATTTTTATAAAAAATTATTTTAATTAATTATTTAAACTCAAATATTTAATTAAAAAAAATTAAATTTCAAAAATTTCAAACCAAAAAATATTTAAAAAAAATTATAATTTAATGTCATCATTTTAGAAGTTTTTAAAAAAAAAAATTATAAAAAGCTCAAATTTTAATAAAACAGCCTTTAAATAAATTTTTTATGCTGATTATGATTTCTTTTGTTTTAAAACAGTAAGATTGAAACGTCACCCTATAAAAACACAAACACATTCTTAAAATTAAATACGAGCACGTAAATCGCTGGTTTAGACAATTTTTACAACTTCCGTCTCATTCCTAAACAATGCATTTCAATAACAAGACATGCCGGTTCTGTCTTTCAGAACAAAAAGGCGACTTCAAACAAAAATTGGATGAAATTCCGACAGAAAACCCCTCAGATACTACGGTAAAAGCGATGAAAAACATTTTCGGATGGAAGGTAAGCAACTTAAAAAGTGTTAAAATTGCTTATTTATCAAAACATTTCACGCAAAAATTTTTTTAGGTTACAAAATCCGATCCTCTGACAAAAATTTGCATGGAATGCAAAGCAAAGTTACTCGATGTGTACATTTACGTGAAAAAAATGAAGCAAAACGACCAAAAATGGCGAAGAGAATGGATTAAATCGACATCCAACGACGTAATTGACTTATTGAGTTCGGATGACGAGACACCGCAAGTGAAAGAGGAACCTCCGAGTGACGTAGAATCAAGTGATGAAAGCGACACAGATAAAAAATCACCAAAAATACCCTTGAAACGTGTCAAAGAGGAAGGCGAAACCTCAGAATCGGACGACAATGAGGACAAATTTCGCGAAAATGAGTTGGTTATCGAGTGTGATGCTAATGCCACGTTGGTTACGAGCACAACGCAGTACGAAAATGAAGAAAATGTCACAGAAACGCCCCCAAAACGCTTGAAAACCTTGCGGGCAAGAGCTCCAACGACGTCAATTCGTGAATGGAGCACCAGCGAAGAGAGCTCAGACTCAGAAATCGAGGAAATTATCGTGCCACGAACAGCAATTGACTTAACTCAAGACCCAATTCCGTCAACTTCGAAGGGAATTTCTCGGATTTCATCAACAACGGCAACGACAAGTGCCTGCAGCGAAATCGTAGCGATGGGATTCACGAGTCTCGCCGAGAAAATGTTGGCAATTAAGCAAAATCCATCGTTGACTGATGATGAAATGTGCAAAATTTTCTACGGAATCGAGTGTCATTTGTGTTCGGGGTTGGAATTTGAGTCGCTTGCCGATTTGGAGGTGCATCTCACTGAACAGCATGGAATTGTTAAAATTAGCGTGAAATGCTGCGATATTGAGATAATTAAGCCAATTATGGTCGATCACATCAAATTTCATCTTGGGATGATGAAAAGTTCGCTCAAAGATCACATTCGGGATCTGAAAAAGAAGAAAATTTGCGAGGAATGCGGGCATTTGAGTTCAACGGAGTACCAACTAGCACATCATATTTCACGATTTCACACGGAATTTCACAACGCCATCAATACTCGTTCGTTAAATCGGGATTTGTCGCAAGTTTATGACATTTCCAGTGGGCAAATTGTCACTTCGCGCTACCAATGTGACGAATGCGAGGCAAATTTTTATTTCGAATCGATACTCAGACGTCATAAAATGCGAAATCACATGACTTTGGAGGAGCAATTGCAATTTAAAAAGTTCGGATGTCACGATTGCGGCGAAAAATTCTTCGACAAACACGATGTTCAGCGGCATATCGAAGTAATTCACGCCAAATTCCGACGAATGGCTGATGCGCGAGTGAAATGTCTCGAATGCGATAAAATTCTCTCGAGTATTTATCATTTGCGACTTCATAAAGTGCAACATTGGACTGCGGAAGAGCGACAACGTAATAAACCACCTTCAACTTTACTTTGCCAGAAATGCTTCAAAGCTTTTAGCTGCAAAAAGGACATGAAAAAACATTTGCACACGCACATGACGCGACAAGAACTGTACGAGAGCAAGAAATTCGAATGCACCGTTTGCAAGAAACGATTTTGGACAGAGAAAAATCTCACGGATCACATTAAATTTTACCATTTGAAGCAATTTGATCACGTGTGTGGCGTTTGTAAGAGAGCGTATGTGTCTGAAACGAATTTGAGATATCATGTTTGTGGACAGAAACCGAGAAAGGAGAAGCAAAAGGAAGAGCACGAATGTCAGTTTTGTGGAAAAATTTCGAATTCGTTGGATAATTTGAAGAGTCACTTGCATCAATATCATCTTCCGGGATATCGGTTCAATTGTCAAAAGTGTGGAAATGGATATAATTATTCAACAAGTTTTTATACTCATGTTAAAAATTGCTCAGGAAGCAAAAATTAAATAAGAAAAAAATATTTTTTTTTTAAATTTGAATAAATTTATGAAATTTAAGGAGAATTAATTATTTTTTTTTAAATAAGTTTTGGGTTATTACAAATATTTTTTTAAAAATTTTAAAATTTAATTTAATTATTTTTAATTTAATATTAATAATTTGTTATTTTTAATTTTAAAAAATAATGAATTTTCTTTTTTTTTGTCATTTGATATGATTGTCAAAGTTCAATTTCTTGAATTTATTGTTAAAATTTTACTATTAAAAATAATTTATTTAAAATAATTATTAATTTATTACGTTATTAAAATCCATTTTATTTTTCATAATTAAAAAAAAATTTTGAAAAAAAAAAATTTTTTAAATTAAAATTTAAATTTTAAATTTTAATTTTTTTTTAAATTATTTTAAAAAATTTTAAAATTAATAAATTTAAGAATTTTTAATAATTTTCGTTAAATTCAAAAATTTTTTTTAATTTTGTCTAATAGAAAATATAATTTCAATTTTAAAAACTTTTTTTATTTTTAATTAATTTAATTATTAAAAAAATTTAAATTTAAACAAAATATTCACAAATTTAAATTTTAAAAATTATAAAATAAATTTTGTATGAATTTTCATAATTTTTTCAATTTCTTAAATTTTTTATGATTAAATTTGGCAATTTTTTATTTTTAATTATTTTTTAAAAAAATTAATTTATTAAAAGTAAATTTTTAATATATTACTTAATTAAAATCAACTATTTTTAATTATTGTAAATAAAACTTTATTTATTTATTTAAAAAAAATAAAATTTTTACACGACAAATCATATTTTAAAATTAATAAATAAGGCTGATAAATATAGAAAATAACCTTCAAAATATTAGGAAGTACCTTGTTATAGAAATCGAACAAAATAGAAAAATTATAATATTTTTTTAACTACATAAAATTGAAATTTCGCATTTTTAAAACAAATAAAACTAAACTAAATTAAAAACTTTTAAATTAAATTAAAAAAAAAATGAAATTAAATTGATTTTTGAACTGAATTGAATAATTAATTATAAAAGCCAAATAAAAGCCAAATAAAAGCCAAATAATTAATTTTTAATTAAAAAAAATATTACAAAATTTTAAAAAATAATTATTTAAAAAAAGTAAAATTTAAAAAAAAAATATTTTGATTATTAATTAAATATTTATTTAAAAAATATTTTTTTTTACATTTTTTTTTAAATATTTTTTTAAATTACCTAATTAATTTTTTTTATAATTTTAAAATTTTAAATGAATAAAATAAAAAATTTAAATAAAAAAATAATTTTAAAATATTTTTAGGTTTTTTCGCGCCAAAAACATAACCGTTTTTACATGACGTCATTTTGTTGCAAATTTTAATCATCTAGACACCATATGCAGATAGCGCAATGACACACATTCATCCCCTTACAATGTAAGGCTTACATAGTTCTATTGGCGAAACAAGAACAAAACAAAAAACAAAATATAAACTGACTCCCTTCGTTGATGTTCGTTCATTATCGCAACATGCATCCGAGTGTTCAGACATGCTTTTTGTGCTTGACCGACAAGAAAAACGTTTTCAGCAACGAATTGGAGCCCATTTCCAACAACGAACTTTTACTCGAAGCCATCGAAGATTTATTTGGATTCAATGTAAGTAAAAATTATTTCATAAAACGCAAAATTTCACAAATTTTAATCAATTTCCGTTTTTTTCCTTGACAGATAACAACAAATACATACGAAATATGCCAACTATGTAGATCAAACACCGTTCATTCGTACAGTTTCATCAAAGAAATACGTAATTTGCACGAAAGTAGCAGCGAAACTGACGAGAATGTGTTTGTAAAAGAGGAACAGGTGTTTGAGGACGAGATCGAAAAAGAAGAAGCAATGGAAATTTACGAAATAAGCAGCACCGAACGATCCCGCTACAAAGAAGAAGGCGAAACGTCAGAATCTGAGAGCGAAAATGAAGATCTCGCTTACGAATCGTACGATTCCTTGCAACAAGTTGCTCCTCAACTGTCGTCAACGCAAAATACTTCAATTTTTGACACGCCGCCCATTCTCGAGCAGTCCCTCAACGATCAATCTGTCATCACAACAGAGCTTCTCAAAACAGAACCTCCCAATTTCGAGTTAGTTCAAGTCGCCGAGTGCCCAATTAAGGTAAAATATGCCCACAAAACGCCCTTATCCGCTGCCGGCAATCGCATCAACAGCATTTTAAAGGAATTCGCTGTCAGTCCCGAAGAAATGCGCCAAATTTGCAACGATTTACTCACAAGTCACGGCATCGAAGCGAAAAAATCGCCGGAAAAAGTGCAAGAAAAAAGTAAAAACGAGACGAAACAAAGAAAAAAGTGAAGAAATGTAAAAATACAAAGTTTGAGTGCGAAACATGCCGAAAAGGATTCTCAAATAAACAAAGTTTGGACAATCATGTGCGATTTAAGCATTTGAAAGTCTACGATTTTGTGTGTGAAGACTGCAGCGGGGCATTTTACAACAAAAGTTGCTTGGTGAGACATGCTTGCAGTGCCCGGAGAAAAATGAATTATAAGAAAAAAATGATTTTGAAACATATTTTTGAGAAAAATAAATAAATAATTAAAATTTAAAATATTTTTTTTTGTCAATTACTTAAAAAAACATCTGTTTTTTTCCAAATAATGATAAAAACTTGTGCCTCTGATGACAGACGAAGAGAACGACAATGAGTCAGTGTATTGAAATGAGTGACATAAACAACAAGTGTTTGCTCTGTGCGGAGACGTCTGGATTATTAAATATTTCAAATGAAAAAGATTCAATTTTTGAAGCTATTAAAGGAGTTTTTCAAATTGAAGTAAGTTTTAAAAAATTAAATAAAAAAAAAATATTATTAAAAAATAATTTTTCTATCAAAATAATAATTAATATAATATAATTAAAAATAAAAAAAAAATTAAAAATAAAAATTAAAAAAAATATTTTAAAATTTACAAAAAAATTAAAATAAAATTAAATTAAAATAATTTCTAAAAAAAAAAAAATTCATTAAAAATAATTTAATTAAAAAAAAAATTAATAAAATAATAATTTTTTAATAAAAATATTTTTTTAACATATTTTGATATTATAATATTTTTAATGAAAAAAATTTTTTAAAGAAAATATTTTAATTATATGTATTAATTTTAATAATTTATTATTTTTTTTTAATTTTTTTAATTTATTTTTAATTTATTAATTAATTATTTTTTGAAAAATTAATAAAAATATTTTTTTTAATAGATTTCAGCTAAAAATGAGACCCATATTTGCGTTCATTGCAAAATTCAATTATTGATGAGCCACGATTTCATTCAAAATATCAAAAAAATTCACAAGGAAAAAGAAAATTTGCGTAAAAAAGAAGAAGGCGAGACTTCAGGAGATTCCTCTGAAGAAAATTTCGAATGTAAGTCAACGCCAGGACCAAAAAGTCGTAAGAAAATGTTGTTTTCATGTCATTTTTGTAAGGAAAAATTTAAATTTAAAATTGCAATGAAACGTCACGTTTGTAAAAAAGTTTCAATTTTTCATCAAAATGCAAAGTGCAATGAATAAAAATAAAAAAAAAATAATTAATTGTCAGTATAATTTAATTAATGTTGAGTAAAAATTCATGATTTTTATGAGAAAAGTTACCATAGAAACCACACGTGTGATGGTTTGTAACCCTTGATTTAATGATGTACTTTTGCAAGAGTTTTTGCTGCAAATGCATTTAATTTAATTTATTCCTATGACAACGTTGGATATGCATAAAAATAGATTTTTACGAGAGGCATAAAGACAGGTCAAGGTAAGCAACTTGATATTATTGCTGAAAGTTTTGCCGATAATTAATTGAGCTTTGAAAATAATTCTCAGAGGAGATAGACAATTAAAGTTTTTTTTTCTAAATTTTTTAAATAAAATATTTTTTTCGGAATTTTAATTTAAATAAAAAAAAAAAAAAAATAAATAAAAATATTTAAATAATTATGTTCAATAAAAAAAATGTTCATTTTAAAGAATATTAAGGTTTAAATAAAAATTAATTTTAAAATTTTATAAATCAATTTTAAATTTTTATTTTTATGAGAGACATAATATTTTGAATTAACTTTATTTTAAATAATTTTCGAAAAAAATAAACGCCCTTAAATTTTTTATAAAATAATTATTTTTATAATTAAAAAAAAATCAATTTGAGTTAAAAAAGTAACATTATATTCTGTAATTTATTTATTTTATTTTTTAAATAATTATTTTTTTATTTATTATTTAATTGATTTTTTTTCAATGTTTATTGTAATTAAATCAAACTATTAATTTTTATTTAAATTTTACAGAATTTTACAGAAAAATTTAAATTTAGATTTTTTTAAAATAGAAATAAAATAAAAAATAATTTTTATTGAAAATAAAAAATTTTTAATTTAAATTTAAATTTTTCTTTATTTTGTCTCTTAAAAATTAAAATTTAAATGAAAAAAAAATATATTTTAAAAAATTTTAAAATTTATATTTAACTTAATATACTTAATTTAATTTTAACGAACGATTTTTTTTATATTTCGCATTTTATTTTTAAATTTATTGTTTAAAAACTTTTAATTTTTTTTATGTTTTGCATTTTAAAACATCCTTATTTTAAAACATTTATTAATATTTTTTTATGAAATTTATTAAAAAAATTTAGAAGAAAATGTAAAACCAAAAAAAAAAATTCTCAAATTACAATCATTGCCAATTTTCCTTAAACTTCCGAAAATTTCTCATACGGAAAATCCTTTTTGCCCATAAATAACTCTCATTTATCCATTTCAAAATATTCCATTGTTCCATACACTGCACTGAAAATTGCAACAATGTGCTCATGCGATATCAAATAGGAAGAAAATCTTATCAAGACAGAATTTTGCGGTTTACACAACATCATCCAACAACTGCATTGCAATAAATGATAAGAGAATCTATATTTATTACGCACACAAAATAGATACAATTGACGAAACAGCGACGACGACGACAGGTGAATGACGAGTCATTGACATTGGTGCCCAAATCGTGTTATTAATTGATTCGAATCGATTTTTCTTTTTATAATTCACAAAAGACGCACATCGACGAATTTTTTTTTATTTTTATTAATTTTGCTGCTTCGACGAAGTTGTAAAGAGAGAAGAGACGAAGAATAATGAACTAATTGTGTGATATATGTAACTGTTTCAATTTTTTTGCTGTAATGTTTGTTCGCCTCAATTTATTATTTTCTTCGTCAAGTACCACGAGAGACACGCCGTACAGCGCGCTGAATTAAAATTGTGTTTGAACAAAGAACGGCACACGAATCGGCATTTATTTTGCAAAAAAGACATGAAAAACGCTCGATAATTGTCTTGAAAATGTGTCGGAATGGCTGTATGCGAATGAATATTCTTCAACTTTGCGCGATATAATTTTTTTTATCATTTTGCAGTAAGTCACAACTCGCTATGGAACGTATGACGACGACACGCCAAGCAGCGTTATTATTTACACAAAGGAAAAAAAAAGTTGAAGATAAAGAAAATTAATAATAAAAAACGGTTGTCTGACCTTGCATTCAAGCTGCATCGCACAAAAAGACAGGCAACGCGATTGCCACGACTCGAACGAGCGTAAAAAGTCTCGAAGCACTCCTTCTCCTTATCACTGAATTGCCAGTCCGCGCGTTCGTTTAGCACAAGGGAGTATTTTGTGGATGCCTCTTCGTCGGCTTTCAAGTCGTATGTCGTCTCGGGCGGCAAAAATGCCAACTTTGAGGCGATCCTTCCGGGACAGGGCGGGCAACAAAACAAGCAGCAAATCTCACTGAAGCTCAGTCCATTCATTTTTTCTGCTTTCTGTTTTTGTTGTTGTTGCTGCTGCTGCTGCTGCTGCTCCTGCTGTATGTACTGATTTCGGTGATTGTAACGGGCTGGTTGCGATTGTGAGGTGCGAGCTTGATTTTTGGACGCCAGTTT
The DNA here is from genome assembly GCF_036172545.1 of Culicoides brevitarsis. NCBI lineage: Eukaryota > Metazoa > Arthropoda > Insecta > Diptera > Ceratopogonidae > Culicoides > Culicoides brevitarsis. The sequence goes on from NC_087085.1 coordinate 8,614,230, forward strand.
TGCCGAATTTACTTTCTTTCGCACACACGGAAATCACTTGAACGACACGAAAACGACGCTTTTCAGTTGAATTTTCTCGCGATATGTATCGGAAACACCTAGTTTTTTTTCCTTTCTTTCTGCTGGTCGGAATTTTTCGTCTTAATTTTACGGAGCTACAAACTAGCGACTACGTTTTTGCTACTACGAATACTTGAACGACGATCGCGGGCACGTTTTCTCGCGATTTTGCTACGTTTGGATGTCTTCGAGCGTCACTCTGATTCAGAAAATGGGGATTTTTGGAATCTCAGTGACTTTTCTTTCAGACCAAAATAAACTTGAATTGAACAGAAAACTTGACACTTGCATCAAAATTAACTTGACTTGTACAAGACACTTGAAACTTGCATCAAAGACTTGCAGCGAAAACATTTTCCCTCAAAAACGGGAATTTTTTGTGCTTTTATCTCTATTTGACCCTTGAAAAATCGAAAGAAAAAATCAAATTCTACATTTCATTGAAGAAAATTTCTTAAAATTTATGGAAAACTCCCGAGAAATGTACACGCAAAGTTATACGTGTTTCTGTAGCATCCTGTACGAGAATGAGTCGGCTGAAATTGATAACCGGAAGATGGCGCTGCAGTCAGCATGTCAATATCCTGTTTGGAGCCACCAAAGAGGAAATGCGGCAAAATGTTGAACTAATTTTGAGTCGGCTGAAAGTGATAATTTGCCTTCATGTTAATTCAAGTAGTCGATTCGGCGTCATTTTTTGAAAGTCCATTATTGGAAAAGCCTCTTGTCGTGCAAAATCGCCGCAAAACTGGCTTAAAATTGTAAAATAGTGATAATTAATCCGTCAACTAACATTTAGTTTTGCACCGAAAGTCGGAGAACGAGATTTTTGCAACTAAATTCCTGCCATATTTTCGTCGCACAGCAAGAAAAAATCCGAGAAAAAGCAATAAACGTGAAACGAAGCTAGCTAATGAGTGACCGAGATAGAGATCGCATTACGGTGAAGATTCATAACATGAAAAGAAGTCGTTCTCCGCCGCCACGAAAACGTCGCGGAAGTTCCCGTGCCTCGAGTTCGTCGCCAGAAAAAAGTCGAGTAAGGCGTCGTTCGCCAAGTTATGAATCGAGGTAAGTTTTTCAAGGTCATTGACCTTTTTTGCTTGAATTTCTCGTCTTAAATTGCAATTTTCTCGTACAGATCATATCGCGAGCCTCCTCCGCCGGCAGAACGTTACAGCTACAAGGTTTTGTGTGTGAGTGCGATCCATTCAAAGGCTTCCGATGACTTTGTGAAAGACACTTTGTTCCGCGAATACAAGCGTTTCGGCGAATTTACGGTCCGCATTTCGCACGATTACGGCGAACGTGTTGCCTACGTGTGTTTTCGTGCCTCCGAAGATGCGCGCGAAGCGAAACACGCCAAGCCACGTATCGTGTTGTACGACAAAGTAGCAGTTGTCGAGCCCGTTTACGAGAATTCCAAGTCGGAGTCGTATCGCAGCTCTCGTGCTTCGCCGCCCGCCGATTACGATCGTCATTATGCGGAACGTTATGCGCCAGCGCCCGAAAAACGTCGTCCGCCGCCTCCGGAGCACGGATACGATTCGCATTACGATCCGCATCACGGATATGCGCCGCCGCCGCATCACGTTTCGTATCATCCACGCACTCCGATGACGAGGGCGCCTCGCGGACCTCCCATGTATCACGGAGGACCTCCGCATTTGCATCCTGGCGGTCCGCGACATTACGCGCCACGACCCTATATCCCGAGACCTCGCATGGAACGCTTCGAAAAGCCCGAAAATAAGAAAGACAAGTTCCCCAATTATTTGCAGCACATCCCGCCGGAAGAAGATCCTCTTGCGACACGAACACTTGTTCGCTGGCAACTTGGAAATTAACATTTCGGACGACGAATTGAAACGAATTTTCGGAAAATATGGCATCGTCGAGGACATTGACATCAAAAGACCTCCGCCAGGCACGGGAAACGCTTTTGCCTTCGTCAAGTATCAAACGCTCGATATGGCGGCACGTGCAAAAGTCGACTTGTCAGGACAGTACATTGGAAAATTCCAATGCAAGATTGGATATGGCAAAGCAACGCCAACAACGAAAATCTGGGTTGGCGGATTGGGAGCTTGGACTTCGGTGACGCAGCTTGAGAGAGAATTTGATAGATTTGGAGCTATCAAGAAGATTGAGTACGCCAAGGGAGACAGTCATGCATTTATTTTGTACGATTCGATCGATGCGGCAACGGCAGCTGTGAAGGAAATGCGAGGATTTCCGCTTGGAGGTCCCGAACATCGACTTCGTTTGGATTTTGCGGATAATGGGACGCCAACTCCCTTTAAGAAATCTGCTCCAACTGAGTATTCGGAAGGCGGTGAATACAGAAAGGTGCCCGAATATGAGTTTGCTGATGGCGAAACTCCTGCGACAGCGCCCACGCATCGACCTCCGCACGAAACGGCGCCGTATCATACGACAAATCCTTATCATCATCCAACGTATCCAGGTAAGAAGAAAAAAAATAATTCAATTTTTTTTTGTACAATTTTTTACTTTTTTTTTGAGTAATTTTCAGTATTTTTTTTTCAAAAAAATAAAATTTAAAAAAAAATTTTAATTTTTATTAAAAATGTTTAAAATTAAAATTTTAATTAATTTTTAAAATTTGATTTTTTTCAAAAATTTAATAATTTTTTAAATCTAATTTTTTTCAAATGAAATCTTCGAAAATTCATCAAAGATATAAGTAAATGTTCAAATTTTAATACATTTTTGACCAAAAAAGTTTTTTAAAGATCAAATTTTTTAAGTTACGTCAATTTTTTTTCTTAATTTTTAAAATTTTTAGACTTTCAATGTGAAGTTTTATTTTTAATGAAAAATTATTATAATTATTATTCTTTAAATCTTTCAAATTTGAATTCAAAAACTATAAAAATCCAAAATTAAATATTTTTTAAACTTTAAAAAAATTTTTATTTTTTAAATTTGGATTTTTTTATAGAAAATAAAAATTATTTAAAATATTTCTTAACAATTTTAGGAAATTTGAAAATTAAATTTTTCAAAATATTTTTTAAAAATTTTAGAAAAATAATTTTTTATAAATTTTTGAAGACAAAATAACAATTTATTTTTTTTTAATCATTTTCAAAATATTTGAATTTTTCCTTTTGTAAAAAAAATATTTTTATAAAAATTAAAAAAAAATTATAAAAAAATATTTTTATTTTAATTTTTTAAATTGATGTAAAAATTGTCAAATAATTTTTTAAATTTTTGATTTAATTTTTTTTAATTTTTTGATATTTTATGCGATAAATTTTTTTTCCATCTTTTAAAAATCCACGAAATATCAAAATTCATTACAAATTATTTTTTTTACCATTCAAGGTTACGTTCCCAGATTCCGTGGTCGCGGAAGAGGTCGTGGTTCATATCGTGGCGGATATCATCCTCGCATGCCCCATTACGCATTGCCGCCCGAATCGCATCATCCGCCCATGCACGAAGACGCCTATCGTCATCACAGACCTGCACCGCCTCCCGAGGAATACGAATCGCATCGCAACTCACGTCGTTCCGTATCTCGTGAACGTTCTCGTTCTCCACGTCGTCGTTCACCCGAATACGACTCCGATTCCTCCTCACGTCGCGGAATGCTTTCGTCAGCACGCACATTACCCGAAGTTGCCCGGAAATCTTCGACAGTCTGGCAAGGCGCTCTCATCCTCAAAAGTTCGCTGTTTCCGGCGAAATTTCATCTCACCGATGGCGACAACGACATTGTCGAGTCACTGATGAAAGACGAAGATGGCAAAAATCACTTGCGAATCACGCAACGTCTGCGATTGGATCAACCGAAGCTCGATGATGTGCAAAAACGGATAAATTCGTCGACATCGCACGCCATTTTCCTCGGCATGCCGGGATCAACGTCGGGCGTTGTGAGCGACGATAGCAGCGTACAAACACGACCTTTGCGCAATTTGGTGTCGTACTTGAAACAAAAAGAGGCAGCTGGCGTCATTTCGTTGTTGAATAAAGACACGGAGGCAACGGGAGTTTTGTACTCGTTCCCGCCATGCGAATTCTCGACGGAACTCTTGAAACGTACGTGTCACAATTTGACCGAAGAGGGCTTGAAGGAAGACCATTTGGTGATTGTTGTCGTACGTGGAGGAACTGCATAAAGATAAAAAATATAAAAAAAAGTATTTTAAAGGTAAATTTTTGAAAAAATTAAAAAAAAAATTTTTTTTAAAATTTTATTTTTTTTAGATAAAATTGTGCATTAGTGACGGAAGTGCTTTTAACAAGTGTGGAAGTTTTAGTGCGCGCGTGTTAAAAAAAAACATTTTTAAAAATATTCAACTATTTTGACTACTTACTCCAATTTAGTATAACTTAACGCAAACGTTTTATGTGAAGACGAAGAAGAGAAGAAGTTCATCATATAAAAAAATTATTATTTTTTTTTTTTTACTAAATTTAAGCTAATTTAACCAACCAATCAATAAAAAAATGATCAAAACCGGTGAAATGGTGACAAAAAAAAGTGTAAAACGCGACGACAATGATTCTCAATAATTCAAGTGAGATTAGAAATTTTTTTAATGATAATAATAATCAATTGTGTTGTCAGTATTTACTCAGTTTTAATTATTGTTTAATTTTATTTTGTTATTTTTGCGACAAAATATCAAAAATTTAACTCACAAAAAATAATTGGAGGTGATATTTAGTTAAAAATCTGTTCAAAAAGTGTCCAGAGAAGATTCCAGTGGCATTTAATAAAAAAATAATAAAAAAATTCAAGAGGAATGCTCGTCTGATGTCTGTCTGTTATTTTTTTTTATTTAAATAAATAATTTTCAGAATCATCGTGAGTGTAAAAGATTGTGTCAACAAAAAAAAAATAATATTGCATGTTATAAATATTTACTCAAAAAAAATCAATGTTTTACAACTCATAAAAAAAATATTTAAATATTGAAGTAGAAATGTCATAGAAATGCTTTGCAGTAGTGGTTATTTTTTATTAAAAAAAATAAATAATTAAAAATAAAAAAAATAAATATCAAGGAAAAATCTCTGAAGATCGTTTTTATATGAAAACGATAAATGCTAAGTGCTAAAAAAAATTAAAAAAAAATATATACTGAACCTTTTAGTGAAAAAAATTGATGTTTTTCCTCTTTGAGATGAAAAATTAATTCAAAAAGCACAAAATTGTTAAAAGTTTCAGTATGTGATGATGATCTTATAGTGATAGTAGTGCACTATAAAAATAAAAGGATTAAAAAAATCGCAGAAGATCGAATAAAATACGCAAAAATATGAATGTTTCTAAGCTGAGCAACTAAAACTATCCCAAACATATAAATAAAAGTATAAAAAAATAAAAAAAAAAATCAAGTGACTTTTCAGTGTTTAGTTTAGTTTAGTTATTTTTTTTAAACAAAAAATTAATTTTTATTATTTTAAATTTTTTTCCCTAAAATTAATGCCCAAATTTGAATTTTACAAGGATTTATCAAAACTGGAAGTGTCAAAAAAATTTATGTGTTGATGAATGTACCAAAAATCCCAAAAGTTATGACTTAAAAATCTATTTTGTGTCTGTGCCCATAGTTTCTTTAGTCAAAATTGACTTTTTAAAGTGCCCAAAAAATTTAAAAACCCTCAAAATTTATTACAAAAAAATTCAAAACAAGGAAAAAACTGAAAATGTTAAAGTGCCTTGTGATTCCAATGATTCAAAAAAAGTCATTCAAGGTCTCCTTTTCTCGCTAGCGTTTAAATATGGTGTAGCTCCTGCTCAAAATGAGTCATAATTTTTGCTGTTTTGCACCAGTTACATTATGTTTGTGACGCTAGTTTTGCTCCATTTGACTTCCCCTTTGGAAAAAAAAATAAGAAAATTTTTGTGTGAAGAAATGAGAATGAAATGGAAAATGTGAATTGTGACCCTTTGTGAAGTGCAATTTGACAATATTATGGAATAAATAAAAGTTTCAAAGTGAATTGTGTGCAAGAATAGAAAACAAAAAAAAAATTCAAGAAAAATCACAAAATTGAAGCCATGTGCCCTGAGTAAGTAACTCGCTTGTGTTCGTTTGGGGTTTGACATCATCATTCATGGTTGCACAAAAAAATCATTTTTCATCACTGAATGCCTGTTCTATTATTTTTTTTATGAAATTTTTTAATAGGAATATGATGAATGAACAAATTTAAAAGCTTTAAGGTAAGTTGAAAATAAAATGTTGGCTTCTAATTAATTTAAAAAAAAAGTTTTAATACTTCTTTAAAAATTTTGTGAATTTGGACCAATTTTCAATGCAGAAAATTAAGTTAAAATTGAAATACTTTTTAATTTTATTTATTTAAATATTTGGAACAAAAAATTTTTTTGAAAATTTTCAAAAATAATTTATTAAGAAATCAAAATTTTAAAAATTATAAATCAAGTTTATTTTTAATTTTTTTTTATTTATAAATTTTTATTTTATTGATTATTTTTTTTAAATTTATTTTTATTAATTAATTTAATTTAATAAGTTAAATTTTATTTAAATTTAATTTTTAAATATTATAGTTACATTTTATGTTTTTTTTTATAAAACTATTGAGCTTACTTACCTTTTAATTACCGTTCTTATTAATTAAAATTAAAAATTAATTTTATTTATGTAGATTTTTTGAAAAGTTTAAATTTTTATATAAGCATAAATAAAAATTAATTAAATTCAATAAATCATTTGTTTCAAATTATAAATTAATTAATTTTTTAAATTTAAATTAAAAATTTAAATTTTTTAAAATTTATTTAATTCAATTTGATAATTTTAATTTTACTTAAATTGAAAGTTTTTTAATTTGAATTTTTATATTTATTTTGAAAAGTTTATTATTTTTTTTTTTGAAATAAAGAAAAATTATTGAGCTAAAAGGCGAAATAAATAAGACTTACCTTTAATTAAAATTTAATTTTATTTACTTAATTTTTTTTTTAAATCAATTTAAAAACATTTTTTATATTTCAATATTAATTTATTAGTTTTTATTCAGTTAAACCATTAAATAACAAAGAAGAAAATTGAAAACTAAATTTATAAAATCAGCAAATTTTTTTTTTGTTTAGTACTAGTTACACATTTTATTTTATTTTTTTCAAACTATTATAATTTTTTTATTAGTATTTTTTATTTATTTTAAATTTATTCATTATTTTCTTTTATTTATTAAATATTCTTCAATCATATATCATCATCAGTTTTTTTTTTGTTTTTTTTTTAGATAGAAGCTGTCTTTAATATAATTTTTTTTTATTAATTTCTATCATTTCGTCAACACTTTTTTTTCTTTCCCTTGAATTTTTTTTAGGTAATCATCTTTAATGGTTTTAATTTGATTTTTGTGGTAATATTTTCTACAATTTTTGTTAGAATTCTTATTAAAAACGGTCATGTTCGCAATAACTCTTCCTTTATTTTTAAAAAAGATCAATAAAAGACAAAACTTTATTTTTTTAGTGGAGTTGACTTGGCATTTTATCTTTTATTTATTTAAAAAGTGGTTGTTGGTCTCTACAAAAAACTCTTTAAAATTGTAGAAGAACGAGAAAAAAATTTTCAGTCATGGATTGAATTTGATCAAGTCTTTCTCAGAAGAGCTCAAGAACTTTTTTGTTTTTCAGATTAAATTGGTACATTTTTATTTTATTTAATTTAATTAATTAATGGAACTTAACTAAAGATGTTTTTTTTTAAATTTTTTTGTTAATCAACCTGTCGCGGTTTTTGTTAAGATTTTCCTGATTATTAATTCTTAATTCATTAATTGTAAATAATTATAAATAATAATAAAAAAAATGAAACTGGAAAGCGTTTTTTCTATCATCTAATGACTTTTTACATCGGTTTGACGCTAAAATTGATTAGAATAATTTTTAAATATTTATTTTTTCGTGTATTAGCGGGTTTGTTAGTATTTCCCTCCACATTTATTGACATTACAATATTTTTTTTTAATTCGCGGTTAAAATATTTTTTTTAACGATACGTGAGTTTTGTTGTAATGTTGTAAGAATTAATGATAAACATATATATTTTATGAATATAATAAACATAATAATAATAGCAATGATGATTAATTAATTAATTTTACAAATTAAAACGATATTAAAAATTCTCTTGAGTTATTTTCTGATTTTTTTAGTTGTAGCTCTTCTTTCGTACGATTTTTTTTATTAATTAGTGTTTCTTCGAGAGTTGATAATTTTCTTATATAACTAATGCCATGTCTTTTTTACTTGGTAAAGCCACTTTTTTGCCTTGCCACAATGAATTATGAATTGTAAATGCATCAATTGTAACAGTTAAGTGTTTTGTATGGACCTGAGCGAAACATTTGCCACCCGAGTTGTATCTGAAAAAAAAATAAAAATAATTTTAATAAATTTAATTTATTTATTTTTTTTAATGAAATAAAAAAATTAATTTAAATACCTAGATTTTATTGAATCATTATTTATCTTTTTTTTCTTAATTATTAAAACAATAATTTCATTTGAAAAAAAAAATTAAAATAACTTTAATAATTTAATATTTTTTAATATAAAAAATAATAAATTATTTAATAAATTTTAAATATAAAAAATTTTAAATTAAATTTAATATTTAAAAAAAATTATTTTAATTAATTAAATTAATTAATTTTTTAATTCAAAAAATAATTAAATAAAACATATTTAAAAAATTTATTTTAAAAGTAATTTAATTATAATTTATTTTTAATTATTATTATTTAATTAATTCCAAATTTTTAATGTTTTTGTTGCCCCATTTCAAAAGCCGAAAATCCAATGGGGCAAAATAAAAAAAAATTAAAAATTTCATCAAAATTGACCATTTTTTGGTCCTTTTTCTTACTTTTTTATGTAGCTTTCAACAAATTTTTAAATTTTTTTCAATTTTTAAAATTTTTTGTGTTGAAAATCGAAATTTTACATGAATTTTCTTCTCTAAAAATATTTCCTAAAAATTATTTTTCAAAAATTTTTGACGGTTATTTTTATGAAATTTTTTTTGTTAAAATTTTTAACTTAAAATACTTTCAGATCAATTTCAAATCATCGAATCTCAATGTAGATACCATAAAAACATCTAAAATATTCATGAAAGACCAAAATTCGTTAAAATTTTGGCATTTTGTATGAAACAGTATTTCAAAACTTTTTTTTTTTATTTTGTCCCCCCCCATTTTGAAAAAAATGTTTTGGGACAAAAACATCGAAAAAAATTTGGAGCGACCTTAATTTGATAATTTAATTCAAATTAATTTAAAATTAAAAGTAATTTAAAGAAACTTACTTAAAGAACTTATCAAACATCACATCATCTACTTGACTCGGTCCCGTGCCATAAAGCTTGATAATTTGCTCGTTTTCGGGGTAATAACTGTACAGCGCACGGAATTGACATCCGGCATCACGGAACAGCACAAGGAAGTGTTTTGCTTCGGCACGCGCAATTTTCTCCAAGACCTTTTGTTTGGCCTCACGATTCACAGCACCCGGAAAAACGCAGTATTCGACGGCGTTTAAGATTATTCCACGATTTGACTTTGTCGCTGGTTGCTTGTACAAACGTGGACCTGTTTTGAAAAAAATTAAAAAAATTAGTTTTAATTCTTTTGAAAAATAAATCACAAGCAAAGATAAAAATTATCAAAAAAATTATTTTTTTAAAATTTTTTTTTTTTGATAATTTTTATCTCATTTTTCCGTAGAACCGAAAAAAAAACTTAAAATATTGTATTTATAATGCATGTTAGTTGCCGTCTCAATTCAATTTCATGAACTTAAAATTATCGTGCAATGATTTCGTTTTTTTTATCGTGTTAAAAAAATGCATTCGATAAATCTTCAAAACAAAAAAACAAAACTTTTTAACAAATATTTTACACAAAAAAAAATTAATCGCGCGAAGCAGAAACATTTTTTTTATAGACAAAATACAAACCACTGTATTCCAGCATGGAGCTGGCTGCCGATGAGATATCACTGGATCCGTCATCGAAAATTCGTCGTTTTGTCATTAAACCGGGCGGCAAGGAGCCGGGACCCGATGGAGATGGTAAATGACGTGCACCCGGACCCATGCCGGGAGATGGAGCTCTGCGTGGCGGCGTTGCTCTACCTAAGCCTGAATCTGAATCTATACAATGAGGGATGGATATGATGGCGATTGAGTATTGAATTTTTTTTTAACATACAAATTTTAGGTTAGTAAGATGGAAAAAAGTTGAAAATAACGAAAAACAAACGAAAAATGGTGTTAGTTGGTGACGAATTTAATGAATTACGTGAATGTCGCTGGATTCTACGTAAGGCTAAGGACTAACTAAGTTCAGGAAAGTTCTACAGAGAGAAGACTCTAAGTCATGAGGTAAATATTACTTTTTATAATTACACAAAACAACGTGCTTTTCAGATAATTAATACCGAAAACAGCCTAATACCAAAAAATTTTCCTTGTTGTTTTGTTAAATTATCCTTTTTTATGACTTCGTCGATGAGAAAAAGGTAAAAAAATGATTTCCTCTCGAAATCTAATGAATTAATTTCCAAACCTTCACCAAAAATTCAAAATAATAAGAAAATTGTGCCAATAAATAAAAAGTAAAAAAATAAAAAGTGCCAATGAAATTCGAATGTTGTGAAGAAAATTCGAAAAATAAAAAAGTGCTTCCAAAATAATAATTTTTTAAAAAAAGTAAAAGTCCCATAAAGTCGCCCGATGTTAAAAAATATGTTTTTTTGGGGACCTTACCACACAGATTCATAAGCGAATTTGATTTACGACCCCGGAAGTTAGCACCTGCTTTGGCAATTTGTATGCGTGACAGTGTTCGACCTCGTTCAGCAACTGGTTCTGTAATTTTTTACCAATTTAGTTTTTTTTGTTGTTTGAGTAAAAAATGTGGGAAAAAATAAAAAAAAAATATTTTCACCAAGGTTAAGATTTTTTTTGTAACGTTTCCTGTTTCACCTTTTTTTTAAATTATTTTTTTTTAATTAAAAATTAATTTTTTTTATTTAAAATAGAATTTTTCCTGTCACCTTTTTTAATTTATTTTTTTTTTTTTGATGAGAAAAAAGCGATGTTCGACCAAAGAAGAGTTAGAATGTTTTGTGCGTGACTTTTTTTTTTAGTTCAAACTACTCTAAAATTATTTTTTTTTTACATTTTTAGTTCATTTCATGCATTTTGCGGGTTAAAAGCCTTTTGCTATCTTTTAAAAAAAGCTCTTTCACTCAAAAATGTGTCATCATGTTCACTCAAAAAGGTTTTTTATAGAAATTTTGTGAGTTAGGAAGGTGAGTTAACGCAAAAAAATCGTGTGTGATTAAAGAAAACAAGTAAAAAAAGTTATTTTAAAGTGTTCCAAACCAACCTCTTCCAGTTTTATAAGAACCTCGTCGACCCACGGGCGTCGTTGAGCTTGAACTTGGATATTCATCCGGTGATTCTGTTAATTTTTGTTCCAGATTTTTAATTTTTGTGTGAGAAATTGGAAGAAATTTAATTGAATTTAGTAAAATTTTGACATTTTTTGTACCACAAACCAACATTTAGTGAAATTTCAAAGGATTAAGGGAACAAACACGCAACATACAACACACAAAAGCATGCGAAATTAAAGTTAAAATTCTACAAAATGCGCTAAATAATATATTTTACATGCAAAAATAAAACAAACGAAAGTTTACCTCTCATAGCTAATGAGTCCTGAGAACCTCGGTAATAATCACGTCTCATAGTGTTCGAATTTGAATTGGAATTTGAGTGTAATCCAACGCCTAATTTTTATTTTTTTTTTTTACAAATAATAAATAAAAATGAAAGCAACATAAAAACAAAGGAAAAAAACTTGTATGATACACAAAAAAAATTTTTAAATTCGGAAATGTGTTGGAGAGACATTAAAAGGGTGCTTTGGGAGAAAAAAGTGATTTTTACAATTTTTTTTTTTTTTTTTTTGTAAAATTACTTACTTCCAATAGAATTTTGAGTTTCTAAAAATTTCTTTCAACTTTTACAAAATTTAAAAAAAAAATCACTCGAAAAAAAAAAATTAAAAATTTTCAAAAGCGACATTAAGGAATTTCTCTACAACACTTGGAAACAAATTTCGAACAATTTTAAGCAAAAACGCGTCGAAACTTACCCGTTAAATTCGTATTTGATCCGCGTTTTCCTCGACTAGACATGCTCGAAGCTTCACTCAAGTCTACAGACCCGCTTTCGACGTGAATGGTCTTCGGACGAGGACGAACAACCTTTTGCGGTCTCAATTTTGGCATTTGTTGTTGGAGTTTTTGTTGCAGCATTAAGTCAGCCTTGTCAAGTGTTTTGCCCTAAAATGATTTTTTATTATTATTATTATTATTTTTTTTTTTTTTTTGAAAAAAAAATTAATTTTTTACTTCTCGTTCTGCTTCCTCAATAGCTTTTTTCAGTTTATGTTGTTCTAAAATTGCAGCTCGACGTGCAGCTTGTTCAAGTTTTTTACGTTCTTTTTCGTCTTCTTTTTCGCGTTCGCGTTCTCGACGTTGCATAGCTTCGATTTCCTTGCGAGCTTTTGCTTCTTCTTGTTGTTGTCGACGTTGCAATGAGAGGAGCATGATTTTTTCTTTTTTGCGTTCCATTTCGTCAACGGAGTTCTATTAAAAAAATTTAAATTATTTTTTGAAATTTTTTTTAAAATTAAAAAAAAAAACTTACGGGATCCAAACCAGATTCAGGTCCAATGATGATCGCTTTGCTCTCTTTCGGTGCATTATTGTTGTTATTATTTTGCATTTGTTGTTGGTACGAATTGTTGTGAATAATGTTGTTCATTTGCGACGATTGGTTCGTCAGATCTTCCAAATGACGACGATCTGCTGGCACTGGAGGTTGTTGGATGTATTGGGGAACACTTGCGGGCGGAGAGGCTTGATGTGATCCAAAGTTACGACGAGCAATGGGCTCTTCAATTTGTTCTTTTTCGGAGCTGTTGTTGCTGTAGTCGTTGGATGCTAAAATAATTTTTAAAAAATTGAAGATTTATTGAGAAAATATTTTAAAAACGCAATTTTTACCTTGTTTTGACTCAAGTTTTTCTTTGTTATCGAAGTCTTTGTCCTTTTTCGGGGATCTTTTTGTTCGCAATGGAGGCTTTGGTCTCTTCGGTTGTTCATTGTCGAAGGAAATGTAGAAGCCCTTTTCACTTGTATCTTCTTGAGGATTCTGAAAATTAATAAAAATTATGAGTGAAAAAGTTCTTACGCTTTTTTTTAATGAATAAAAATGTAAAAAGCACAAAAGTTTGATAAATTTTGATGAAATTTTCAACTTTTTCTTTATTTTGCATCATTGGATTTGCGACTTTTGAAATGGGGCATGGGGCAAAAACAGAAAAAATTTTGGAGCGGCCTTATAAAATAATTAAAAATGAAATTTTTATCCATTTGGAGCAAGATTTGACGAAAATTGCTTTGACACAGTTTTTGACATAGTTTTTTTTGCTCTTGATTTAGTTTTTCCAAAACAAAAACAAAGAAAAATGTTTTTTTTTCAAATTTTTTGGCAGTTTTAGTTAAAAAATGATTAAAAATGTAGAGCCCTCTGATAAATTTTTATCCATTTGGAGCAAGAAATTTTTTTTTTGACAGTTTTTTTTTTGAAGTTTTTAAAACAAAACTATGTCAAAGGAAATTTTTTTCAGTTTCAATTTTTTGAGTTATAAAATGATTAAAAATGATAAATTAGAGCCCTCTGACAAATTTTTATCCATTTGGAGCAAGATTTGACAAAAATGGCTTTGACACAGTTTTTGACACAGTTTTTGACATAGTTTTTCTCTTGATTTAGTTTTCAAAACAAAACTATGTCAAAGGAAAAAATTTTTTCCAGTTTCAATTTTTTGGCAGTTTTGAGTTATAAAATGATTAAAAATGATAAATTAGAGCCTTTGTGATAAACTTTTATCCATTTGACATTTTTCGAAAAATTAAAAATTATTTTTCAAAGAATTTTTGACAAAATTTTTATGTTTCAATTTATAAAATTAAAAATTACCTGAAAACTATTTGGATTTATGGCGGGTCTCGTAGGCGACGGTATGCGATAAGTACGATTTCCACTGGTAATATTCAATTTCGCCAAATTCAGCTCCAATTTCGTTGAATTAGCAGGCGGAGTGCTTTCCCTTTGTTGTTCTTGATGCACTTGATGTTGATTAAAAGGCGCCGTTCTCGGGCGAATTGCCGGCTTGCTCACAGGAATTTCATCAACTTCGCCGCCATCTTCGTCGGCAATGAAAGAAATGCTCTGCGGAGCCATCATTACGTCATCGGGAGGCGTTTGCATCCTGTTATCGACCCGATTATACTCGTTACTCATCATTTGGGAAATTTGTCGGTGCTGACGATGCTGCGGACTGTTTGCATGCACAGGGAAGAGATTTTGATATGACTGTTCGGGATCGCCATTGCCTCCGTTTTGTTGATGCAACATGAAACCGCCGCTTCCTTTGCCGCTGTCGTTGCTGCTGCTGTTGCTCGGCGTCGATTTCCATGTACGCGAATCGATTTTGTTGTGATTTTGGGACCATGTCGTCATTTCGGGCTGCGATTGTTGTTGTTGCATTTGCTCTTGCTGTTGTCGTTGCATTTGAGCGGATTGAGCCCAGGTGCGACGTTGCGTCGGCTGGGGCGGAGCTTGTTGTTGATCGTGCAAGTAAAAAGTGTTGTTCGACTGTTGCTCGGGTTGTTGCTGCTGCTGCTGATATCCGCTGTAGGGATCTCTGTAATGGTTCGAGTCTTGATGGTACGTCTGATATTGGTTGGAAAACTGATTATTTTGGATTAACTGCGTTTGACTATTTTCGCGGGCGTAAACTGGGTAACTTGGTTGGCTGTTGTTCACATATTGTCCTTGATCGTTCACATATTGGATCGTTTGCATCTGATGATGATCGCGCGACGGAGGACGTGTGTTGTATTGAGGCGATTGCGACAAATGGGGACTCGAACCGAAACTGCTGTTCAGGGGGCGATAACCGCTGTTGCTGATATTCACTTGCGAGCCATATTGTTGCTGACTGAGGATGTTGGCGATCTGTTGTGCATGCATTAATTGTTGCGCTTGTATCGTTTGAGCTTGAATTTGGTTCTGTTGACTCGCCAATCGCTGAATGTCGGATTGGATATCGTGCAAATTGGTGTTCATCATTGCGATACTTTGCTGTAAAGGTAAAAAATAAAAAAAAAATTAATAAAAAATTCGTATTTTCTTTTTAAGTTTTTTGACTTATTTTACGATATTTTACTAATTGAATAATTAATATTTTTAATTAAAAAAAATAAAAATTTAAAAAAAAAATAGAAAAAAAAATTAAAAATGTTTAAAAATATTTTTTAAAATTAAATTTACAAATTAAATATATTTTTAAAATATTTATTTTTAAAAAAATTAGTTTAAAATTTTAATAAAATTTAATTAATTATTTTTTTCAACTATTACTCATTCATTCAATTTAATTATTTAAAAATAATTTTAATTAATTTAATTATTTTTTTAAAATTAAAAAAAAATAATAATTAAAATTTTAATAATTTAAATAAATAAATTTTTAAATAATTTAAAATAAAATAAAATAATAATTTTTATTTATTTTTTTTAAATTAACAATTTAATAATTTCAAAATTATTTTTTTAAATTTTTTTTATCAATTAATTTTTATCTAATAAAATTTTAAAAAAATTAAAATATTGATATTTTGAAAATTTTTGATAAAATAAAATATTTAAAATCCAATAAAATTTTAAAATTTCTTACCGTGTACTGCTCAATATCCATTTGATCCAAATCTGGCGTCCTTTTTGTGTCAATTTGAATATCCCATCTTGCTTCGAGGGGATCTCCGGTAATATCCTAAACAAAAAATCACTCAAATCAATAAAAATTTCGCATAAAATATTTCACATTCATGCAACAGAACATAAAAGAAATGAAGAACAGAACCAAAGGAGATGAATTCTACCCAAAAAATAACTTTTTAATACAATTTTTTGACAAATGACGAAAAAATTACAGGAAATGAAGAAGAAATGATGAAAGCAAAGCTGATATTCAAATAAAAGTATAATTAATGAAATCATTTAATTTTTTGAAATACATGCGATGCCAGCTAAAAAAAGTGACTTTAACGACTTATACCTGCAGACTACAAGGTCTTTCAGGTTTGGAACTGCTGGCATTTGAATCTTCTTCGGTTTTATTACTGCTTAAACTTGAATCTTTGCTTGCACGTGACTCGTCTTGCGATGTACTTTCACCTTTACCCTGTTTTTGTGTGTGTTCGTTTGGAGGAGAAGAGAAAAAAGGAGACGTGTGAATATAAAATTAACCATCACCGTTGAATTGTGTACCATATAAATACATTTTTTATAATTAAATCACCAAAAAGGTCAAAAAATAAGAAAAAATACGAATTTTGTGACCTTTCTTCCAAAAAAAGTTTTAAAAAATGACAAAAATAGACAGAAATGATAGAAAAAAATTTTTTGTATGTACAAAATTTGATGAAATGTTGAATTAATGTTCAAGTACAATGTGATGTTTCATGAAAAAAACGTCGAAAGAGACAGTTCTAAATATTTTTCTAGCTAAAACTAGTTGAATGTAGTGAGAAAATGTGAGTTCTACGTAGTTGATAAAGTTGAAAAATGTCATGAAAGTCGATTTCTACTTTGAAAATTCGTTGAAAAAAGTGATTTTTGTGAAAAATTGGAAAATTTTTTGAAGTGCTCCTGTTCGTGTTGCTTTCAGCTTGCTTACCAGCTGTGTAAGTTCTTCATACAAGTCTGGATCTATGAATTCCAGCTGCTTTTCAAATTAATCGTTTGGAAAGGAAAGGTAAGTTAAAAGTGTTTCAAAGTGTCAAAATTAAAATTCTCGAGTTTTTTAAACAAAAAAATTTCTTGGATCAAAAATTATAAAAAGTTTTAGGTGACATGCTCAAGATGCACACATTTTTTGAATTTAACTACGACTTTTACGGTTTTTTTTTTGTTATTTTTTTTTACGGAAGAGATCGTTATGGAGATAGACAAAACCACCAAAAGTAACCCCTCACCTTATTGATAGCTTGTAAAAAGGCAGCTTTTCCAACCTTTTGTTGATATTTCGAGACGGCAGCTTCCAATTTGCGCTTTTCCGCTTCGATGTGACGACGTTTCTCCTCGAGCTTCAAACGGATCGTCGAGAGTTTTGATGCGTCGACATACGGTTGAACGTCATCTGTTGAAGAAATTTTGATTAAAAAATTTTTTTTAAAATTTATTTCAAATTTTTTAAAAAAAATAATTAATTGATTAAAATCCAAAAAAAAATTAAAATTTAATTTTTTTTATTTATTTAAATTTTATTTATTTAAATTTTATTTAATTTTTTATTTAATTTTTTGATCTTTTATTAATATTTTTATTTTTTTCTTAATTTATGAACTTTTATTAAAAATAATAAATATTAAAATTTAGATTTTTTTTTAAATTTTTATGAAAAATATTTTTTGAAAAAAAAATAATTAAAAGATTGAAAATTAATTAATTATAAAAAAAAAAAAATAAAAATTAATTAATTTTAATTAAAAAAATGAAATAAATGAAGATTTTTAATTAAATAAAATTAATTTTAAAAAAATAATTAATATTAAAAAAATAATTTTTATATATGTAAGTAATTAATTAATTAATTGATTAAAAATTAAAATTTTAATAGTTTTTAATATTTCATGAATTAAAATTTTTTTTTTTCAAATATGTTTCAATGAATTTTTAATTTTTAAAATGGACAAAAAATTAAAATAATTTTTAAGCTTCGTAAAATAAAAAATTTCTTACCAATATCCTCCGAATGTTGATGATGCACCGTTTGCTGTTGCCACGTCGTCGGATTTGCCAATGTTGCGAACGTCGCTTTGCCTGCTGCGGGTTTCTCATAACTATCATTTGCGCCATATACCGCCGCCATTTGCTTCACTCGACTAATTTCGCCGTCAATATTGTCTCTGGAATGTTGTCGCATCGCCGTTACAGCTGGGCTTCGATTCACATTGTCGACACTCGTTTGACGACGCAACGCCGGAGTTTTCTCGTCGTCCTTATCCTGCTTTTCCGAACCGGAATCTGTGTCGTAACCAAGTTGCAACGTGCTTCGAGCATCGGAGAGAGACGATCGCACGGGTTGCAGCTGTTCCAAGGGGAAATTTTGCACGGGCGGCGCACTCGTATTTGAGATTCGACGAACACGATCATCGCCGACGCTTCCGCCGCGATCGAAACGTCCTATGAGGTTGATTTGATCTTGCGAACCACCGAAATTCTCGATAGTCAGTTGAGACTCTTCGCTGAAAGAGTTGCGACGTGAACGACGACCTAAAAAAAATTAAAGAAAAATTAATTTTTGAATTTTTTTTTAAAAAAACACGCATGAAAAAACAAAAAATTTGCAAATCCAATCAAAAAAGTGCATGGGGTGATTTTCTCACCTGCGAAAGTGTTATGTCTTTGATCTCCCCAGTTGCTTGGGCGTCCTGCGGGAATACTATCGCCTAATGCGTCACACGAAAAAAAAGTGTTTTTACAAAAAAAATATAAAAATGCAGTGAAAATGAGCAAAAATCAATTTTCAAACAAAAAATAAAAAAAAAATTGCACACAAATTTTAATTAAAAAAATAATTTTCGTACCTCTTTCATCAGCCTTTGAATCGTTGTTTGATTTTTCCTTTGCCTGTCGGATGCGCGCCGGCATCAAAGGCTCGTTCATGGAAGATAATGTTGGCACTCCTTTGCTGCGATGCACGACAAATCCGTCGTCAACCGATTGATCGGGCGCTTCTCGAGGCGGAGTCGGTCTTTTGAGTTGAGTCCCTGAAGGTGATCGAACGACTGTGAAAAAAAATATTAAAATTTATTAGAAAAAAATTTTAAAAAAATTATTAAAAAATTTAAAAAATAAAAAAAAAATTAAATGACCTGAAAAACTTTTTTAAATTTAATTTTTTTTTTTAAATTTAAAAAAATATTTTTTTTTAATTTAAAAAATATATTTTTTTTTAATTTAAAAAGTTTATTTTTTAAATTAAAAAAATTTTTTTAATTAAAATTTTATTTTTTTTTTTTCGATAAAAGACATTCAAAACATGCAAGGTTAGTGTGTGAAGTGTATTTTATGAGGAAAAAAGTGTATTAGTGTCAAAGGACATAAAGCGTGCAAAAATAAATTTTTATTCGCTGATCAACGAAAAAAAAGCAATTTTCACCCAATTTTTGTACGAAATTATGAAAAAACAAACAAAAAACTTGACAAAACAAAATGAGACAAAACACAAAATTTTTTCAATTTTTCTAGCTATCAAACGAGCAATAAAGACCTTGAAACGGCGGACGATTCGTCGATGTCGGTGAATCCAATCCAGGTCTCAAATCAGGTATTTGCGTTATTTGTTGGATGACAAAAGCGCTACGCTTCGTCACAATTCCATGTTCATTGACGACTTTCGATCCGGATGCAGATTCTTTAAAAATTTTATTGGGGAATGGTCAAAAGAGTACAAGAAGAAGAAATAGAAGGGAAAATATGAAGGACTATGAAAAAAGCCTTAAAATTATCTTATTTTTAAATTTTTTCTAACTAATTCTGAATTTTATTTTTTTTTTATTGGTGGCAAAATTACTAATGAAAAAAAATCTAAATACTAAAAAATTTTTTTTTAAAGTTAAAAATGAAAAAAATAATGATTTATGAACCACGCGAGTGAAACACGTGAAGACATTTAATTGCCAGGGAAAAATATGGGGCAAAGCGATAAATTTTCGTCTTCTTTGTCGATTTTTCGTTCGTTATGCGCCATACATACAAATTTATTCCTAGATATAATAAAATGAATTAAACATCTACTCTACTTTTCGTACACCGTGAAAGTAGTTTGTACGAAAAAAAACTACGAAAGAAAGACCACTGTCCGGTAGGTTATTCACCCATTCATCCATGGTTTATTACATTTTGTATGGAAATGGAAATTGATATTTTTTTCCTACAACCGGAGTATGTTGCTATCAAATTTGCATACAAATAGTTGCAATAAAATGTCCATAAATTAAAGTTGTATCGATCATTTTTCGGAGCGAAACGACCGAATTGTAAAAGATTTATTAAAAAAAAATCGCGATTTGTTTATTGTTTTAAATATGGAATTAATATTATGATGGCTATTGTTTGTTTATATTATTTGGGAAGTTGTTTGAATTAAAATTAAAAGTTTGTTTAATAAATATTCAAATTAAATCGAAATTAAATTATATTTATGAGAAAAGAAGTTTCGAAATTATAAATAAACAAAAAAAAAATTATGTTGAAATTAAAAGTGCAAATAAACGATCGATGTAATTAATTTTATGATCGAAAGTTTTTTTTATATAAAATTTTTTAATATTTTTTTACATTTCTTTTTATTTTATTAATTTTTTTTTTAACAAAAATCATTTTATTTTTTTTTAATGAAAATTTTTTAATTAAAAAAAAAATTTTTTTAAAATATTTTTTTGAGAGAAATTTATTAAAAAAAAAATATTTTTTTAAACAAAAAATAATTTAAATTTAAAAAAAAAAATTTTTGTTTAAAAAAATTAAATTCGACTTAATTCTTTAAAAATTTTATTTTTTTTTAATTCAAAAATTTATTTTAATTTTTTTTTAAATTTTAATATTCAATTATTTTTTTTTTCTAAATTAAATACTTTTTTTGTTTAATTTTTTTTTACACTTTGAACAATAGAAAAAATATTATTTTTTTCTTTGGGAAGTATTTTTTTAGCGAACAGACATTAAACAGTTGACTTGAGAGAAATTTCCTGTTAAAATGCCTTTCAAAACTACAAATAAAGCAAATTAGCAACTAAAAACTAATTACTTGCATCGCTATAAAATTATGAGTTAAACAGAAAATTAGCTACGTTATTTGCGAAACAAAAGAGAAAAATGTGTTTTGTGTATGTTTGCTACGAAAATTATGAATTAATAAATATTAACAAAAATTAATAAAGAAAAATATCTACAGGATGAGTAATTTTTTAATTGATTATTTTTATATACAAATAAAAAGAAAAATTAAATTTAAAATAAAAAAAAATAAAGTTATTTGAGAAATACAACAAAAAAGTTCACCACCAATAAGTTATATTTTTTAATTTAACCATTTTTATTGTATGAGAAAAAAATATTTTTAATTAATTTTTATTTTTTTTAATTAATTATATTTAATTAAAAAATTAAGTTAAAATAATTTTTTTTATTTAAATTTAATTTATTTTAAGTTTATTTTATTAAAAAATATTAAAATTGAATTTTAAGCCTTCTTGTAATTTTTTCATACAATATTGGTTAAATTTCTTTGATTATTTTGATTAATAATATTTTACATTCAAGACTTTTTTTTGTATAAAAGTCTTTTATGTACATTTACTATCTAGCAGATAGCTATTTTTCATAGGACGGACTAACATTATTAGCTATTAGTTGTAAATAAATAAAAAAATAAATTTATTAAGTACCTTGTTGACCCATTTCTGGATAACAAACGCATTTGGCCGGATGAATTTCGAAAAGATTAAACAAATCTGCTAGTAATACTAAAAGATTATATTTCATAGTTCTGAAAAAAGTTAAAAAATTTAATAAATAACGGATTTTTTCGAATTTATTGCAGATTACGAGCTTACCCTCTCATGTAGCTGATGTCCTCAGGTGTCATATGGAATACAGAATATGGCAAATATTTTTGTGAAAAATTACTAACTAATAAAACGTTATGTATTGAGTCCTCTACAATTGGCAAATATTTGATTCTAACGCTAGTCCAAGGAACAATTTTGGGGCAATAGAACGAGATGAGGTATGCCAGGCAAACGCCGTCGCACAAATCCTTGAAATCGCGCAACGGCGGAATTTCGGGCGATTGCAAGCGTTGTCCGTTCTCGTCGTACCCATCGATTTCGAGCTCCTGATCAATGCGTTTCTTGAGGGCGGCGCACACGTGTTGCACCCAATGCAAGAATGCCTGTTCGTAGTTTTTCGTGTCGACCAGTTGGGCACCTGTGATGCGCGCAATTGCCGATGCAACGCGATCGCCCGACGCAATTTCCTTTGCGTACAAAACCATAAGTGCTTCTATCACAGACATGTGGGCATTCTATGGAAAAAAGAAAATTTTTGGTAAGTGAGAATTTGCTTAAAAAAAAAAATTTAGGCTAAAAAAATTATATAAAATGTTTTTTTTTTTCAAATAATTTTTAAATATTTAAATATTTAAATTTATTTAATAATATTTAAAAAAAAATAATATTTTATATAATTTAATTATTTTATAAAAATATTTAATTTTATTTTGTTTAATTCATTTAAAATTAATTAATTAATTTTTACAATTTAATTAATTATTAATTTTAATATAAAAAAATTAATTAAAAAAAAAAATAAAAAATAAATTTTTTCAACTTTAAAAAAAAAAAATTTTTTTTTATAGTTTTTAAAATTGATGTTAAAAATTATGTTAAATATTTTGGAATTTAAAAAGGTAAGTAAATTTATTTATTTTTTTTTTTAATTTTTAAAAGTTTTTATTATTTTGTTTATAATTAATTAAATTTCTAAATATTATTTAATTAATTTAATTTAATTAATTAAATATTTTATTTTTCTTTTTTTTTAGTTATTTCAATTAATTCAAACCAAGCAAAATTTTAATATTTTTTGAAAATCTATGAAATCCGAAACATTTTCTTAAATCGCATCGCCCAAAAAAATAAACTTACAATTTTCAGCGGATTCGTTTGAATCAACACCGTTTCCGTCAGCTGCACATCGCCAATTTCGTGCACATGCACCCCTTTGCGCGAGAGCGTTTGCAGTATCGAAAAATGATTTCGATTTTGGTAATTTGGATCGGAGTAGAGATTCGCCAGCACCTGACAATACAACGAGGCATTGCCCAGCCCGACGACAATTTGCGGTTGTAAGTGTTCCTTGCCTTCGTGATCTCGGTAGAAGGGCTCCTTCAGGTTGTCTGGCACACGATTGTTATACGCCTTCGAGAGAATCCATTTCATACAAGCACGCTGTTTGGCCTGAAAATGAAAAAAAAAATAATTTAGCAAAAATTTTACAATGGAACGCTTGAATGAACTGCAGCTACTACAAGTGCACTTTTAATTGAATAATTAGCTTAAAAAATGCAATTTGCATGATTGCCGTTGTCTGTTACTGAAGGTCAACACACTCGCACACACATTTTTGTCAAATGTCGCCATGAAATTTATGCTCCGGATCCCACTTTTCGTCACATAAATTAGAAAAACATGTCGTTTCTTTCAAAACACACGCAGATCCAACGAAAAAATGCATTCATTCATCACATAAAATCTAAAAAAAAATATAAAAACACGACATGCCACAACATATACAAACAAATAGATTACTGAAAAAAAACAATGATGTCAGAAATTTTTTATTTTAATTCATATTCTGCCTTATTAACATAAAATAAAATAAACGCTAATTTTTTTTTCAGTGTATTTGAACAAACTGAATGAATGAATGAACAGAGATTGTCACACAACGCCTACAACCATCTGACCATATGTTCGGAGATATTCGAATAATTTCAACAAGATATGCATTGCAAGAAGTTTTTGACTCAAAATGGGAGACGCAACCGTGAACTGACCGATTTTGTGTGACATCCGTTGCTCGCGCACGGGTCACGCAAATGTCATGAATTTATTATTATTTAAATTTAATCAAAAGCAAAATGAGGTTAAAATATCACATCGCTTGATTTAGTCTAAAATTTTAGTTTTTTTTTGTGATTTATGTTTTTACGATAGCGAAACAGGTTGAAGTTGGTGTTCGGTATCAAAATGAATAAATCAGTGAATGAAATATCGCTATATTGATTCTTTTTTGACACAAAATATCAGTCAATTAACTTGTTTTAAGACAAGTTATGCAGTTTTTTAATAAAAAAAAAAGTAGCTGAAGTTGGTTACTCGTAAAATTTTATTTTTATTAATGAATGGTGAATTGAATGAAATATTTTAAAGAAATAAGTAGGTAAATGCGTCTGAATTTTTAATGACGTGAAGAGGTTGTCTGGATAATTTAAATTGAAATGTGTGAAATTGAAGAATATTTGAGCGTATTTTTATTAAAAAATTAAAAATGAATAAAATTTATCGAAATTTTGAAAAAAAGTTATCAAAAAACGCTTCAAGAAAAAAAATAAATAAAATAAAAAAAATGTAGAAATAAAAAAAGAAAGAAAAAAAGAATATTTTAAAAATATAAAAATTAATAAATAATTAATTTAAATGAAAATAAAAAAATTATTATTTAAAAACCAAAAAAAAAAATAATAAAATAAAAATTAATTAATTAAAATTAATTAATAAATTTTTTAAATAATATTTAATTAATTATTATTGTTTTTATTGAATATTATAAAATATATTAAAATTATTTTAAATAAAAATATTAAAATTATAAATAAAAAATTTTTGGAACAAAATATTTATTTTTTAAATCATAAAAAATCATAAAATTTGAATTTTTTTGAGATATTTTTTTACTATTTTTTTTATAAATCATTTAAAATTATTTATTATTTTAAAATTTCAAAAAAATTTTAAAAATTCGTTAAAATATCAAAAAAGGCTTTAATAAAATTTTTTTATCAATAAATTCAAAAAATAAAAATTTTAAACTGACATACATTTTCAATCAATAATTTTTTGCTTCACTTTTAAAAGTTAAATAAAAATTAAAATTAATGAAAATTAAACAACTTTATTGCATAATATAATTATTTCGCACTAAAAATCGTTTTTGCGGCATCCACTCAAAGTCTCACAGGGCAAATAATTGTTTATTTACGATGCACATTAATTCGTAAAATATGTGTGATCGCATTTCAGTAGGTTTTGTTCATGACTTCAGGCAAAAAATAATGAAATTCATAAAAATCTACAAAATTATCAAATTCGTGGTAACGCCTGGTTAATTATTATTATCATTTCCGGTCCTTAAGCAAAAAATTCCTCCCTCGGGGAAGAAATCCTTCATCATCATCATCTTTTTAAACAATTATTATTATTGGCACGACAAATATTTCCCTACTTCTTAACATTGAACATTCGATACTAGATCAATACTTGGCGAATACATTTTTTTTGTTGCTTTTTGAATAATAATAATACTGTCTTGCCATATAATAGTTGATTGAAAGTCGTATCAAGTGAAGCGTAGGTGCTTATTAATGGCAGTAAAACAACACTGGTAGATATAATTTTATACTTTTTTTTTTTTGCATACATGTGTGTATTTTTCTTTAAATTAAATATAACAAGGCCTGTTGTTATTAAGAAAGACTTACTACAAGTTTTTTTTGTTGTTGTTTTGTTTTGTATAATGAGTAAATAACATAATAAAAATAATAGAAAAATTACATGTTTTTACGCAATAAATAACTGCGAATCGCATTTTTGTTGAAAAAATCCCGCTAATTATGATAAAGTATCAAATTTTAATTACGTAACAAGATTTTTAATTGCTCAGTCAGTCAAATGAACCCTCCCGCGTCGTGTGACAAATCAATCGTCACACAATTTTTGATTGATTGCTTGAATCGAATAGTTTTAATGGGTTTTTGATATTTTTTTTAATGAGATGTAGTAGAAGAGATAATGGGGATTTGCATAAAATTTTAAAATATTCTACGCAAAAAAAATTATGTCACCTTCTAAAAAGCAAACAATGTACTCGTGTCTTGAGTTTAATGTGAAATTTAATATTTAGAGGTACACCAAATAAGAAAAAAAAGAAGAGAATTGGATAAAGTCTTATTTAAATATCATTTGAATAAATTTAACCCGTTGGCGAATGAAGGAGTAATCGTAGAGTAATTTTTTGGATACAGAATAAAGAAAAATAAATAAATAAAAAAATTTTTGAGAAGAAAAATTATTGGAAAATTTTTTTTTCATGATATTCTAATTGTTTTTTTGTCTTCCTTAAAAATAATTTTTAAAATTTCAATTTTATTTTTTTTTAATTTTACCATTTTTTTTCAAAATTATTTTTCTAAAAAAATACCTACAATAAAAATATTTTGAATAATTTTTTAAAATTATAGAGCTCTTTAATTTTCTTAATAAAAATTTTAACTTATATTTTTTTATTAATTATTTGAAAATTTTAAAACAAAAATTGTAAAAAATCGAATATTTATGATTTTCAATAATTTTTTGTTTCATAAAACTAAATTATATTAAAATTTAAAGATTATTTTGAAAAATTTATAAAATTCAGTTAAACATTTAATAAAATAAAAAAAATAAAAAAAATAAATAAAAAATAAAATAAATAAAATAAAATAAAATAAAATAAAATATTTTGTACGTTAAAATATTTTCTAAATTTGTAGAAAAAATTTATACTTTTAATTTATTTAAATTATAATTTGTTTTGACATAAAATATTTAATTTTTTTACTCAAAAGCAAAGAATTAAAAAAAACAATTTTAGAACAAACCCCTATAATTTTTATTTTCTAAAATTATGAAATTAAAAAAAATAATATAGTAGTTTATTTTACTATAATATATTTATTTAAAATTTAATTTTTTAAATTAAGTTTTTTGAAAATTGTACAATCAATCAACGCATCGTCTTCTGCTAAATTCATGCCTTCATTCAACAAAAATGACACTTTATTAGATACAGCTGCGCCATTTATTTTCAAGTCGAGTGTCGTCATGTCATACCTTATAAGTAACTTCTAAGGTGAGCAAAATTATTCAAACAAATGGAATTTTTCAATTTTGAATAATAAAAAAAAATCTTCCGTACATTTATTACGTCGCGTCGTATCATATGAACAAGTATTAGATCAGATCAACCTTAATTCCCGTAGTCAGTCTGTAATCCACATTCACTTTCGTCTACTTCATAATCCTTTTAATGGATTAAATTCCGACCGATTATATCTTCGTTTGGTTTTATGGCGCAGAAATTTTCAAGAAAAATGTAAATTTCTCATGAATTTTTTTTCTTGTGGAATTCATTCGGAATTTTTCTTGCACGGAGAATCTAGTTCAAATATATAACTCAATTTATAATAAATTCAAGGTTTGCAAAAAAAGTTATGTAATTTTTTGTGGCTGATGTTGCAGTAGTTGAATATTTGATAAAATGCCAAGAGAACATATTTAACAATTTTTTTAAGGATCTTGTTCCGATTTTTTTCGTATTAAATAAATTGATGATAAAAAAAATTTTAAGAGGAAAAAAAATTTTTTTAACACAATTGAGGGTAAAATGTGTTGCTTTTGCATGTCATCATCGCAAAAAATCATCATTATAGTTGCAAATTTTTGCACACGAGGATAATGAACACGACATTGACCCAAATTATTTTTTTTTAAAATAATTCTCCCTCAAGCAAAAAATTAAATTAAGGAAAAAACCACCCTTTTTTCATTGAAATAATAGAAAATTTTCTCTTTAATAGCAATCTAATCGTCCAATCAAACAATTTCTACACGTCAATGACCTATGTTCGATAATCTGCTAATAGAATCACGAAGGTTAACAAAACACACACAAACTCATTCATTCTCATTCTCACTATTTGTATAAAAATAATATTTTCACATACAATCAATCGCATGACATACACACGAAAACAAAAAAAAAAACAGAAAATTCTGATACAAAACGACGATTTCGCCGTTTGTTACACGCACGATTGACTTGTATCGATTGCCCGACTCAATTGTAAAAGGTCACGGTTTTATGAGTCGTTTACTGTCTTATGCTCATGTTTGTAGTATAAATTATGAATATTATGATGGAAATGATGATTGGAACAACACGCAATATCAAAGACATTCCGCGGTGAAAAAAAAGGAAATTTATTGAACTTGAAAAAATCGGCGAGACGTCTTGCGAGGCAAATAATAAATTGAAATCTCAACAAAGAGATTTATTTGTCTATTAACACGTAATTATTAAAATCATAAAAAAATGTTGAGTTTATTAATAGTTGCCAGATTAGCTAGACGAGTGTTAATAATTGTCGAGTTTTCTTTGTCTGCACGATTTTTTTATGGATTGAATTTGACCTAAATTATTAAAAATTTTTTTACAGGGCAGACATGGATTTTTTTTTTACTTATTTTAAAAAATTATAAATTAACTGAAATAAATAATTTTAAATTAATATTATAAAAAATTTAATTAAATTAACTTAATGAAAATTGAATAAAATTTTGTTGAAAAAAAAAATAAAAATTATTTATTAATTTAAAATATTTATTTTTGTAAAAAAATTGATTAAAATAAATAATTTTTAATTATTTTTTAAATAATTAATTAATTAAAAATAATTCTAATTTTGTGTAAAAATTTAAATTTAAAAAATTTATTAATTATTAAATTAATTTATTTTATTTATTATTAAATTTATCATAAAAATTATTTTTTAAAATAAATTATTAAAATGGTTTTTAGTTAATTTATTAAATTAATAATTAATAATTTTTTTTCAAAATAATTTTAATATTTATTTACTTTATTTCTATTATTCAAATTTTAATTAATTAATAATTATTTTTAAATTCAATTATTTTTTTTTAAATAATTTTTTTAGTTAATTTTTTTCTCAAAATATTAAAAACTGACAAAAATAATCTTAAAAAAATATTCACATTTGCCTTGTAAAAAAAATTTTTTTTCAGACGATCGATTGTAATGGCAATGTGTTATATCTAGCACTTTTGAACGATCAATGTACAAACAAAAAATTATTCTATTTACAAATAAAACAAAGAAAAACAGATTTACTTCCACAAAACCATGTAATGGAACGAATGTCTGCGATACGCATGTTCAAAGAATATGACATCACAAAACATTATGACTCATCCACGGTGAGTTCCCCATTCAAAAAAAAAAAAAAAAAATTCTCGAGACTTATGTTTTTTTATGTTTTATAGCAAAAAAGAACTTTTGTTTGACATTTGTTTACAAAAAACACTCGTTTTTCTAATTTTAATGCATTTTTTAATTGTTATTGTTATGTGTTACAACATCAAACATGCTTTAAAATTCTTTTAGACAAGCATGGAAATCGTGTCTGTCAAAAAATAAATTTTAAAAGCGGTTAATTGTGTGAAATATCGCTTTTAATGCGTGTGACCCACAATAAAATTGGCTAAATATAAAATTATTATTATCAAAAAATGTGTTAATTGGTGTGGCAGAAAATTTCATTTTTATTAATAACGCTTTGCCACAACAGCGTGGAAGGAGTTTAAATTTAATAATAGAAATTTATTATTGAACAAAAATAAACGAGAGGGAATCGTCGTGTGTGATTGCATTAAAGTAAATTTTTCATGTCATCCGTTAAAATGATGAATTTTGAGTGTAAACATGGATATTTTATGTGT
Source organism: Culicoides brevitarsis (assembly GCF_036172545.1). Lineage (NCBI taxonomy): Eukaryota > Metazoa > Arthropoda > Insecta > Diptera > Ceratopogonidae > Culicoides > Culicoides brevitarsis. Next base: position 8,643,877 of record NC_087085.1, read on the forward strand.
TGGAAAAATATCAGATGTCATGATGATGCATCGAACCCTTTGAAATCTGAGAATAATTTTTAGATTTTTTTGTTTGTCTGCTGGAATGTGGCGTTTTGTGTGAAGGAAATTGAGATTTTGTGTCAAATTTATTGATTTATTGGTTTTATTTTGAATTTTCTTGTAGTCATAAATTTTGTAAAAATTTATATTTTCAAATTTATTTTTTATAATTTTTTTTTAAAATTAATTTTAATAAAAAATTAGTAAAATTAATAAAAAAAATCTTAAAAAATTATTAAATTAATTTTTTTTTTTTAAATAAAAAATAAAATAAAAAATAAAAATTAATTAAAAAAATAAAAAAGTAAAAAATTTTTTAATTATTTTTTTTTTCAAATAAAAATAAAATAAATAATAAAAAAAAATTAAAAAAAAAAATTAAAATTATTAAAAAGTCTCGATGAAAAAATTTCAAGTGTTATTTTTTTTTTATTAAATTATTTATTATTTTTTTTATTATTAAAAGAATTTAAAAAAAAAATATTTAAAATTAAATTTAATTACAAAAAAAATAACATTTTTTTATTATATTATTTTTTTAAATTCTGTAGAAAATTAAATCAAAATTTAAAATTATTTTAAAAAAATAAATTTATTTATTATTTTTTTCTTTAAAAAAATATATTTCCGTCAAACAATTTTAAAAAATTCCAAAAATTCGTTCCATCAAATTTTCTCTCGTAACAAATGAGCTCCGTAACTACCGTAAAAATAAACTTATTAATGGACCCCCGTCAGCTTCTTCAACAGAAACTTGTTTTCTTTTATTATGAAAAAAAAAACATAAACAAACATTTTTCTTGAAATTTGATACAAGCAAAAAAAAAACAAGGAATTTAACGGGTGTTACCAACTCGTCGCGTAGTTCTTGTTAACACAAAAGAAAAAAATGTCGAAAAATAATTGAAACATTAAAAAAAAAATTTAGGTTTGTCCCGAAATACAATTTATTTAAAAATAAACAAAAATCATGAAAGGGAAATTTTATCAAACAATAAAAAAAAGTTCAAAGTCAATCACTTCCCGAACAAAATTTCTCTTGTCTACCGATAAAAATTTTTGTGAAATAAAACCATAGAGATAAATTTTTGAAGAGAAATGTTCGTTTAGCAGCAGTCCGCCGATGTAATATGCAATGGAGTGTGAAATGGTCTTTTACTTCATTCGTTCAATGCTCACATAATAAATAAAAAAAAAAATAAAATAAACTTGTAACCAGCGAGCAAACGACCAATATAAACACAAAGTGAATGTTATTATTTTTGTAAATTGCTACAAAAATCACTGCCGGCATATTTCAAGTTTAATGACATGGCTTTGAACACTTTCGACTGACGATCGAAGTAGCAATTGCTTCGGCAAAAACCGTTTTTTCGCGTCATGTCATCCGACATTTCATCGGAATCGTCACTTAATATCGCATTCTCGAGCGAAACTGACGAAAAAATCATCGAACTTTACAATTGTGAGACAAAAATCAATTTATTGAACGGTCCAAAGGAGTTTTCTCACATTTCCGCTGCTCCAATAAAGTGTTTAATTCAAGATTGTCCAAAAATCATGAGTACCCGTGAAGTTTTATCGCATTTTTTGGAACAGCATGGCGATGCGAAACATCCGGTAACCGTCAAAACTGTTTGGGAAGACCGCAAATACTTCATTAAAATCGATTATTCGAGTCTTCCGTTTGGCAGAAATGTTTGTCTTGGAATTATTGCGTATCGCGGATCATTTCCGACAAGCAACATTTCTCTCCCGAAGCAATTTCAAGGCTTGACGGAACATTTGCCGGTTTTAGTGATCGGTTGCAAGACTTTTTCGAGTGTCGTTTTTGCCGAAGATGCCGACGAGTCTCGTAGAATGTACAAAATTTGCGAAAAAAAGAATAATGTCAATGATCACATGCTTTGTTGTTGGCTTGTCTCAGCAAAATTGCCAAATCCGCTTTTTACGACAATGAAAGCTCGGAGTTTGGACAAGAAATTGAGTTTGCAATCGCAGCAAATTGTGAGAAATTTTTCGGAATCGCAAGACGTGCTAGAGTTTGTGTATCCGAGTGTTGATTCGCTTAATTTGACGAATGGATTTATTCAGCGATTGACGAAGAATTTCAAAGAGCCCTTTGAGCTGGAAGTAAAGATGCATGAAACTGAAATTGATTATGATGATGAAGATTGTTAGAGAGCATTTATTTTATGTGAATGTTTTATTTTATCAATAAAAAGTTTTCTACAGGGAATTGTAGACAGAAAAATGAGTCTCATTAGAATTAACGGTCTCGTGTTTAACCTTCATTTATGCATTAGAATGATAAAAAATTACCATAAATGAGCAAAAAAAGAGAATTTTTAACCCGAAAAAAATGTTCAATTGGCAAAAAATTATTTAAATTCTTAAAAATTTATGAGAAAAAAAAAATAAATATGACCAAAAATTTGATTTTGAAGCACAAACCTCACATTTTTTGTAGTTTTTAATTTTTTTTCAAATATAAAAAAATAGAAAATTAAAAAATTTTATAATTTAAAATTTAATTCAAATTTATTTAAAATAAATAAATAAAATAAAAATTTATTTGCAAAAATTAATAATTTTAATTTAATTAATAAATTTTTTTTTTATATTTTTAAATATTTTAAATTTTTTAAAATTATTTTAATAAAATTTAACTTATTTTTTTTTTTAAATAAAAAACCAACTTTCGATAATTTATCATTAAATTTTTAAATTTTTCGAGCTTTATTCTTTAAAAATAATTATTTAAAAATATTATTTTAATAAAATTTAACTTATTTTTTTTTTCATAAAAACCCCACTTTTGATTATTTATCAAAAATTTTTAAATTTTTCAAGCTTTATTCTTTTAAGTTAACTATTTAAAAATATTTTTAAAAAATTAATAAAATTCAAAAAAAAAAAAATTTAATCAAAAAAAAAAAATTAAATTTAATAAACAAAAAAATTATTTAATTTTAATAAATTTTAATTTATTTATTTTAAAACTTTAACAAAAAAAAAATTGTAATTGAAAATTGAATAAAATATTTTCTTGAAAAATTATGAAAAAAAAAATTCGAAATATTTGAAATAATAATTTAGTATTATTTTATTGAATTTATTTATTAATAATTATTTTTTATTTTATTTTATTTTTTTTAAACTATTAATTAAAAAATATTTTATTAATTATTATTTTATTTATTAATTTTTCATTAATCTATTGGAAAAAAAAACTTTAAAAAAATTTAAAACATCATAATTTCATAACCTTTAATTTCTTTCCAACTCACACTCACAAAAAATTACGCAACTTCCTCACAAAAAAAAAAACCAAAAACTTATTTATCTTACTTGATGTGAATTATTAACGGCAACAATGAGTGACGCATCAAACGTGTTATTATTTTGATTGTTGGAAGACGGCGTATTCGCTCCCGATGTCGTTGTCGGCGAATCATTTTTGTTGTTGTTATTATTGCTATTATTACTCCACTTAACAGCTGAGGATGGAATTGCCACTAAACTCAGCACCATATCGAAGAACCGTAATTTCTTCTCGTAACTACTTAATTTTTACATACGACTTTATTTTTTTTATCGTTTTTCTTACACGTGCATCGTCATTAAAAAAAATAATAATCACTTTAATTGGTATTGAAGAAAATATTTTTCACTTGAGGGTCTGATGACTTTCAAAGTCATGTCACTCGAATATTATTGACAGGAAATGTTAAAGAAAACTTCCTTTATTTTTTTTTATAATGAACTGTGGTTTCAAAAAAAAAATCTCTCATGTCTTTGAATCTTGTTAACACTTCGATTTCACGCGTTTACGACGCTTTATTATTATTTGTATTTATTTATTTATTAATATAATAAACGAAAAAGTATCTATAGGTGAAACTATAGACAGGAAGACAACAATACCAAGTTATTTTTATTTTCTTAGAAAGAAGCAAATAATTTATAATTAAGTACACACGAGATCATTAACCTCTCTCTCTCACTTTTTGACGCAACGCGTTATTTGTTGTTAAAAATGTGTATTAACACTCATAAATGTTTGCTCATATTTTATTTATTTCACTTAACTGTCAAATCTTGTGCCGAAAATTGGGCATCCAACCTGATCGTCGGCATTCACTTGAGCAAATTTATTTATTTCCGCGATATTATTCACTATTTTTTAGGTAATAATTTTTTTTTCTCTTCAAAAATTATTTTTTTTTACATAAGAGCCTTTGTTTGCTCATAATAATATGCTTCATTTAAGGCTTCTTGCATATGAATTGGCACGAAACGATCAATTATTATTTTTTTAAATTTTTTTTAACTAAAATTTTAAATTTCTTTCACTTTTCTCGTTCACTTTCAATTATTTGTCAAAAATAATAAAATAAAAAAAAACTTTTTTCCCTCAACTTTGACCATAAATGGGAATCTTTCTTCTTATATCTTGCCAATTTCTTGTCTTGTCATGTCAGAGAGAGAGTTGGAGTCAGGTAAATGCTCTCCGGATGATAAATAGGAACAATAAAAAGAACGTGATGTTAGGTACTTTGTGCGGCATAAATATTTGATTTGATATATTTTTAATATCTTTAAGTGTTTTTGTCTGATTTTTTTTTCGTTTCTTTCACTTTAATGTAACTTTTTTTTTTGAGGGCAACCTTTATTATCTTGTTATCTTTCTTTTCCGTCGATGTAGGTTGCGTACATTAATTCAATCGTCGCGCTCAGAAAAATACGTCACGAAACACCGAGATACGTCTTTTCCCTAAGCCATTTCAAGTAAAACTGAATTTTCGAGTATATAATATTATTTTTAGTTATTTACTTCGTGTGTACGGTTACAACACAGCGGAACAACGCGCTCGTTGGAAGACAAGAGATATGCTCTACTACTGTTGCGCGCATTTATTGTGTGAACCTGTCTTCCTACACAGACAGAGTTACATTGCTGGATTTCAGCTGAATTAGCTGTGCGATTGATACGCCGTCGATGGAATTGAATTGGAAAAACTACGAATGGCATTTTTTTTTGTGTTTCGAGGTGTGTTTCGACGTGCTCGACGATCGACAAAGAGAGAGAGAAATTTCATTGATGAATTTTTAATGCACTTGTTTTGCATAGTTCTCTACCGGTTTTCGTTTCGGAAGAGGTGAAGAAACGTGCGACAGACAGGTGTGATGATTTTCTCTTTGACGACGAGTGTTTTGCTTTGATCAATCGAGAGGAACAGAATTTCAATTTTTTTTTAATTTTTTAAGAGATTTATTTGAAATTTTGTTTTTTTTTTTAAATTTAAAATTAAATTAAAATTCTTTAAAAATAAAAATTTTTGTCGAATTTTTTGTCCAATAAAGCTCTGCTGAATCAATTTTTGACTGAAATTTATTTTAATTAGAAAATTATTTTTTTTTAAATTTTTAGTTAAATTTCTTATAAATTTTAATTTAATTCAATTTTAGCTTTTTTATGGCTTATTTTTGATAATTTTTATTATAAAATCTACAAAAATTCAATAAAAATTGATTTTCTAATAAAAATAGTGGACCCGTTACCTTCGTTCTACCCATTAAAAGATTTTTTTATTTTAAAGTATGCAATTAATATTGAATTTAAAAAATTTTTCAAAGAAATTTTAGTTTTTTTTACTAATTTTTTTTTTCTTAATTTTTTAATTTTGATTTAAAAATTTCTTTTATTTATTTTTAACAAATTATAGCGTTACAAAATTAATTTTTAATCTTTTTTAAATTTAGATTTCTTGACAAAATGTCATTTTTAGTAAAAAAAAATTTTAAAATTTGCTATTTTGAAAAAAATTGTTTAAAATCTGTCTTAAAGTAATTAATTAAAACAAAAATAATAAAAAATTGCATAAAAATTAATTTAAATTATTTAAATTTAACTTAATTTTTTAATTTATTTTAATTTTTTTTAATTTAATTTAATTTTTTTAATTTAATTTTTTTTTTTAATTTAATTTAATTTTTTTAATAATTTAATTTAATTTTTAATTTAAATTTAAATTAATTTCATTAAAAATTAATAATTTTTCAATTCAGAATTTAATAAAAAAAATTCCTATGAATCTCGTTTTTTTTCTCAAATAGCTTTAAAATCGCCACATCCTGTGTCTCTATTTTTTATCCACAGAACAACTTCTCAACAAATTAGTCATTTATGTCACGTTTCGACAAATATCTCTCTCTCTTATTCTTAACATAATAATTAAAACTCTCAGGTACTTCGAACAAAAAAAAACTTAATTTTTTTTGTCATTTGTTCATTCATTCAACAAATCCGCAAGTTTCGTGCCTCATCTCGACGCATAATTAACATCCATGTTCTGTGAGTGCTCATCGAATCGAATTCCGATCCATATCTCGCACATCACTCCAGTTCTGCGATTCCGACATTCAAGTTTTCAATCAGGTATTTAATGAGCAGAGTTATCGTGTGGTTTGAAAAAAAAAACACAACAAACGATGTTCAAGGTTGTGCTTTTTATCGTTCTACGTTGCTCCGTAGTCGTCTTTGATAAAATTTAATATTAATGTCTAGCGTGTCACGGTCCGTTAAGCAATTCTGAGTAATTTTTCTGCTAGATTTTTGCAAGAAATATTCTTTTCTCGCGTATGTGAGACAAAATCGCGCAAGAAAAAAAAATTTGCGCTCAGTGACCCATTTCGGAAGAGGTTGATTCCGCCTCGAATGAAGAAAGCCAGACTCATAAATTACGCGATGCATGCATCTTTCCTTATCTTTCATGTATCTTCATGTTTTTTACTCATTTTTTTCTCTTGCTATCATGAGGGTTTCCGTGTTTTTATGTGTATTGAGTGGTAATTAATTCACAACTTTGCTCACGAAATGCATTGATCAGGTAAGTAATTTTTCTTAAATTGAATTTTTTTTTCTGTTAGAAAGAACAATGAACTCGCTTCTGTGAGATGTTTCATTATATTATGTAACTTTTTTTTTGGGTCATTTGACGACGACGACTCGTAAGATTAATTTCAATTTAAATTAATGAAATTATATGCACGCAGTAATTTTAACAGTTTTTGTCATCTATGTTACTTTTGATGAGACTGATTGTTTGAAATTTTATTTTTAAAGAGTAAAAATTATTTTCTTTTGTTATTTTTTAGATTTTTCAAATAAAATATTTATTTTTTGTCAGATTTAAGTAAATTTTTACATAAAAAAAACTTTTAATTTGAAATTTAATTTTTAATTAAAATTTTTTAATTCAACAATTAATATGAAATTTATAAAAAAAAATTTTATTTTTTTTTTATAAAATTTAATATAAAAATTTTTACATGTTTATTTATAAATTTTAATATCATTTTTTTAAATTTTGTAAAATTTTTATTTTTTTAAAAATTGATTTTACATTTTTTTAATGCAAGAAAAGTTATTTCGTAAAATTTATTTAATTTATTTTTTTTTAATATTCATTTTAAAAAATTTAAATATATTAATTTATATTGTTGATTTAATTTTTATATTATTTTTAATTAAATTATTTTTTTTTTAGATTTTTGTAACTTTTTAATAAGATTTTAATTTTTCATGATATATTTTTAATATTTTTTTTAAATTAATTAAATTTATTAAAATTAAAAAAAATAATTTAAAAATTAAAACTTTTGTGTTAAAAATTTAAAATTTAATTAATTAAATTAAAAATTTATAAAATTAATTAAATAAAAAAAATAATTTTAATAAATTTTTTTCTTGATATAAATAATTTTTCATTAAAATTTTTTTTAATTTTTTAAAAAAAATAATTTTTATTAAAAAATTATTTTTTTAATTAATTAATTTTTAATTTTTTAAAATTAATAAAAAAAAATAATTATTTAAAATTATTAATTTTTATTATAAAAAAATTATTTTGACATACTTTTCATCAAAAATTTATAAGATTTTTCCCTCAGATTCATCATAATTTAATATTAAATAATACCATTGAAGCAGTTTCTTCGCGAATCTTGCGTGTAAGATGCATGCCAGCGATAAGCTTCGCTCATCATAACAATATTTTATTATTATTAACGATACACTTGCCATTTATCTCAAGTAATTTCATAATAACTCTTCTTCTTATTATTAGCCGGCAGCTACTGTCTTTTGCGCAAAGATATACAAATCAAAGGCTGGGAGAGGCACCAAAGTGTCGTAAGAACAAAATAACAACAATTAAACAACATGAAAAGTGTGTCAGGAAATGAATGAGCAAAGGCGGGTGTCAAACAATAAAAAAAAAGAAAAACAGCAAAAACAACAATAAAAACTGAACATTCGGACCTTTGAACCTCATTTTTCTTTTTTTAACCATTTTGTACGAAGAAAGCGGTAGGAAACCGCCAATTAATTAAAAAAAACACGACTCGACTTGACGTTAAGCCCGTTCTGTAGGTCAAAATGACATTTCACGACAAGTGCTTCTTATGCTCAACGAACGATTTTATTAAAATATTACACTTTTCGATCGTAACACGCACAAATTTGCGCCTCATAAGCGAATGAATGAACGAAAAATTAATGAAATGGATTTAAATCAGGTCGGTCGTTGACTGTTTTTGCCTCTGTCGACAACTTTTCTTTCCGATAACTTGACGATGATGAGAAAAAAATGTCGCCACAATGAAATTTCTTCGCTGATAAGCTCTTTCAACACTTTTTATGTGTTCACATAAAAAAAAGTAACATTGTTTATTTTATTAATTCGCATACAATTTTTTTTTTGCAACGCGATACGAGGTCGGTTCCACACACATTTGACATTGTCTATGATGCCCACATGTTAACAGCGCGATTTTTTTTTCGAGTAGTTAATTATTTGCCGCTCGTAATAATAAATAAAAAGTATTTAGTTGGAGTTTTTGTGTCGATACAGGCGTTTGGCAGCCCACGCAACGTCTTCAGCAAATATCGATTCAAAGTTATTTGAAAAACATACAAAAAAAAATGTTCTTTGCGGGTTTTTTTCGTGACGAAATCCGAGACGCTAATGGAAATCAAGTGAACAGTTTTTGTTGATAAAGGGAAATAAGGGTGAATTGTTGCGTTTCTCAAGTGATGTAAAAGTACTTATTGTGAAATGTTCTAATCATATTGTTTGTGAATGAGAAGTAGGGGAGAGACAGATTATTTGCGTCGTTAGATTGATGATGCTGATAAGAAAAAAGAACGATGTGCGAACGTTTTTTCATGCTGAATTCTACTTTTAGCAAAGTTTTGTGATATTCTGATGAGCTTTGATGTATTAAACTGTTCATAAATTAAAATTTTTTAAATTTGAATTAGCAAGAAGGCGATTCTCAAATTTTTTGTATTATTTTTTTTTTAAATGAAATCTTTAAAAATTTTAAAGAAATTTTAAAATGACAAGAAATTTTCTTATTTTAATAAAAATATTAATTTTTAATCAATTTTCTTGATAAAAATTAAAGATTTAAAAATTTGAATTAACAAAAAGGCGATTTACAAATTTTAAGTATGATTTTTTTTGAATTGACATTTTTTAAATGTTTCAAATTTTGTTTCTTTTAATGAAATATTTTTTTTAATTTTTTTCTTAATAAAAACTCAAGTTCTTAAAAAATTTTTAAAAATCCGTAAATTTTTAATAATTAAATTTTGACTGTTCTGAATATTTACAATTTGTTCTGAAGAAAACAATTTATCAATTTTTTAAATATTTTTGAAAATTATTTAATTTTTAAATTTTATAAGATATTTTTTTTAATTTATTAAATTTACAATTATTTCTTCAATATTTAATTTATTAATTTTAATTCTTTTTTTTTTAATTTTAAAAATTACAAATTATTTAATTTTTGTGTGAAATATGGTTTAAAAAAAATTAAAATGAGTAAATACAACAAAATTATTAAATTTTAACTATTTTCAGATATTTTTATTTAAATTAAAAAAAAAAATAAAATAAAATAAATAAAATTTTTATTATTTTCTTTTATTGCAAATTATTATTTTAAACTTTAAAATTCAAAACATTAGTTAGGATGAATTTCTTTGTTCACTAAAATGCATATCTGAATTTTTTAACACTCTTGTTTAATATGCATATTTATTAAAATCCTTAAGAACAATACCGAAAATCCTCTTTTTTCTTGACAATTTGCCAGAAATCTCAGTCTTTAACTACAAAAAAGTCCAACACAACCCTTGTTAAAATATTGATTAATACCGGTTGCATGCAAGAAGTTCTTTTAATAATCCTTTCGTCATCAACAACGATCCTTGCTAATAATCATAATAACTTATTCATGCCCATACACGCCATAGTTGTTGCCATTTTTTCTTTTATTTTTATTTTTTTCCGTATCAAAAGGGTATCATGCCCCTTCTTTTTATGTTGTTTTGTCTTTTCAAGAGCGCATTTGTCATGAAAAAATGATGAGAATTTAAATATTTTCTTGTATGCAGATATTTTTCCTCTTTAGAAAAAAATTTCAAGGTGACTTTTTCTTTCGCATGCAAGACGAACGAAGCAAATTGCGTAAAAATCATAAATTTAGAGGGTCAAAAAGTCGACGTCAATTAAGTCCATTTCTCGTAAATTACTTCCTCATGCCAATAAAGTTCAAAAATTATTTTTCAAATAAACCTAAATGGGAGAGTCGCATCATAAATTTTTCATATCTTTCGCGTCTTCCTTCTTCATTTCAAATTTCTTGTTGTTGTTGTTGTGAAAGTGTGAGAAAGGCAAAAAAAAATTTCTTATTTAACTCAAAAGACCTTCAATGCTGGTTCATCAGTTTTTTCGCCTTTCTCGTATTTTCAAGCCGGGCTGAGACGAAAAAAGATTAACATTCCATTGCAATTCGGCACGACGACACGTGTAGACAACCTGCGATTTCATCTGCTCAAGTTCCAGATAATTTCGAAAAAAAAATACCTTGGCAATATTTGTTACGATGCGCGGTAATAACAACAATAGTACATAAATGTAATAATAGACGAAGAATGGAATTTTATATATTTTTAAAGAGATAAATGGAGAAGAGAGAGAAAACAATTTAACAAAATACTTTGCTTCAATAAACTCAACAACCAATAAAAAAAGCATCGAGTAACTAACTAATGAAAAGTAAAGCAAAGCAAGGCAAATAAATTGAGAAATCACGAAATTTTAACGATTTTTAATGCGGTTTTGTGAGAAAAGTTACAATTTTTATTAAAATTAAATAAAAAAAATATATTTAAAAATATTAATTTTAAAATATATTTTTTTTATTTTTTTTACGTTATTTTAAATTAATTATTTAAAAAAAATTTTAATTAAAAATTAATTTAAAAAATAAATTAATAAAAATTAATTATTTAAAATTTAAATTATTTTTTAATTTATCGCGTTAATTAATAAAATATTTTTTTAAAATTTTTTTTAAAAAATTATTAGAAGTAATTTTAAAAAAATATTTTTGTATATTTGATTTTATTTAAAAAATATTTCAAAATATTTTAAATATATTTTTCAAATAAAAAATAACAAAAAAAAGGTAAAAATTGTTAAAAAATATAAAATTTAAATAAGAAATAATTTTTTAAAATAAATAAATTTTGATTCGATTTTTATTTTTATAAATTAATTTAATGAATTTTAAGTAAAGAAAATTAATTCATTTTAAATAAATTTTAATATAAAAAAAAAAATTTGTTTGTTTTTAAAAATTGATAAAAAAATCAAATTAAAATTTGATAATTTTTTTTTATTAAATTATTAAATTTTATTATAAATTAAATTTTTAAAATTAATTAATTTTAATAAAAAAAATTTAAATAATTTTTAAATATTTACAAAAAATTAAATTATTTATATGTATTTTTATTTGTTTGAAAATAATTTATTTTTGAAATATGTATTATTATTTAAAAATTATATTAAAAAAATTTTTTTTTGCGAAAACAAAGAAATTTTCTCGTAAAATCGCACCTAAAGCAAGTAATGCGCCTTTAATGCTGTTAGCGAGTAATATTTTTATTGTTTCGCGCGTTCATGGATGGAAATTTATTGCCTTATTATTTATGTTGGCATCTTAATTAGCAACGAATCATCGACGAATTGTTCGGTCAGTAGGTAGATCGTGTTCGAAGCTGCTTCGCAATGCTTTTCTTGTCCTACTTTTGTTTGTTTCTTTTCACAACACAACTCTAACTACACAAATTATCATCAACTTCTTTCAATTAGCATTCATTTTCCATCATTACTCATAAATTTCGAATTCTTGAGAACAAATTTAAAATGTTGCAATTCCAAAATTAGATTTGCGATGCGCAGTGCATGTCAACGAAAAAAAACAGAATGCGAACGACAATCATGACACAAATACTCGCTCTATCATCAACGAATCTTCGATTGTGTCTAAATTTATACCAAGATTTTTTTTTCTGTACTTTATGACGAGATGATGAGGCTTAATCGATTTATGGTTCATTGCTACAATTTTCATGCTCCGCTCGTGTATTCAGATTGCAAAAAAAAATGATCATTACCTATTTACTCAATAGACCACAATTAATAGACCTAACCTAAGATTTTATTTTTTTTTTCGTTCAAAAACTTGTTGAATCGAAATGCGATCCGATGCAACTGATGGCGGGCCTGCATTTCAACACTAACTTTGTAGCGATTTATTTTAATGAATGTTGAAAGGTTTTTAAGACGATCAGTCAGTTGTGCAAAAACAAAGTATGCCAACTATCGATTTCAATTGTCGTCGCACTGAAATTAATAATAATCGAAAGTGTTGCGACGACTGACTGAACGAAAAAGTTGCAAACTTAGAAATTTATGTAAAACTGGTTCAAATTTTTAGAGTCAACAGAGATTTTCATTTTCAAGTCGAAATGAGATATTTTTGCTGTTGTGTTACGATATTTCAATGCAATGTGCGAGTTTATCAATTTTTCATGTTTTATTTTTGTTAAATGTTGTTAATGAAGAGAGAAAATAGAAAGTTTTTTCTTCTTCATTTAATTTTTGCGTTAAAAGTTTACCTATTTTACGGAGAGTTTTCTCGTTGGTCAATATTTGGCAAGGAAATTGGTTCATTTGGTAGACAAGAAGGAGACTTTTATTGAATGACTTATCAATTTTATTTGAATATTGATCAGTTTTTAAAATAAAAATCATTTATTTTTTTTTAAATATTTAAAATAAATTTAATTTTTTTTTTTAAATATTTAAAATAAATTTAATTTTTTTTTAAATATTTAAAATAAATTTAAAAAAATTTTTTTAATATTTTTTTAATAAAAATTTATTTTTAAATTTTTAATTAATTATTTTTTTTATTTAATTTTTTATTAATTTATTTTTTTTTAAACATATTTTTTAATAGTTTTTTTCAAAAAAATAAATAATAATAAAATAAAAAAAAAACAAATAAAATAAAATATTTAAAAAAATTAAAAAAAAAAAATCGAGTGAATTCGAAAATATCAATTATTTTTTTTAATTAAATAAATAATTAATAAATTTTTTTTTTAATAATTTAATAATAAATAAATTAATAAAAAATTAAATTAAATAAATTTCAAAAGTTATTTTATTGAAAATTTATTCTTATTTATATTTTTTAACTTTAATCCTAAATAAAAAATTGTTAAAAATGAAAAATTTAAAACTTTTTAAACATTACATTAGTGAAGTGAATGCATTAGATTTAATTTTGAGATAAAAATATTGCCTTCCTGATGTCAAAAAATTTTTCAACTTTTCAAGGTCGATTTTGAATTTAGCAAAAAAAAAATTAAATTTTATTTCATATTTTTATGAAAACAAGATGATTCATAAGAAAAATTCAATATTTTACGGCAACTGATTTTTCCTCTTTTTTTTTTCCTTTAAAAATTATTTCTTCCAAGAAATTTTCGCAAAAATCGATGACCTTGATTTACAATTTCCGTCGAAAATGATTCACATTTCTTCACATATGACGTCAAATTGGCAAATAAACTCTTATCTCTCTCTTAGATTATGCGAAAAATAAATTTAACAATCGACAATTAATTGAACGGCGCATGCAAAGCTTTAACAAACGACATTTTTTCGATTTTTGTTAAAAGTTCATAAATTTTTATTTAATCGAAAGTGTCAGATAAGACGACTCCTCAAATATTTGCCGAGCGTGACTTTGTTCAATATAACATTCGACTGTTGACACTATCCGTCGCGAGAGGGTTACCCGACGTAATTTCTTCAACAAAAAAAATAACATAAAAAAAAACATCTGATCGCGACAAAGTTACTTCCCTTTTGAATTAAATTTCATTAAAGACATTTTCGGTTCAAATATAGAAGAAGAAGGTAATCGACGACGTACATGAGACACGAAAAAAAAATATTTCAAGCAGATGTACGCCAAGTAGAGTGTGCTTCAAAGACAAAAATAAACAACAGAATTGGCTTTAACACGTCTAAAAAACGAAATAACTGATAAATTATTATTATTATTGCCGTTGTTGTGTCTTTAACTGGTTGCAAATCTATTAGTGTGCGGCGATTAGTGTTTGAGACACAGAGTGTTATATTAAGTAATTGACAACTTTATAAAAATTACGTCATTTTGTGTGTTGTGTGATTCTATTTCGTTTTTTTAGACGCGCCGAGGTGATATTTGTTCATGTTATTAGCGATTGTTGTGTGTTGTGTCGTGAATGAATAGATGGAAGAGAGTGCGAAAGGCAGAAAATTAAAAATTTAGCATGTTTTGCTGCCGTTATGGGAGAGACGTGCTAATAATGATGAACTGAGTTCCCCAAAGATGGTTATCAGCTGAAGGAGAGGAGGAGTAATTACGAGTAGTGAAGGTCAGCGAAGACAAGGTCTTGGCGTTAATGATAATATATTTTTAGCCAAAAATTAGAAGAAATTAACATAAAATATTATTCAATGTAAATTTAAAAAAAAAATATTTTTGAATTATTTTAAATAATTTTATTTATTAAATAAAACAAATTAATATTGATTTAAGAATTTTTAATAAAATTAATAATTTCAATATTATTTATTTAATAAATTTAATTTTTTAAATTATAAATTATATTATTTAAAAATATTTTTGGGTTTAAAGTTTTTAATTTTTAAAAATAATTTTTTACCAAATAAATTAATTAAATAAAAAAATTATATAAAAACATTAAATAATATTAAATTTAAAAAAATATTTAAATTAGTTCTAAATTAATTAAAAAATATTTTTTTTTATTATTTAATTAATTATTTTTTTAAAAAAATGTTAAATAATATCAAATTTTTATTTTTTTTCAAATTCGTCCAAAATACCATAAAATGGTTAATTTTTAAGCCATCAATTTTTTATTTAAAAATTAATGAATAATAATTTTTAGAATTAATATTTTCTTTAAATTAAGTTCAATTATTTTTTTTAATAATTGCTCAATAAATAATTCTTTTTTAATAATTTTTAACTTTTTTATTAATTTTTATTTTTTTAATTTTTAATAATTTTGTAAATAACTTTTTAATAAATAATTTTTTTAATTAAGTAGTTATTTTTGTTTTTTTTTTTATTTTATGCTAATTTTAATTATTTTCTCTATTTTTATTATTTGGTTAATTTTTCTTTTAAAAAATCTTTTGAATGTCTTCAATAAATTTTTAATTTTTAGACAATTTTTATCATTAATTTTAATTTAAAATATTTTTGAGTCAAACTTTTAAATTTTATTCTCATTAAATTTGCTCAGTTTTCATATTAAAAGATATTTTTTTAAAAATTATTTCAAATTTTTTTTTTAAATTTAAAAAAAATAAAAATTCATTTTTTAAGATAATTATTATTTATCACTTCGAAGAAAAGTCAACAAATCATTCACGTCGCCAAAAAATCCTTCACCCGTTTTTTTCGCAACCCAAAATCATGCAAAAATCCATCCTTGACGTCCTTTTGGTACAAGTCTCGTGTTTCAAAAGCATTAAAAACAAACAAAACCTCCCAAAAACAAACGAAAGTGACATCAAATTCCATTACTTTACAACTGTTTGTATATTTTTTCATTCTTTTCCACAGAAAAAAAAAATTGTCATAAAAAATCACGACAACTCACACACAAAAATTCGTAGTAACCAACTAACGAGCCACTAACGAGGGAGAATTCATTCGCGTTTGTTTTATTACATTAGCAAAATGTGGCGATTTATCGCAGTGGACAGGTAATCACCGCACGAAATTGACTTGCAACGACAGATGAGCTCATTCTGGCCTTAATTTTGCCATTTGTGTGACTTTTGCAATCAATTCCGTATTAAAAATGAAAAAAAAAATCGAATCTGGAAATAATCTCAACGAGTGATAAGTTAGTAGGTGTCAAAGCGTTCGAAACAAAAAAAAAATGTTGAATGACAACAATCAGCCATAAATACCGTAAAAATCGGTTGTAGGTTGAACATTCGAGAAAAACGGAGCTCAGCTGGGCTTTGGAGTCGTATTTCCAAGTCGACATGGAAATTCTTATAAGAAGCACGGAATTATTTCACGCGTACTGAGATCATCCGAAAAAAGTTGAATCCATTTTTGTGTTTTATTGAAATATTTCTTCTTCATGTGTTTCTTCTTCGTCATCTGAACGTATGAGAGCAAAATTATTTGTGTAGGACACACCACACCAGCCAGCAATAAAAACAACAACAACTACAATGAATGAAACGATGACGAATGAAAGCGCTATAAATGTAGTTGTTTGTGTGTGCGAGTCGAGTCATATCATGCATATGTATGAATTTTTATGAAATGGGTGAAAATTTTACTTTTTCGGAAAAAAAAACTTACAAATACTGCGTCTTGTGTATCCATTATCCGGTTAATTGTGTATCCAAAATAATCCGTAAAAAAGAGAGTTTCTTGTGATTTGTTGCTTTTACAGAATTTTCTTCAAACACTTAAATCGCATAATGAGACATTTTCTCTTTTTTTTATTTTTTTTTCTTCAACACTTTTTTGTTTATTTCCTTTTGAATTGATTTTTTCTTTGAATTTTTTCGGAACTGTGTTGGTTGGATTGCGAATTAAATTTATATCTACTATATATATTTATTTGAAGAAGATGATGAGAGAGAAAAAAAATAAGAGCAGCACACAAAATTTTTTAAACACTTATTTTCTCGTAAATTAGCACATTAAAACCATTCCTTTTGTGGTTTATCAAAAATTAGACATCTAAACACTATTTTAATCAGCAATTAAAGCATTTTTCGCTACAAAATCCGTACAAATTACAAGTTTTTTATTGGGAATTTTAAAATCCAGTCCGTCACAGTGAATCTTTACAACAAAACACTACTCCTCGCAACATCGCCTGTTATAATCGCGAGTCGGCTGAAAGTGATACTGTTATACAGTGAGTACCCGTAACGGCCACTACGAATGCAGATGGCGCTGTTTTAGTTCCCGTAACGTTCACTACGAATGCAGATGGCGCTATTTTATCACTTTCATTCGTCTCAATTGATTTTTTGATGATTTTTGAGGTTTTAATTAAAAATTTAGGCTTTTTGAGAGTTTTTTGAAGCTAAATTTAATTTAAAATTATTTCTAAATAAATAGATTGAAGATTTAAATTTTTTCTATGGATATTTTAGAGCAAAATGTTTAAAATTTTATTTTATTTTAATTGAAATTTTCTTATTTTATTAATTTAATAAATAAAAATTTAATTTTAATTCTTTATTTAAAATTTCCTTCTAATTTTCTAATTTTTTAAAATTAATAATTCATTTAAATTTCTTTTTTTTTATTTTTTTAAATTTTGGATCCAAATAGCTTTTAAAGATATTAGTGAAAAAAATTTTTTTTTTTTTCAATTTTTGGATCTTTTTGTAATTTTTTGTACATTTTTAGCTAAAAAAAATTATTAAAAATCCATTTTAAACTAATTTTTAATAATTTAAATTTAAATTAAATAAATTTATTTTTTTATATTTATGAAATAAATATTTAAAAAGTTTTTTAACGAAGGTAAAAAATTTTTATTTATAAAATTTAATTCATTTTATTAAATAAAAAATTAAATTTAAAAAAAAAATTAAATTAAGTTTTATTAATTTTTATATCAAAAATTTTAATTTTTCGTAATTTTTACTTCAAAATCAAAAAATTTTATAAAATTTTGAATCCCAAAATTTAACGTATTTGAATCTCTTAAAAAATTTGAATGAATAATTTCTCGTTGGGCTCATTCCAACATCAAATGTAAAGTAGGACAAACCATGGCTGAAACATGAATGACTCAAAATCCAATAAGAATTTCAATTTTATGAAAGAAAGTACCCCAATTTACTTTAAAATCTTAAAATTCCTTAATAATCCTACCAAAAAATTCTAATTTTAAACAAAATTCTGAGATTTTTCATTCAACAATCTTTATTTAAAAATCGGCGAGTTGCTGTTCAATTATCGACTTGTGTACCGTAATTGTCAATGAATATCGTCAAAAAATCAATGTTCATGCGATGTTGCCATCAGGCACGGATTCAGGGAATTTTCCTTAAAAAATTTGACATAAAATTCAATGAAAATTCGATTTTTTATAAAATTTTATGTAAAAATTTAATTTTTTAAAAGAAATTTTTTAAATAATTTTTTTTAAGAAAAATTCACTGAATCCGTTCCTGTTGCTGCCGTGAATGAAGACATGCGTAGATTACCGTTCACATACATTCAGTGCTAAGCAGTCTTTCATAAACACTGGTTTTATGTGTAAATTTCCTCACTCAAGCAGTGATCAGACACAAAATAAGTAACAATAAAAAAATATTATACCAAAATATTTATCTGTTTTTATTGTTCACACAAATAAAGAATTAAGAATCAAGAGTGAGTGAGCTGCAGCGAGGCACAGATATTCGGAGGAAATTTATTATAAATCGGTCGTTCGAACGCGAGTGACTTCCTTTCTCTCCTGTTTTTTCAAAATAACACAAAAAAAAAAAAAATAAAAAAAAAATATCTAAATATTTATCAAAGAAAAGAAAATAAGGCTAATGTAATGTAAAAGGAAATCTAAATAATTAAAAATACAACAGAGAATCAAACTGCAACAATCAGAATAAAAATAAAATAAATAAATAGTGAAATAATATTTATCAAAAAAATATATTATTGAGTGTGTTTTCATCCTTCATAGTAAATAAAATAAAAAAAAAATCATAAAAAAATAAAAAAAAATCAACAAAGGAAAAATTCCTCCCACAAAAAAAAAATAAATAAATCATTAAAAATAATTTCCCGAAAAATTAAACACAATGATGGCCGGTAATTATGCCAATAATTTATCTGCCGAACCAACGTCGAAACGTCTTTGTATCCAGAATCAACAAGAATCTGGAGACCCATCGTCAATGAATCGGGTAAGTGTTTAGCTTTAATTGTTCTTCGTCTATTTCTTGTTCTTCTTCGATGTAAA
This sequence comes from Culicoides brevitarsis, assembly GCF_036172545.1. Lineage (NCBI taxonomy): Eukaryota > Metazoa > Arthropoda > Insecta > Diptera > Ceratopogonidae > Culicoides > Culicoides brevitarsis. The sequence goes on from NC_087085.1 coordinate 8,663,393, forward strand.
AGCCGCTGTCTCTTCAAAAAAAAACTTCTCTCTCTCACTCGTGTACTATTTACAACAACAACAACAACAACACGCCAAGGAATGTACGTTGATTGATTTTTCGGCTATACGACGTCGCGCTACTATTTTGTGTATTTGTTGCGTCGGTATGTGTGTTGAATGAATGAAATAATAAAGAGACTCGAGTTATGTGCCAGTGGAAAATATGGGGGGAAAATGTAGGAAAAAAAAAATTTGACACACATATACAAGCAAAAGAAAAGAAAAGTAGGAAAGCAAGTGCCTGTTTGTTTGCCAAAGTAAAAAGAAAAAGAAACGCATTCGCTCGACTTGACACACGCAACGAAGGGATGTTTTGATAACATTAACAAGGCTTGCTTGTTTACGCGCGGCAACCAAGAAAAAAAATAAAAAAAAAGTTTCTGATTATCTGTCCCTCCTTTAGAACCCATTCCAATAAATAAATCGTTTATCACTAATTTATCTATGTTTTTATTTTTTTTTTCTTAATTATCAAATCAATTAGTTTGGTTAATTATGACGGTTAGAGAAAATTTCGTGGGGAAATTTATTTTTATTTATGGAAACCTCAATTTCTGTCGTCGTTCGTCATTTTTCGTGTAAAAGTAAAAGTCAAATTTAAAAAAAAAAATAAATTGTGATGGATCAAAGAGACAAACAAATATGTGTAAATGTGTGAGTTACTAAAAGTATATAAATTGAAATTATTTTTTTTGTGCGAAAATTTGTTATTTTTTTTTTGAAGGTAGACTCATGAATAAATTGTAAAAGTAAAAAAAAGAATGTGAGCTCGATGTTTTTGTAATAATAAAAATATTTAAAAGTGCCAGGTGTATCATCATCTTTGTCAAGGGAAATGTTAATTAGTTTCACGGGATAGTAATTATTTTTTTTTTTACGAAAAAGATTGGTTTTATGAAAGTTCTGTTTGAAGTTTGTTAGAGATAACAATCGAAAAATGTATGAAAAAATATTTCAGAGGTGTAGAAAATTTTTTATGTGAAAAATTACGAATAAAGTGTATTTTTTGATTGGCTTTTGAAAAAATAAATTTATTTAAATTAAATAATAAATTATTTATTTAAAATAAGAAAAATATTATTTTGATTAATTTGTTTTATTCAGAAAATAAATATAGTTTATTAAATTTTTTTTTATAAATAAATATTTTTTTTCAAATTAAAAATTAAAAAATAATAAAAAAAATAAAAAAAAAATAAATTCATAAATTAACATTGATTAAATATTTTATTAAATTATTTAATTTTTTTTCTTTTTAATTTATTAAAATTTCGATTAAAAATTTTGAAATAATTTACTTAAATTAATATAAAATAAATTAAAATAAATTAATTTATTTTAAAAATAAAATGAAATTGAATCGTTTTTGCTAATTTTGACAAAAATTAGTTTAAAATGTGTAAAGAATAAAAAAAAATATTTTGATTTATTTATTTTAATCAAAAAAAAAAAAAAATAAAAAAAAAAATATTTACAAAAAAAATTGAAATTTTTAAAATAAATTTTTAAATAAATAAAAATGTGTTTATGAATAAAAAAACTTAATTTTTTTTAAAATAAAAAAAAAATAAAATAAAATAAAATAAAAAAAAATAATAATAAAATAAATTATTAAAAATATTATTTAAAGATTTAATTATATAAAAAAAATTATTAAAAAAATAAATAATTAAAACTAAAAAAAATTAAATTATTTAAAAAAAATTGAAAATATTTAAAATTACACAAAAATAAAAATTAATTAATTAATTGATTAAAATTTTTTATTTAAAATTTAATTCTATTTATTTTATTTTTTATTATTTTAATTATTTTTTTAATTGAATAAAATATTAATTAAAACAGAATAAAAAATTAAACAAAATTTTACTTTTAAAATAAGCCTTTGATCAATTTTGTGCCTTTTTGGTCAAAAAATACGTCTCTGAAAAATAATTCTCATTCAGAAATTTCTTTTAATCATAATTTATGAGCAAAATTATGATTAAAAACACCGGTCGCTTCCATTTAATTACATGACTCAGTCAGATATCGCTCATCCTCATAAAAAATAACATTTTCTCTCTCACCAACACACATTCGCAAATAAATAACGAACCAAGCGAAAAATCCGCTGGTGGCCCTTTTTCATTTATTCCCAACACATTTTCCGTCGCACATAAAAATATATAAATTCTTATCACTCGCAATAATCTTTCGTCATAGACACACACACACACACTGAAGCGATAGTGATGAAAAATGTGCGAGATTTCCTCCTTTCGCTAATTTACTTTCTTCTGCGAAAGAAACGTTACGCACTACAAGTAGAACATAATGATGAACATTTAGAAGACTTTTAGAATCCAAAAGTGTTTTTATGCCTATATCTTAGAAAACACACATTTTGATGAGTAAGATAGGGAAATCTTGGCAACGTATCAAGCTATTTTTTTTGTGTCTGTTTAATGTGTGAGACACACAGAGAGGAACAACGTCGACGTTGTCTTGACTGTTAGACAAGAGGCAAATAAACACAAGAAAAAAAATGTTTCGATAGGAATGACAAAAAAAAATGTTTTTTTACATGAGACGCGTCGAACGAACAATACAAGTCACTTTTTTTTACACACGCACATTTTTTGCGGCATTCTATGTAAATGCGAAAAAACGCGATAGAACATATTTGACGAGAGATATAAAAATAAACATATTTATTAGATTGTTTCGCGCGGCACGGTGCGTCACGAGTTCCAACATTTTTTTTTCTGTAATTATCTACTAAGCTTGGATTTCGAATCGATTTTAATAGTTGGAAGAAGACTCATAAAGATAAAAAATGGAAGAGGGAACGGCGAAAAAAAAGGGAAGAAAATTGAAAAGCACTTTTCTTATCTCGCAGCCGCAACATCAACTACAACTCGACAACTTGCATTTTTTCTTCTGTTATTTTTCTTTTATTATTTTTTTTTCTTTCGCTCTCGTTTGATATTTGCGCCGAACGACCGGTTTCAAACAGTAGTTAAGTAAGTAGTCTGACAGCAAAATGATTATCGTACTTGACTTGGTAGCGTGGTGTCTTTTGGTTTTTCGTTTTTTTTTTCTTGCGATATCTCTTTCTCTCGTTTTGTTTCGTCGCGATAATGATCTCTGGCGGATCGACACGAAGCCATTTTATTTTCTGTTTGAGAAAATTGAAAAAAAAAGTTGTTGACAGAGGAAAGTCCAAAGATAGTATCGCATTCGGATTTTTAAAGTAAATGACGTAACCCAGTGCATATTTTGAATTTTTTGTCCCATTGGATAGTTGAAGTTATCTTCCAGCTATATCTTTAAATTTCATTTTAATGGATGTCATGAATTTTTGACCCATTGTACATTCAAAAATTTTCATCATAGCATCATTTTGAAATTTTGACCCAATGCACATTTTAAATTTTTACCCGATGCACATTTAAAATTTTTACCCAATGCACATTTTAAATTTTTACCCAATGCACATTTTAAATTTTTATCTCAGTGCACAATTTAAGTTTTACTTTTAATATTTTAAACCCAATGCACATTTTAAAATGGTTAATTTCAAATTTTTCGCCCAATGTGAAATTTCAATGGTTTTTTAGCCCTGTGTATATTTTTAATTTTTTCCTATTACACAATTTAAAAATTTTTCATTAAGTCTTCCGGTTTTTTTTCAAAAATATTAACATTAAATTTTTTAAAAAGTACAAATTTAAATTATTGGCCCATTGTGAAATTTTAAGAACTTTGTGTCCAATGCATATTCGAAAAATTTTCCCATTGCACAATTCAAAATTTCTTTAATGCATATTTTGAATTTATTTTTTTTTTTTTTTAAATAAAATCCCAATGCATAATTTGCTTGAGTTATAATTAAAAATTTTTAGCCCAGTGTACATTTTAAAAAAATCCAATCAAGTAAATTTTTTAAAATTTTCATAAAAATTTATAGAAAATTATTGAAAATGCGGTCAATCGAATGCAATTTATCTTCGCCTTGAACAAAAATTATGACAATTTCGAGGAAAATCCGACACAGAGATAAAATCACGTAGCGAACGTAACTGATAACAATCTTGTCAATTTTCTCTGTGTACAAATTGAACATTCCGATAAAATTAACTGCAAAAATCAACAGACATTAGCACTCACTTCACTTCAATTAAGCATTTATGTTGTTTGTTAGTATTTATTTTTATTTTATAAAACATATTGAACGACATTGTTTTAAACTGAATTCAAGTACAAATGACGAGAGACATGATTTTACGTTCACCACTCACATTTTATCGTTTATCAATATCTCTCGTTATATATGTGATTGTTACGTTTCTCAGGCAGCAGTCGTTCAGTTGCTGGTTGGTTTGTTGCAGAATGATTATTATTATTATAAAAGGAGAAAAAAATTGTATCAAGTGAACAATCGAAGAGATTGTATAACGTTCGTCGTCGTCGTCATTCATCGCTCGACATTCTATTCAGTACTCGAGGCAGACCATGCTATGCCACGCTTAACTCAAGGTAATATAATAGTTGGTTCATGATGCTCATCATCATCATCACATCAGCGTCAAACCATAAATATATAGAACGAAGTTTGCTATCACGAGACGACGACGACGACGACGATGCAATGCGAGAAGAGAGAAACTGTTCAATGTTAACTCTATTGTTGGTACTTTATGCGAGGAGTATACCACAAATTGCTACTTAGATTAGACCACGGAGTGTAATGCAATTATTATATAGGATACCAAGGTATTGTCTGGTTGCTAGATGATGGAAAAAAAATTGAAGAAAGGGGTTTCTTGTGTGGGTGAAATGAAGAAAAATCACGCAAAAGAGTAGTTTGAAAGCTATTTCGATGATTAGTTGTCCGTAAAGATATTTCGAGAATATGAATCACTTGAAAAAAGGTTCACTTTTGAGTGTGTTGTCAAGCAATTATTCCATTTAAGATGCTTCAAGCGATTTTGATTGATAAAAAAATTCAAGAAAAATGATTGGTTCGTTCTTGGAAGGACTTTCAATTTTTTTTGTAGATGAAAAGTTAAATAAAAAAAATTCATGGAATTTTTTTGCTAAACGAAAAAGATATCAAAATAGATCTAAGAGTTTCTATTTAAAGAAAAAATAAATCTAATAAAAAATGTAAATTAAGTTACATTCGTAGAAACGAATTTTTAAAAAAAAATTTAGAAAATTCGGAAAAAATCATGGAAAATCGTAAAAAAATAAATCTTAAAATTTTCATAGAAATCGTTTTAAAAAAAAAAAATGGAATTTTTTTTTATTAAAATTATAGAAAAAATCATAGAAGTACTTTTTTAAGAAAAAAAATAAAATAAAATAAAATTTATGGAAAATATAGAAGAATATTTCTTTTTAATTTTTTTTTAAAAAATATTTTTATGATTTTTTAAATTTCATAAATTTTTTTTTCATATTTTATTAATTTTAATAAAAAAAAAAATTAATAAAGAATAAACAAAAACAAAATATTTAATTTTAGAATTAATTTAATTTTTTTTTTTTTTTTAATATTTTATTAATTTTTATTTAAAAAAAAAATTTATAAAAAATATTTTTAAAAAAAAAAATTTAGCCCAAAAATTTTAAATTAAATTAATTTTTTTAAATAATTTAATTTTAATTAAATTAAATTTAAATTAAAAATTTTTATTTAATTAATTTATTTTAAAAAAGATTATTTAAAAAAATTTTTAAAATTTTTTAAATTTTCTTTCGATTTTTTATAAATTTTCTGAGTTTTCCGAATTTTCCATTAAATTTTTTGAATTTTTCATGATTTTTCAAAATTTTTCGAAAAAATTAAATTCGTGAAAAAAATTGTTCTTTACCTATTATTGACTTTGTTCAACTTCGTGACCTTTTACCATGTCACTTTTTGATGCTTCCTACTCCGCCTTCTCCCAAAAAGTCGCGTCTAATAAACCCTTTTTCACACACACAGACACACGCAAAGTAATCGTATCTGTCTCACTTGATTTATCTTCGCATGTAATTAGAATGAAATAATAATGAGACACGACCATCATTTTACATGCTAACTACTCATCATTTTGCCAGAGAGAAAACGTCATCATTCACGGATGGCCAAAGATGCGGATGAAAAACGGAACGCAGAACATTAATAATGATAGATTTACTCCGGTTGGCAGTTACAATAATCATAATTGGAATGGCACATAAGACGTTACATGCCCTATCATTATACTTTATGGCTCTGATATAAATGCGTATTAAACTTCGTCGGAATAACGAGAAAAAAATTGTTGAACAAGTGTAACAGGAATATTTGTACATTTATGGTCATCCAATGTTGAGGTGAATGTCTTCTTCTTCTTCATGGAACGTTCTATTGATTTTCAATTCTTGGAGAGAAATTTTTATTTTACCTTTTTTTATTATTATTTTTATATTTAAATAAAATAACTTTCGGGTTGAATCACATTCAGGTTGACCTACATTACAATGTTTGTTTAGGAAACAAAATACAGCAGCACGTTCCTCTGGATATTCAATCACTTTACTTCGTTACACGTGCTCCGTTCTTCATCCTTCCATAATGATAATAATAATAGTTTAATGGAATGTTTTTGTTTGTTAAATGAGTTTTCACTGTAAAATATCAAGTTACTCTCATCTCTCGAAGTTATAATGTTTCAATTTTGACGCTTGGCATGGAATTCAGAGATTAAGTTATTTATTGTTATTGATGTGAAAATGATGATTTTTGACGCTATACTTACGTGCATGTTTCTAATTAAAGTGCTGTTAAATTTTATTGATTTTTAAGAATTTTGTTTTTGAGACATCCAAGAGACATCTGAATTCGATAAAAAAATTTAATTAAAATTAGTTGACAAAAAATAAATATTAAATTTCGTTATTTTTATTTCATTTTAATAATTAAATTAATATGTTGAAATTTAAATTTTTTAAAAGATTTTTTAATATTTAAGTTGATAAATTTTTCATACGAATTTTAAAATTTTTATCAATCAATTTAAGATTAAAAAAGTAAAATATTAAAAAAAAATTGAATTAAAATAAATAATATTTTTTACAAGAAATTAATTTTTGTTGAATTAAAGGTCTTAAAAATTTTAATTTATTAGAATACTTTTTATTTAATAAATTATTATTATTTATTAATTATTTTAAGAATTATTACAATTTTTTATCAATTAATATAAGACAAAAAATTATAAAAAATTTCATAAAAATTAAAAAAAAAAAAAATAAAAATAAAATGAAAATAATTTTTTTATGTAAAAAAAAGTCTTAATTTTTTTATTTAATTAATTGTTATTATTTATTGATTTTGAATTAATTTTTAAAAAATTAAATTATTTTTTTTGTTAAATAAGTAAATAAATTATAATTAATTTTATTTAAATTTTTAATTTTTAATTAAAAAAAATTAATTTAAATTAAATATTTTTTTAATTATAATTTTTAAAAATTAAATTTTTAATTATAATTTTTAAGTTTAAAACCTTTTAATGTTTTGCCAAAATAATATATTTTAAATAATTTTTCAATTATTTCAAAAATAAAAAAAAAATATTATAAAAATTAAAATATTTTTAAAAAAATAATAAAAATTATTAAAATAAATAAAATTATTTTTTTTTATTTTTATTATTATTATTTAATTATTAACATTTGATAATATTTTAAATTTATTTTTATTTAATTTTTTATTTAAATTTATATACATAAAAAATTATTAAATTTATAGAATAAATATTTTTTTTAACATTAAAAATTAATATTAAATAAAAAAAAAATTCAAGGCTGAAAAAACTATTCTCGTCACATCTCTCAAACTTTTAATAAAGGCATAAAACGATTACTTTCATGTCTTTTTTTGATGAAGTTCTTTTACAAAGTAACGAAAAAATTCCAAAACATGCAAGAAAACAGTAACAGAAACAAAAAAAAAACTTTATCGATAAAAATACAAAAATATAAAAAAAGCCTGATTGTTCCTTCTGTTTATTTACATTTATTTTTATTTATGTGTTTATACTTGTTCCTAAGCAATGCAAGTAAATAAAATGTAAAACGATCGTATAAATAATTCGTTATGTATATTGTAAAAAAAAAATATAAAATAAAAATAATTAACTTTCCCCATTTTATTATATTACACAACTCCAACTCCGTGTACGAAACGCAACGACACGACCAAAGTTGTTTATAGGTATTCACGGATGTATTCTCGTGAGTGCTGATATTACGACAAAAAAAAATTTAATCGAATCGCTGAGTTACAGATCGAATAAAAGTAACGATTTCAAATAAATGCCATTATTATAGTATTAGGCACCTACCTTAACAACGAAGAAGAAGGCAAAAAAAGTACTTGCCTTTGGAGAGTCTTCGACGCTTATGTACTTGCCTGTGTACATGAGAATCACTTATTTACCTGTTACTTGTGTGTGCGAGCCCAGTTTGTTTATGTCTTGAACAAAATAAATACATCCGCATGATATGTTCAATCGTAGACGATGCTTGTTGTGTAATTTAAATATTAAAATAATACAAAAAACAATATCATCATTACGGGACTACATTCGAGGTACTACATAAAAAAGTTGTTAAATTGTATATTTTTCGTTTTTTTTTTTACCTACAGCAACGTATGTAAACAATGTATGCCCAACTCATCCAATTATGTGAATTCCTTTACTTTGCCAAGCCGCTATAAAGGGAAAAAAAATTTTTTTTTTTGATGAAATTTTGACTCGCAAAGGATTCAATTTTTTTTCGGGGTAACACGAATGATGAATATTAAAACCGAAATGACGAAAAATTTGCATGTTAATTAACTTTACTGCCTGTGACCCAAATCCAGTGTTCGAACTCAATGGTTCCCATACTTCGTTAGCAAATTATTGATCGTCACTTATTAAAAATTTATAGACAAAAGTTTTGAAATCAAAATCTTTTTCTCACATAAATCTTCGGTCTTTTGCTCTTCTACTCGGTTTACACTTTTTTTTTGTTTGTTAGTTTGTTAGGCGGATGATATAGGAGATGCGAGACGATATACGAGAAATTTATCGTAAATAAAACAAACTTCTGCACTTGTAACGACGAAAAGTGAATTTTAGACAATTTCTAAATTTTCTATAGAACTGCACGAAAGAAGAAAAGACAAAACTAAATTTGGATATTCTATTTTTAAATAATAACCGCCTCTTTACATGAAACAACTTGAACATGACAGAAGTACTCGTTTTTTACGAGGAATTTCATCCATTTGGAACAACAACAATGGTTGAGGAAATTTTCAAGTGAGTGTGTCGTATTTGTTTTAAAACGTCTTTTGTATGATAAATGACGTGCCTGGTTAATGTGTATCTTGCACACGAGACGACATGAAGCATGAGGCATAGCGATTAGGTCAAATGTGTATAATCGGAAATTTAAATGAGAAATTTATTTGAATTGTTATTGGGAGGGAATTTCAAATGGCTAACTGGACAATTTCGAAAAATTTGAGCATTATTTTCGTATTCAGATGTGGAAAAAAAATATTCAGACAATAAAGAGATTTGCAAAGTAGATTAGAGAGTGAGGAACAGATGCAGTACTGTAGAAAATTTGAATAAAATGAAATGATTGGTTCGATTTTTTTAAAGCTTTCAAAGGAAAAGTTGATTTTTTATACGGATGAACGTCAAAATGTGAACTGGGATGAAAAATTTAAAATTAAAAAAAATCAAAAAACTATAAAATTTTTAATAAGAAGTTATAAAAAAACATTTGAAAATGTTAATAAGATCGAAATGATAAATTGTAAACTGGGATCCAAATTCGAAATGTGCATTGGGACAAAAATTTTAAATGTGTATTGGGCTTATAAATTTAGAATTAAAAAATAAAATAAAAATTTGAGTTTTACAATTAAAATGTGCATTAGGACTCTTATTCAAAATATTTATAACGACAAAAATTCAAATAAATGTGCATTGGGCCAAAAGTTTAAAATCCTTTTGAATAAAGAAATTTGAAGCTTTAAAATTACTTTTGACTTAAAACTATTCAAAATGTGTATTGGGATTAAATTTCGAAATGTTCATAAGGACAATAATTAAAATAAATGTGCATTGGGACAAAAATTCAGAATTTCATTGCCTTTAATTATATTAAATTTTGTTGTTTAGTTAAGAATTTGAAAGTATTAAAATTACTTTTGAAAGAAATATCCAAAATTTGCATTGGGATTCGTAATTAAAATTTACATTGGGACAAATACTGAATAAAATGTGCATTGGGGCAAAAGTTTAAAATCCTTTTAAATGGAGAAATTTGAAGTTTGTAAACAACTTTTGACTTAAAATAATTTAAAATGTGCATTGGGATTCAATTTAAAAATGTTAATATGAATAAAAATTCAATAAAATGTGCATTGGGCCAAATTTTTAAAATTAAAAATTTAAAAAAATACAAGAATTAAAACCAAAATGCGATATTGTAATTGAAATTTCTTCAGCAGACAATTGTCTACATTTTTACATATTGTTTACTTCTGCACATGCATGGATATTTTTTCTATTGAGTGACGATGATTAAATATATTCCATTTCCATTTATCGATATGACGACGACAATTTGCATTTAAAGTTTTACAGAACGATGATTGAAATTTTATTTATTTCAAATGAGGAAAGTTGCTTTGCATGTTTAGCTAACAAAAAACTCGAATGAGTGCATTATTTGGATAAGGAAAAAGAAAAATCATCATCTTGCATAATAATAAAGGAAAATTTGACTTGTTAATGGAAGAATCGCGTACATTTGGGGAAAGAGTAACAAGCAAAGAAAAAAAAAACTCGTGGAAAAAATGGTTGCATCACATCAAAAATTTAGTATTCGCTCTTGGCATTTCGCAAAAAAAATAAAAAAATAAAACTTTTTCAGAATTTGATTACTTCTCATCCAATATTCACAAGATAATCTTCAGAATGTTTGTGCATGAAAGTTGGTGCACACACGAGCGCCTGACGTGTGTATGGTTTCGCTGAACAATAAGATGAAAATCTTATTAAGACACATTTTCATGCCGAGAGAAAAAAATTCCTCATATGAGATGGAATGGAAATAATCATATGGACAAAAAAAAAAAAAACTTGAGTTCTCCTCCTCTTGCATAACGACAAACGGCGGATGAAACTGAGCGACGCTGATCCAAAAATACAATGCAATTCAATTCAAGTCACAATCATTTTCCAACTATTCCAACGGCGTAGTTTAATGGCGACGTGAAGAACCAGTTGAAGCACATTTTCGAGAGTAGCGGCTGTAAAAGACGTAAGACAAACAGTATGGCAAACGACACATAACATAACAATTTCGTTATTTCGCTCAGATTTTCTTCTACTTATTTTTTTTTTGATGTTGTTGCACTGGCTGCTACACCTTAAGACTACATTTGTAAAGTGGTAGTTGCTGCTTTTTGCTAATAAAAACAGCACAAGTCTCGAGTAAAATAATAAAAGACGGCTGGTAATGGATTGGAGAAATAAGCAAATGGTAGTGCAAGAGTTTCTTGCTAAATTTTAATTCCAAAATGACTTTTGTTTGATGGAAAGTATCAAGAGAGCGTTGCTGAAAATGTGATGTGAAGGATTATTTTGTACTTATTTTGTCAACGACTTCTAAGAAATTTTTTTTTGTCTCAAGTAGGAGTATTTTAAGCGTTTTTCTCAGAAGAAATACCTTGAAACCATTTTGGATAAACTTTCATTTAATTAAAAAAAAATATATAAAAAAAATTTTGTTAGAATTTTGGTTTTATTTAATATTATAAGCCCAGTGCACATTTTAATTTTTTGTCCCAAAAACATTTTTTTTAAAATTAGGCCCAGTGCATATTTGAAAGTTTTTTCAATGTTAAATCAAAAATTTTCTCTCAATTCGTATTAGAAATTTTTATCCCAGTGAACATTTTAAATTTTTTAGTGCACATTTTCAAATTTTGTCCCAATACACATTTTAAAGTTTTTTTAATTCATATTTTTAATTTTTGCCCATGGCACATTCTTTAATGTTCTGAATTTTTCATTAAAGAAGAATTTAAAATTTTGTCCCAATGCACATTTTAAAGTAGAAATTTTTTCCCAAAAAATTTTTTAATTTATTCTCTTATTTTAAAGTTTTTTATGCACATTTTAAAAATTTTTTTTTAAAAATTTTCAAAAAATTTTAAAAAATTTAAAATTTTCTCATGCCCAATGCATATAAGAATTTAAAATTTTATCCCAATGCACATTTTAGATTTTTTTTCTAAGCAAATTCTAAAATTTTGCCCCAATACACATTTTAAAGTTTTTTAAATTCATATTTTTGGCCCATTGCATATTCAAAAAAAAACTAAGTATTTCTAATAAGAGGAATTTAAAATTTTGCCCCAATGCACATTTTACAAATTAGCAATAATGAAGAGAATTTTTCCAAAGAAACCTTTTCTCGTAAATAATAAAAATCTCTTAAAAGAATCCTTTTTCATGTCGAAAAAGATGATACATCACACGAAAAAAAAATTTCCCATCATTTCGCTTGTAACGCTTAATTCATTATGAGCCTACAAACTCGTCTACTTTTAGGTATCAATCATCAAAAAAATGAGAGAAAAAGACGATCATTTACCCTGCGATGCATCATTAAACAGTTTGATGAAATATATCCATTTACCCTCCTCCTTTGTTTTAGGGCAATTTTGCGCACTTGAGGCTCTAATAAACGTCTACCACGACGAAATCAAGACAAAATCTATTAAATAAAAAAAAATAAAAAGGATGAAAAAGAATTTTTTATATTACTCTACTTAATAAGATACGCCATGACAAATGTGTCTGTGTCTGCATTTATTTACATGAACTTTCCTCAAAATTTGCTTCCATCTTCTTGATGTTGCAAAAGTTGATGATGAAGACAAAGTAGAAGGAGTTTTATCTAAATGAATAAATAAAACATAAATGACAATTGCTTTTCATTTAACGTCTCCGCGTTCGTTTCAAGTGCGGAATTTGTCATGAAGACAGCAATTCTAAGGTCTTTTGCATCAATTTACAAGTCAAAACGACCATTTTTTCGTGTGATACGCATATTTCCAGAGCATTTATGAGTTACTAACTGTCACTCCGCACTTCCAGTATAGAACGCATTACGTAGGAAGTGCTAATTTTAGTACGACGACAAGTGATTGATTTATCACGATTTTTTTCGGTACATCCATTATGCTAAACAAAAATTGAGCCAACAACAATCAATCAATAACACGCGTTTTTTTTCTTTCGTCAGTGAAAATGTTCCATTTTTCTTACTTACATGAATTTGTGTTTGCTTGCTCGACATCAAGTCGCGTCAGTTGAGTCAGTTTGTTTATCATTTAGATTGAAAAAGTGCTAATTAAATTTCTGTCACACTAACGTCGTTTTTTTTTCGTAAGTTACTGACATGTATCTTAATAGTAGTGTAATAATAAAAATTGTGAAAGAATTTTTTTTTTGTAATTTTTCAATTTTATGTTTACCTAAAATGCAATAAAGGGTCGTGTAATGTACTTTATGACGTTCACAATCGTAAAATTTTAGGAATGAAATAAAAATAAAAAAACGAAATAAGAGCATTAAATGTCAAAATGGGTGATCACGAACCAACGTTGAACGACTTTTAATGGAAATATGGATGTTTTTACGTGATGTTGTCAATTAAATGAGCAAACAAAGACATTTTTAACAGTTTTAAACATGAGCTGAGGTCATTAAGTACATCTTGGATATGATTAAAAATTTTCTCAGGGAAGAGTAATTTATGAGAATTAAGTTAATTAATGTCACAGGTGCCTTGTGATCAATCATTTTGTGAATAATTAAAATTTGTTAATTTTTGACCTATTCATCTCTTGAGCGTCATTCGTGTCAAAATTTGTTACTTTCTTGACGATAAAATGGCAGCACGTGCAATACGTGATGTTATTTAAATTCCAAAAAATCGATTTTTCTGTAAAATTTTCAGTAGGTACTTGACTACAATAAAACTCATTGATACCATCCTTGACCTATGCATTCAGAATATTTAAGAACGTTCTGTCAATTAACGTCTCGTAGTATTTTGTAAATAAATTCTTCAATGGTATTTACATTTTGAAACAACATCATTAGCAATGTTAATCTCTCGTTCTCTCATAATAATAAAATGCGCTGTACTGTTTGTTTTTCTTGGTCAAACACAAACACAGTGCACGGGCTCGCTTGCGTATATGCGAGAAAGTTATATGAAGCGTAAATGTTACTTAGTCAACCGCAGAATTGTTTGTACTAAAAACTGCTCGAGTCCATCAAATTCATCAAAAAAATAATTATTTTTTAAATGTAAACACAACATGTGAATGGTCCATGCAGCATGTTGTATAGATATAAATTTTTAGTGAAGCGTTAATTCGCAAAAATATTTTTTTTTATCATTTTATAATTTTTGCGTTTTCAGTAAAAAATAAAATAAAATAAAAAATGAAATTGTGAATTCTGGTCATGCGTAGCGATGCAGCAGCTCCATATGGATGTAGATATAGACGTGCTTGCGATTTGAAAATGGGTGAGAATTTTTAAAGTTGGAGAGATTCATATTCAGAAAAAAATGTCTTTGCTTTATTCTTTTAGGGTTTTTCAGATAATTTTTAAAATAAATAAATTAATTTTTTTTAAATAAATTCAATCGATTAAGTAAAGATAATTAAATTTCAGTTTCAATTTTGGCAAAATTTTATATGTCAATACTTTCATAATATTACTTTAAGTCTTTCAAAATGTTAAAGATGTGAATTTGAAAAAAAGACATGGGTTCCTTTGACCAAATCTGACTTTTTCATTGGAATGAGTTAACCGGAATACCATAGAATAAAAACCAACTATCTCTTGTTTGATATAATAATATCGACTGTGATGAATCCATCTGTGTAGGTTGATTTTCTGTAGATGGAAAATACAGGTATGTTTAGTTTTTTGATATCCTCAATCCTATGGTTGTCATTTGTACAAGTATTCAGTAATATGGTTGAAGAAAGAATTCATTCGTCAATTCCGTATAATTTTAATGATGTTTTTTTTAAAGTATAATCAGTGTTTGCCGAATCGAGTCTTACTTAATCTAAAAGAGCAATATACGCATTTTGAGCTTGAGTATAGATTGTTTGTTCTAATACTTTTTGTAATATTCTTTTCAGCATCATCCATTTGTTTTCAGTCGTTTTGTGAATCCAAGGCATCAATGTCGAACCATATCGTCTCGCTCTAAAATCTGAAAATAAAAAAATAAGCTTTATTATTATTTTTTTTTATTTAAAAATTTTGATAAAAAATCAATAAATAATTTAGAAAATTTCATTTAAAAAATTCCTAAAAACAAATTTAAATAAAAAATGAGAACCAAAAATTCATAAGCCTGCAATAAAAAAATTTGCTACCCCATCAAAAAACGACAACGTCAATTGCAAGCGAGCGCGCGATCAAATTAAGTTCATTGAATATAAATTAACGGTAAATGCTTGAAAGATTTATTGCTATATTGGCTCGACTCGTAATGGCTGTAGAATTCTTAATTCTGAAACAAAATTGATTCATTTGAAAAATTAGGTCACTTTTTTGCCGTGTATATCCATTTCGACGAAGGTGTTTAACCGTGATAAACCATTTTACTTTCTTCACTTGAACATGTGTTCTCATTAGTTCTCGTAAATCGTTACAACAAATTACATGAAGTATAATGTGTGTAAAGGCGAAAGCATAATCCGGTGTGATGTGATATGTTCAACTCTCCTTTTTTTATTATGAATTTATTGACTCGAAGCAGTGCGATAATGTAATGCAATGTTTCATGCCAAGTCGTGTGTCGTGCTATTATAGTGTGTGAACTTTATTATTATTTATTGCTTCTTTAGATGATTTGGACAGTTTGTGTGGCTATGGATTTAATAGTTTTCTACCTCCGTTACTTTTTTTTCAAGTCATTAAATTTTCCTGATAATAGACATCATCAATTTACCTTTTCCGTTTTCCTTTTTCGACCGTTGATGGCGTCGTAGTTGCTACTGCTACTGGAAATCGTGCGCAAATGAAAATCAATTTATTTCATGTAGTTTACTCGGAAAAGCAATTTGATACATATGCTTCTTGGTTCACGTGATATCTACACACGTAACTATTCCCAAAATATTTGGAGGTGATCGAATTCCAATAGAAATTCATCAAAATAATATATATCAAAGTTTGAAGTGCGAAGGTGTTGGCAACCGAATGATTTTAATGCAATTTGGTTCTTGGAAGGGGCAAAATCTCGACCTACGTTGTTTTGATATTTTTGAAGAAATTTAATGAGAATTTTTTGTACAGAATTTTCTTTCATTTTTATGTCAAATCTAATTATCAAGAGTAAAATACATAAAAGAGTATCTTTGACTAAGAGTTAAATACAAAGTAAAAATATAAAGTAAATTAGTCGTTAAAATTAGAATTTTTAACCTAATTTTTTTTTTATTTTTTATTAAAAAAATTTAAAAAAAATCTTGTAAATAATTTTTTTTAAATCACTAATTTCAAAAAAATTTTAAATTTATAAACTTTAAAAAAAAAATTTTATTTTTTTTATTAGAAAAATTTAAAAAAAATAATTTTTTTTCAAAGGCGACAAAACCATAAAAGCGTTTAATTTTTTTTCCCAAAAGAACTGTCATAGACAACTTTTTTTTTCTTTCAAAGAAAATTCATTTAATTATGACGTTTCAACTACTATTCCAAGCTGTTTGTGTTGAAAACTGCACTTTAGACTTTTTATGACATGCCAAAGTCCGTACACTAATGAATAAAATTACGACACTTTTAGAAAAAAAAAATACTCTGAGCTATTAAAGAAAAAGAGTTTGCATAATTTTTACAGAAAAACATTTGAACTTTAATGCACTTTTTAATTATTATCACATTAAACTCGTTTCGTAATCCCATCCTTTTGAGAGGCACTGGAGAGTGCAGAAAACTACCGTCAAGCGGTCTTATGGTTGTTGGGATTAAAAGTTGAAAAACATAAATGCATCCGTTTTTTTGTTCGTTTTGAGCATTATTTCACCAGATGCAGCGGTTTAACCGTAAAACTTTTTTTTTTTTAACCAAAATTGAGTTTTAATTTTTTTTATATAAAAAATTCTTTTTTTTTACGTAATTAGACTTTTTTTTATATATGTTTTAAAAAAACTTTCATTTTTCATTGAACGTAAATCTGGAACAAAAACTTAATTATTATTATTCATTTTTTGTATTTTTTTTACTGTCAGTCTCTATCTCTCGTGTTGGAGTAAGAAAATGTTCAACAAAGAAATATTTTTAATGCAATTTGTTTTAACCAAAGTTTTAACACGATTTAACACATGCAAAAACCCTCGGAACACACAAACTTTTTCTTCATGCCAGTCTCCATGAGTTTTTTTTGCCATGAATTTGCATACAAATACAATTAAACATTGAGCTGCAAAAATCTTCATAATAATGAAAAATTTAACAATTAAAAGTTTTATTACTTGAACATGATAGCACATTTTTCAGTATTCGTGCTTCACGTAAAGAGAGACAAAAAATATGTATCTGCAAAAAGCATCATCATCGAAAAATGCTTGAGTTTAAATAATAATACTAATGAATGGAGTACTTAATATAGTACTGTATTGTTGTGCATTTTTTTTATTTAAAAAAACAAAATTATTATAAAAAAATTAATGAAGATCATAATCAACAACAATAGAAACTGCAGAGATAATTCCTGCAGTCAAGGCCGTCATTGCGCAATCAGATAACAAGAGTACAATCAACTTCAAGATGTTAGAATATTTTATGAGAAGCACACATTTTATTCAATTTGAACAAAAGTAGGGGGGACTTGGAGTGTTTTAACTTTTCTAATTTTCTTCAAGAGTCTCATATATGTTTTAAACTTTTTTTTCTTTGAAGTACTGTTACATGAAAAAATTGGATACAAAAAAATAATAATGAAAAAATATGCAAGAGGTTCATAAATTTCTAATGTTTCGACCATATTTCAAAAAAACCGAGAAAATTCACCCTTTTGGCAGAAAAAAATTGAATGTTATTGTGTAAACATTGCTTTGCCAGTCGAATGATTGCCAACAGCGATCAGAACAATGGATTCAGTTGCTCTGTAAATTTAATTTTTATAAACAAGCCCACGAGGTACGCGACAGCAGGCGAAATCGAGGCGTCTTTTTATGACCTTTTTAAATTTGCGTTGAGTGAAATAAAAGTAAAAAGGTAATAAATAAACGCAAAAAAAAAACAATATTTATGATTATTATTGAAAAAAAAAATCTTTTTTTTGGATTACGTAAGGGTGTTCGTTCTCCTCAAGCATTTTTGAAATTATAATTAAATTCCTTACGTTTCGCGCTTTGTTTCATGTGAAATTTAATATTACAAAGAAGTGTTTGAAGGTTATTGCGGACTTTTATGAGGTCAAAGGTTTTTTTAATCGCTTATCATCGCGTATTTTACGGCAACGTGTGTGTGTCAGTGAGTTTATGTCGATAGTTCCGGTTATGAGGTTGTAAAAAATTGTGACTTTTATTGTACTCGAAAGGCTTTTAATTAAGAGACTTATTTATTGGGCGAATATGTAACGCTTTCTTTTTGGGTTTAAATATTAAAACTAATTTATTTTTTTTTCTTTGTGTCTTTTTAGGTAAGCAATCAACACTTGATTTGACTTCAAAGATACTAAATATTTAAGCAAGTTACAAAAATATCAACTATAATAGCACCCAAAGGAATATATTTCTTGAGTTAAAGAAAAGATAAGTTTTTGGTTAATTTTTCATTTAAAAAATTAAAATTTAATTTTAAAGTTAAAATTTTGGGCAAAAAAAAAATAAAATTCTTTTTCAACTCCTTGATATAACCCAGTGCACATTTTAAATTTGCGGCCAGTATACATTTTGAAATTTCTACCTAATGCAAATTTTAAAAGTCTTATAATTGATATAAAAGTATTTTGGTTTAGAAAATACTTTTAAAAATTTATAAAACATAAAAAAATAATTTTTTCCCAATGCACATTTTAAATTTTTCAATTTAACATGCTTTAAAAATTCAAATAAATATTTTAAAAAATTAAATGAAAATTTTTAAAAAATAAAAAAAAAAATAAATTTAAAAAAAAAAAAAAAATTATTAAAAAATGCTTTTTTAAAATTAAAAAAAAAATTAAATAAAAATTTTAAAAAATTGAATAAAATTTAAAAAAAAAATAAATAAAATTTTTTAAAAAATTAAAAAAAATTTTTTAAAAATTAAATAAAAATTTTTAAATTTTAAATGAAAATTTGAAAAATTAAATTAAAAATAAAAATTAAAAATTAATTAAAAATTTTTTTTTAATTTAAATAAAAATTTTAAATAATTAAAGAAAAATTAAAAAAAATTAAATAAAAATATTAAAAGAAGAAAAATCAACCTTTAAATTAATTTTAAAAAATTATATAAAAATTTAACATTCAATGAAATTTGAAAAATTAAGAAAAAATATTTAAAAAAATATTTAAAATAATTTTTTTGAAATTTTTTTTGAAAAAAATAAAAAATCAAAACTGAAAAAAAATTAATTTTTCAATGAAAATTCAAAACACACAACAAATCGCCTTTGAAAAGGATATCCCTCCTATTTCAGCTACTTAATATTTTTCTTTTCTCCATAAAATATCACTTTCAATACATTCCGTCGTGTTATTGATGCATTTCCATTAGTTCACCAATTTCCGAACGCCAATATGTTTTATAAGTACGTGAAATGTGACTGAAGTAATAAAACAACGTAACCCATCATCAAGTGCTTCCTTATTGCTGCCGCTGCTCTTAACGTCGAAAACAAAAAGTAAATAAAGTGAGCAAACATAATGAAAATGTACTTCACTCGTCTTCGTCGTCGTCGTCAGATAGATAGCTCCAAACATATATTTCCTTCGAATTGGCAAAAAAATCGACAAAATGGGGTTCAATGCCTCTTATTGTGTGTCGTGTCATATCACGAACAATTTTTTTTTGCGATACAATTCCAACTACCTCCTTCTTATCCTTAAAATTATACAAGAAAAATGTAGATGGATGGAAGAAGGAAATTTTTTTCCAGAAATATCGAAAGACACACACTTTAACAATGTTAAATTTGATCACGTTTGATGATGTTTATGGGAGACATTTTCTTTGCTCATTTTTCGACATGCCAGAAAATTAGTTAAGAATTTCCTCAAATATTCAAATTGGTCTTGGCGTGCAAATAAATGACGACGATCGATTGGAAGTGAATTTTTTTCCTTTGACAAACATTATTAAATATTTATGTGCGAGGAAAATCATTGCAAATCACGCACGCACGAAAATAATTGTCGGAAAATTGCTGGGTGCTTGTTTGAAGAAAGGTTTCGGCGAAACAATTGCTTTGCTCGAGCGAGAAAAATTAATTAAATCTGTCTCGTGCAATAAATAGACTGTTTTCGGTATTATTTAATGAATTAAAACTTTTTTGTTTGAATGCTTTGCTGTAAATCGATAAAATAACTCTGAAAATGCATGTCACTTTATTACTTACGGCAACAAAACCAGAAATTGGATTTGGCTGTTTTTCTGGTTTCCCAATTTATTTTCTATTTTAAAATTTATTCAATTCATCCATTATTATTTTGCTGCAGCGTTACCTCCATGGAAATGACAAAAAACCTAAATTAAACCAGAAAAATTATTAGTGTACCGTGGAAATGATAGTTGGAATGCACATGATTAAAAATGTAAAATTTATCTGTGGTCCGCCAAAAATGCAATGAGGGAGTGACAGACATGAGATGGGTATCGCGCAGGATTAATTATTGCAAATAATATTATAATTTATGGATTTTTATAACAAAACATGTTTCATTTTGGTCGTTCATGGAGAAAGTCTGGCATAAAAACGCACTTATCAACTTTGATAGAAGGAAAAAAAAACTAGAAAATGCTCTCAAACAATGGACACATAAATTTTTATTATATTATCATATCCCGCGTGACTGCCCATAATAGCGTTACACGACAACAGCGCCGACGACACAATTTAAAATTATTGATCATGTCACCATTTATTTTCTCCGTGCATATATCACGAACTTTTTTGCTCGGGACACGAAAAAAAAAATTTCTGAAATTTCATAATAGTAATTAATTTTATTGTAGTTGTTTGTTATTATATTATTTGTAAATGATCCCAAATATATTTTAATATTCCCCCAGTTATTTTGCGACAATTGTTATTATATCTCTCTCCCGAGTGCTGTGTGTCGAATGACGCACAAATAAACTATTTGGGATAATTTTGTACATTTTATGTTTGAAAAAAAAAAATAAATTTTTGTTGGATATAATTTATTATGCTAAATTTAAATGATACGATGGACAACTAATAATAAATTATAATTTAAAATGTGACTGCCACGCGAGAGTGATATACATGTAGATAGAGGAGTATTAAGTAGAATTATAGAGCAAAATTAAAAATTTATAGTGCGCGTTGTTGTTGCAGTTTTCAGCAATTTCCTAATTTTTTAATGAAAATTGCGTCTAAATGGGGGAAAATTATACAAGCAGATAAATGTGACAAATGAGGTATTTTTGGAGTAATTTGCATGCATTGACATGTCGAGTGGAAAATTTCATGGAGCACATAATTTATATTTTAAAAAATAATAAATAAATTAAACAAAAAAATAATATATTAAAATTAAATTTAATAAAATAATTTTTAATTAAATTTTTATTAATTTAAATTTAAAATATTTTTTTTAATTAAAAATAAAAAAGAAAAAAAATTAAAGAATAATTTAAAAAAAAAATATTACTTAAAAAATTTAAAAAAAAATTTAAAAAAATTAATTAATTTAATAAATTTAATTTTTATCAACAAAATAAATTTTAATTAAAATTATTTAAACTTTTATTAATCTAAATTAAAAATTTTATTAAAGATAAAAATAATTTAAAAAACAATGAAATAATTTTACTATTAAAATAATTTTTTCTTAATTTTAATTAATATTTTCTAGGTTTTTGTTAAACTTGAAAATTTTAAATAAAAAAAATTAATGAAATTAAAAATAAAAATAAATAAATAAAATAAAATATTTAATTAAAAATTAAGAAATTGCTTGAAAATTTGTCAAAAAAATAAAATGTAATTTTTTCTATTAAATATTTTAAAATTTTTAAAACCAAAAATATTTAACGTTTTCATTCCATATTTATAACTTTTATTAATATAATAAGGTTTTAAGAATTAAAAAGTCTAACAGCAAAGGAGGTAAAAATTAAAAAAAAATAAATAAATAATTTCGAAGACAAAAAAAAATTAATATATATTTGTTGCCTTCTTAAACGGAAAAAAATTTTAAAAGACAAAAGTTTTTTAAATAATTTTTTTTTATAAAATTAAAGAAATCTATTAAAAGAAGAATTAATTTAAAATAAAAAAAAAGTTGAACTTTGAACAAAATTTAAGTAATAATTTTGCTAAATCATCATTAACTCGAGTCGCAATTAATTAATTCCCTCATTTTAACACTTCATTATAACTTAAAGTACCAACAACTTCCAACATACTTAATCTTTCGAATCCCACTTTTGCACCTCGATTTGCATTGCTAATCCAATGTCGCATTTTTTCATTAACTTATTTTTTCTATTTACCTCATTTGCATTTATTTCACGCACTGCCATTCATTTTATTTCTATTTTTTTTCCAACATCAACCACATGTTTTTATCATTAAAGGCGTTTGCGAATGTATCGATAGCAATATTATTTGCGATACTAAATGATTAAAACCGTCCTACGCGTGTGTTTGTCTGACAGCTCGAGACTTTTTAATATATTTATTATTACTTGCAAAGTACACACGAGAGTGCCATGCAAAAAAGGTACAACGAGAACGATAACGACACATAAAATATTAATAATAAAGTAAAAGTAAAACGAGGATTGATGTAGACTCGAAAAGTTTGTTATTTTTTTTTGTGCAAAATAGAGCTTTATTAAAAATCTTATAACAAACATTTACTTGTTGATGTTGTGGCGTTGTTGTTGTTATGAGATAAAAATTATTGTAAATACAGTCGGTAATGAGACTCGCAATAACCAGTTATTCCTTCGTATGGGGCAACGGGCACGACGAGAGCACAACGAGAGTGTCTTAATGCACACAACATGTTAACACTCATCGCATGTATTTCCCGCGTTGCAAACTTGTTCCCAACTAGGACAAGTAACGTGTGTGTGTACTTTTAAAAATTTTGCACGTAAAGCATGAACAAAAAGTTAAATTCGAGAGAGAGACAACTTTCTTCAAGGTACTTTTTTTTTGCGTCGCACTCGTTTTCACAAAACTTTTGATTACATATTCTGCCTGTGGCGCACTTTTTGTGTCTTTCGATTCTTGTTCTCTCCGTATTTTTTTTTTTTTTAAATAAATGAACAAAAGTGCATTTGTGGGTTTGTAACATCTTCTATCTTCAATTTCCGAGTGTAGCAATGTAATAGCACTCCAGAGACGACTGAAAAATTAAAGTTTTATAAAATTTTCCGTCTGTACGATGTTTTTCAATTATACTTAACAAGTAATATACTTACAACCGCACGTCGCATTATTATGAAATCTTAATCATTTGTTTAAAAGCATTTTGTTTGTCCTCTCATAAGCTCTTCTCTCTCTCTGTAATTTTATGCAAATTTGCTAACAATTGAGCTCTTGATATTTTTCCATGTATTTAATTCATTCATGAATAAACTCTCTTCTTGTCATCGTCGTCGTCGTCTCATGATATCATCTGAAACTGGCAATTTGTAAAAAAAAAAATAAAAAATAAAATAAAAGTCTGAAATCAGAATGAGCACTTTGTGGCACATTTGCATAACTTACGTTGCACTAAAAATCAACCAAGAGGCACGACTACACGTGATACTCGGATAAAATGAATGGACGTACGATTTGAAAGGGAATTGTGTGTGTGTGCAGTTTTTTGTCTTACTTTCACTTGAAATATATAGGTATTTATATCAAAGCTGCACTTTTGTTGGTTTTTGTCTGTTATACAAGTTTTTTATTCAGTGTTACATACGTAATGAGAGTCATAAATAAGGCAAGAAACAAAGAAGGTAAACATTTAAAACAACTCAAAATTGCACTTTAATGGCTAAAGAGTGAGGCAGTTTTGTAATAAATGACGAGGAATAAATTAACAGAGATTTTCTTCGTCGTGATTCAATTAGAAATGCGACTTCCGCGCACTTTTCGATTAAATTTAAATTAAAAACATCGATTTTCTGTTTAAACTATTAAATTATAGACAAATCAACAAAATACTAATTTAATCCTGAATATTTAATGTGTACAGCGAAACGGAAATTCCCACAACTGAAGGAACATTGTTTTACACAAAAATAAATTTTGTAATAAAACTCGTCATTATTATTTTGCATCGGCGTCGGTCGTTGTCATGATAACATCAACTATTTTAATGTAGTTTGATGTAAATAAATGAAAAACGAAGAGAATATAATTACATTTTGCACCGAAATTTTTGGGAACAAACTCTCGCTTTTGAATGATGATAAAATAATAATATAATAATAATTTTATCATGAACGTTTATAAGAGGAGGAAATTTCATCATGATGATGATTATTATTATAGAAAAACAAACAGAAAATAGATTGATTGTTGTTTAAAATTAGATAGAGAATACAATTGAGGAGCGAATCTATACTGAAATGTATAATTCATCGGTTTTTGTATCGATATCTCTATACTGAAATTGAATAGAAATTGCAATTTATTTTTGGATTAATTGCAAATTAATCGTAAATCGATCTGAAAATTATGCGTTCAATTTATTTCTTGTAAATCGATTTGAAGTTTATTTATTGCTTTGTGAAATCCTATTGCACATTTTTAAATTTTCTTTAATTTTGTATTTTAATTTTTTGAACCTGTTGAAATTTTTTAATTTTTGTCCCAATACACATTTTAAATTTGTTTCCTTTTTGAATTTTTTTTATTGAAATTTTTGCCCAATGCACATTTTTTTAAATATTAGCCCAGTTTACATTCCCCCAGTTGAAATTTTAAATGTTTGTCCCAATTCACATTTTTTAATCATCCCAATGCGTATTTAATCAAAATTTTTGCCCAATGTATATTTTAAATATTCACTTAGTTTACATTTTAAAATTTTTGTCCCAATACACATTTAAAAATTCTTGATATCGTATTTTGAATAAACTGCAAATTAATTAAACTTAATTTTCAAATTAAGAATTTAATGTAGCCCAATGTACATTTTGAAATGATTGTCAAATGTTTATTTTAGGTTTTTGACCCAATGCACATTTTTAATTTTTTTTCAAATTTTTTTTTTAAATTTTGACCCAATGCAAATTTTCAAATTATCTTTTTTTATTAAAATTTTCTTAATTTTTTAAGAAAATTTTAATTTTATTTTAAATTTTCACCCAGTTAACAATTTAAAGTTTTCCTTGAATTTTAAATTTTTCCTCGAAACGCGATAAACAAATTAGCAATTAAATTTAATAATTTATCTCCTTTCATTAAATTCACGACCTTTCTTAAAATTTAATCTGTTAATCAAAGATTTTCTTTCAGCAACAAATTGTTGATCAATTAATTTATTTTTCCGCCGATATTTTTCAAATACACACGAAAAAAATTTTCCATCATTTAACCGGAAAAGTTTTAAATTTAATCAAAAACATTTAATTTTATCTACTAATCGTCTATTAAGGAAAAGTTTAAACTTGTTTTTAACGTCACTCAAACTTTGTCAATTTTCCAAACTTTTATGCTGTTTAAATTTTAATTTTACCCTAATTGCCGATAATTTCCTTATAATTCGAGAAATGGGATTTATTTTATTTTATTTTCGTCTCGAGTTATTTTTTTTTCTCTTTCGCTTCAACAGTCTTTGTCCTGATGTTTAATTAGGCAAAGATACAATTTTTTCTTTATTTTTTTTTCGTTAATTTTCTAAGATTATCTTGTCTTTCCAACGAAATAACTTTTCCTTTGATGATGATGATGCCGCTTAAAATAGACACACTATCTTATAACTTTTTTTTCTTTTACATAATTAACTAAACATTAATCATATTTTTTTCTTGACTTGTCAACTCTGCGTGCACAAACAAATGTTGAAAAGAAAAGAAATGTGTTAAAATCTAATTTATAAAAATATCCGGGAAACCAAGGACACTCCTTACGTCATCATCAATTCACGGCACGCCAAGCTTTAAAATAAAAAGTTTAATGGAATGCAAGGGAACATGCAATTAATGCATTTATTTTAACAAAAGTCAACTTTTTTACATGTTCTGAGTTAAGCAACGGGGGAGGAGGTGATTGTTGAAATTTTATTTTTTTTTGTGTATCTAGGTTAGTTTGAGTCATTCATTCACTCTTTACTCGTTCGTTGTGTCTTTCCTGATGTTTACAAAAATGTCAGTCAATCAAATAAAAAAAAAACTAAAATAAAAAAACAGTGAATCCATTTGTTTGGCACGTTTGTAGAATGAAAAAAATGGTTCAGAGAATGGAAAAATTACTTACGACAAAAAATGGGAAATGTAACAAATTGAATGAAATTTGTACATGTTCAGTTTATTTATTATTATTTCACATTATTTTTCTCCTTTTCTGAGTGAATCGAGGGAAAATTGTTCAATGAACTTATCATCAAAAGTCATGCTGAGTCACTCATCGTGGCGGTTTCGAAAATTTGCTTGTTTCTTTGATTGTAAATTTATTTATTTTTATATAAAATCCCATTGCACATTTTAAAAATTATTTTTATTTAAATATTTTTTTTTATCTCAATTGAAATTCTTAAGTTTTGACCCAAGAAATAATTTAAATTTTTTTACAAAATAATTTTTTGCAATTGCTGCCCAATGCACATTTTTATATAATATCAATTAATTTTAAATTTTTGCCCCAGTTGACATTTTAAAATTTTTCCCAATGCACAAATAATTTTTTTTGTCATCATATGTTGAATAAACTCTCCGAAATTAATATTTTTAATAATTAAATCACGTAACCTAATGCACATTTAAAATTTTTGACCCAATGAAAATTTTAAAAATTTTGTCCCAATGAAAATTTTAAATTTTTTTCTCTATAAAAATTCATTAAATTTTTATTAATTTTTTATTTAATTTATTATTTCGATAAATTCCGTTCAAAAATCACTTTATTTACACTTTTGACCGTTTGATTCGGGCAAAACCGAATTTTAACCCAAAAACTACAAAATGTTTGTGCTGTTGACAAATATTTACAATAAGAACCACAATTTAGAAAATATCCAACTAAAACCAAATGCATATAGCGTAAATGGAAATTAATGAATGTGTGTCAATTTTGTGTACAATTGTCGCACACAAACAACTTTATTTGCCGCACGAATCGCAATGGAATCAATAAACAAACATTTCTGAAAATTTGAATGTTTCTGGTAAACCACTTTTCACAACAATAAATACTTATGAATAAATGTAGTTTGCTCGCATCAACGCGTCTACAGCCAAACAGCTTAGCGGCTTGTATGTGAGAAATGCATTTGCAGACAAAAATTGAAATTTATTTTTTAAAATGAAATAAATAACAAATTCTATTGTCATATTTGATTATAAATAATATTATTTTAGTGAATGCATCTTTATTTAGCCGCACAAGTCTTTCATGTCTTGCTCTCTTTTGTACATTTGAAATAATAATAAATACAAATAAATAAATAAACAAAAATCAAATAAATCATGAAATGAAAGAAAAATAACAAATTTATTATTATTATTTTTTCTGTGGTTGATTTCGTGACGTGACGAGAAAGAAAAAAAAAAGTCAGGTGATAAAATAAAATTTGATTTCAATAAATGATAATACCTGAAAAAAAAATATTAACCGCATTGTATATTTACCTACATGTCTTTTATTAGTTTGTATTTTTAATTTGAAACAAGTAATAATAATAATCATCATCCCACGTTGTATAATAATTTGTTCACCAATTAACCCTATAACAGCAAAGTAAACATAACGCAGGTTAGATGAATTGAATGAAAAATAAAAATAAATATTTGGTTTACTGATCAAATTCGAACTAATATATGAAAGCGCTTTTATTATTTATTTATTTTTTTTTATTGTAAAATAAATAAAAAAAATTTTCTTGATAATAATTATTATAAAAAAATTAAAAATTATAGATACCTAATAATTAAAAAAAAATTAATGAAATAATTTTTATGAAATTTTTAAAAATTATTTAAAATACATAAAAAATATCTATAAATATTTTATATAATTTAATTATTTATTTTATTTTTAATTAAAATAATTTTTAAATTAATTTTTTTAATAATTTTATTTTTAATTTTTAATTTTTTAATTTTTATTAAAATTAAAAGTTTAATTAATTTTAATTTATATTTTTATTCTTCTTAATTTTAAAATATTTTTTTTAATTTTAATTATTTAATTTAACTTAATTTAAATTTAATTTTACTTAATTTAATTATTTTATTAATAAAATTATTTAAAAATTAAAAAAATAAATAAAGAATTTATTAAAAGTTTATACGTTCGCCTAAAAATCATATTTATTAATTATGTAAAAAATTCTTTAAATTTGAAAAAAATAATTAAATTTCGATTAAATTAAATTAAAATTAATAATGAAAAATTTAGCAAATAAACATTAATAAAAACAATAAAAATTTTAAGAAAAATTTTTTAAAATATATTTTTTCTCAATTTTAGAATTATTTTCTTTTTTTTTTAATTTTTATACTTTTGAAAAAATATAATTAATTATTTTTTTTATAATTTTTTTTTAAAGTTTTAATATTTAAAAAAAAATTCTGCTAATTTATTAACATCCCGAAATTTTTTTAAATAGGTAAAAAAAAAAATAAAATTTTTATTAACTCTTTAAAAAAAATTTTTATATAAAAAAAATTCAAAATAATTTTTTTATTGTAAAAATCCCGACAGACGTCAATTTTCTTATAAACAACATTAATTTTCCAAAAGAAAATGCTCTTTAAATAAAAACCACATATCGCCAGAGATATTGCACATCTGTTTTTCAATCAATTTCTGTACCAGTCGTGGAATGTTAAAAGATAAATACGAAAGACTGTGTAACATTGTGCTCGCTTGATGATGAAGAAAAGCATAAACTGACTTTACTTTTCATGTTCTGTTTTCTTTTTTTTTGTGCATTTTATCATTACTTCATACAAAATTGATGTACAATGTTTAATATTTATACAAGTTTATGTTTTGCTATAAATACACGAACGCACATTAACACGCAAAAGAAAAATGAGCATTCATCTTTTAACAATTATCTCAATTACCGCGCAATATTACAGTCAGCGTTTTTACGTTGAAATATTCACAAAAAAAGATACAAAATATCGTTGCATCTTCACTTTGGCGAGTTTATCTTGTCATGTTTTAATGATGAAACATTTTTTTTTGTACAAAATAGATAAATAACACTTTTACTCCATAATGTAATAATAATAATCATCATTATTTGTATTAAAATATTTAAAATTTAGCATCCATAATCGTTATATAAACATACATACGGTGGCCATAATAATAATAAATGTTTATAAATGTGCAATAAAAACGACATCTTTAACGACGCCGGGCAATAACATTTTCTTTTTTAGACACCGCGCTCGCGCAATTATTTGAAAATAAATATAATTAGGCGATGGAATGTCTTTGTAAATGTTACCTAGATGAAAATCATAAATCATGAGAGTATGTGTGCAATCAATGTGCATTTGTATCACTTTCTCTCTCTCCGAAAAAATGTTTTTGAAATAAATGCAACTACTTGTTATTTTTCTGCATCACGCGAAAATTTTTTGCTCGCTTGTCTGACTAAACACAATAAATTAATTGTAAGTTTCGTGCGCATTGTTTAACTGTAAAATTCGTTTAATAGTGCAATCGTCTAATAAAATCATCAAAATAATTCAAAAAAATAAAAAATGAATCAGCTTGATGAAAATTTGGCATACTTGTCCTATTAGTCATTCGTGATTCAAAAGATTTAAAATTTTTTTTTTTTTGCTAAAAAGGTACGGGAAATGTAAAAAAAGAAAATATTTTTTTTGAATTTAAATAAATTTAATTTATATTTTTTAAATTAAATAAAATCTTTAAATTATTAAAATAAAAAAATAATAATAATTTAATAATTAAAAAAAAAATAAATAATATTAATATTAAAAAAAATAATTTCAAAAGCAATAATTTTAATTTTATTTATTTTTTTTAAAATTTAATAAAATAAAAAAAAATAATAATAATAATTTAATGTTTTTAAATAATAAATTAAATAAAAAATAATATTAAATTTAATATTAACATTAAAAAAAAAAATAATTAATAAAAAAAATAATAAAATTAAAAATACGTAATAATTTTAATTTTATTTTATCTATTTTATTAATTTTTTTTTATAATTGATAACTTTATCAATATTTTATGAAAATTAAAACAATTAAATTTATTTTTATTATAAAAAATAAATTTTGGGAAATTATTTTTTTTTTTAGAAAAAAATGGAATTCTGAATATTTTGAACGTTAAAAATAAAAAAAATTGATAATATTTTAAAATTATTTCCCGCACTTTCTATTTAAAAAAGTCTCAAGCAATATTTATAAAACGACAAATTTTTTGTTTATACAAAAATTATTTTATTTGATGTTAATTATAGCTTAATTAAAAATAATTCATTAGGAAAATTTATGTGTGTGTGTGTGCGAGCAAAAGACAAATCTATATCATTTACATCTACATCGCTCTCTATCTGTTATATATTGCACTTCATTGCATAATTGCGATGCATGTTCAAAAAAAAAAAATAAAAAATCGTGTATAAGGAAATTATTTAGAAAAACACACAGCACAGTATTAATATTAATGTAATGCAATAATTTTACTTGTCAAATGATTAAATCCCTCTAAAAAATCTTTGTCTTTTGCGAAAATTTAAATGTAAAAATAAAATTTTATTTTTTCTCTCTCAGATTTTTCGATGCACATCATTTTGTTTTGTCGCGAACACGAACATCGACGCAAAAAATAAAAAAAAAAATTGAAATGAATTTTAATGGTATTTGATCTTTTTGCGCTAAACGTGTCAAAACATTTAAAAAAGATAAATTCCGCCTTTTGTGATTGATGGGATATTTTACAAAAACTAGCGAGAGACACGTAGAGAGAGATAAAAGATTTCCAATTAAATGAGGAAAAATAATAGAAAAATATATCCTATGAATATTTTATCGCGCACTTCCAGTAGAGTAAGTACATCATTAAAAGCGAATTGCGGCACCTGTGCCGTCACAGACAAACAAAAATTTGCTTCTGTGCGCGTCAATTAAGACATCCGTCTGTGCCACACTTGCTAAACTTCTCAAATTACGTTTTTCTTATCGCTTATTTTCACAAAAAAAAACACACATACGAGAGAAAATTACCGTTATCTGATGATAAAAAATTTTCAAACGGGGGAATTTGTGATTCTTTCATTAAATAATAATTTTTTTTGTTCGTTACGTAAGCTTACATCGTTAATTTAGACGTAATATTTTTTGCTCGTTATGTGGCAAATTTTTTTAATGCATAATTGGCGACAAATGTTTTACACGAATCATTTTCATTTCGCACCGTAACCAATTAAATTTTCCCCCTGTGATAAGGAAATCTTTTGTAATAAAATTCGCATTAAATTTTTTTTTTCGATTCCAAATTCTACCATTTATCAAATTCACCTTTAGCTATCGAAGCGTGAAATGAATAAAATTTGCGGAATTGATGAAGTAAATTAATTAATCAATCATGTCAAATTAAAAGTTCTTTTTCGTGTAATTTTTGTGTTACCAGTTGATGAACTTTATTGTACGTAACGAGAGTTTAAAATCGAGTTAAAAAACGTTTTGAAATGTGAAGCACTTGCAGTTTTTATGTCTTTTGAATTTTATATGGGAATGTTAACAAAGTTACATTTTGTACTGCTAATTATGACGTTTTAATTACTTAAATGTTCATTTTCCTCATATATGGAAAGAAAAACTTTCATTTTTTCTGTTGAAATATTTTAACTAAACATTTTTCTCTTTTTTTTCTCGTTTCAGGTGAGTTTTTCAACAACCCATGATGAGAGATTGTTTCAGTGCGGACTTGAGTATGGTTTTGAGTAAGAAGGCTATTTTGGATCATTTTGATATAATAATTATAAATTTGTGGAGTTTATGTGCTTGGTTTGGATTAATTGGACAATTTTGACAAAAAGCTGCAATTTGTGAGATAAATTTAAGATTGAAATGCTTAAAAAGCTTAAATTTTAACTGAATTTCTTTTGACTTAAAAGATTTTTAAATTAAATTTTTTATTTGATTTTTAATTTAATTAAAATTTAAATATTTTTTTAATTGACTTTTAATTTAATTAAAATTTAAATATTTTTTAATTGACTTTTAATTTAATTTGACTTTTAATTTAATTAAAATAATTTTTTTTATAAAATTTTTTATTTAATTTAAAGTACTTTTTTATTTGACTTTTAATTTAATTAAAATTTAAATATTTTTTTAATTAATTTTTTTTTGTTAAATTATAATTCAATTAAAATTTAACTTTTTTAATTGACTTTTATTTAATTAGAATTAAAATATTTTTTTTATTTAATATCAATTGTTTTTTTTAATGAATTTTTATTTATTGAATTTTAATAAAATTTTAATTTAAATTAATTTTTTAAAATTTTTTTTATTAAATTTAATATAAAGTTTGAATCAATTTAAAAAAAAAAATTAAAAAATTTTTTTAAAATAATTTTTAAATTTTTTCAATATTTTTTTTACATCCCTGATGGAAAATTTATTATTATCATAAGCTTGGCTTGAATTAACTCAAAAACACGAATTACGTTTGTAAATTTTATCGCATTGAAAATTCTATTGATTTGTAATTATAAAATCCATCTACTAATTTGTCAGCGTCACCATTTTAATGAACAAATTTGTTATTTGAGTGAATGACATTTAATTTAAATTATGCATTGATGCGTATGTGGTATCCAGTTTGATGCTAATGAAATTTCGGAAGCGTCTTTCGCCGAGCAGGCTCTCGTGGCACAATGAAATAATTGAAATTCATTGCAAAACCACAGTCGCCTCTCGTATATGCCTTGTTCGTGGTTGACCTATATTTGACATCAATTTTGATATTATTAATATACCGATCCCGAGACACTTTCATCTGCCATCCATTTACGTACTTTCCATAGAGCGCCACACAATTGAGTTAATTGGCATCCCCCGCATGGCAAGTTGCGTCAAAATGGTGTCAGAACATTTTTTTTAGACAATTTTTCATTTTTGGTGACTAAAATTGCTCCTTTTTTAATACACACCGTCGCTCGTTTATTATTTTGGTAATTACTGAATATCAAAATGTAAGAGTGAAGGAGCGAACAAAGGCTTTATTTGATATGCGGTTTTAATGGTTCGCCTTGAAACAAAAGGAAACAAAGGAAACAATATCACTGAAAATTCGGTTTGCCAATGATGGATGGTTAAATTATTACTTTAGGAAATTTAATAGAAAAAATTTTTTTTTTTCGGGCATCGCGCGGGATTTTTTTTTATTTATTACCTAAAACGTTAATATTTCCGCATACGATAGCATTTTAATAACCAAAGTCATAAAACTTCCGTTTCAAGTTTATCTCTGGGGTTCCGTGTGTAAAATTTTATCTCCTTCGTTTCCCTCAAGTGGCATGTCGAGTCGCGCACATTGAAGATAACTACGAGAAAAATTGTATACGATGGTATCAAAACAACTCCTTTGTTGCATGAATTCACGTTCTTGTTGTTGCTGATGATGATGATGACGATGACGTTAAATTCATATTATTACCAACTTTTATAGGCGAAAATCCGAGATTCGCTTTTTTTATGTTTGCATGAGTAATATTTTCCAAGCGCCATTGTTGTGTTGTATCATAATAACAAAATAATCGATTTCGAATATTTTACCATATTTACTTGGATTGCTGTTGTTGTGGTTGTTCTTGTGTCAACGGAACAAATTTTCTTGTACTATGGCTTCTATGCGATAAAAGCGATTTCTTGTTCCTTTCCTATTACTAATGATACTGTTATTATTATCGCAGTCTTGCATTTTGATAGCGAGACACGGAAATGTGCTCTCGATCTCATCTGCAGTTAGTAGTTTCGTGATGAGAAGAAAATCCTTGGCAATGTTATCTTTGGAAATGAGCAAATGTTTACGAAATTGAGTTTGGATTGGAAAAAAATTCGTGTATTTATTAAAGATGAGCTGAAATAAATTATTAAGAATTATTTTGAGTTTTTTATTAAAATTTTTTCATATTTTAATTACTGAAAAAAATGTAAAAAGGAAAAAAATTTGATATGCGGTTTTAAAATAAAAAAAAAAAATAAAATAAATTATTGAAAAGTTTGCCAAATGGTTAAATTATTTTTTTTAGAAAATTGTTTTTATTTTCGGGCATCGCGCGGGATTTTTTTCTTATTATTACCTAAAACGTTAATAATAAAATTTAAATTAAAACTTAAAATGTTTATTGGGGTTCCGTGTGTAAAAAAAGTTTAAATTAAGATAACTTTTAAAATTTGCATGAATTCACGTTGTTGTTGCTGAAATGACGTTAAAAATTATTACCAACTTTATAGGCGAAAAAAAAAATTAAATTCGCTTTTTTTATGTTTGCATAGTAATAAAAAATAATAACAAAATAAATTTTTAAATTTAAATTAATGAAAAAATAAATTATTATGCGAAAAAATTTTTGTTCCTTTTATTAATTAAAAAAAAAATAGCGAGAAAAAATTAAAATGAGCAAAAATTATTATTGAAAAAAAATTATTTTATGAATTTTTTTTTTAAATTGAAATTATGTTAAAAAAAATAAAAAAAAATAAATTAAAAAAAAAATTTTTTATTTTTTAAAAAATTAAATAAAAAAAATAAATAAATAAAAAATTATTAAATAAAATAAAATTAAATTATAAAAAAAAAATTATTAAAATGAAAAAAAAATTAAAATAAATTATGAATATAATAAAATTTTTTTGTATAAGAAAAGTTATAAACTAATTGACTTTTATATTATTTTTTTTAAATTTTTTATTTAATTTATTAATTTATTATTCAATTGATTCAAAGTATTTTACATGTATTTTTTTACTCAAGTCAAAAATTTAATTATAAAAATTAAATTTTTAAGAATTTTTTTACTTGTTTTTCATAGTTTTTTTAAATTTCTAAAATATTCAAAGTTTTTAATTATTTTTTTTTAATTTTTGAAGTTTTGAGAATTTCAATAAAGAATATTGTCGAAAAAAATCTATGAAAAAAAAAATTTATTATTTAACAATTTTTAAAAATTTTCTTTGAAAAAACTTTGACTATTTTTTTAATTTTTGCAGCAAAAAGCACAAATGTTTAAAATATTTGTTTGAATTTTTATTATTAGAATTTTTATTAATTTTCTAAAGTTTTAATTTTTTTAAAGAGTAAAATAATCTCAAAGTAATTCTTTTAAATTAATTTGAGCAAATTTTTAATAAATACGATTTTTAAAAATTTTCTTAAAATAATTTTAAATAAAAAAAAATTTAAAAATATTTTCTTGAATTTAATTTTTCAATTTTTAATAAACTTCTCGAACAAAAATTTATTTTTAATTTTGTCACATTCACAAAAGGACGATAATTTGTTCTTTTAACCATATTTTTAAACAAAAAAATTAAAATGTGGTTAAAAAAAGGGAAACATGTAACGATGACACTCAAATCCAAGCAAAACAAAACAAGGCTCATACCATTTTGAAATGTTTTGTTGTTTTTGTTTAGAATAAAGGAAAAAAAACTTGTGTGACATTACAAATTTATGCACGTCATACAGATAAGTTATATCTAGTCTAGTCAAAATAAAGCATTTGATTAATAATGGGCTATTACATGGTTTTTTGTGTCGTTTGTGGGCATCACACATGTGATCGTACAAGGATATTATTATAATAATAGGGACAAAAAGCATTGTTGTAACACGAAACAAAACGAAAAAAAAAACTAACGGACTAACTTGTTGTTTGTCGAATAAATTTTCCCTTTTTAAATGTGGCTTTTTGTTGAGGCAAGGACACAAAAGGGATGATTAACTTGTCATTGTTTCGTGCATCAACAAATGTGGCCTTGATGTTTTTCTTTTGAATCCATTTGGTCATTTTTTTCAAATCAATCGAATCCCTAAAAAAATTCGCTGACATAAAAGGAAGTTCCTTAAAAGCCAATTTATTTAAATTTTTTTGCCATGCAGATTATCTTAATGGGCGCCATTTCTTGATAACGTCACATCCAGTCGGAAAAATGTGTAAAAGAGTGAGAGAGAGAGTTAGTTCGTTGTCATTTATGTGCCTTGGATAGTTTTTGTGACTGTTGTTTGCACAAGAGATTGTGTTGTGGGTGTGTCATGGAAAAAAAACCACAAATAGGATCAATTTATCTTCTATCTTAGGGATTACATTTTCTCGGTTATGCTGATCCTATTGTCAAAAAAAATTTGTTGTATTACCTTTTTTTATTGTTTGCCAGTCTTTTATTGTGTACTTTGTCATCTGTTCTTCTTCGTCGTCGTCGTTTTGGTTTTCTTCGGGGCACTGACGACGATGACAAAAGAAGAAGGATTTAAATTAATTCAGGAGTTTCACCTTGGCATCACGAGATAACCAGGTGAAAAGATGACGAGAACGAGGAAATTCAGGGCAATTAATCAAAATAATTTTATTAATAAATCTCGTTTTAAATCGCCTTCCTTCATCTTCTTGTGTCTCTTATGCACTTTCCCATGCAAATTATGTGAGATGTAAAAAATTCATGTCTCGAACATTAAAATATCTGCGAGATATGAAAAAAACTAAATTTAGTACCAACTAACAAAAAAAAAATTGTGCATTGGGACATTTGAAAAAATTGGGCAACTTGAGAATGTGAGTTGGGTTCAAATTTTAAAATGTGCATTGGGACAATTTTTTAGAATGTGAATTGGGAAAATTGTTTAAAATGTGCATTGGGACAAAAACTTAAAATATGTTCATTGGGGCAAAATTTTAAAATGTGCATTGGGACAAAAAATTTTCATCCCAATGCACATTTTTAACTTTATCCCAATGCATATTCTAAGATTTTGCCCCAATTTACATTCTAAATCGTTGACCCAATGCAAATTCTGAAATTTTGTCCCAATGTATATTTTAAAAATTTTGGCCCAATGCACAATTTTTTTGTTGGTTGGTATCTAATCTACAAAATTTTCATTTTTCGCGTATATTTTAGCTTTCGAGACATGAATTTTTCGTAGCATGAAGAGAAAATATAACATGACACACGTATTTAATGATCTATCTAGGTTTGCTTTATGTTCATGTGTCATTAGTCTTGCACATTTCCTTCTAACATACCCAAGAAACATTTACTTCGGTCTTAGGTAAATTTTCTAAAAGGCACAACTCTCACGTATCCGCACGTGTGTTTGTACGACGAGATAACAAATGATCGTAACATTAACCTGACACATATTATTCACTTTAAATTTATTGAAACACTTTCATTCTATTAGTAAATTACGTTTTTGCTGTGCGATACAATTTTCAGGTGCTTCAAAAAAAAAAAAAAAGAAAAAAATTTTAATCTTTTTTTTTTTAATTATTAACACGCTGCCGTTACGCGATCTCAAGTTGTGTGAGGTCTATTCGTCAAAAAAAAAATTTTTTTTGTGCAAAAAAACATATCAAATTTACTTAATTTTAATCCAATTTGAAGGCGGATACTTTCCTTGCTTGCAAACAAGTTTAGTCTGTAATTTGTGACGCGCCGCATGACAAAGCAGTGGTTGCCTTTGTGAAACAAAATAAAAAAAAAAACAAAAATATTTGACAACAAATGAATGTTTCTTTGGGAACGAGCCAAAAATAAAATAAAAAAGAAAAGCCGGGGCCCTAAAAAAATTTTTTTTTCGTACATAGAGAAATGTATGGATGAATTTTTGTGTGTCTGAGGCGCATATGCCATACAAAGTAGAAGAAAATTAATCTTGTCGTTAATATACTTACTTGAAGAAAAAAAGTAAAATAAAAAAATGAAAAAGAATTTAAATGATGAGTAACGGCGACCACATAGAAAAATTGAAATGTTTTAACACACATTGAACTTTTTGGTTGTTTTGATAACACACAAAAAAAAATCTTGAAATTTATTTTTGTTGTTTAAATATTTTGGATATTTTGTGACCTAAGTGCATGAAGTAATGAATTATTTGTGATTTATTACTACCGAAGTAAAATATCCAATAAATAATGTACTTATGCCTTGCAACAATTCATAAGGATTATGATACGAACTTTGTTAATATCAGTTTCGAGAAAATATTCAAATATAGAGGAAACGTTTTGGATTCTTCACAAGTTTTGTAACGCTTTAACTTTAACATTTTAATTTCTAAATTTACGTTTTAAATTTATTTTATTGAAAAATATTCGTTTTTGTGCTCAGAAGGATTTTTTTGAAGAATTTTAGAGATTTTTCGAGGTTTTTTTTAAAAAATTATAAAATGGTATTTAAAATTTTTTGTAAATCCAAAAGGAGCAAAAATTTTTTTTTTTAAATAAAATAAAAATTAATTTTTCAAAAAAAAAAAAAAAATAAAAAATAAAAAATTAAATTAAAAAAAAAAACTAATGAATATTCGAATAATTAAATATTGAAATAAATTAATAATTAAAAATAATTTATATAATTTTTTATTTCAAAAAAAAAAAAAAAAAAAAAATTAAAATTTTATTAAAATTCTAAATTTTATAAAATAAAAAAATAATGAATAAATAAATTAATTAAAATTAAAAAAAAAATAATAAATTTAATAAAAAAAAAATCTTTTTTTTTAAATTAAACCAAAAATGAAAATTAAAAAAAATTAAAATAAAATAAAAAATAAAAAAAAAAATATTTTTATAAAATGAAAAATTAAGAAAAAAAAATTAAATAAAAAATTAATTAATTAAAATTAATTTATTAAAAAAAATAAATTCTAAAATTTTATAAAATAAACCAAAGATGAAAATAAATAAACTTAAATTAAAATGAAATAAAATTAAAATTTAATTTATTAAAATTTAAAAATAAAATTAAACAAATCAAAATAAAATTAAATTGTTGGTAGAACGAAGTTCACAGGTCCTTAAAGCCATTTAATTTTATTCAAACGCCAACTTGCCAACCAACCAACTTTTAAAAAATATAACAAGCAAACATTGATTGACATTATTTGCAACATTTTAACTCAACTCAATAAGTATGTTTTTATTGGCAATCACTCTTTGGCATATGCTTTTTACTTTATTTTTTTATGGATTTAATAGAATTACATGAAATCATATTTTTTCTGCGTAAACTGATAAATAAAGAACAAAAAGTTTAAACTCATAAAAAATGATTCAATTAGTGAATAAATTTTTTTTTCAGAATTTTCACACGAACTTTTTGTTGTTTTAAAAGTGGGAAATTTTTATGTATGTGCATTTTCCCGAACAAACGTGTGGGTCTACAAAGAACGGATTTAAATAAATAATAAATTTTAATGCTCCGAAATAAATATTGCGAATTGCAATCAACAAAGTTGACGTTACAATGTTGCAATTAATCTGAAAATTTCCATTTATTTTGTAATTTAATCCTGATTAATTTGATTTTTATTTTTTTTTGCGGTTATCCCCAAATAAATAAATAGATGAAGAATTTTCTTTTTATACAAAAAAAAAAAAAAAAATGATAAATTATTTTTTTTTATTAAATACCAGTCGTTTCCTCCCATTTTTGAGCATAATTCGTGGCGAAAAACTTTTCCTGTGGAAGTCTTTCAAAACTTATACAAAGAATTTCAATTCAAATTGTCTAAAAAGAACTTTTTAACTCGAAATTGTTGAAATAGTTTACATTTTGACAGCGAGTTAGTGATGCATTTCGTCGCACGTCACGTCACAGTTAGTCAAAGTTCAAAAAATAACAACAGCCGAGAACAACATTGTTGGCGCTGTAACTTCTGGTTTGCCGAAGAAAAACAATCAACATTCATTCAATTAAATTTTATTAGTATTTTGACAGCATTTTCTGGGTTTTCCCTTTTGCCACATACCGAAACTTTACATAAATTTGGGTTAATTGTTTTATTTTGTGGGAAGTTTGAAGAAAAGTTTTATCTCTGTTCTGCTGGAAGTTTTTTTTGTTCTGTATTTTTCGGAGGGAATGAATGTTTTTTGTTTGATGCGATTATTAACGGTCTGCTTGGTTTTTTATGCGTGTTAGCCGATGGCAGATTAAAGGATCAAATAGATGGAAATTAATATGGTAATATAAACATTTTCTCGCCCGGATGTAGGACACGATGTGCGGGGCAGTCATAAAAGTTTCTCGGTACGCAAAAAAAAATTTTTATTGGCTTTACCTTTTCAGAGGTAAAAAAAACACAAATATTGACGTTAAAATGTTTTACGAGGCAATTTTTGGGTGAAAGAGCTTTAGTACGAGAATTTTTTTTATCAAGTGAACTTTTCTTATGAAATTTGTGTGGAAACTTGTTTTTTTATTTATTTAAAACAACTTTACTCTGAAGACAAAGTTTAAGTGTTTCAAACGGAATAAAACATAAACTCCCAGCAAAAGTTATGTGTCTTTTGCATATTTGGAGCGTGAACATTATAAACAAGATCAGCTTAATTCTTCCGCCTTTTCTGTTTTAATCCGATTCCGACATGTTGGCAAAAGAAATTTATGAAAATCTTCAAGAAAACTTGGCCTCTGAGCTTTTTTTACGAAAAAAAAAAAATAAAATAAAATGTCGAACGTAATTCCATAAAGCTCATGTGAGTCACGTTTATGCATTTTTTTCGTAAATATTTTTTTTTCACTCACACATGTGAAACTCTCATAAAAATAAAATAAAAAAAAAACAAAAGTAGGATTAAAAGTTTTTCGTATGGATTTTTCGATGCATGAAGATGATTAAAAAACGCACGAAGAACAACAAAATTTCAAGGAGTGCAGTTTAGTTGCAAATTCCTTGTTATTTCCGTAAGGTATGAAAAAAAACTTTTTTTTTACAAATGATCCTCGGAGAGAAACTCGGAGATGAAAACTCACTTTAAATTAGTCTTGTCATTAAACACAAACACACACAAACAGCCACACAAACAAATCAATTCAAGTGGAAACGGAATACAAAGTTTGATCATTGATATTTATTGCACGTCCATTTGCCATATTGGTGTTTCTGATTAAAAAGTTCTTCGGTTTAGTTTCGACTTTCATTTATTTAAAATAAAGTCTCTTCGAGTAGAAAATATTGAACCCTTTTGCTGTTGGCGCTCGGTATATGGATAATATTTGATAAACGAGTGTGGATGAGAAAGAGAGAGAGAGACAAGTCCCTCGAGTAAAGTTTTCATCATTTATTTTTATTTGCTGGAATTTTTCGTTTTTTATTTGAGTTTTATTATTATTAAGTCTCGTCTTTCTCCTTCGGACTTTTTATCATTTTTTGATAAAAATTTGTTGCAAAGGATTTGTTTTATTCCCTTTTTTTATATTTTATTTATTATTCTTTATCTATGGCTGGATCTACATTTTTTTATTTGTTTTCCCAAGAATTTTGTTTTTAATTATTGGATTCCGACAATTTTTTATGTATCGCTTAAATAAATAGGTAGATATTTTTTTCTGAAGAGTAAAGGTTGTCAAAAATGAATTTTAATAGAATTTTATTTTTTTTTTGCCAAAAATTTTTTTTATTTATTAAAAATCATAAATATTTATCAAAGAAAAAAATAATAAATAAATAAAAAAAAAAAATTATGCATTGGGACAAAAATCCGAATTATGCATTAGGGTTAAAATTCATCAAAACTCATGAAATTCATAAATCAAAATTTAAAAAAAATATAAAACATTATAATTTGTTTTGAAATGCAAGCTCAGAGTAAATGAAATTATTAAATGTGCATTGGGACAAAATTTAAAAATTTGTATTTTAATTTTAAAAATTTTTAAATACGCATTAGGGCGAAATTTTTAAATGTTTAATGGGATGTAAGCCCAAACAATTAAAAATTTAAAATTTTTGTTGTATAAAAATTTAAAATTGTTCAAAAATTTAAAAAATTTAAAAAAAAAATATTTAAAAAAAAAAAAAAAAAATTTTAAAAAATAAAAATCCGATAAAAAATATATTTAAAAAAATATTAAATAAAATAAAATAAAAAAATAAAAAAATGTGCAAATATTAATATTTTTAAAATAATTTTTAATTAAATTTAAATTAATTAATTAAATTAAATCAAATTAATTAATTTAACTTATTAATATTTTTTAATTATTTTTTTAAAATTTTTATAATTAATTTAATTTATTAATTCAAAAATTATTTCTTAAAATTAATTAATTAATTAATTTATTTAAATCAAAATACGATATTATTTAAAAAAAAATTTTAATGCAAACTTTCGATTAAAAAAATTTTCTCATATGAATTTTATTTCCATCTAACGAACGAATGAAGAACGAGAAAAAATTTGCCACAGTCAATTTTATCAAATAAATAACGTTTCATGATCCATTCAATCTCCTCCATACGTCTCTATTCCGAACATCTTTTTCACATGCATTTACGACTCAGAAATGCAATAAACATTTTTTTTTCGCTTGTGATTTATGTATGAAGAGAATAGAAATTGATTGCAATCATATTGCATTCCACACGAAATTTATTATTTAAACCGTTCTAACTACGTTATGAATTAACAATAAATCTATCAGTCCATTGTCTATTTTTTTCTGAATTTTTTTTTGAATTATTGCATCAAAAGAGAAAAAATTTTTTTTGTCGAAGGAAACGCAAGGACTTGTCAAGCGGAATTCGGGTTAAAGCGAAACACACTTGCAAAATTGCATTAAAACTCAATTAAAAACAAGCCAGACGAAAATTTTTTTGCTTGTTGCGCTTTTTCACGTCTGTTTTTATTTATTGCACAAAATTCCGTTCGGCTACAATAAATTTATGATCTGTAGAACGTTTCGTGCGAAGGTCACGAGATTTTCTTCTTAAATTTTAATAGCAACATATTTAATAATGTCTCCGACCATAAATACCCGGTTTTCGTGCTTCATGTGCTGCGAATAGGCGCTCGTATCGGAATTTGGTCGAGTTGCATTCGAAATGACGACTTTTGGTACAAGAGCTTCCTCCATTCGCTTATTGATGCATTCGTTGTTGCCATGCGTTATTGCCATGCATTGATCGCAAATTCGATCCTTGTATTTATGAGTAATTCTCGCATCGACATCCATGATATTGAGAGTTGTTGGAATCGGCATCTGGAGTTGCATTTGAACGTTTCGAATTCCGTTGTAAATTTCAATGCCGCGTTTCGACAAAAATTTATGCCACGAAATTTCTTGAACAGTTCCGTACTTTTGAAGCTCCTCCCGAACAATTCCATCGGAAATTTCAAAAGGTAAATTATGAATTTGGAATTTTGTGACAATTTCTCCAATTATCGAAGTCACAACTTTATACAAACTTCCGTTAATCCGAATTCCTTGACTTGAATTCAATAATTTCGTGAATTGATGAAGATCCAATTCGCCATCGATGAATTTAATAAAAAATCCATCCTCCTTGGAAGAACGATAGAAACCCATGACTTTTGTCAAGTCAAGTCCACTTTCGGTGAGAAAATCGTCAATTTCGTCATCACTTGGCTCGAGATTTGTTTTGAGAGCAGCTTTTACTGTATTTTCAACTTTAAAGCAAAATCCACTCATTACG
The DNA here is from genome assembly GCF_036172545.1 of Culicoides brevitarsis. NCBI lineage: Eukaryota > Metazoa > Arthropoda > Insecta > Diptera > Ceratopogonidae > Culicoides > Culicoides brevitarsis. The sequence continues at coordinate 8,707,583 of NC_087085.1, forward strand.
ACGGAATTTTCTTTGGAGAACCGTTCGCGTCAAATGTTATAGCTCAACTACCCGAAATTTTGCGGAGTAAAAGTTGAGTGTCACAGAATACGTGTCGTAATTGTAGCAATAACGTGCTAACTTTATTAAATTTGGTTTTGCCTAATTAAATGTGGCATGGCGCACAAATGAATAATATTATGCTGCGAGGTACGACGTTCGAGCGTTCTTGATTATTTACTCAGAACATAATTTCATAAATTTATCATAAATGAGCGTATGGTGTGTTTTGTGCGTGCGAATGAATTTGCAGTTAATATTTCAGAAAACTAATCTTGTAGAAATGACAGGGGCGGGAAATAAAAAAAACAAAAAAAAAAAAAATTTAGTTCATTTTTTAAAAAAATCTAAAAAAATAAAAATTTATTATCTAAAAATTATTTTTTTCAAAGAAATTTTTTTTTAAATATTTTTTTTCGATTAATTTGAGCTTAAGTCACCTTAAGTCAAGTTAAGTCAGTTTAAGTCTTATAAAGTTTAAAAAAACTTAAGAATCTATTGACTTAAAATTCTTTAAGTTTAAGAATAAATCAAAAATCATTTATTTTTTAACCTTTCAAAAATTAATATTTCTTAAGTTTACAGAAAAATTTAAAATAAAGTTTTTTAATTTGACTTAAGCTTAAGTAAAAATCACTTAAGTCAAATTTAAAAAAAAATATTTTAAAGTTTTCTTTAAAATTTTGATATATTCAAAAAAATTTGTTTGAAAAGTCAAAATTTAATTAATTTTTGACTTATTTTTAAACTTAAGGTGTTAAGTCAAATGACTTAAGATTAATTTATTAAATTTTAAGTTTAACTTAAGAAAATTTTTTAAAATTTATTTTATTATTTTTTATTTGACTTAAGATAAATTTATTCAATTTTAAGCTTAAGTCCCTTAAGTTTATGCTTAAGTCTTAAGTTTTTGAAATTTTTTCTAAAAACTTTTTCAAAAAAATAATGTGAGCTACACCCCTGAAAAAATTCAAAGAGAAAATAAGAGAAAGAGACGAATGAATAAAAAAATACTCCTTCGTAATTCCAATTAAGCTGTTTATTCGTAACGTATTTTTTTCATGAAGCAATTCTCATATACGGAAGGTGAATAGAGTTCATGAATAGTCATTTTCACGGAATTAATTAGGTTACAATTCAAGGATTTCATTCAAAAAGTCAAGGAAAGACTTTCACACATGTTTGAATAATATTTGAATGTATTAACTACGAACAACTTAGATACATCCGGAGTCTTGTTAAGTTTGTGTTAAGTTCTAATTAAGTCAAAAAAAATCTCTTTTCAAACTGAGAAGCTTAGTTCATTGAATTTCTTAATAAGCTTCTCTCCAAAAACTAATCTCATAAAAGACACGACTCTTCAACTGTCGTCATTAAAATTTGATACAATTAAGCACTAAAGAGGAATCCTTTTATTTGCGAACAAACTTTATGACTGTTTAATTTCAAAATATAATCTCACAACTTAGTTTCAAATGAAATTTATATCGAAATTTAATTGTATTTGCCTTCGTGGCAGTACCTTGGCATGAAATACGAACGTTAACGTGTTAAGTTATTATACAGGTGCAAAATAGATGCTCTTTGAACTGGAAATTTTTATAATTACTTCGTTTATTTGTTATTTTCTTCATTAAAACGTATGCATGAGAGCTTGTGATTGGCATGATTGGCAGTCGTTTGTTGTTGAATGAATGATTTCGTACGCAGTGCTTTGAAAAGAAAAAAAGATTTTATTTATTTATTTATTGAAATTCGATAATTGTGCATTTTACGTTTGAAATTGTTCTTTTAAGGATTTTAGAGTCTTTGTAAAAAATATAAAAAAAATATTTAAAATTAAATTAATTTTTTTAAAATAATTTTTAATTCAATTAATTTTGGTATTTAATAAAATTAATAATTAATTTTAAAAATTAAATATTTAATTTTTAAAAATTTTTAACGATTAATTTTTTTTTACTATGGAATGTTTAATTTGGAAAAAAAATAAATTAATTTAATTTTTCAAAAATTTCACGAAAAAAAAATATTATTTTAAAAATATTAAATTAATTTTTTTAAAGTCATAAAAAAATAATTAATCAAATTTAATTTTTTTCTTAATTTATTTAAATAAATTTTAAAATGTAAAAAATATTTCAAATAAAAAAATTAGAAAAATAATTAAAATAATTTTTTAAAAATTAAAAAAAAATAATTAATTTTATTTAAATAATTTAAAACGATAAAATAATAAAAAATAAAAAATATTTAAAATAAAAAAAAATATAGGAAAGCAATAAAAACATATTTTTTTATAAATCAAAATAAAAATACGCTCTAATATTAACAACCAATTAAATTTTTATTTACGCCTTTTTTCAAATGAAATTAAATGCACAGATTGCGGCAAAAACGAATAAAACTTTTTAAACTTTCTTTAAATGACTGGAAAATGGATAATTAAATTTTATATTATTTTTAATTAACGCTTGCATTTCTTTTTTGCCCCTCCTTCGCACAATGCACTCAAAGATATCTACTGTGATAAAATATTTGCATTTAATTATCATGGCGCTGCTGTGTGTGTTTTACTGGCATGGAAAAAACACTAAATTCATCCACGATTGTCGATCAAATTTCTCGAGAATAGAACGAATTTCCGGTAGACGATGAAATTATGCATTTGAGCAAAGCAACTCGACAAATACATTAAAAGTTTCGCGTTTTTCGTGTATTTTGATGCGATTGAACACATTTCCTCCTTTCGGCAATTTAAGGTGCAAAACTTTGTCCTCTCTTTCAAAAGTCGTCATCGCGTGTTGTGTTTTTCTGCAAAATTGATGCAAATTTCAAAACATGAAATTCGTATCTCTTTGAAATCATCATCTATTCATCTCATCATCTCCGTTCGTTTATTTTTTTTCTGTTTGTTTGTAGTTTAAGCAACGACTATTTTGCTATTCATTGATTTGTTCCATACACAAAATTGCGAAAAAAAATGTTATTTTGTATAAATAGACAATAGCAACGAATCTCCTGATGCTGCTCATATTTAAGCTATTTGTGGTGCTTTTAGAACTTTTTTTTTCGCTGTTATCTATTATTATTTTCCAGAACGACATTCGAGCAGCGGCATTGTTCAAAGCAATTTTCTATACTTTTTTTTGTTCGTTCGCTTCTAACCAAATATATTGTTCGAAAAATGTTTTGTCGAAAAATAGAGAGATAGAAAAAAAAACTCATCACAAAGAAACAGCAACAACGCATTTCATTGCATTCATAAAATGTAAAATAATAAAATCGATTAATGCACGTTCGAGCGATTCACGCTTGAGTGACGGATGCAATTTTAGAATATAGAAAAAAAAACGAGAGAGATAGAAAGTTTAAAAATCACTTGTTGTGCGAAAAAAAAAATAAAAATTTATGCCAAATAGCAATTGATTCAGTTTATCATCAGATAAATGCATTTTTCATATCTTGGAATAAATAAAAAAAATAAATAAAATATAATAATAATAAAAAATACATCAAATGATACTTTTTTGTTTGAAATTCAATCAGATTTATTTATGTCAAAAATTATTTTTTTTAGAAAATAATAAAAAATGCCTCAAAGGACTTTTTTTGAACCAGAAACCGCTAAACGATAAAAACTACATTTATTGATTATTTTATAAATTCATGGTTACAGAAAAAAATTAAATTATTCAAAATACGTATATCTGATTTCCACATGAGCAATTATTTTTCATACGTGAATTATGCAAAGAGATTTTTTTTTGTTACTTCCAGAATGATGCATGAATATTTTTTTTTATTTTTGAATTTTTTTACCTTAAAGAGGATAAAAAAAATATATATTTAAATATTTATAATAATATTTTTTTAAAATTTATAAAAATTTATATTTTATTTATATATTTAAAAAAATATTTAATAATATTTATATTTTATTTATATTTATATTTATATTTATATTTATATTTATATTTATTTATATTTATATTTATATTTATATTTATATTTTTATTTATATTTATATTTATATTTATATTTATATTTATATTTATATTTATATTTATATTTATATTTATATTTATATTTATATTTATATTTATATTTATATTTATATTTATATTTATATTTATATTTATATTTATATTTATATTTATATTTATATTTATATTTATATTTATATTTATATTTATATTTATATTTATATTTATATTTATATTTATATTTATATTTATATTTATATTTATATTTATATTTATATTTATATTTATATTTATATTTATATTTATATTTATATTTATATTTATATTTATATTTATATTTATATTTATATTTATATTTATATTTATATTTATATTTATATTTATATTTATATTTATATTTATATTTATATTTATATTTATATTTATATTTATATTTATATTTATATTTATATTTATATTTATATTTATATTTATATTTATATTTATATTTATATTTATATTTATATTTATATTTATATTTATATTTATATTTATATTTATATTTATATTTATATTTATATTTATATTTATATTTATATTTATATTTATATTTATATTTATATTTATATTTATATTTATATTTATATTTATATTTATATTTATATTTATATTTATATTTATATTTATATTTATATTTATATTTATATTTATATTTATATTTATATTTATATTTATATTTATATTTATATTTATATTTATATTTATATTTATATTTATATTTATATTTATATTTATATTTATATTTATATTTATATTTATATTTATATTTATATTTATATTTATATTTATATTTATATTTTATTTAATTTTTTAAAAGAAAGAAACCAGACGCTTCCATTAAAATTTTCGTCTTCATATCTCCCATATTTTGTAGTAAACTCATTAATTATCTCTAAAGTGCATAATAAGCCTTTTTATACGAAAACACTCTTACACGACAAAATATTGCATCTCTTTTTAAGAAACCTGTCAGAATGTCACTCCCCTTTTTCCTCTCAAAATTTATGACACATGTAGAGAATTTTACTTTCGCACAACGAAGAGATGACGACGACGACGACGAGCTGTTATTAAAATACTTTGCGCGCAAATTTATTATCTAAAGAAGCATTTTAATATGGTGAGCACGGAACGCGCCGCACCGTAAGAAAGTGATATATTTCGAAATTATTTATCATGCAGCAGCAACGACGGCTCAGCAGCGAATAAACAAAATATATAAGATAAACAACAACCGAGAAAATGGCAAAGTCGTTATGAGTGTGATGGCAAGGCGAGCGAGAGACATGTCATTAATGATTGTTTTTTGTCGTAATTTTTTTCATGTTATTTTTATTATTTGTTTACTTTCGTGATGTTGTGCTCAGTATGAAAATCATCAAAAAGACAACGACACAAAAAAAGTCCCAGATAACGTGCATTATAATTTATGATGTCGAGATAATCCTTTTTTTCGGTGACTCAGATTCCTCGTGAATGAACGCAGAGCAGTGCAAAATGAACACAAAACACAAAAAAGACATTTGTGGTCGACAAAAGAGAATAAAATAACTATTTTTAATGACACTTAATGGTACGTGAAGCTAAATGACTTGTCTTTATTTATTATTGTTCTGCATGTTAAATTTACTTTTTTTTTCTTCTGTGGCACTTTCTTACTAATGCTACTGACGACATTCTCATAATTGGACAAGATAATTACACTTTATAGGAAATTGTGGCTTTTATTTAACCACGATTGCACTTTGGACGACAATTTGTTCGCAAGATAAACTCAACAGACGAAAGTTAATGCCAAAAAAGAGTTTCAGACACTTTAAAAAGTAGTTTAAATAATAAAATTATCCTTTATTATTCAAATATGGCATCATCTTTTCCATATTTATTTCTTTCTTTACTTTTTCTTTGTTCTAAAAAACGTTTTTCTTTCTTTTTGTAACACACACAACAATACATGAAAGAAAATTCAAACCGTTCTAACGTAGCATTACATGCAGTAGAATAAATAAACTTCAACAAACAAATCCTAAAAAAAGTTTTATTTAAGGCATTTCAAGAATGAAAATAAAAAATTTTATGAAGGAGTTTGGGTCTTTCTGTCGAAAGTTATTAAATTAAAAAAAATAAATGATTTGAAATTAATTTTAATTTTTAAATTAATTTAAATTAATTTATTAAATTAAATAATTTAATTCATTTTAAAAAATTTTTTAATTTAATTTAAATTAAATAATTTTTTAATATTTAATTTAAATTAAATTTATCAAATAATTTATTTTATTAAATTAATTAATTTAATTTTTGAATTATTGAAATAAATTAAATTATTTATAAATTAATTTTTTAAATTTTAAAAGAAATATTTTTTTAAATTAATTAATCAATTTTAAATTTGCATTGGGATTAAATATTCAAAGAAAAATTGTATCTGATTTTCAAATTGTAACAACCCAAAATGTGACTCGGGACAAAAAATTTAAATTTGCTTTGGAAAAAAAATATAAGAATTATTATATTAGAAGAATTATAATATTAAAATAAAGTAAGGTTTAAAAAACCACGTGGTTAAATTCCACAAATTAACAAAATTTTCAAACTTAAAACTTAAAATGTGCCTTGGGTCAATAAGTCAGAATGTGTATTGGGGTAAAAAAATGTGCTTTGGGATGAAAATTCAAAAATTCTAATGAAAAATGTTCATTAGGTTATGTAACAAAGTCACGTGGTTCAAAATTTTTAAAATTTTGTGCTTGGTTTGGATTAATTGAAATAATGAAATACTTACTGGGTCTGAAATCAAAATGCGATAAGATCATTTATACCTCTGCTAACGACAGTTTTCAGTATTTTTCTTCGTAAGTTGTTGAATTGAAACAAATGCTGGCTCCTGTAGGTATGTGCAATGTCATGCGATGAGGGTTGTACTCGAGCTCGATGTCTGCCAAATATTGATTTTAGAATTTTATTCGAGTCTCTCTATATGCATAATGTATAATAATGTTGTCATCGGGAGCATATTTATCCATTTTTGTTGCTGCTTATATTTATTCTTGCTTCTTCTTGTGTGTTAGTATGGCAAAACTTTATCAAATGATGATAAACTTCATTAATTTTTCGGCATAATTTAGTTTTCCACAAACGTGTCATCAGCAAAGTTTTCAAAAAAAAAAATAATTGTACTTGTTGCTTGTTGGCATTGTTGTTTACCTCACAGTTCGACGCAACATGATTATCGTTATTATTTTTATTAATATTTAAAGAGAACCGAAACTATTTGTTTATTTATTCTCTGTTGCATGTCCGCATTTAAATATTTATCTTCTTTTGTGTGGCTTGTTACAAGCAACAAGAGATCCTTGTTTTCCATCATGATTATAATATAATAAAAACTTGATTTTATTAAGGAAACACTTTCATTCATCACATCATCTCCGCAAGGAATCTTTCCCTTTAAAAGTTTGAAAATATCGTTATTATGGAAAAAATTGAGCTTCAGGCATTTTATTCTTGAATAAAATTATATTTTATATAAATTTGAAAGTTTTCGCTTATTTTGCGTTATATAATAAATACATGCAAAAGGAAAAGCGGAGGAAAATGTTATGTAAAAAGGCAACAGATATTGGCTGTTATTGTTATGATTATATTATTATTATAAAAAATGTTTGATAAAACTCGAATTTTACGCAGAGGGTTCGTTTTAACACAAAAAACTATGATAAAAGAATCTTTTTTAGTGAAAATTTATTGGAAAAGTTGAAGACAAAAAGGAAAAGCTTTTTTGCTTATTTTGCACTTAATACAGATTATATGATTATTATTAACTTAATATAAACATTTTCCTTCCTTGAAAGTAGTTTGATAAAAAAACTTGAAAAAATGTTCGTAACATAAATTTTTGATTTAAATCGAAAATTTATGACGTAATAAATGTGAAATGTAATCCAAAATAACTCATGTCGTTCCTTTTGATTGAGCTCAGCATGTGATTTGTGTCTTTTTGTTGATAGGTAATAACGTTGGAAATCAAAAAAATCATGATTTATCTCTATTTGAACCATTTGTCTTTAGATTTTCTCCAATATTTTGTTGGAAAATGATGATTGATTCTCCTTTTTTCTACCTACACAAAAATTTCAAGGAAATAAAATGAAAGATGGGGAAAACTTTCACAAATTTGTTATTTATGGCAAAATAAATCTTTTACCAATCTGTGAGTGTTGATATTTTTTTTGTGACTTTTTGTCATAATGGAGTAAATTATTTGATCCAAGGCTGCAAAACTTATTAAGTCAAAAATATTTGACTTAAGCTTAAGGTTAAGTGAAAGTTGCAAAAAAATTTGACTTAAGTCAAATTAATTACATTTTTTTTTAAATTTTTTTAACTTTTACTTAAACTTAAGCTTAAGATAAACGAAAAAAAAATTCTCAAGTAAAAATGATCAAATTAGGGCTGCAAAAACTTATGACTTAAACTTAAGCTTCAAAACTTATGTGACTTAAACTTTAACTTAAGTTTTAATTTAAAAAAAACAATTTGACTTAATAGATTTTTCACTAAAGCTCAAGTTGAAGTAAAAGTTAAGATAAGTCAAAGGTTAATTTTTTTTTTTGGATTTTCAACCAAATTTTGAAATAAATATAATTTTTAAAAATTTTAAAAAAATTATATCTTTCTCAAAATTTTGTTGAAAATCAAAAAAATATTTAACTTTTGACGTATTTTAATTTTTACTTCAACTTGAGCTTTATTAAAAAGTCGATTAAGTTAAATTATTTTTTTTAACTAAAACTTAAGTTAAAGTTTAAGTCTTTAAGCTCAAGTTTAAGTCATAAATTTTTGCAGCCCGTATTTGATCATTTTTTCATGAGGCGAATTTTTTTTCGCCGCTTATCTTTTATTCTACCTTTCACCGTTAACCTCTTAATTGCTTCCATAAACAATGTTTGAGCCATTAACACCTTCATCTGCCTCGATAATCATTAAAATAACGACAATCCAATCGCCGAAGCACACTCAAAGATTGTTATGGCGTGTCTCACTATTTGATATTTATTTTATTGCTCGCCATATTATTCAAATACTTGTACTCTTGTGGAAGAATAATTGAATGGATGTGATAAAATATCACAAAAAAAGCAGAGAAAAAGTAGAAAAAAAGGGAATATAATTTTATTACGCAAAATTCGAGGCACGTCCTTCCATAAAAAGAAAGCTTATGTGTTGGAATTCTTGTTGCATTACCATATTTGTGCGTGTTTCATACTTTGTCCATTTAATTTCTTCTTCTTTCTTTTTATGCCGTAAAAGTGTGTGTTTATTACGCGGAGGACGAGACGAGGACTGAACAAAAACACAACTCGAAAAAAAGAGGATTAGTGCCTTTAACGTTAAAGTTATGTAAAAAGTTTTATTTATTTATTTTATCTTTGAGTATTTCTGTTCCTTTTTTTGTTTTAGGAAAGAGGACAAAAAAAGTGCAAAAAGCACAGGAATATACAGAGATTAATTTTATTGCGAAGAAAGTGTCCCAAAGAAAAAAAAATGGACAGGAAATTGTTTACATGAGAAAATCTAACAAATGATGTTCAAAATAAATTACTGCGGTAATCCCGAAGTTTATTTAAAATTTTGTTTATTTTCCGTTATTGGGTCACTCATCCAGGATAAAAAATGTTGTATCGAGAGAACTTTTCCATCAAATTGTTCAAGTTCGATGTAAACAAGTTAATCAAACGCAAGATGAGTCCATTTTATCAACTTAATGCGTTACGTAAATAAAATGTAAACGCTTCTATTGTAGTCTCTCTCGATAGACTTGCATGCACATGGAATTGTTGTGTAAACAAAATTAATGGTGTTTATTCGAGTTGAATTTATGCGAGAGAAGTGCTAGTTTGTTGTGATGCATAAAATTTGAATAATTTCATTCAGCTAAATAACATAGAATACCGAAAACAGCCTCTTGAGATAAACTCTCAAAAAAACTTAATGCCTCATTTACTTCATAAATCTTCCAGCTGCGGATATCCTTTAATCCCACAAATTTCGTACTAATTCCCTTAATTGAAGTCCAGGCAAAACTTTTTTAATCAACTTTTAGATGCGCCATGGCGATAAAAACAATGCGAACTGTCAAACGGGAAACCACGCAAACTCTTCCCTATGGGCGAAAAATGGATTAGATTGATCGCTTAAGGGATCAATTTGTTCCGTTAAGGGTTCAATTTGTGCCCTTAAGAGATCAACCCCCTGATCCGCCTTTCAAAAAGTTGGTCATTTTGATCCTTAAGAGATCAGATCCCTTAAGAGGTCAAATTGATGAATCCCTTTAAGAGATCTTAAATATTTTGATCCCTTCGAAAGGAGATCAAGTTGATCTCTTAAGGGAACCCTTAAGGGATCAAATTGAACCCTTAAGGGATCTTAAGAAATTTTTGATTCCTTAACAGATCAATTTGTTCCGTTAAGGGTTGAATCTGATCCCTTGATCCCCTTTGGAGTTGATCATCCGCAGACCCCAAAATGAACCCTTTAAGAGATCATTTTGATCCCTTAAGAGATCAATATGAACCCTTAAGAGGTCAAATTGACTTCTTGAAGGGACCTCTTAAGATCAAAATATCAAATCAGTTTTTTTTGGTTCGCGGATTATCAACTCGAAAGGGGATCAGGTTGATCTCTTAAGGGATCAGATTCAACCCTTAACGGAACAAATTGATCCCTTAAGTGATCAAAAAATTCCTTTAAGGGATCAATTTGACTCCTGAGGGGTCAACCTGATCCCTTAAGGGTTCAATATGACCCGTTTTTCACCCATAGGGTTGCTTACATCATGACCTATAAAGCTTTGCCCGCCGTTGTTTATTCTGCAAATAGGCGAGTTGTTCATCATTTGGTCCATTAGCTTCTTTGTGTCTTCCGCCATTGGCATGGCTTTTAAGCGGCTTTCGTGTTTCGTTCAAAGCCAATAAGATACGTGATAACAACAGGAGCGCCTCATCAATTATTATTTTATTATCTGATTTGGTTGTTTGTCGTTTGAAACTCAATTCGACCCAATGTACGACGAAAGCGACGACGAACAAGTTAATTAAATCTGTTTTCGGGGAAACGCGAAAAAGGATCAAAAGTTGCAATGTCATTGTGTCTCAATCGAAATGAAAGGACTTTACTTGTTGTTATTGTTGAAGGATTAAAATTTATGGCTGCTTTTTGTCGGAAAAATAAATGGAAATAATGACCCAAAATGCTAATTACCCAACGATATATATTGTAGGGTTTTTGTGTAATGATGACGACGACGATAATAAACAGTGAAATAATTTATTCGTATTTTTATCACCATTCTCTCCCGTTTTTTTTTTCGTTACAGAATCAAGTTGGCGTACTAAATAACAACAATAATGGCAATATAAATAACAATAATTCACAAGAAGAGCCACGACGAAAGAAACATGAAGCATCACGTCCGAATCATATTTTACTATTCACAATATTAAATCCACTTTATCCCATAACAGTGGTAAGTACAAAAAAAAAATATATATATTTCTTGGGTTGTAAATATTTTCTTTTTTTTTTTGGCGATGTATATTTTTGCATTCACTTTATTTGGCTAACGAATTTATAATTTATTCGGAAGAACAAACACAAACAAATATAAAAGAAGCAACCGTGAAAGGATCTTCAACAACTTTTGTGTTTGTTTATTTTATTATTTTTTTTTTTTCTGTTAGTTGTCGACAACAACTGCCGACGCATAAAACAGTCAAATTCCGGTGTTAACAACACTCGAAGCAATAAGCTGAGGGATTTTGGTGTCTACAGTTTTGTCTTTGCAACAAGCGCGTGACCAATGTACGACTTAAACCATAAGAGTAATTTTTTATGGTCATAATCTGATTGTTGAAAGAAGGAAATCTTCAAGATGACCAACAAATTTATGAAAAAACTTTAATTTTTCGTTGAGAACATAAATTTTACTTTTAAATTAATTTTATTTTTTTATAAATTTATTTAAATTTTTATTGAATTAAAAAAAATTAAAATAAAAATTAATTAAACAATAAAATTATAATTAAATTTTTTTAATTGAATAATTTTAAATAATTTTCAAAAAAATTTTATTAATAAATTTTTGGAAATTAAAATTTTTAAAAAATAAAAAAAAAATAATAAAATAAAAATAATAATGAAGAATTATTCAATTTAATTATTTAATTTAATTTTTTTTTATAAATTATAAAATTATTTGAATTCTTACTTATTTAATTGAATAAAAAATTTAAATTAAATTAAAATTTATGAATTTTTTAATTAAATATTAAATTAATTTTATAAGAATTTTTTGATTTTTTTCAAATTCAACATTTTTATTTATTATTTTTACTATTTACAGTAAAAATTTTTTGGAAATAAATCAAAAAATATATTTAAAAAAAAATTATTCTCAAATCAATTTTTAAAATTTTTTTCTGATTTTTTTTAATAATCATTTTTTATATTTTTATTTATTTTATTTTTTTATTTTTTTTTTTATCAATTATTTTTTTTATTTTCTGGAAAAAAACAGAATTCTGGAAAAAATAATTTGATATGTTCTTTTGTTTTATAAAAGTTTTACAATTTTCTCAGAAAAATGTCTGCAACAGAATTATCTCCATATCAACACTAATTTTCATAGAAAAACATGCAAAACGAGCTTCTGAATTTCCTCTTGTAACATATTGCGGATTTAATGAATATTTGATTGCTTTTTCAAAAAGTAGTTTTTGAATCATTTTATTAAATTTTTGGGGTTGAGATTTTAATTTATTAAAAAAAGGCAAAAATTTTGACTTTTGCTTTTTGAAATTTTCAAGAATCCAATACAATATCAATTATTTTTCAAAGCAACTCTTCAAATATACATTTCCAAATACAAATGCAATAAACTTCATTCGTCACTGCATCGCTTCCAAAAATATAAAACAACTGAAATACCGTCGCCGCATCATTTTGTGTCATGGAGACCCATGTGAAATTATGCTATGACCTTTTTCAATATTTTTGTACAAACAAAAGTTACATAAAAAAACACAACATGGAACCTTCTGATGGTTTTCATAAAGTACACAAAGTACTCAGTACTAGATATTCAAATAAGCACTACGTGGTTTTCCTCTGTTTACTTTTTCCGTCTATGAAATCCACACATAGGCGAAGAGGATCTCGTAGAAATTGCTTTTGCAATCATATTTCACTTATTATTTTAGGCTTTTATTCGTAAAAGTCCGTGTGTACTTTACTCTTTACAGCATGTTGTGTCTCGTTAGCGTTTATTATTTTATAACTTTCACATAAAATGACTTGACTTAGGTTAACTAATATGGTTTCCTCTTTACGTTTTGTGAAACTTTTGTTCTTGAACAAAAGCTCGTCGTCGTCGTTTTTTGAAGGATATTCAGTGTCGAAATTGCATTTCAAGGGGCTTTCGATTTTAAGCCCTTTTTTTTAATTTTATCGAATATTTTTTGCTTGGTTTGAATTAATTGGTAATTTTTGATATTTTAAATTTTTTTTAAAACTTACCTCCGTCACTGAAAAAATATTTTAACCATCATCCAGGATAATGATGAAAAGTTACTGTGGTCTTTTGTTCTCCGCTAATGAAAAAAACAAGCCTTTAAAATTACAACATTATTAATTCAAAGCTTTTTTTCTGTGGCTGAAATTTAAAGAGGGAACACATGACAGAATCCAATAAATTCTTATTTTCCGTGACTCCATCAGTTGATTCGGGTAAATCTCTGCGGTAAACAAAATATCAGTTTATTTTTTTTTTCGCTATTTGGTTGTTGTTGGATTTGTTGGCTGATGATGGGCTAAACATGGCTTCCAATATAAAAGACGTTAAAATTTTGCAATTTATCGCTCTCGTGGGGATTTGGATCACATCAAATATAATGAAGTGCATCCCCTCATGTTTTTTTTTTCGTTTCATGATAGTCCGCAGATTTATTGGAATCTTTTAATCCAAAATGAATGACGTCCCCTTGTCGATCTGTCCGAAAAAATATAAACCAATTCTGAAAAATAAATAATTGGTTAATCTTTTTATTTGTCGTTCGTTTGACCAGCGATGGAGACGCCTGGTTTTTTATAAAAAAATAAAAAAAAAATAAATAAATAAAATTAATTTAAAAAATAATAAAATAAAAATAAAAAATAATAAAAAAAAAAAATTAAAAATTTAAAAAATAATAAAATAAAAAAATAATTAAATTAAAATAAAATAAATAAAATAAAATAAAAAAAATAAAAAAAAAAAAATAAGAAAAAATATAATTTGTTTTTGCGTCACAAATAATTCCATTTATCTCTGCATCTGGTTACTGAGAGAAAAGGTGATGCACTTCCATTACATTCACGAGTAAGTTGCATCCTCCTTATTTATATAAAAAAATACATATAAATGCATGGAAAAATGAATAATGTATCATCATCGTTGTATATCCGTCTTGCATTAGATTTACGTCTTTCTCCTCCTCTCACAGATTTTTTTTTCCTTTAGTCTTCATGACAACACAACTCAGTAAACTTTTTTCGCATCCACATTTCCACATCCAGATATAATAAAAATGTCTCTAACTGTGACATTAGGGCACTTTGCATCCCATTATATATGCAATCCTTGCTGCTTTTTTGTGTGACATGTTAGGAGTTGATACAAAATACACACACACAAGCAAGGAACGAAACAGGAACGAAAAGAAAAATGTCAGAGATTAGTAGAGGAAAAAAATATAAAGTTTGAAAAGAGGAAACGTTTATGTATAAATTTTCATTTATATCGTTCCGTTTTTTTTTCGTAAGCGTGGCAGCAGCATAGCGCATTTATTTGTTTTTCGTATTTTTTTAAAAGACAGACTAAACAAAACTCTGCGCGGTTTTTAATATAGAAAAAAGTATGTTTGAAACAGATTTACGTGACTTCCTTTTTGATACGTAACTAGATTTTAATGAAGGAATCTGTGTGACGTCACACGCGAATGTTACAGGGATGGAGAAAATTTTAAGTTTTTTAAAGGAAAATTTGATAAAAATTCTTTTAAGATATTTGAGCTTAAAATTCGTCAATAGAATAATTTTTTGACTCAAAATTTATTTTTTGTTAATTTTTGACCCAGTTCACAATTTAATTCTGAAACCTTGAATTTGAATTTTTTGACCCAATGAACAATTTCTAAAATTTAAACAATTTTTTTTGCTTTAAATTTTTTTTTCAATTCAAAAATTTTTCCTGAAATTACTTTAAAATTGAAAAAAAATTTTTTTTAATGAATTTATTTGAAATTTAATTTAAGTCAAATTTTCGACCCAATGCACAATTTAAAAATTCAAATAATTGTTTTTTTTTTTAATAAAATTGAGTTTCAATGATAAAATTTTTGCTGAAATTAATTTAAAAAAAATCAAAGAAAATTTTTTAATAAATTTATTTTGAGTTATTTTTAAGAAAAATTTTCAACCCAATGCACAATTTGAAAATTTAAATATTTTTTCTTTGTAATTTTTTTTCAACATTAAAATTTTTTGCTGAAATTGGTTCAAATTTAAAAAGAAAAAATGAAAAAAAAATAATTCGGAATTTAATTTTTGACCTAATGCACAATTTTAAAATTAAAATAATTTTTTTGGGTATAATATTTTTTTTCAATCCTAATTTTTACTAAAATTACTTTAAAAAATACAGTGAAAAATTTTTAATAAATTTATTTTTAATTCAAGTTATTTTAAATTTTCGACCCAATGCACAATTTGAATTTTTTCAATATTTTTTTCCTTCATAATTCAGTTATTTTAAAAATTATATGAAAAATTTTTTAAAAATAAAAAAAATGAAAATATTTTTAATTCTTGATTATTTTTGACAAATTGCATTAAAGTTACAGCTCTGTAAATCAAAAATAATTTTTATTTTTTGATATTTTTTTTACTACAAGATAAACTCTTGAAAATCCATAAAAAATATGAACTACTAATTTCAAGTATTCTTCATACATGAAACTTTACCCAATAAAAGCGTCTGAAGAGAATGCGAAAAGAACAAGAAGGAAATTAATAGCTGCTAAATACCGATAAAGAAGACAAATGTCACATAAGCGATTAGGTTACGGTCTCCTTCTACGGGATACGATTAAATGATGCTTCAAATATTTACGGCAATCATCCGTCAGTGTGTTGTTTTCGTCGCAGCAAAAAAGACAAATACACTTTACAGTCATTTTCTTGTTTACAAAAGGCACTTTTCTATCGATAATCATAATGAAAAGCATACAACAGGCTACTTTATCATCTGGTGCAGAGAAGATAAAAACACACACATGCCGGAGCAAAATGGATCGTGAATAAGTGGCAAGATTCGAAAAAAAAACCCTCTTTACACAAGTTAGTCAGTGTTGTGATTCGATAAACTTCTTTGACACACAAAATTAGAAGAAGAGACATGGGTAGACAAAATATGACAAAAAAAGAGGGATATTGAATGTCCGATAAAAATGCTTTGTTTATGTCTGCCAAACGAGCAGAGGACAAGGTTAATCAAATCTCGGCTTCGATCGCCATGTCAAGGAACGTTAAACTAAATTAATAATCGGATTATTTTTGTTTTCCAATCTGTTGTCTCCTTTTTTTTCAAAAGAGACGAAAAATACCCAAGAAAGAGGTAAAAACACGTGTAAGGCAAAAAAAAAACGTTGGAATTTATTTTAATCTGCGGTGAAAATTCCTTTGCGCACCGCAGCTGAAAAACAAGCGAATGAAAAATAAGAGGAACGATGCCACATTGAATTATTTTCAATTAACATGGAAAATGTAGTAAAATTTTAAGTTTCTCTGTGCGAAAAACATAAACTTTTTAACAACTACGACCTTTTATTACTTATTCATGCATTTTTCATCGTGTAACACTTTTCACTCGGAGACTCCCTTCTCGTCTATGGAGGGAGAACGAAAGAGGTGAACTATGAAAAATTCAAAGGAAAGTGTTGCAGTTAATATTTTATTTTTTTTTCTTGTAACACGACAAGCACTCTTCTGGAACACAGAAATTGAAGCTGAAGGTAGAAACATTTTACAGAATTTAAGCCAGCGGGAAATTTTAGAAATTTCACACGATGTCCATTAAATTTTAGGCTTGTTTGATTTTTTCACTTCAAAATTGTTGCAGGTTAAAGGTGTGTTAAGAAGTTTCACTTTAGAAAATTATTTTATGATAAAAAATGCAAAATTTTATTATTTATAAAAAAAAATTGCCTTGCCATGTTACTTCAATCTGTGTTACGAAGTAATATAAAAAATTATGCTGAACCGTAATGCAGTTTGTGAATTTTTTATACGTAAAACTTTCCATTTAGTAAAGTTGCTGTATAACTAATTTTTCGATTTGAGTAGAGATAGATACTAAAAATGTGCATTGGGACAAAAGTATTTAATGTGAATTGGGGTAAAAATTTCAAAATGTCAACTGGGGCGAAATTTTTATATGTGTTTTGGATAAAAAATTTTCAATTATGCATTGGGTCAAAAATTTTGAATGTGCATTGGGCCAATTAAATTAAAATGTCAAATGGGGCAAAAATGATGAATTTACATTGAGTCAAATTTTTTAAATGTGCATTGGGTCAAATTTCTTGAATGTGCATTGGGACAAAAGTATTTAGTGTGAATTAGGATAAAATATTCAAAATGTCAACTGGGGCGAAATTTTTAAATGTGTTTTGGGTAAAAATTTTCAATTATGCATTGGGACAAAAATTTTAAAATGTCAACTGGGGCAAATTTCGAGTGTATAATACTTTAAAAAGTTAAAATATGCACTGGGATGAAAAATCGTTACATAGGAAGTTGTACGTATGTTTTTCTAAATCAAGTTACTTGATGGCAAAAAGTTCACTGGTTAAAAAAATTGTTTTTCTTTTATAGAGCAACACTTCCTGCTTTAATTTAATCTGCTTATAAATGAAGTTCATTTTCTACTTTTTTCAAAAAAAAATAAAAATTTTTTGTGGGACAATTTCAAATGCGGAAACAACTTTGCGTCGACCTATGATGCAAATTTTATTTCTCTTGTCTTTTCATGCTTTTTATCTCGAGAAAATTTATACATGCAATAAAGTGCTCTATGCTCATGCTGGGGACAGGCAGCAAGTAAATCCTTTTACAATATTTATGAGCGGATGCTTTTCATCTTGTTATATTATTATTATTGTATCCTCTGTTCGATGGGTCTCTTGTCTCTTGTTCTGAAGAGGTCGATTTTGCCATTTTATAATAATAAAAGATGTCTAATAATAGGAAAAATTTATTGTTTATCATAAAAATAGTCACATTTTTTCTTTCTTTTTTTTCTCTTTGCAGGAAGTTTTACACACCATATCACAACCACATGGACAAGTGCAGAGAATTGTCATCTTCAAGAAGAATGGCGTACAGGCGATGATAGAATATCCTTTTTCAAAATGAATTTTAATAACAATATTTTAAAGCTGATTTATTTTTGTTTACGTTGAGCTATTGGAAATATTTTTTTTTGACATATTTCTCATATCTAATCAAGTGAAGATATTTTTTTTCCTTCCGTTTATGCTTGATTTCATCGTGTGTCTCTTGTGTAAACGAGCTTAAAAGGAGAATATGTCAAGTGTATATTTTGTTTTTCAATATCCAGTTTATCGTTTTATTGATGAAAAGTATTTGGAGAAAATTACTTGAGTGCATTTTTTAATTACGGGATAAAAATTAAATATTTTTCACATTTTCTTACTCCTCATATAAAAATTTTATTCTATATTAAATTTTATATAACTTTTAAACTACTTACTTCAAATTCTTAAAATGTTGAAATAATTTGAGAAGTTTTTTCACTTTTTCACATTTATGTATTACAATTTTGTAATATTTTTCAATTTTTTTTAAAATTAACAGATTTTTAAAAACTTTTGATCTAAAAAATTTATATTGATAAAAAAATCAATTTTATACTCCTCAATTCACAAATTTGTACTCCTCATAACCAAAAATACTCAAAATCCTATTTGAAAAATTTTAATTAATTTTTTTTTCATAATTTTCTTCGAGAAATGCATTAAAAAAGTTGTTTACGACCGATTCAAAAATTTCTCCTATGATAATAACAAAATTTTTTCCATAAATATATTTTTTTGGGTCGTTGTCACTTACTGTGTCAGTAGTAGATATTCTTGTTTGCGTGTTAAATACCCATATAATATTTTTTTCCTTTCATATCAACAACGAAGGAACGAAAAAAAACAAGATAAATATTTATCACCTTTTTCCATGATTTTTTTTGCGTTACTTATCCTTCTTCGTTGCGCAAATATTTAGCAATTTATGAAGGTTCATCGAAAAAAAAATTTTTTTAGCGGTTTCGAAGATTATCGCGATATTTATCGCTAAATATTTAATACAACTTATCAAATTTCAATTCAAAATATTTTTTTTGTGATTCAAAAAAGCTTCAAATCTTTCATGGATTAATAGTTGATTGATTCGAAGCGCACAAAAAGTATCGAAATTGTTCGCGTGCTTTATCATACAGTCAGTTGGTTGGTTATTTTTAGTTGAAGTAACCTAAAAATTCTCTATCTACTTCGTGATAAAAGCGACACATTTTTCGTTGTGTGAAATCGCACAAGCGGCAAGCAAGCAGAAAAAATAGCAAACACTCGCAACCACACATGCCCGAGTTGAACCATGTCATTTACACTGATGAAAATTTAAAATCAATCCGTCACATCAGCATGATTGATGGCCTCTATTTAATTGACTCGACATACGAACATCGAGGAGCATCGAGTGTTTTGCAAAGATTTTCGTTGGGCGTTATTTGTGTTTTGCATGTGCTGCTGATAAAATTACTATCGGGAAAAATGCTTAGAAATCGGATATATATGATGAATTTTCCTAAATTTCATAGCTTAGCTGATGCAATGTAGGATTTTTGGTTACAGGAGGAATTTGTTTTCTGACCGAACCATGTAAATATTTATGAATTTCACTTGTTTTTGGTGATTGATTTTCTCGTTGTTGCTTCTGATATTAGAAATTTGATTCTTTATATATGAAAATTAAAGTTGAAATAATTTCATATTGAGTCAAAAAAAATTTTTTTTTTATTTTTTAAAAGAATATTTAAAATTCTAAAATTTAAGAAAATTTAAAAACTTTAAAAAAATACGAATTTAAAAAAAATTAAATTTTTAAAAATGTTTAAAAAATAAATTAATTAAAAAAATTAAAAAAATATTATTAAAAAATTATTTCATATAAAGTCAAAATTTTATTTATTTTCTTTAAAGAATATTTCAAATTAAATTTTTATTTATTTCATAAATTTATATCTAAAAAAAATTATTTTGTTTTTAATTTTAAAAATAAAAAAAAATATAAATTTTAAAAAATTATTAATTAAAAAAAAAAAATAAAATAAAAAAAAATAAAATAAAGTAATTTTTAAAAAATTTAAATATTTTAAAAATTAAAATGAAACCGAGAATGACATTTAAAAAAAATTAAAAAAAAACAATAAAAAATTCTTTTAATAAAAAAATAAATATTATTTTCGATTTTTTTTAAATCGCTTAAAATCCATTAATTAATTTTTTAAACTGTTAATATTCGTCATTTTGAAAAAAAAGGTTTAAATTTTTTTTTAAATTAATTCATTTAAAAATATGTGAAATTTTTAATTCATCACAAAAATCCAGCTAATTTTCTGAAGTAAAATAAATTAATTAGCACAAAAACGAGAAATTTTCCATATGCAAAAGTTTCTGCTACTTTTAGCATGGTTCACTAATTTAATAGGTCATTAATGGACAAATGCACAAGAATTCTGACAACTTGCAAATCATTCGATTATTATATTTTCGCATCGCTTCAAACGACAATCTGTTAAAAATTTTTCAAAAGAATTTCTTTTCAGTTTGTAATTTCCTTGGCAATTGCATTTTCCATTCTTTGTGAGGCGTGATAAAAAATGTGTGTCATCAGTCTCTTTTTTGTTGCTCACTTTTCTTCCAACAATAAAAACAGCGCTAATAATAATGGCCATTTTAAAAACTTTTTAATTTTCCACTGTTGGAATGCTTTTGTGTCGAGCGACTTTCGTGCAATATGCGACTGACTCGAGTCAATATTAGTAATAATAACATTCGTCGTCGTCGTCGTCGTTGTCGTAGAATGAAAATGATAAACGACTTGTAGCTTGCGAAACTTTTTTTTTAATATAAAATAATGATGATGAAAAAGTCTTTCACTTTAAAAGTTTTTTTTTTCGTTTACCTTTGTTCGAAGTTTTGTCGTTATTATTATTTCATTTGTTCGAGTTGTTTGAGCTATTCGACTGAAAATGTCAATATTTTTCATTTTTTTCTATTATGATAACTTTTACTATTTTACCCTTTTATTGGAAAAGAAAAAAAACTAAAGGACACAAACCTTAACTCTCATTTATCGTCAATTTTTTTTTTTTGGATTTTACGTTTGACAGCATCGAATCAGCTACCCGAGTTCGAGAAAATTTGAATGGATGTGATATTTATTCAGGATGTTGTACACTAAAAATTGATTATGCCAAGGTAAGTTTTTTTTATTATTTTTTTTTACACATTTCTACAATAACGATTGATTAAAATTTTTAAAAACAAAAAAAAATAAAAAATTAAAAAAAAAAAATTTTAAAATTAAAAAAAATAAAAAAAAATTTTTTTTAAAAATAAAATTATTTTATTTTATAAATTTTATTTAAAAAATTTAAAAAATAAAAATTTTTTAAAAAATAAAAAATTAAAAATTTAAAAAAAAAAAAAATAAAAATATTAAAAATTAAAAAAATAAAATTATTTTTTTTAATCAAAAAAATAAAATAAAATTTAAAAAATAAAAAAAAAAATCATTTCCAAAAACTAAAAAAAATTTAAAATTTAAAAATAAAAATTTAAAAATATAAAAAAAAATTTAATATTTTTTTTTAAATTTATTTTTCTCATTTTTACGAAAGGACAATCACGTTCGATTTGATATCTTTTTCCAATAATTTTTTTTCCTATTCAAAAAAATTATTATGTAATTCAATTCGAAGAGTGTCTTGAGTGTGAAAAGTGCGGAATGATACCTTTTTTTTTAAATTGGTTACAATTGATTTTTATTTGTGTACATATGTTATTGTGCATTGTTGAATCCGTGCCAACTAGCACACAGACAGTTGATAAGGTAAAGGGCGAAAAGTGGATTTTGTTACGAAGGAAGTCGGTACGTTCAAGGTCATGTAAATAAATTGAATTTTTGACTTTGTTGCTGGTCAATGAGCTTATCTCGTATTAATGATGAGGATAAATTTCGGTTTTTCCGGCTTGTTATCCATTAGCTGTACTTTATTTCCCTTTTTTTTTCTCCTTAAATAAATGAAGAAAAAAATCGACCTTCGTCATATCCTCCAAATATACATCAATTTGGGATCATAAATCATGCAACGATTTACTTACCTTGTTAGGCAGTCCTTAATATTTTTTTTTTGCTTGCCAACGAAGAAACCACTTGTAAAATTTCTCCAGCGGAAACACAAGCAAAAAATGAAACGACACGTAAAAAATCGATAATGATAGCTCAAAGAAGAAGAAGAGGAAGAAAAACTTTGGTAATATTCGCGCCAGACCATAACGACGATTTTTTTTTTGTTTTTTCATGAATCATCATAAAAATATTACGCGGAATGATGAATGTGTGAAAATGTGTTTTGCAAGAAAAAAAATTTAAAAGCACTCAAGGTGTTCGCCCGTCTCTAAATTTCTTTCAACAAGTGCATATTACGGCACAACAAATCGATTTTCTAACAAATATTCACTTTTTAAAAAAAATTTCCCTCATACTTACTAACCTACGTTTAAGATTTATTTATTTATTTGTGCCCATTTAATATTGGCATTCGGTCAAAATTCAATTAACATTTTATTGTGAATGGGTTCAGATATACGACGGGCGTCGTCGTCGTCATTTTGCAAGACAAGTTTCAATTTTCTAATAATAATAATAAATAAATGTATAAATAATGTAAATGTAATATTTTTCGATCATTTAGATTTACATTATTATTATTTAATTTATTATTAGGAGAACATTTCAATATTAATTGCATGAATTTTTTACAAAGAGGAGGTGCGGTCTAAATAGTAATTGGAATCTTGTGTGTGCTTCCGACGTGAACTTTGCAAACTCCATCGACTTGTGTGTCGATATTTGCATGAAACAAGCAACCTCAGACCTTAATTTTATCAAAATCAGACAGTATTTTGATTTATGTGTGAAAATACTTGTTGGGTTTTCACATGTTTAACGTTGCATGTTGCGCAGAGAGAAAGAGTAAAATAGTGTTTGTAAAGCGATTTCAGTTTATGTTGCTTGTTCAACATGATGATTAATAAATATTTGTGTATAAATAATTCAAATGTTTTCGGTTGTTTTGATCGTGTGGTGTTCATAGTTCAACATTGCAGTGACGGAATAGAGAAAACTATGGATTTTGGATCCTGTTTTGATGAAAAATTAATTTTTTATGAACTTAAGGATCTTAAGTCATAAGTCAAAAAAAGATACATGACTTAAGATCCTTACGTTTATATAAAATTTTGATGATGATTTCTTATGATTCTTACGTTTTGAGTTGCAAAATGAATTGAAATGATAAATTAGAGCCCCTCTGATCAATTTTTATCCATTTGGAGCAAGATTTGACAAAAATGGCTTTGACACAGTTTTTGACACAGTTTTTTTGCTCTTGATTTAGTTTTCAAAACAAAACTGTGTCAAAGAAAAAAATTTTTTTCAGTTTCAATTTTTTAGCAGTTTTGAGTTATAAAATGATTAAAACTGATAAATTAGAGCCCTCTGACAAATTTTTATCCATTTGGAGCAAGATTTGACAAAAATGGCTTTGACACAGTTTTTGACACAGTTTTTTTTGCTCTTGATTTAGTTTTCAAAACCAAAACTATGTCAAAGAAAAATTTTTTTTCAGTTTCAATTTTTTAGCAGTTTTGAGTTATAAAATGATTAAAAATGATAAATTAGAGCCTTCTGACAAATTTTTATCCATTTGGAGCAAGATTTGACAAAAATGGCTTTGACACAGTTTTTTTGCTCTTGATTTAGTTTTTAAAACAAAACTATGTCAAAGGAAATTTTTTTTTCAGTTTCAATTTTTTAGCAGTTTTGAGTTGTAAAATTTAAAAAGTTTTGACAAAAATTTGGAGCAAAACTGGCTTTGTTTTTCAGTTTTTTTTGCTCTTGATTTAGTTTTCAAAACCAAAACTATGTCAAAGAAAAATTTTTTTTCAGTTTCAATTTTTTAGCAGTTTTGAGTTATAAAATGATTAAAAATGATAAATTAGAGCCTTCTGACAAATTTTTATCCATTTGGAGCAAGATTTGACAAAAATGGCTTTGACACAGTTTTTGACACAGTTTTTTTGCTCTTGATTTAGTTTTCAAAACAAAACTATGTCAAAGAAAAAATTTTTTTTCAGTTTCAATTTTTTAGCAGTTTTGAGTTATAAAATGATTAAAAATGATAAATTAGAGCCTTCTGACAAATTTTTATCCATTTGGAGCAAGATTTGACAAAAATGGCTTTGACACAGTTTTTGACACAGTTTTTTTGCTCTTGATTTAGTTTTCAAAACAAAACTATGTCAAAGAAAAAATTTTTTTTCAGTTTCAATTTTTTGGCAGTTTTGAGTTAGAAAATGATTAAAAATGATAAATTAGAGCCTTCTGACAAATTTTTATCCATTTGGAGCAAGATTTGACAAAAATGGCTTTGACACAGTTTTTTTGCTCTTGATTTAGTTTTCAAAACAAAACTGTGTCAAAGAAAAAAAATTTTTTCAGTTTCAATTTTTTGGCAGTTTTGAGTTATAAAATGATTAAAAATGATAAATTAGAGCCTTCTGACAAATTTTTATCCATTTGGAGCAAGATTTGACAAAAATGGCTTTGACACAGTTTTTGACACAGTTTTTTTTGCTCTTGATTTAGTTTTCAAAACAAAACTATGTCAAAGAAAAATTTTTTTTCAGTTTCAATTTTTTAGCAGTTTTGAGTTATAAAATGATTAAAAATGATAAATTAGAGCCTTCTGACAAATTTTTATCCATTTGGAGCAAGATTTGACAAAAATGGCTTTGACACAGTTTTTGACACAGTTTTTTTGCTCTTGATTTAGTTTTCAAAACAAAACTATGTCAAAGGAAATTTTTTTTCCAGTTTCAATTTTT
Source organism: Culicoides brevitarsis (assembly GCF_036172545.1). Lineage (NCBI taxonomy): Eukaryota > Metazoa > Arthropoda > Insecta > Diptera > Ceratopogonidae > Culicoides > Culicoides brevitarsis. Next base: position 8,732,988 of record NC_087085.1, read on the forward strand.
TAGCAGTTTTGAGTTATAAAATGATAAAAATTATAAATTAGAGCCTTCTGACAAATTTTTATCCATTTGGAGCAAGATTTGACAAAAATGGCTTTGACACAGTTTTTGACACAGTTTTTTTGCTCTTGATTTAGTTTTCAAAACAATACTATGTCAAAGAAAAAAAATTTTTTCAGATTCAAGCAGTTTTCATGATTTTTCTGACAAATTTTTATCCATTTGGAGCAGTTTTGACACACAGTTTTTTTGCTCTTGTTCAAAACCAAAACTATGTCAAAGAAAAAAATTTTTTCAGTTTCAATTTTTTAGCAAAATGATTAAAAATGATAAATTAGAGCCTTGACAAATTTTTATCTTGAATTTGGAGCAATGATTTGACAAAAATGGCAAAAAAACCTTTGACACAGTTTCAAACACCTGTTTTTTATGCTTTGACAAAGTTTTTTGTCTGTTTTTAGTTTTGAAGAAATTTTGTGATTAAAAATTTTTTTTTTTTGGCTATTTCTTGATTTAGTTCCATCAAAAAGATTTTAAAAACTAAAATATTGAAAATTAAAAATTTTATCTCCCCCAAATTTTTTTTTTCTCGCACCGTGTCTCGCGCCGTTTCAGTTTCAATTTTTTAGCAGTTTTGAGTTATAAAATGATTAAAAATGATAAATTAGAGCCTTCTGACAAATTTTTATCCATTTGGAGCAAGATTTGACAAAAATGGCTTTGACACAGTTATTTTGCTCTTGATTTAGTTTTCAAAACAAAACTATGTCAAAGAAAAAATTTTTTTTCAGTTTCAATTTTTTAGCAGTTTTGAGTTATAAAATGATTAAAAATGATAAATTAGAGCCTTCTGACAAATTTTTATCCATTTGGAACAAGATTTGACAAAAATGGCTTTGACACAGTTTTTTTGCTCTTGATTTAGTTTTAAAACCAAAACTATGTCAAAGAAAAATTTTTTTTCAGTTTCAATTTTTTTGCAGTTTTGAGTTATAAAATGATTAAAAATGATAAATTAGAGCCCTTTGACGAATTTTTATCCATTTGGAGCAAGATTTGACAAAAATTGCTTTGACATAGTTTTTGATATCAGTTTTAAACTTTTATGCTTGGTTTGGATTAATTGAAATAGATTTAAGAGACATTTCTTGAAAAATTTTTAAATGAACTTAAGGATCTTAAGTCATATATCAAAAAAAAGATACATAACTTAAGATCCTTACGTTCATATAAAAAATTGATTCACTGCTGAAAATAAAAACAAATAATTATTTTTAAAAAAATTTCGGTTAAAATCATACCTTTTTTTCACAAAATCGGTTCTCCATCCTTAACATTTTTATTCAGATGCACCGCATTCACATTTTTATTTTTAGCTACACCTTCGCCGCCGTCGTTTTTTCTTCAAAAATAAATCGCGAATCCGCATGAATCATACTCACATGAATGTTGTCCGCAAGTCACTGTTTACATTTCATTGGCAACTTTTCTAATTTTTGGCATTCTTTCCATCTTTTTTCTACTTGTTTTTATTTTTCTTCTTATTGATATACTTGTCCGGCAAATCCGTTACTCATGTCATGATAAATTAACAGATTTATTCATTCATTCATAAAACTGGAAAACATTTTACGCACTCTACTCGACGAAAAATCAAAGAAAACCGATGTTTACACTTTTTTTGCTGCTGCTCGGTCATTCTTCGTTATAGCACTTTATAAAACAGAACGTAATTTAATTGAAGTCCCAGCTGGGTGTGATTTGACACAAAAGGGGTGCAAACTTACACATGTCCATTTATTTGCATTTCACGTGTTTGCGCTATCAATTTGAAATCCGTGTGAGTGTGTCACGTCAATAAAATCACGAAAAAGCACTTTCAGAGCGTAGATTTTCCCGCTGGGAGAGGATTTTCGCCGTTAATGGAAACGGAACTCACGTAGGTCGTGTCAGCAGCAAATGTTGGAGGAACAAGTAACCCACTGATTGACTTGCGAAAAAGTGTGTTACGAAGGTCAGTGTGGCGAAAATGGAATAAAATGGACAAATTATGTATTTGCGAAAAGTTTTCAAGCTGTTTAAATTTTTTTTGGGGAAAAATTTGTTAAATTATAATTTTTCCTCTCTCTCTTTAGCTCGGTGTTTGGCATACAAAACGAGAAAAACAACAAATTTTAGTTTCACACACTTTTATAATAATAAGAGGGAACGAAACAGAATAAATTACCATGAAAACTTTTTAGACTGAATACCAGGTACTTGTAGGAGAAAAAGGATTTTGAGGCATGTGCGTGTGCTGCTAAAAATTTTAGACACACAAAAAAACTTTTATCGCTGGGAATATTAATCTTGAAAAAGTTCCTTTGTACCTCCGCATGATAAATTGATGATTCCGTAAAAAAAAAATTAAAAACTTTTCATTCCATTAAAACTCGCATCCTTTCAACAACAACAACAACGGGCTGTTGTATCATAAGCACCTGTTATTTATGTAAAATTATGGTTTCCTAATTGGTTTTCATTTGTCGAATTTTCGTATTTTTTGGCATTCGGAAAAACATTTCCGCTTACAATTTTACAGCAATAAATAAAAAATGGGATTTTAAGGGTGTCTCTGTGTTAAATTGTAATTTGCTACAAAAAGCCTCGGAGATCAATTTATAGGGCAATGACTTTCATAAATAAATGGGAGATATGGAAAAAATGCTTACCTGAAATATCTATGAATATTTTTTCCAGCGAGTCATGCGTTGTTGGAAATCGGAATTTAATGTTGTTAATCCCATTAATCAAGTTTGTTGTGGCATATAAATGATGACAAGCAGGATTACAAGATTCGGTTCGATTTGGAAAGAGTGTGAGAGATATCAATATTTTTTTTTGGACATAAAATAAGAGAGGGTCAAGTTTTTTTTTAAATTAAAATTTTATCGGTCCATAAAATATATTTTTTGACATAAAATGTTATGACAGAAAAATATTTTCTTTTTTAAAGGTCAATGCAGATTTCATGTTTTTGTATTTTTTTTATTAAAAAATAATATTTTTTTTATTGAGAAATTTAAGGACTATAAATTTTTTAAAAAATTTTTATTTGATTTTAAAGTTATATAAATTTTAATAAAATTAATATTAATTAAAAATTTTACAGACTGACCTAAATTAAAAAAAATATAATTTTTATTTTTAAGAATTTAAACTGCTAATTAAATTTGATTTAAATAATTTAATTTTTTTTTTTATTTTGTAGAGTTTTGGATTTTTTTATCTTTATTTTTTAATATTCTGTAAATTTATTCAGGTATTTATTTTTATTTTTTTTTAATGTTTCAATTAAATTAAATAACAAATTGAAATAAATTTAATTTATTTAATTAATTTATTTTATTCATGATAATTTAAATTAAAAAGTAATAAAAAATAAACAAATAATAAAAAAAATTAATTTTCATTTTAATTTTAATTTTCAAAAATTAAATTTAATTCGTTAAAATTATTAAATTATTTTTTATTTTTATTTATTAATTAATTTTTTTAATTAAAATAATTTAAATTGATTAACTTTTATTAAAATTTATATATGTAATTTTAAAATAAATAAAAAAAAATTCCTTAAATTTCTCAATAAAAATAATTAAATCAAAATATTATTAATTAATCAAATATTAAATTAGAATAAATTTATTAATTTAATTTTTTAAAAATCATTTAAATTTTTTTCAATAATTAAATATTTGACAAATTTAACGAAATTTGATCTCATCTAATTAATTGTAAATAAATCCCATTTAAATTTAAAATGATTCATTTTTTTGCGTATCTGGCTTTCCTTTTACCAAAATCCATAAATTTTAATAAACCAAACATTGCATTTAATATAAATTCAAGCGCGACAAATTTATTGATGTTGCCAAGTTTTTTTTGCTCTTTTTTCTTTTTTTCTACTACAACGTTGCCGCCAACCTGTTTTCCTCTTTTCATTCATCAAAAGCAGGCGACAAAAAATTTTTTTTTTTTTTATTATTTTTAAATGATGTTCAAGTGCAAATGATTGACTTTACTGCAAATATTTATTAAATTTGTGTTACAATGTCAACAAATGGAGCGTTGGAGGTGCGTTGAGCGCAAAAAGGGGCAAACGAAATATTTGACATCATTGTCTTTGTTGTCGTCATCGTCATGTAAAAATAAAATAATAATAACGATCATCCACGTCTTTCAACATACAAATTAATTTGAATGGAAGGTGTGGCAGTAAAAATTTTATGAATTCCTACATTTTTGCGCTCGGAGGAAGAAAGCGACGCACATTAACGGTGATATATGTGATTCTTTTCTCTCTCTTCGTCGTCATCGTCGTTGTGTTTACATGAGCAAGCAGGTGTCTCGTGAGTGCTGTCTTGAAGTTATTTGAAGAGCAGAATAATGTTATTATTACATTAATTTTAATTGTGTGGCACGCAACGAACGATGACGACGAAGCGAAGCAAGCCGGAAGGAACAACAAGTTTTCCCGTAAATAAAAGTCAAAATAAGGAGAAAAATGAGTGTTTTGTGTACGAGACGCAGCATCATTATTACCGCCAGACAATATTAATTTACATTAATTTTCCGCCATACATCGTTGGCATCGTTAAGGACAGCGCGCGAATGATAATGAAAATAATAGTTTTAATTAAAATAGGTTATGGGGGTTCCTTAAATCAAACGCAATGGGATGTAATAATGTTCAGTTTTAGAGTGATAAATTGCATTTTGCATAAAATTTTTGGCATAAGTTTAACAGCGTGCGATGACTAAAGTGGAAAATGTCACATTCTTTATCGTAAATGCCCCATTTTTAGCCACTGTGTCACTGTCACACACTCGTAGAATCGCAAAATGCGCCTCAGCAAACAAACGCAACAATGTTTTTCCGTTGAGTTTACATTCATGTCGCCTTAAGGAGTCACATGCACACACAAGTATTCCAATGAAAAACATGTAAAAAATCTATATTTGTTGTGTTTATATGTACTCTTCCTTTTAAAAGTCATTCATCTCCTTTTACTGCACTTGCTTGGCAAATATTATAAAATTTAAATGTTTCGAAAAATTTTTTTTAAAAATAAGTGCGAGAATTATTTAAAAATTTATATTTTATTTTTTTTTTCAAAAATAATTTTTAAAAATTAATTTTAATATAATTTTTTATTTAATTAAAAATTTTTAATATCATTTTTTATTTAACTTAATTTATTTACTAATTCATTAAAATAAAATAATTTAATTAAATTTATTTAAATATCTAATTATTTTTATACAAATTAAAAATCTAACTTATTTAATTTTTATTTTTTTTTTATTAAATAATTTTTTTAATTAAATTATTTTTTTTTAATTTAATTATTTTTTTTTTAATTTAATTTTTTTTTAAATAAAAAAAAAAAGGTAATATTTTAAATTAATAATTCAAAAAATCAAATTAATTTTAATTTATTGATAATTGAATTAAATTAAATTTTTTTAACTAAAAATTTTAAAAAATCTAAAATTTAATTTTTTTTATTGACGGATAATTTTACTGAAAAAAAATATATTTTTTTTATTTAAATTTTAATATTTATAATTTATTTATAATTTAATAGTTATTTTTTTTAATTTAAAAATATTTAGTTAATTTTTATTTTACTAAATTGCATAAAATAGTTTTAAAAAATTTAATAAATTTATTTAATTAATTATTTTTTTTTATTTTCAAATGCTAAATATACGAAGATCGAAAATTTGTCGATTTTGTTTTTTCGATACATTAATTTTTCATAAAATACTGCAACTACATCACATTCGATGTCTTCCATTTTTTTGTTGTCGTTATGTTGCAGAAAATAGACACTCTAAAATGAAAATACTTATTTATCTCCATTACTTTTTATCTTTCGTGTCGGTCGTACATTGTTTCAGTTTTTATCCGTACCGACGTATTTTTTTTCTTGCTCTCCTTGCAATGTGCAACACACAATGGGATGCCTTGCAGCGAAAGCATCACTCAAATAAAAGAGTGTTTAACTCTTGTAGGTAACACACATCTTCCTCGGCGGTGCAGGCGGCGTGTGAGTAGGTTTGTAAAGACAAGAGCTGAATACAAGTGAGCATGAAACCATAAAGTGTCTTTTCAATTGGATAAATTGCGTGCTACAATGGTTTATTATTTTGTTTTTCTCCTCGCTTTTTTATTTCGTCATGCCTTCTAAGTAGTGTGTTATCTGTCTCTTTTCTCTCTGAAGATATTGCATTTTGTGCAATTATCGTTTCTTATCGCACATTTTCTCGTCGTAATTTGTTGAAAAATAAAAGAGCGAAAAATAAAAAGGTTTTTTCATTGAATTTTTTTTTTTTATTATTTTTTGTAAAAAAAAATAAATTTTCAAAAAATTCAATTTTATTTTAAAAAAATATATTGAAAAAATATTATAAAAATATATTAAAATATTTATTGTAAATAATCATCATTTGTGTTGTTAACATGAAAAACATATTTATTTAAAAAAGGTTATTTGCAAAAAAAAAATGTTACATTAATTTTCACCCGTTTTTTCTCATTTCCGTACATGATGTTAACAATTGTTCACATATTCATTTAAAAATAAATTTAGTAAAAAATAGAATGAAATATTGTGTAAAACGGAAATTTAAGGCTTAAAAAAAGTTCAATTTTATGAAACATGTTGTAAAGAAGGAATCATCCGTTTTAGCTGTCAACACCTACTGGCGGCATGATTTTTCATAAAATATATTTTTAATTTGATGTTTTGTTCTTATTTTCTAATCGGTGTCGTTTTTTTACAGCATGAGATGGAAAATATTTTTATTTATTTTTTTTTGTGAATAATTTTCTTGATAAAAAGAGCAAATCATGGCGTTAAGACTTTTTCTTTTAATTTTTTTTAAAGATGATTTATAATTTTATTAATTTATTTTTTTTATAAAAAAAATTTATTAATTAAATAAAATATAATTTTATATTATAAATAAATTTTTTTTTAATATTATTATTTTTTAAATATTTTTTAATTTTATTTTTCGAAAAATAAAAATTCTTAAAAATAAGTGCAAGAATTATTTTAGAATTAATTTTTATTTTATTTTATTTAATTTTTTTTTTAATTTTTTATTTTTTTTAATATTATTATTTTTTTAATATTTTAAAATTATTTAATTTTTCTATTTTAATTTAATTTTATTTGACTTTATTAAAATATTTTTTTATTAAAATGAAATTTTAATTTAATTTAAAATAAAAGTTAAATTTTGTTTTTTAATAATAATTATTGTTTTTTTTATTTTATTTTATTTTATTTTAAATAAAATTTAAATAATTAATAAAAAAAATAATTTAATACAATTAAAACTTTATAATTTAAAAAAAAATTTTTTGCTCGAACGATGATAAAATTAAACCAATTTGCATTATTATTCTCAACAAATCATAACAAATCCAAGAGACTCCGATCCAATTAAAGATACATTTGTGTGATTTATTATTATATTTCTCTTCTATAAATATTTTGCATGAGAAAAGTTTTGCTATCATCTAACATCATATCACGAGAAAACGATCACTCCGAGATTCAAATCACATTTGCTTGAATTTTAATTATATCCGTTTCAGTAACAACACATGCCTCTCCTAACCCAATAGTACGGATCCTGAGTGCATGACGAACACAAGCAAAAAAAAATATTTTATTATAATCAAATTGGATTTAAAATAAATTTAATTTAGATATCTTTTCATCGAGTGTGTGTGTGTGTTCAAAAACTTTCTTCTTTCCATGCACTTCCAACGCTGAAGTGCTAAAATTAGTTTGTCATCATTATTATTATCTTTTTTCCGAAAATCTAGAACTAATTTGGTGTGCATGCCAATTGCATGCCACACGACAAGTGTTCGGAATGGCAGAATGTCATGCATGCGACATCATTAAAAATTACACTAAATGACAATTTAAGTGCCGAAAGGATTTAAATGCAATTAAAATGCTGTTATATAAAAAAAAACAAGTTCATTTAATCAAACAACGTGTCGAAATAAATTCCAAAAATTCTTCAAATATAAAATTTAATTAATTAAAAAAAAAATTAGAAAAAAATATTTTTTTCACGTTGCATCATAAAAGTGAATGAACTATCAGCAGAAAAAAATTTTCCCATATAAATTATTTTTGAAAAATATTTTTATGACACTTTTCTTTGATTTGTTTGAAATAAAGACACGTCAACGTTTCAACATTCATGTCCGATCTGAAAGGAAAAAAAATTGTATAAAAACATGTCGTCGTCGTCGACATCGTCTGAAAAGTGACACTCGAATGCACTAAGAAAGCAGTAGACGCAAAAAATGCCTCTAAATACAGAGAAAAAGAAACGTGAAAAAAATGAAAGACATAAATCTTCAGACTTTTCTGTGTGTGTATGTATGACATAATAATAATAATATCGCACCGACCGCAAGAAAAGTGTCTCTTGTGATTATTATTATTTTCACATTTATATTAAATTTATTTATTTCTGTCTAAATAATTTTTTTTGAAACTTTATTAAAGAGAAAAAAAACTTTTTTTTAGAAGGATTTAGTGAAATCACGTCATTAACTCCGAAAAGGACCCGCATTAGCTTATCTAATGTGAGATAAAGAAATTTATATGGGAAAGTAAAACACACTTCATTAAATAATATTATGACAATAAACATTGTAGTGCGGCCCAAAATTGAAATAAACATAAAATTAATCCTTATCTCCTGCCATCATCATTAATATTAACATTATTTTGTGTGATTCGACATAATTATTTTTACTATTTTTTTTTTGTGCGCCATTATTATTTTGTGTGTTACCATGATGGTCAAGTATTGGTCAGCAAATATTAACGCTTAATGTTCATAATAATAAAAAATAATTCTGAATATTAATTCCATGTCGTTTATTTTCTTCTTTTGTTTTTTTTGTTTTCTATTGTTTTTCATGAAATAATTATTTTTTCAATGAAATAAAAAAAATTAAAAATAAAATAAAATTGAAAAAAAAATAAAATAAAATTAAAATAAAATTAAAATAAAAATAAAAAAAATAAAATAAAATATAAAATTAAAAAAAAATAATTTTTTCAATAAAAAAAATAAAATAAAATAAAATTAAAAAATAAATAAAATAAAATAATAAATAATAAAATAAATTTTTAAATTTTATTATTTTCTTTTATTTTAATAATAATAAAAAATTATTTTTTTAAAAATTTCTTTTATTTTTTTTTAATAAAAATTAAAATTTTAAAAATTCATAAAAAAAACTAATATTTTAAAAATAATAAATATTTTTATTTAAATTAAAATATTTTTATTAAAATAAAACAATATGAAATTTGTATGAAAATAATATTCTTATATTTTTGTGATAACATATGCCTTTAACAGTTTATTAATAAAATAATAATATCAAAAAACAGGAAAGAACGACAACCTGTCAGATACAATATTGACTTAAATTTTATTTTCCTTTGTTACTTTTCCAACAATTGTGACAACTTTACAAGATTTTATTTTTTATAAACTTTTCATATTATAAATAAAATTTTTATCTTTATAAAATTTATGATGTTGCTGATTTTTCTTTTTAAATAAATAAAAAATACCTGTGAAGCAAAAAATAATAATAAATTTAATATTAAAATAGATAAAAAATATTTTTTTCATATTCCCTCGTTAAAAATCTAGTTTTCGCTTGAGATTATAATAAAAAAAATGCAAACACAATTTTTGACTTTATTTATCATCAAGTGTATAATTACACGTTTTTTCCATGCTAAATTAATAAAACATTAAAAATTTTGAACGGATATAAATTATCCCCGCACGGCAAATTTTTTGCACATTTCACGGTGCTGCTGCTGCCTGCTGTAACAATTCTGGCGTTCTTGCATATTTTTATGATTTTTTTTTATTCATTTAATTTCATTTCCCATCGGTTGCAAATTTATAATTAACACAATATAATACAATGCAAAAAAGTTTAAAGTTGAATTTTCTATTTTTTATGGCATCGTCGTCGTGTGTGTTTTACGATATTGTTGTGCATAAAATGAATTTTTATAATAAAAATATGTTTCATATTTACTGTCGGTGTCATAAAAACTGCACTTTCTCTAAAAAAATATGAAATAAATTATTTTTCCATGTGATGATGATTAATATTAAAAGTTAACAAAGTTTGAAAAATATAATTTATTATAATAATTTCCAGGAATTTATCATATATGAAGTTGTTAGAAAAGAAAAAATATGTAAAACTGATAATTGTTTGACAAATTTATTGCTAATTTTATTACTATGTACAAAATATTTTAATATGAAGAAAAGTTTGTTTGTTACAAAGTTTAGATAATATTTTATCATGTATAAAAAAAATGTCGAACAATAATTTATTGTTACAAAAGTTTTTCTTTAACATCTTTATCAACTTTTAATTATGTTTAATTTTTTTTTGTATATGAAAATATTTATTTTTTACTAATGATGAGTTAATTTACGAATTTTAATGATAAAAATAACTTTTTGATTTATTTCTTTTTAATTTTTATTTAACATGAAGTTTAATAATTACTTAGAAAGGCAAAGTTCAAAATGTTTCTTGAAACGCGAACGAAACAAATTAGTAGTTTTTATCCTTTTTTTGTATTAATAATTAAGTATCCGCTAAGTGGATACGAGAAAAGTTGTTTCCTCTTCCTTTATTTTCTCCTAAATATTTATGTTCTTGCAGTAAACAGAACAAAAGTTTGCTGTTTTTGCTTCAAGTTGTACAAATTGCATGATCACAATACAAAAAAAAATCCCTCGCCTAACATTGTCAAGTAGTCAGCGTAACAAGCAAACACGTCCTTTTAATTTATTTATTATCCATATCAAATGGAAAAGACACACAAATGGAGAAAAAAAAATATAAACAACTTTCATTCGCAGACACTCACACATGAAAATTGAGTACAGCTAACAAACAAATAAAATAAACAAAATTAAAGAAAGACGAAGAAGATGACTAAAAATAACACTGGAAAACATAAATAATTGATAAAATGAGAATTAGATTTCATGTTCTCCTTCTCTGGTTGTTGTTGATGATGACAAAATGGGCTGTGTATTATCCGGCTCTTTTTTTTTTTTGAAAAGAGAAAAATTTTTAAATTTTTCTTCCAACAAAGCATTTTGTTTGCATAATAATATAATATTATGTGCACAATAATTTTGCATGGAGCCCAATCTCAAAAACGAAAATTGCACTTTAGAGACTTGTGCTTCTGATGTTTCTTTTATTTATTTTTTTTCTCGTATTTATTTATGAATTATTGCATGAATATGCCTGCAAAATTGGCAATATGTGCTACTGACTGTCTGACTGTGTGTGCAACATGTATATTTAATTTTTCCTTTGTATTTTATTATGTATGAATATTGATAAAAAAAAGTTTCTTGTTCTTGTTTGTTACTGAAGAAAGAATAAAAAAAGGATGAAGATTTTTTATTTTGTGAAAAAAAGGAAGCAATTCGATTTGATTGATTAAAAATTGTTCAATTGTTGTTAGAGGACGTTTTTATTGACATTTTAGGGTATTGCAACAATTTTTTTTATATGTATTGAATTTTTTAGAATTATTTAAAAAAAATCAAAATTAATGAATATTAAATTATTTAAGTTTTAAAATATAAAAATTAATAATAAAATTTTATTTTTTTTTAAATTTAAAAAATAAATAATTTAAAAAAAATAATAGAATAAAATAATTAATTAAAATATAAATTTTGATTTAAAAAATACAAATAAAATATTCAAAAGGTTAATTATAATTAATTTTAATAATTTATAAATTAAAAATAATAAATTAAAAAAATTAAATTAAAAAAAAATAAAAATTTATTAAAATAATTAAAAAATAAATAAAACAGAATTTTTAAAAAATTCTATTTTTTTAAAATTAAGTTTCTTTTTAATAAAGGATTAAAATTAAATAAATGAATAAAAAAAGTGAAATTTATGCAAAATATAATATTTAAAAAAAACACATATTTGAATTAAAATAATTTAAATAAATAATTAAAAAGGTTAAAAATAAATTAATAAATAAATATTTTAAATTAAATAAAAATAAAAAAATAAATTTTTTAAAATAAATGAAATAAAAATATTATAAAAATAAATTTTAAATTTAATTTAAATTAATGAAAATTAAATAACGAAACAAATATAAATTAAAAATTTAAATTAAAAAAAAATATTCAAATAAAAATATAAAAAAAAAAAAATATATTTAGTATTCAAAAATTAAAAAAAAACCTTAAAACGAGTCAAAATACGAATAAGTGTTTCACATAAAATTTTAAACCTCCTTTTTACCTAAACAATTGATACATTTGCGGCACATAAACAAATAAAAAGCAAAAAACGAATAAAAGTGAATCATTAATCTACATTCTTTCTTCTTTTCTTCTATAACTTTTTTTTTCAATAAATCTCTTCCTATTTTTTCGGATTTTTATTTCATTTTCAATTGATTGTCATCCGAGAAGTCTTTTCTGATGCATTGTTATAAATAAATACATTTTATTGTGGTTTTTGCTTAACGTTTCGTTTTATATTCCACTTTATCTGTCTCAAGAACAGAAGCTTACCTATGATATGAGTTTGAAAAAAAAAATGCATTTTGGAGATAAAAAAAAATCGAATAAAGCAAAATTCAATAAAAACTGAGGATTTCAGCATGAATGAACGTTGTATGCAAAATAATTGATTAATCAGCGGAAAAGTTTCTGTAAATCGACGATAAAATGATTCATTTAATAGCTTTTTAAGCACGGATAAAGAAAAAAAGGAAAATTGTAAAAAAATGTGTTGTCGAGAAAATCGATAAAAAAAATTAAATTAATTTTAGAAAAAAATTTAAAATATTTAATTAAATTTTTAAAATGAAAAAAATCTTGAAAATAAAGATCTTGACAAAAATCAATATTAACAAAAAAAAAGTTTAACAAAAGATATCAAACCAAACAAATATCCAATATGTCCATTTTCTTTTATTTTTTTTTTTTTTTTGTTAAAAACGAAGAATTTCGACATTCAAGAAAAATCCTTTTCTGTAAATAGTTCTTTTTATCTCAAAAACTCATTCTCTATTTTTTATTTCTTTACAGCCGGAAAAGCTAAACGTCTATAAAAACGATAGTGACACAAGCTGGGATTATACACTGGGTAAGAGAGACACAAATTTTTTTTCGCATATAGTTTTTCATATTATTCGCCATGGCATACACCCGACACAATAAATAATACATACACGCACGTCCATTGCATTCGCGATATGTTATTACAAAATAAAACGAAACACTGTTGCTGTTATTTTATCCTTTCTCGTTGTTGTTGTTATTGTTGTTGCGCTGTTTGAAAAACTGACATTTTTTGCAATTTATTTGCCGCGACGGCAATTTATAAATGAATGGCTTGGCAATCTGTAACAGTTGGTGACAAAGCACGAAACGTCACAGGAAAACGCCAAGTAAAGAACTGTTCCCAAAAGCAAACTAACTACTTTTCAAACAAACACAAACACACAGAGCGACATTTATTATCATGATTCACGTAGATCGTAGTCGTTAAAGACAAAACAAAACGAACGAAGCAAAAACAACGAAAACGGGACAAATAACATTTAGACGACACAGGTGTGTCAAATATCGCTTTGGTAACACACACACGTACCCGAAACGGAGTCCAACAGCTTCCTAAGTGATGTCTAATAAACATGCATTATTCAGAGATATTTCAATTTTCGAGTAGAAGTTGGACAACACGGGGGAGAGACGAGGTATTTGTGACAAAGATGGGCGACTGATAAGGTGACAAGTGGATTTTATTGGGTAATACAATGAAAAATGGAACGAAATTAATTTCTTTCTTTGGTTGAGAGACATGATTGGAATACATATTTTTATTTATAAAAGGCAAGAATTTTAAAGATCGAAAAATTTATAAGGTTTGGAGCTTTATTTTCAAATAAAAAAATTAAATAAATTTAATTTATTAAATTATTTAGTGAAAAAATCAAGTTCAAGATTTTATTATTTTTTTAAATTTATTAAAATTATTTAATTGATTTTAATTAAAAAAATTAATTTAAATTATTAATTAAATTACTTTTTATATAAAAGTATATTTTTAATTATTTCTTAAAATTTTTAAAATTCCTTTTAGAAAATTTCCTTTAATTTTTTTTAATTAATAAGGTTAAATTAATAAAATTAATATTCAATTAAATAATGAATTTGAAAAAAAATGATTAATTAATAAAAAAAAATTAATACATAAACTAAAAAAAATTAAAGGAATTGTATAAAGAATTTTAAAAAATTTAAGGATTATTTAAAAAATTTATTTTTTATATAAAAAATATTTAAAATATAACCAAAAATGTCAATAAATATTTTTTATTAAAAAGTTTCTACTAAAAATTGTTTAATTTTTTTATGTAAGAAATTTCATAAATTTATTAAATTATGATAATAATTAATTTTTTTATAAAATAAATCCTCAAAATTTATTTAAAAATTTTTGTTAAAAAAAATTAAAACAAATAATTATTAAAATAATAAGTTTTGAAAAAAATAATTTTTAATTACACAAAAAAAAAAATAAAATAATATTTTTTATTAATTTTTTAATTAAAGAATATTTTAGAAATTCAGCTCTAAATTTTGATCAAAGGTTAAAATTTTATTTTTTTTTTAAATAAAATTTCTAAAAAAATCTTTTTTTAAATTTAAAAATTAAAAATCTTAAATAAAAGACTTTGATGAATCAAATACATGTCGCAAAATCATTAAATTTTTATTTAAATTTAAAATTAAAAGCTTAACCAATATTTTTTCTTTTCAGTTGAAAATAAAACTTGAAGTAAAAAAAATAAAATAACTCTTGCATTAAAATCGCCTACTTTCCATCATTTATCTCCAACTCCTTTTTATCTATTTTATGTATGGTCAGTTACATCCAAAGCAACATACCACGACATGTAAATGCCATGACCGAACAAACACGTAACCGAGAGACATATTTTCTGGAAAACAAATTCAACGTCGTCGTCGTCGGTCGACTCGGCATGCAACTACTCCAAGTACATAGAACGTTATTTTCCCCCATTTTTTTCTAATGAAATAATATAAATCAATACACGAAGCACTCTTAACCAATGTGAAATGTATGAAAATGGACAGCTCGAAGGCAAGCACATGACACACATTCACTCACAGACATGGAAAGGAATATCAAATGTGATGCTTTTTTTATTTCGCTTACCCAACGTACATGAAGAAATATATTGAAAGGTCAATTTTGTGCCGCCGCAAAAAGATTTAGAGTAAAAAACGACGTAATGTGGTTTGAAAAAAAGTTATTTGTAATCCTTGTTGGATATAAATTCGAAAAAATTGAAAAAAAAAATTAAGAGAAAAGGGAACACCTGTTTATCGAGGCTATTTGTTGAAATTTAATTGAAAATAATTTTTTTCATGCCTCAAAGGATGCCTAATAGGATTTTAAAAGCAAGAAAATTGCTGCAATTGACATTTTTACTTGGGATTTTCAACAAAATCGAAAATAAACTTCATGTTTTTACTTTTCTCTTTCATGATGAAACAATTTCACACCTTGTCCAACATGACCACAAAACAAACAAAGTAACCACAAAAGCAACAACTTTCCAATAGCTCCTTATCAAAACTTGTTCTTCTTCTTCTTGTGTCTCGTACGTGCCCAAAAACTTTTGACTCTTTCAGCAAGATGTAAATTCAGGTCAGGTGTCGATGTGAATAATAAGAAATAAATGAACGGACAATAAAATGAAACCACAGGAGAAAATTTCTTGGGAGCTGCGGGAAATTTAAAAAAAAATAATAAAAAAAAGTTTAATAATTTTTTTAAAATAATTTTTAATAATTATTTTTAAAAATAAAATTATTTAAAAATATTTTTTTTATATTATGTAAAATTAATTATTAAAAAATTAAAAAAATTTTTAATTTAAAAATTTTTTTTTGAAAAAATTAATATTCTGAATATTTTGAAAACTTAATAAAATTTTAAAATAATTAATTTACTAATTTTAATTTTTTTTATTTTAATTTAATTTAAAAAAATCAAACAAAATCAAAAAATTAAAAAAAAATCATTATTTTAGATTTATTTTAAATTTCCCGCAACTTCTTGATAAATTAAAAGAAAATGTTCAAGAAAATTTTCTGATTTTAATCCAAAATCCCCAAAATGTGAAAAAAAAACGAGTAAAAAGGAGTTTTTCTGTCAACAAAAGATAAACATTTTCTGCATAATCCGCCCCCTTTGCTGCCGTTAATTAAACACGCAACACAAGGAAACCATTGGGCAGCATTTCCCCGAGATTATTAAATGAAAGCACAACAAGTGCCTTTATCGACCTCGTCAATTTACATAATCCGTTGTCCCATTTGAAGCGCAATTTACGAACGAACGGACCATATTATTATTAATGATAATAAAAATAAATTTAGAAAAGGGCTTCCCGTTTTGAGTGTGTATGGCAGGAAAATTGGTTAATTTTATCATATTCGACTTTTGGGAAATTTTTCCAAGCAAATTAATTATGTATTGTTCATTTTACCGGACAAGTGACATACGGAGTGACAAAGAGTAACAAAAATTGTACATAATGACAAAATAAAAACGGTAAAACACTTACTGACCTTTTTTTCCTTGACATTCCTAATTGATTTCGATACAAAAAGAAAAAGACACTTTTATAAAGGAAATTTACGGAAAATCATGAAAAAATCGATTTTTATGTAGTAAATAAATTTCGACAATAATTCCAAGTAAATCCCTTAGATATTCACTAAAATCCACAAAATTACCCAAAATTAAAGACATTTGTCAGAGAGAGACAGATTATTTCATTGTTGCAAATAATATTATTTAATTTTTTCAAATATTTGCCTCTTTTTAACATTGGCATCCCAAAACAGTCATTTACTTTTAATTATTTCGAAGCGACACAATGTTGTGCATACTCAGACCGACTCGCATGCCAAATGAAATGTAAAGTGAAATAATCTTCTTTAATTAATGTTTAATACCGCGATGATGTTCTTCGCGAATTACTTTGTGCGTTAAATATTTTAATCAAATTGTGAAATAAGAAGAAAAAGAAAAACAAATGTTGCCTATTGTTGAAAATTTAACTGAAAAATTTCATTGTTCGAATGTCGAGAACAAGATTAGAACAATTAATTTAAACAAATCATGCGGAAATGACTGATTTTGCATTTCTTGTCTTTTGTGCGAAAATTAGCTTGAATTACAAACAAACTAAATTAATTTTTTTTTTGTTATTATTAACAGATGCATTTTCTTATTTTTCCATTATTTATGCGACAAAAAACGGAAAATTGAAAAAATTTTTTTTGATCTAAAAAAATAAAAAATTGTTATAATTAATGATTAAATGTAAAAAAAATTAATTAGAATTAATTAAAAATTTAATTTAAAAATTTTTTTTACATTTGCTCATGAATTATAACATTTTTTTAAAATTATCTTTAAAGTTTTAAGACAAAAAATTTTTTTTTCAATTTAATTTTTTTTTGTGTCATAAAAGTAAAAATTAAAATGAGTAAAATGCATCTGCCAATAATTAAAAACAAATAAAAAATTTTAAAAAATAAAATAAATTTTTCATCAATTTTTTATATTTTTAAGATAAATTTTTAAGTTTTTTAAAATTTATTAAAAATTAATTTAATTTAAATTAAATTAAATTAAAAAAAAATAAAAATTAAAAAATTAATTTAATTATTTTTTTAAATTGAATTATTATTAAAATTAATAAGATACTTTAAAATTTAAATTAAATCAAATTATTTTTTAAAAATTAAATTAAAATAAAATTTTAACAATTTTTCAAAGCAAAAATATTAAATTATTTTCCAACAATTTTCCGGAAAATTAAATTTAAAAAAAAATCTTATATAAAAATATTTTTTTATTACGACATTTTTTTCTTTTTTATGCTTTAAAATTAAGTCACTCAAACAAAAACTTCCTAACAAATAAAATTTCTAGTCCAATAACTTTTCATTCATTACCTCTTATAATGCAATGTAATAATTTCATTAAATGCAAGTCATGAATGCAATTTAAAATTTTATTTTTCTCTTCAACCAGACGTCTCCTCTAACTACTTCAAACAAATGCAAAACAACAAAAAAAAGTCCCTGAACAAAAAAATGTTGATTGCATGATTTTACGTTATTTAAAAGTTCGTTTATTTTCATTCAGTGAACGACACTGCAAATTATCGCCATTAAAATAACTCAACTGTGGCAATAAACTACTATTATGTCACTTTCCTCAAAAAGCGAACCCCTCTTTAAAAATTTCTTTCCTTTTCTTAACATTCCCTAATTATAAAGATATTATAACTTTTCGTAATAAAATAGAATTTTGTGAGTTAAAGACTTGATTGCTTTTTTTTTTTTGAAAAAATTCTCAATGAATATTTTGACCAACCAAGAGAAGGACGGACAAAAATATTTTTCAATGAAAGAGAAATAATTGCACTTTATGAACAAAAATATAAAGAAAAAACGGAGGGAGGTACTTTTTCAGAAATTCTTGGCGAACGTTGAAAAATTACAGTCACACATAAAGACATAATGGCATAGTGTAAGTTTCAACGAAACGCAACGAAAAATGAAGGAAAAAAAAAGTTTATGACAGAAATAATATTTTTGTTCGTCCTTTCTTGAGTTTATGCTCGGAACAGGAGCAAAGTTTCTTCCTTCCGCACTTTTTATAGACTTTAATCAATAATTATTATTTTTTGAGTGCACTTTTAACGAAAACATATTTTTTTTTAAAGAATTTTCTCTTAAAGAATTTTCATCAAAAAGTCAGAAATTTAAATTCTCGACTTTAATTGAACCGAAATAGTTAACGATTTTCTAAAAGTAATTCCCAACGATCAAAAACTTTACTAATCATTTCACTTGAGAAAGTTTATCCGTTTAGTCCCGTTGTGCTTGTAATTAAATCTCATCCAGTAGACGATGGGTGACAAAAACACACATTACTGCAATAAAACGATTTAAAAGTCTCTTACACCGAGGACTCGCATCGAGAATTATCTGATGAACGTGCACACGAGAACAAACATATTTCGAGCAAAATGTAATTATTGCCATTATTTTACAGCAAGTTTTATAAAGTTTATTGTAGTTTAGTTTACTGTTTAATGATCTCTAAATACAATAATTGTCATCGTTTTCGTATTTTTCGTGTAGTGACGTTCATTTGTTGTGATATTTATTGTTTTCTTGCGATGATGCGAGCATAGCGGTGACCCATAAAATTGCGCACATTTGCGGCACGGATGGATAAGAATAGACACGAACATAAATAAAAGATGATTTTGAAGAAACGTATAGCGCAAAGTAGAAAGAGAAATATTGATTTGACATGACAATTGAAAGGGAAACTAAAAATTGCGCTTGACATATGTAAAGAGTACAGTGAAATTTCTTTAAATAATAATTTTAAATCAAATTTAAATAATTCGAAAAATTTTATTTTGCTAAATTATTTATTTTATTTTTAAATTTATTTAAGAAAAAAATAATTTTTTTTAACAAAAAAATTTGAGCATCGTAGTTAAATTTTTATGAAGAAAATTAATTTAAAATTAAAATAAATTAATTTATCGATAATTAGAAAAATTTATAAAAAAATATAAATAAATAATTAAAATAAAATAAAATTGAAAATGAATTTGAAAATAATAAAAAAATAAAAAAAAAAATTAAGAAAGTTATTTTTTAAAAAAATAAAAATAATTTAAAGTTTTCGAAAAAAAAAAAATTTTTAATTTTTTAATTAATTAATTCTAACAAATTTCAAATTTTTTTTTTATTTTTCCCTATTTGATTTTTTTAAAAAATTAAGAAAAATAATTAAAAATTAAAAAAAATATTTTATCGATAATTAGAAAAATAAATAACTAAAATAATAAAATAATAAATAAAAAAAATAAGTAAGTTAGTTTTCTTAAAAAAATTTTAAAATTATGAAAAAAAATTATTAATTTTTTTTAAATATTTTTCTTATTAATAATTTAACTTCAATATTCATAATTTTTTGTTAAAATTTTTTTTTATTTTTGTTAATTTACCCTATTCAATATTTTTTTAATAAATTAAAAATCAAAATTAAAAAACTCAAATTATTTTACTAAAAAATTTAAAATTTTTAATATTTTTAAATTTAAAATTTAATTTTCCTTTATGTATTTAATTTTAAAAAATTGCATGAATATTTTGAATATTTTTCAAATTTGAAACGTTTTAAAAACATTTTGTTTGCTGAAATCGAAATAAATTTTATTTTTTGTAAAATGAATTTAAAAATGTAAAAAATTTAATAATTTGACAATTTAAAGAGAAATTACTGTAAAACTAAAAATATTTTTTTTTGTATATCAAGAATTAAAAAAAAAAATCAATTTTAATGGAAATAACGACCATTTCCCTCCCTCTTTTAAGAATTTTGCCGCATCATCTCTTTTAAAACATGCCTGAAATCAGCAGTTGAAGTCACAAAAACTCTCTTGTTAAATAACACGCTAACAGACACACTCGCAATAACAATAAGCATAAAATTAAAGTGTTTTGCACTCAAGACTTTATTTGAGACTGTAATATTACTTTAAAGAGTTTTCGGTTTGGCACACATGTTAAAAACGAGCAAAACAACGACTTTTATCAGATCACATTTTTCGTTCAAAAATCTCGTTTAATTTTATTATTTTTTTAAAAAACATTTTCCCTCAGAATTAAATTTTTGAACATTTTCAACCATCAAACATGAACCGAAATTCTCTCGCAGCACTGATTACACATTCAATTTATAATTTTGATGAGCGAAACATAATCATCTCGTCGTATTTGTTCATCGCACATACCGCTGCGTGATTGAATTCAATCTGAAACTTATTGATTGGATGTGTTCATGTTTGGCACAAACAAAAAAAAAAGATAGAGATTTAACGTTCGATTTGCCATTTTTATGCCGAAATACGGGTAAATTTTTGTTGTTTTCGCAAGTCGTTATATGCATGCTGCTCACTCACCTACATTCCGCGCACTCGAATCAAATGATTTTGCTCATCAATCACTTGTCAAATTGTTGTTGAAGTTTGCATGAATGGATGAGTAGAGCGGCAGCAGCGTTCTTTGTTCTACCATCCATATGAGCTGATGCTCACAATTGACAATAAAAATAACAACAACATGTCGTCTTGTTAGAAAATTATTTTTTTAAAGCAGTCTGTGTGCTATAGAATATTGTTTTTAGACAATTTTTTTTGTTTGTTAATAGGAAAAAATGTGTTGAAGCAGAAATTTTTAATTAATATTGCTTTAAATACTTTTAAAAAAAAAAAAAATTAAAAAATAACACAAATTGACAAGAAATAATTAAAATTTTGTAACATTTTTTTTTCGTAATTAATGAAATTTTTTCTTGCAAACGAAATTTTCTGAAATTCCTGATGTCAAGACCGGAGTTCATTAATTAAAAACCTCTCATCATCGTCATTATTATTATTAGAAGATGATTAATTGAAGTTCCATTTCATCGCACCACATGTCAATCATGTTATCTTTTCCAATGTGTTCTCTTGATAAGAGATGACTGACAAAAGTGCTTCATGAGAATTCTTTTTTTTTTCATTTGAGTTAATAATAAGCTCTAATGATGATAGAGTTGATGATAAAATGGATTTGAAATGGAATGGAACAACGAAGACTTTTAATTAAACTTCTCAAACTGTGCGTACTCTCATCAATTTTCACACATATTAGTTTTTAGTACTTGATGCTGTGTTTCATTTAGTCGCAAGAGAGTTTATTTTTGTTAAAATGGAATAGATAAAACATACAAAGAGAGTAATTTTCGGGGATATTGTCTACTATGGATAATGGCGTCGTTCATATATGACGTCGGATTTTTTTTGTCAAAGGTAAAAAGTTTGAATTTTTTTTCTTAAATTTCAGAAAATTTTTTCCTGACTTTAAAAATTTGATTAAAAATTTTTATTTCTTTATATAGATTCTGAAAAATATTATTAAAAGAGATATGGATTTAACAAACTGGGTTAACAAAAATAAATGTTAAAACAAACAATAGACCCAAACCAGAATAAAACGTTTTTTGAAATAAATTACCAAGAGTATTAAAATCTTACCAAAAATTCAAAACAAAATAAATAGAAGAAGAAGTTCGCAAATTAAACTAATAACAAAGACTTCAACAAGTGCATCTCAAAGTAACAGTAGTTCCGTTGTCCTTGAAAGAACGTATCACGTCACAATCGAAAGAACAACAAGAGAAATGCAATAAGAGAGTCTGTTTGGGCATCTCAAGTTATAGTAGTACTAAAGAAAAAGTCACTTTGTTGATCGTATAAACACTTTTCTCAAAAACCTTCGACCGATGATATGAACAAATAAGAACAATAAAGGCATGCAGAAATGAAAACATATATTTTACAATTTTATGAGCCAATAATAGATACACAAACGAATACTTGGATGGAAAGACAGTAAGAATAAGCTTCAAATGAAAAAAGCCAAATTAGAAAATATTTTTTTTTTATAACGAAACGACTAAAATTCCTTAATTTATAAAAAATAGAATAAACTCATCTCAAGTTTAATATCATAAGAAACATTAAACTTTTTGGCAAGAAAAAACTGCCGAACAATTCAGTTATCATATTTTCGTTATTCATATTTTGTTGAGGAAGATCGCGAAATTTTTAGAAATATGATACCAATTACAATTTTTTCGCAACTTAAAAATCTGTGGATATTCTATAATGGCTTCGTAATTTCATAAATTCTTAAATTACATTTAGAGTCATATGTCACCTCATTTTATCAATAACTTCATAAATGAACAACGCCATTAAAACAAATTGTCTCTTATATTATCTTTATATGACAAAAGAAGTGATTTTGGTGACAATAGATTTTAGATTATTCTCTTATTTTCTTCTAATCTTCGAACGTTTATTTATCTTACGTTCCTTCTATCGACATGTTAAATGTCCGTCGGTCATATTTTCACACAATACTTTAAAATGGCTTTCTTGTGGTTACTTCTTCGGTATAACTAAAAGTAGCAACAACCGATGCGAATCAAAGCCATTTATCACAGATTATCATGTTCGCCTATCATTAACCATGTCGCGTAATCATCATTAACGTCTTGATGCGAAACTTTCCTTTGATTAATTGCACAAAATTTACTTGTTTAATTTAGCTTATCGTCTTGAATATGAATTTAGCATCGCCGAACAAAGCATATCAACAAAAGTAATCTTCTTGATTTTGATGGGAGAACAAAAGATTCTAAAGCGACAATAAATCAACAAATTCAAGCTTTGAACAATTTTACACCAAAATCGACACGTACTTAATGCAACAAACATAATAAACGATTAGACATGTTCATTTTCTTTTTGAAAGCATCTTAAGCACGTGTTGATTTTCTCACGACAAATTCGCGCAGTAACACAAAATACATATCTCTCGCTTCTCGCATCAACATCATCAAAATTTAACAAGACAAATAAAAAGCCGTAAATTATTTTATAACTTTATGATCACCATCGCGCGCACGCCACACACAATATACACACATAATATTTTACATTATTGCATAAAATGTGTCAGTGGCCACTATTATTATTAAATTTATATGTTGTGTGTGTTTCGTTCTCTCGTATAAAGTACAGAAAAATTGTTTATTGTTTGATCGTCAGTTCTAATGTTTTTCAAATGTCTTTTTAAGCGTGTTTATTCTCGTGTTATTTTTATTACTTTATTTTTTTTATTATTTATTTTTTTTCCGGACCAACCGTTTCAGCATGTTTCATTATTAACTTTTATAATCACGCGGTAATCGTTAATCCTTCCAGTCACTCGATAATTTACCATGTACATAAATATTTTTGTTGGTCCAACACAAATCAGATTATCGTTACAATTAAACCTTTGGTGTCATGTCATTAAATACATAATATTATCCGTGCCTGACGTACGCAATGTAATCCACATAAACCTGAAACTATTTTGATGTTTTAACACGTTAAGCACGTTGATTTATTTATAGATCTTCTACATCGCGTGCTCGAGACTTTCCTTTTGTAAATGTTTTATGTTCTTACATTGTTGTTGATAAATAAAATCCGAAATTTAAAGTGAGTTGCAAATTATCTTGTCGCGCCGAGAAAACTGAAACAATACGAGAGAAAAATAAAATAAATAGCAACAGTGAGTGACACTGTCTCTGAAACATTAAAAAATTGTCAAACGAGGGATAATTGATTTCACACTGCGAGAAAAAAAAAAAGAAATAAAACAAAATGTTTTTGATGTTTTTTTTACAGTTTTGCAAAATAAAATAATGTAATAAATTTTGTAATAAAAAAATATTTTAAATTTTTGTTACCTAATTATTTATAAATAATTTTTAAAAATTATATTGTAATTATTTTAATATAATTTAATTATGTATTTAATTTTTTTTAAATATTAAAATTTTTTTAATTATAAATTTATTAATTTAAATAATTTAAAATTAAAATAAAATATAATATTATTTAAAATTATTAAAAAAAATATTAAATTTTTGTTAATTAATTATAAATAATTTTTAATAAATTATACAAATTTTAATATTATTTTTTTTAATTATAAAATTTCATTATTATTATTTTTTTAAATTAAATCATAAAATGAAATTACCTAATATTGAAAAATAAATATAAATTTTTTTTTATTAAATTTTAAATAATAAATAATAAGTATTTAAATTAAATTTAAAAATTATTTAAAAAAAATAATATTTTATTTAAAAATAATTTAAAAAAAATTAAATAAATTTTAAATAATAATATTTCTTTAAATTTATTTTAAAAAATGATTTAAAAAAATAATATTAAAATTACTAAATTTATTTTTTTTAATTTTATTTATAATTTCTGATACTGAATTTTATTCAATTTTAATAAAAATATTTTTTATATGTATTTTTCAAGCTTCATTTAATTTAATATTATAATTTTTCGGAAGAAATGTTTACTTTCCAGATTTAACATATAATTATGATAATTATATTATTACCATTATATTAATAATAATCCTCAATTTTCATTCAAATTTATTACATTATTCGTAATTCAATCAATCGTTTCGATAAACAATTTTTTTTTATTCACGCATTTACTGCATAATTTCACAAAAATTTTCCGCAAATTCCAACCAAAAAGAAAATCCTAGCATCATCTTTCAATACAAACACATTAATAAACTTGTTAAATTTTTATTAGGCGTTTCAAGAATGATTAATGAGCTCATTTGACGATGTTTATCTTTTATGTACAAGATTCTTTCAGAAAAAAAAGAAGAATTTTATTTACATTTTTTATTATTTATCATTGATGACTTGAAGAGAGATAAAGTTACATAAAGTGAAAAATTGATGAAAAATGTTTCATTCCATTGTTTAAAAATATTTCGAGCGCCAAATGAGTGAAGGCTAGTAGTCCCGTGCTTATTTCAAATCTATTTTTATCGACGAGAGACACACGTGTTTACATATTTTGAGTGGGATAACGCGTTCTTTAACATTGTTGTTATTTTTAGTGTGAAAGTTTTTTTTCACAAAAAAAAAAATTAATAATAAAATAAATTTTTCTTGAAGTGCGAAAAAATATTTTTTGCACAGTAAATAAATTTTTTTAGTGTTTAGATCTTTGACCAAAAAGTTGATAAATTGAGTCACTTAATCAAAAAATGTTTATAAATATTTTGTTAAAACTGGAAATTAAATAAAATAAATTATTTTGCGGACATTTCATCACCTCTGCGGCGGCGTCATTAATATTTATTTTCAAACGGCTCACATCCGAAAAACTAAATTACCGGAAAACAATTAGACGCGTATGCAACATTGTAGTTGAATAATTGACAAAAATAAACAGAACAAAACTATTGACACTTCAAAAGTGACACAAATCAGGCACCTCTTAAACAATTAATGAATTAACACACTTTTAAAATTTAAATAATTTAAAGAGAGACACATTGCTTCGTAATTTTGTAATTATTTGTTTCCAATAATTTTTTTGTAATTTAAAAAAAAATTGCAAATATTTTTTTTTTGTATAATAATAATAATAATTATCAGTCATTGTCAACATGCCGTCAATCACACTCATTTGTTTTTTTAATTTAATTGTAAGTCAGTTTCGAAATGATCTTATTTTTGGCATCACTAATTATTTTTCAAGGGGATTTATTGTTTTTCTTAAATATTTTGTTTGGATGCAAAACGCAACAGAACACTTGATTGAAGGAAACTTGTCTAATTAGAATGACGCTTGTTAATTTTGTACTCTTTGTTTTTCTTGAAAAGTTTTTTTTTCTATTTTTCGGTAAATTGACATCCGAAAAAAATGTTTGAACAAAAAAAGTTTGGCAGTTTAGACATTTTGTTTGACAGTTTGTGGGCAATAAATTTAATATTAAATTTATAAGGTACAAAAAATTGTAGAAATTATTATTATTAAATTATTTTTTATTATCATATTTATTTTTTTTATTTATTAAATCACATTTGTGCGAAAAAAAATTATTTAACATGTTTAATATTTGTTTTTACCTAAAGCGATGAAAATGTATATAATATATGTTAACATTAATAATCATCATACATAAATTAATAATAAACATTTCAATCAAACATGACATACAAACATCAATAATACACAAAACCATAAAAATTGATTGATTTTTAAAAAATAATAATAATTATTATTAACGTATTTTGAATTAATTACGTTCATAATAATTATTATTAATATAAATGAAGCTGATTTTCAATTATAAATCAATCAAAGTTAAATCTGTAGTTGTTATTTTTATATGTGTATAGTTATTATGTATTGTTATTATACTCCTACAAGCTCACAAAGTTACCGTGTATGCAATTTTCCTTATTTTTATTATTATATATATTTATTATTATCAATGTATAACCTTTCTTATATATATAATAAATATATTTATATATATATATATTTGAACAACATGCAATAAAAAATAAATCAATAATATATTTATCACATCAACAACATCAGAAAGTCCATCACAGTGCCATCATCACAGACAAACAGATATAAATATATAACAAAAAAATAAAAAAAAAATAATCATATCTTTAAATAAATTATAAAACTATGCAAAACGCTTTTCTCTCTTCTAACTTCTTTTCCGGGATGATGTTTGTAGACACACACATAACAGGAAAAAACAAACAAACCTCTATCTTCTTCTTCTTTTATAAATGTTAACTTTTCACTTCCTTCAGAACAGAAAAAATATATATATTACAGACACAAACACGAATTTTTCAAAATATGAATAATTTATATATCTTAAAAAAAAAATTAAAAAAGATCGAAATTGCATAGAAAATTGTTTGTCTGTGTCTGTGCAGGGTGGCCTCGAAAAACCGTCGAAAAATTTCAAACACATAACATCGGAATTGTGGTGCACTGGATGATGTTGTTGATGATGTAGATGATTCCCATGAAAATTGCATACAACGTAACAATTGTGATGGTAAGTTTATTTTTTTTTTATTTTTCAACCGCGTTGAATTAACTTTATATTTTTTAATTGAAACGTGAATTCATAAAAATTATCCGATTAATTTTGTTGATTGATAATATTGGATTTAATTTAATTAATTTAACGGAAATGCGTCTGAAAATGGCAGAAAATGCTTTTGTTGTAAAGTTTTTAAATGACAATTGATGAAAATACGGGTGAAAATGTCATTTTCACGTGAAATATTTAAATTACAAATAATAATTAATTAATAATAATGGATTTCGCAGCACGGTTCATTTTTTTTTTAATTTCTGCTAAAAAAATAAAAAAAGGTTTCATTAGAAAATTAATGCAGGTCTTTGAAAGCCTTATTAATTAAATGTTTTTAATATTTTAACTATATAAGGGGAAAAAGTAAACAAAAATTTAATTTGGCGGATGTGACGTTGAAGACTGTCAAAATGACGAAATAAAAGAAAAAAAAATAAATGAAAAAATATGTACATAATTTTTATGGAGCTGTCGCTCTTGACATTGTTGACCCATTTATTAAAAAAAAATATATATTAAAAAATATCATGATAATTTTTTTTTCAGTAGAAAATAATTTTTAATACAAAAAATGCGCTTACATTTTCTCCGAAAAAAAAATGAAATTTTTCATCGTGACATTTAATTTTCATTAGCGAGTCTTTTCAAAGGACATTCATTAACAAGAAAAAAAAATAATTAATTATTATGAAGATTATGCTGCGTTGAGCTCGCTTTTTTTGAAATATTTCTTTTGAAGATTAATCAAAAATTTAGGAGTTTAATTTATTTTATTTTTGGCTGTTTTAAATTTTTTATCGATGTTTTTGTCCCAAAAGATTTTTTTTAAATTTTTTTTAAAAAAAAAATTTTTTGAGGTACTTTTTCATACAAAATGACAAAATTTAAAAAAAAAAATTAAAATTAAAAAAAAATTGGTCATTAATGAATAAATAATTATTTTTATAGTTATACATTGAGATTTTATAGTTCAATATTGAACTCAGAGTATTTAAAGTTAAAAATTTAAACAAAAAAAAAAGTTCATAAAAATAATTGTCAAAAAATAAAATAATTAAAAAAATTATTTAATAATTAAAAACTATTAATGTAATTAAAAAAAAAAAATCAGAGAAGAAAATTCATGTTGAATTTCGTTTTTTAATTCAAAAATTTTTTAAAATTAGAAAAAAATTTTAAAATTACAAAAATTTTTCAAAATTAAAAAAAAAAAATTTAAAATTTGAAAAAATATGGAAAAATAGCAAAAAACGGTCAATTCGAATGAAATTTTCAACTTATTTTTAAAATTTGGCTTATCGGATTTTTGGTAAATGGGGCATGGGACAAAAACATAAAAAAAATTGGAGCGGCCTTATTTATTTTTTTTTGTGAGTTAAAATGATGCGAAAAATGTCACCTTTAATAATAAAATTTGACTTTGTCCCCGAAATTTCTTTCTCACACAAATAAAGAGTTCAAATTCTGTTTTTGACTCGCGAGAACAAAGACGATGAAAAAAACTAGTAATCATAAAATGAAACAGATTTCTTTTGTGTTTGGATTAATCCCAAAACGGCCATCGTTTCTTTCCTCCCTCTAAACAATTTTTTTTTGTTCGCATTTTTCTTTCTCTTCTTCTTCTTTTTCTGGCAACGACATTTTCATGTAACAATCAGCTGAAATGCTTTCTACAAGATTTTTATCGTTAACGTCTCTCCTCTTTTGTTCTCGTTTTTTGACTGTATTGTTCTTCGTGTAATATTACATGTGTGATCAAAGATCAAGACTTCTCATATTATTTTCCAATGTTTATCGAAGGTTATTTAAATTTAATGAAAATTTATTTTTTCTTATTAAAAAAATCAAAAATTATTGAAATTGTATTAAAATCAAATAAAAACTACAATTTCATGATTTTTCCGAGATTTTTTGTAAAAATATGAAATTTTCCTTGAATTTGTGACATTCAATAAGATGACAGCGAAAGAAAATCCGAATCTCATGAGAAAAGAAGAAAATGACGGAAAATGATATTTCCCAGATATTTTTCATGTTTAAAAGTTACAAAGTGCCGTCGTATATTATGCGCAGTAGCTCCTCTTGTTATTTTGCTTTTTTTCTCTCATTGTTTGTAATGTGTTAGAATAAAAAATAATATCATTGCCGTAAATGTTGTTAGCATCGTTGGCATTTTTTTTTTTGTTATATGATAAAGATAAAAATTGCATGTAATGTGCGAGAAAAAAAAAATAAGAAAAATATTTTCATTATAAATCTCTTTTTTTTCTGTGTAATTTGTATCATTCTCGCTAAGTGCTTGTTCGGCACTTGAAAAGTTGGATTTCTTCGACACTAATGAATTTTATTGTTACCGTCTAATTTTTTCCGTATGCCCCAAAACGAGAAAACCAAAAAACAAAAAGAGAAAATGGAAAAACGGAAACAAACTACCAGAAGAAATGTGTGGTTATTTCAATTATTTGTGTTTCGCCACAAAATTGTCTGTGTCTGTGCTCGGTTTGTTTCCATTTCTCAATCAACTTCTCAATTATAAAAATAAAAATAAGGAAAAAACAGGCAGAAATATGATATGATAAGAGCAATCAACCGAATCTGTATTGAAAAAAATAAAAATAAAGTTGTTAATTGGATTTTTCGTTGTTTTTTCTTTACAGACAAACAAGCTAATGGGAGAATGCCGTTGTTACAAGAGCCACTTTTTGGAGCAAGACCACAACCCTATAGTAAGTTTTTTTTTTAAATTAATATCTTATTTTTTTTATTATTATTTTTAAAAAAAATTATTTTTAAATAAATTTCAATTAATTATATAATTAATAATTTAAAAAATATTTAAAATTTGAAAAAAATATTTTTATTAAATTTTTTTATACATATTTAATTAAATTTTAATTAATTAAAAATAATTTTTTTTAAATATTTTAATAATTTATTTTAAATATTTTTATAATTTTATTTTTTTAATATAATATTTTGAAATATGATTTTAAAAGAAAGTTAAGCAATATTTCATGTTTCAATATTTAATTTTTAAACAAAATATTTTTTATAACTTAATTATTTAATTTATTATATAAAATAAATAAAAATAAGGAATTTTATTAATTTAATATTTAAATTAAATTAAATTAAAGATAGGAATTTTTAAATAAATTAAAATAAATTAATTTTTTTTAAATTAAAAGAAGAAAAATATAAAAAATAAAATAAATTAAATGTTTAAAATTATATTTTAATTTTTTTTTATAAACAATTTTGATTGTTTATATTTTTTTAATTCCTTTAATTTTAGTTTTCAATAATATTTTTTTTTTATATATTTTTTAATAATTTATTTTTTTTATTTAATTAAATAAAATATTTATTATTTTAAAATATATTTTATTTTTTAATGAAAATTAAGTTTTAATCATAAATTATTATATTACTGTAGTAAAATATATTTTGAGTTAAAATATATTTAAATTATAATGAGTTAAAATTGTTGAAAAAACAAAAAAAAAAAAAAATTAATACCTAAATAATTTTTTTCTTCTTTCAAATTAAAGTAATTTTTTAATAATAATTTTCATATTTTCACAGAGCCACCGTTACTTGGAACCCCAACACCGTACGCAGCTCCGTATGCCACACCCGAATTCCATCAGACCGCTGAAAATTGGAAGCCAACACAAACACATGCCACTCTGATAAAAGAACCTGCCGTCGTCCCGGTTCGTACAACAGCACCCACCTTTGTCGCACAACCCCAAACACAAGTAAGGAATTTTTCTTTTCATATTTTCTTTTAAATATTTTTCTCAAGCGACAACAATCTGACAATGACTTTTTTTTTGCATTTTTTTTCCTCGCTTGACTTGTTCTGAAATATGCAGCAAGGATCTGTCATGATGGTATACGGACTCGATAACACGACATCGAACACAGACAAACTATTTAACTTGGTTTGTCTGTATGGGAACGTTGCCAGGGTAAGAATCATTTCATTAATTTTTCTTCACACTTTTTTTTTTCTTCTCGGGTTTTTTTTTTGTAATGTAACGAATGCAACACAAACATGCCAAAGACTAATTAGATTTTATTTTTTAAACGAAAACAGAAAAAAATTATGCAAGTTAATTATTTTGTGGATCATCGTGCGGCGGCGGCAAACTTTCTTTTAAGAAAAATCGCGAACTGAGTTGAAGTTAAAAAAAAAATCCCAGACAAATCATTTTAATTACAGAAAAAAAAATCTTGTATCATAATTATTAGTTGTTGTTCACATTTTTCTTCAATTACTCAATTAATTTTAAATTTACATCATGCACTAT
Organism: Culicoides brevitarsis; assembly: GCF_036172545.1. Taxonomy (NCBI): domain Eukaryota; kingdom Metazoa; phylum Arthropoda; class Insecta; order Diptera; family Ceratopogonidae; genus Culicoides; species Culicoides brevitarsis. Next base: position 8,765,141 of record NC_087085.1, read on the forward strand.
TTAGAATTTTCTACTTCATCACCCATTTTCTTGTTTTTTTTTAAATAATTCAGTAATAAATTAATTAAATATCTGCGGATTGTCTCGAAAATATTTTGCTTGTCTATCTCTCGAGGCGACGTTATGCAACGCAACTTCTAAAATAATAACACGAAAAAGTTGTTGTTGCGATTTATCATTTAATTTAATTTAGACAGCGTTCTGTTAAACGTCAATCCGAAAACAAAGAACAGATTGCTACCAATTTAATTAATAATAATTATATTTTATCTAAATATATGTTCATTTGCATTGTGTTTGTTTCACATTTTCCTCTAAATAAATTAATCGACGTCAAACAGACAAAAATTTTCAAAATTTAATTTTAGCAACTGATCTTATCAACTTCCTAATTTTATTAAAGTTCAAGATAATAAAAAAAATAATCCGGATTTTTTTTTCGTAAGTTGATCAAAATTCCGATTGGTAATTGGGTATTAATATTTTTTTTGTGAGATAATGAAAAACAGAAAAAATTTTTTTTTTCCTGTCTGGGATTTTTTTTCTCTGCTTAACGTGGGAGGTTGTTATATAAATATTATATGAAAAAATGTAAAAAATTCTATTGTTATGAATTTTTTTTTGTTATTTTTTTTAGATTAAATTCTTGAAAACCAAAGAAGGAACCGCAATGGTACAAATGGGTGATTCAGTGGCTGTTGAACGATGCGTACAGCACTTGAATAACATTCCTATTGGTAATAAATGTAAAATTCAAATTGCGTAAGTTTTTATTTTTTTGTATTTTTAAAAAAAAAATTATTAAAAATTTATTTTTTTTTAGTTTCTCAAAACAAAATTTCCTATCAGAAGTAACAAATCCATTCAGTCTTCCCGATCACAGTCCAAGCTTCAAAGAGTACACCGGCTCTAAAAATAATCGATTCCTATCACTCGTGCAAGCCAGCAAGAATCGCATTCAGCCGCCAAGCAGAGTGAGTAAAGCACAAAAAAAAATAAAATGTCAATCTAAAGATAGTCAAATTTAATTTCCTTTTTCCATTTTTTTTTCTCATCACATTTTTTTTTTCTTTTTTTTAGATACTTCACTTTTTCAATACACCACCGGATCTAACCGACGAAAAGCTATTAAAAACATTTAAAGACGAAGACTGTGAACCATCAGCAATCAGAATGTTCCCGCTGAAGTCGGAGCGTTCGTCATCGGGTCTCGTAGAATTCCCAACTGTTGCTCAAGCCGTACTAGCAATAATGAAATGTAATCATGCAGCAATCGAGGCAAAAGGTAATTCGGATTTTTTCTTTGATTTTTGTGAAAATGACGCGAAAGGAAAGCGATTTATAATATTTTCCGTCGTGCACTTATCCCGGATGAAGTTTTGATTCGTTTCTTGCCAATATCACACTCAATTGAATGTTTTGTTATCGTAATAATGGGATGAAGTCGCATGGAAACGGGGTTAGGATTCGAATTTATTTCGTTAATTTTTTTTTCGGAATGAAGAAAGAGCAAAATGGAAAAAGTTTTAAAATAATTTTTCTTAAAAAATGAGTAAATTTATATAATTTTTGAAAAAAATATTTTATGAGATGAAATTTTAAAGAAATTTTTTGTCTCTTCTATTGAAGAACTTGAAAAAAAAAAATTAAAAAAATATTTTGAAGAAATTTTTCATTTCAACGTTTGTTTTTAAGTATTAAAAAATTATACAAAAATTTTACAATTTTATTTAAATTTAATTTTTTTAAAAATTTTTTAAAAAATTAAAATTTAATTCAGTATTTTTGAAAAAAATTTTGAAGAGAAGAATTTTTTTTTTTTAATTAAATTTAATTAAAAAAATTTAAAAAAAATTATTTTTTTATGAAGAATTATTAATTTTTTATGAAACTTTAATTTTTTTTGTCCTATTGGAAAAATTTTAACTCAAAGCTAAAAAAATAATTTAAAATAAAATAAAATAAATTTTTAATAGAAAAAGCCGCTTAATTTTTTAAATTTTTATTTATTTATTAAAATTTAATTATTAATTGTATTAATTAAAAATATTTAAATATTTTAATATTTTAAATTTAATATTTAATTATTTTTAATTAATTAATAATAATTATTTTATTTATTTTTATAATATCGATTAATATTTATTTAAAATATCAAGTTAAAATTCAAACAATATATTTTTATTTAGCAACTCTTATAATTAATTAAAAATCTTAAAAATTATTCAATTTTCTCTTGTTTTTCGCCATTTGGCTTCACAACATTCATATTTTCATCCACATATCCATTCTCCTGACTTTGAAGCGGTGAGCAAATAAACATTTTTTGAATCTTCTCCAACTGATTTTTCTTTCCGTACGTCTTTCGATAAAAGTTGATGAACAACAACAAGTTTGCGAATGCTTCGACGCACAAAAGTCGGATGACAAAACTCTTGAATCCGCAATTGAACTGCATCGCCAACGAATAATAAGCCATAACTAACAAAAATTGCGTAATTTGCGCAATTGTGAGATACTTTTTAAGTTTAAACACGAAGCTAAATGTTTCTCCGAACGACGAAAAGAGATAATATGTGTACATGAACACGTGAATCGAGGCATTTATTAAACCGGCAACTTGTGGCTCGGGTCCCGGAAGATATTTGCCCATGTACCAAACCACGAAAACCATCGAGCAATGATGAAAAACGTGTAAAAAGGTCACGTGACTTTGTTTCTTGCGCAGCACGAAGAACATTGTATCGGCGAAATCCAGCAATTTGTTCGCCAAAAAGTGCCAATATGATCGGTAAATGTCATATTCGATGAATGCCAATTTTGAGCCTTTATTTACGGAGCATCCAAAGGAGTATATGTTCGGAAAATATCCCGGTTCCATGGATGGTCGAATAATCATATACAAGTTAGCGACAATTTGAAAGATGTTGTAGATGCGAATTGCCCATAGAAGGTCGTACGGTTTCCGGTCTCGCATATATCGCGGACCAACGAATTTAACTAAAATTATGTAACTGATGATGATGGTGATGATTGTCAGGGGATTGCCAAATAAGAACCATTGATCGACGATGGGACCTAAAATAAAAAAAATTAATTTATTAATTTTATTAATTTAAAATTTAAAGTAAAATATTAATTTAAATTTAATTTTTTTTATAAGAAATTAAAAAATTCAGAAAATTCAAATTATTAAATAAATAATTTAATTAATTTAATAATTTGGTAAAATTATTATTTAATTATTTTAATTTATTTTTTTATAATTAATTTATTTAAATTGAATTATTTAAAAAATTAAAAATGATTAAAAAATGTCATTTAATTTAATTTAATTTAATTTTAAATTAAAATTAATTTAAAAATATAAAAAAATCACTCACTGTATCCAACTTTTGATTTTTCGTAAAACTGCACCAAAGTTTCAAATCCCATTTTTTTTAAATTTTTTTTTAGACACTCCTCTTTTTCAACTTGATGCTTCGACACGCGATCAGTGACTAAAAGTTTTGTAACGACAACTAGTCTCAAAATATCAAAAAACCAGTATTTTGCATTAGAATCAAACTGCATCATACATCATCAAAAGAGAAGAAGCTCGTGATACGGAAAACCAAATTCAAACGCGGCGAAACCAGTTTTATTAGAGTTTTAAACTTGAACTTGGTTCCTCATTTTGTTTTAAAAATATATTTTATTAAAAAGTGGTCAAATTTTAAACTCGATTCTTTTCTTCAATTTCGTTTTTGTCTACTTTTATCTTCGTTTCAAGGTTAATTTTTTTGGAACAATCTAGAAATTAACAAAAATGTGTTAATTTTGTTTGTTTTTAATTTTTGTTTAAATTAAAACATTAAATTTTTTTCTATAAATTAAATTTATTAGTTTTTAATTAATTATAAAAAATATTTTTTTTTACAAAAAAAAAATAATTAAATAATTAAAAATTAATGAATTAAATAATTTAAAATTTTTTTATTTTTATAAAATATAATTAAAAAATTTTAATTTTTACATTTTTATTTTAAAAATTAAATTTAAATTTATAATTAAAAATTAATTAATTCAAAAATTATTTATTATTTTAAAAGTATAAAATTTTAATTCTAAATTAACTTTATTTAATTATTTTTTTTTAAATTTTAATTATTAAAAATTTTAAAGAAAAAAATTTTTTCTTACCTTTTTAAAGATCTTTGAGATTTTCTAATATTTTTTTTAAATTAATTTTAATAACATTTTGATGAAAAAAATATTTTTTGAATAATATTTTAAATTTTATTTAATTTTTTAAAATTAAATCTAATACAATAATCTATTTATAATTAAAAAAACAAACAATTTTTCTTCAATATTTAGAAGAAATGGAACTTAAATTTCTTTTTTGGCTTCGTTTAAATTTTGATTTTCGTCTAATTTTGTTTGTCCATTGCTCTCGACAATTCCTTCCTTCATTTGCAATGGCGTGCAAATCATCAATTTCGTCATTTTTGCTAATCTATCCTTGCCATACGTCTTACGGTAGAAATTCACGAACAAAATTAAGTTGACAATAGCCTCGAACATGATAATTTTCGTCATCAACAAATTATATCCGCAACTTAAGAAATGCGCCGCTGTATTATAACTCAAAATAATCAAAAACTGCACAATTTGCAATATCGTCAAATATTTTTTGAACCGCAAATGTCCCTTAAAAACATCCCCGAACGACGCCATCGTGTAATACGTGTACATGCAAACATGAACAATTGCATTAATCATGCCAGCAAACGCCGACTCCTTTCCGGGAAAATAATTCCCGAGAATAAACATGATCAATACCATCGACGAGTGATGGTACACGTGCAAAAAGGTCACGTGACTTTGTTTTTTGCGCAGCACGAAGAAAACCGTGTCCCACAAATCGAATGTTTTATTCACGAAATAGTGCCAGTAGCCACGATTAACGTTGTACATGAAAATGGCATCTTGTTCCGGTGTCACAGCTAAACAGCCGAAGGTTACGAGGAATGATGTGTAATTCGGTTCCATGAAGCCTCGAATTAGCATGTAAAGGTTGTGACATATCTGGCAAACGTTGAACAAGCGAATTGCCCAACGGAGATCGAATGGTTTGCGGTTTCGCATGATGCGAGGCCCGAGATACAAGACGAAAATTATGTAGCATAGCAGAATTGTGAGAATTGGGGCGGGAGATCCGTATAATGGCCATTCGTCGATTGATTTGTCTAAAAAAAAAATAAAATAAAAAATTAACTAATTTAAAAAAAATAAATTTAATTAAATTAAATTTTATTAATAAAATTGAAAAATTAATTTTATTTAATTATTAAATTAATTTAAATTAAATAATTTTTAAAAATTCATTAATTAATATTTTTTTAAAATATTTTTTATAATTTTTAAATTATTTATTTTATTAAAATAAATTAAAAATTTTTTAATAAAATAAATTAATTAATTTTTTAATAAAATAATTATTAAAAATTATTTTTTTAAAATAAATTAATTAAATTTTTAATTTTTTTTTTAAATTAATTAAAATTAAATTCAAACCTCGTTTCATGCCGACATCCTTTAATTTTTTATGAGCCCAATACAACATCGTTCTAATATTTTTTTCTTATAAAATTTTATGACTTAACTCTACAACTGCGTTTTTAAAACTAAACCCGAGAATCATTTTTTTTTGTTATTTTTGCCAAAATAAGAGAACCGAATTAATATATGCGAATAATGAACGAAAAAAAATACGAAAAATATAGAAACATTTATTTAAATTTTTAAATTCACAAATTTTGTATAAAAATCGAGTTCTTTGAACAAAAAAAAAATTGTCTGTGTTTGTTTTGATTATGAGTTAGATGAGACATTTTTGCAAACCAGTTTTGCTATGTGTGTTATATAAAAGACCAATAAACTTTTAAACAGATTCACGGAAGAAGACAAAAAGTGTGAGACAATATTAAGATACAAAAGTCAAGGTTACTTCCGAATTTTTAGTTAAAATTTGCATTTTTTGTGTAAAATTACAATATAAAAATTTACAGTAGTTATTTTTTTAATAAAAATAAAAATTTTAATTTTAAGTAATTTTTTTTCTAATTTTTTTTTAATTTTTTTTATTTATTTTGTCGTAAAATTTTATAAAAAAAAATTTAAATGGGTCGATATCAAAAATCTACTTTTACTCTTATTTTGTTATACAAAAGCTTAGCTTCAGGCGTTTCTAAGCAAAAAATGTACAAAACGGTTGTTATTGTTACTCTTCTCAATCTACCCAACTCGGGATAAATTTCTTCGAAACACGCACTTATTAACTTTTTTGGGGCTTCCGTTTCCGTTTTCTTTAGAATTGAATTTTATTGTTATTTTGGAATCCAAGTGTGAAACGTTTCACATAAGAATTCAATCATCACGTCTTGTCAGACTAGACAAAAAACAAATTTAGACGAAATAACAATAGATCAAATAACAACCAAATAAACACAAAGTGAGTTTTCATGAAAATTTTCCTATAGAAGAAAAAATGAAATATTTTGACTTCCGTTATGAAATATGAATTTATGAAAAATTTTAAATGTGCATTGGGATAAAAATTAACGTAAAATATTGAATACCTATTAATTACCTTAAAATATTAAATATTAATAAGGGACGAAATATTTTAATTTGTTCATGGATTAATATTCGAAATGTTTATTGGGCAGAAATTTTAAAATGTGCATTAGGTACTTTTAATTTTTTTTTTTGATTTAATTTTAATTTATTTTTAATTTAATTTTAATTTAATTTTTTTTAAATAATAATATTTTTGAAAAAAAAAATTAAGAAAATTATTTAAAAATTAAAATATTTAATTTGTGCCAAATTCGAAAAAAAATATTAAATTTATAAAAAAAAATATTAATAAAATGTAAAAAATTAATAAAATATTTAAAAAGAAAAAAAAAATTCTAAACTTTCTAAATGTTTTTAAAAAAAAATTATTTAATTTTAAATAAATTTAAAAAAAAAATTTAATTATTTAATTTAATTATTTAAAATTAATTATTTTTTTTTTTAAATAATTAAACTTTTTTTTTATCTTATTTTTATTTTTAAATGTATTTTTTATTTTTATTTTTAATTTTTAAATTAAATTTTTTTTTTGGAAATTCGTAAAAAATATTAAAATGTCCATACAAAATGACTTTTTCTTCAAATCAATAAAAAATGTAAAAAAATAATACTTACAGTACCTTTACGACAACGACACCCACGTGCATTCCAACTTCAGGAAATTAATAATAAAAATTTTTCCAGTTGCCTTTCATCGATGTAGTTAGCAACATTAAAATCATGTGTGGGCGCACTATAAACAAAAATGATGACAGTAATCGTTATATCGTAGTGCTTCTTGTTGCGCACCGTGTCATGAAAGAAACTTTTATTTATGACATTAAATGTGGGAAAAAAAGGATTGAAAAACTTGCTTCAATTTTTTTTCATGCGAAAATTATTATGAATCAAAAGACGGGAAAAAATGTGACATTTTTTTATGTTCTTTTCATTTCTTGCGTGACATCCAAGGACCTTCTTGCATAAATTTTTATTTAGATGCTGAAATATTACTTTGTCATCCGTTTTCTTGTGCCTCTTTTTTTCTGCTTGCACAGCAGACACCACAGGTGTTTTGCTCTACTTAAGGAGGTTTTCGTTTCACTTTACTTTTTGTGGTCGTTTTTGTCATAAAGTCATTTATCATCGTGTGTCATAAACGGGACTAAAGTGTACAATAATGACATAAACTTTGAACGACACTAATTTTCGGGCATATTTTGCGCAATTGAGGAACTTTATTACTTTTCGAGCAATTTTTACTAATTTTTCCTATTTTTTTTAGGTTCCAAATTTCCATTCATCATGAAACTCTGCTTCTCGTCGTCAAAAACAATGAATGGGGCATGGAACAACGAAGGAGGCAACAATGAAAATAATGAAGGTGAATACTAAGGAGACACGAAAAAACAACAACATCATCATCATTACGATCATCTGTGCCACCCCTCCGTAACAATAACAATGTATGCAACAAACAATATATTAAATAATTTCGACATGATGAATTTTGTTGCATTTTCATCATCGTTATCCTGTCTCAACAACGTCAGAGGATTATTTACAACAACGCGTGATGTTAATAAATTAAAATACGTACAATATCAAAAAAAGCAAAGTAATGATGAAAAATGACAAAAAAAATATTTTTAAGTGTCACGTTTGTTTGTTTCGTTTTTTCGAAAATAATATTAAAAATTTAAATCAATCAGTGAGAATGACCCAATGAATGGTATGAATTAAAAAAAAATAATTTTAATTTTTAAACATATATGTTTGTATTAATTAGAAAAATATAATTTGTATAGCTTTAAAATTAAAAATTAATTTTTTGTTTAATTAAAAAAAAAACAAACAAAAGAAAAGACATTTTAGTTATAATTTAATGTAAAAAAAACGAACGAATGTACTTTAAATAATTAATAATTAATTATAAAATTTGGTATTATTATTTGTAAATATATAAAATTAAAAATTATTGTTGCACAATCAATAATTATAAAAAAATAATTAAAATTTTATTTATTATATTTAATTTAAAAAAAATTATATAAATTTAGTTAACTTCTTGTTTAGTCAAAATTAATAATATCTTTCGAGAAATAGACAAATTATTATAAATAAAAAAAAATCTCATTGATATTGTTGAAGCGATATTAAAAATAATTAGAAACTTAATGATATCAAAAAATAATATTATTAGATAATAATTTTTTTTTAATTAATAATTAAAATTAAATTTAGACAAAAAAAAATGAATCATATCAGAATCCAAAAAGTTATTGAATTTGGCGTTCTAAATATTTAAAAAAAAATCTAAATAATCTTCGTGAATATAAAAGTATTTTTTTTATTTTTTTTTAAGTTATATTTATTATTTTCCGAACCAAAACAATCTTTTGTCAATCATTTTAATTAATTTTATTTATGTGTAAAAAAAAATAATTCAATCAAAAAATGTATTTTGGACATGCCATAACCACAATCATTTTCGTTTTTGCTACAGTAGTTTGCACGATTAAATTTCTTTCACGCGCAAAAAAATAATATATAATAAAAAAAATGTACAGTAAAAATATTATTATGCAGATTGTAATGTGGTCCAATAGTGTATTTGATAAAAAAAAACAACAATATTATAATATACATAAATTAAACACATTTTGACATCATTTTTATAGGAAGCATAATAATAAGGAAAATATATCTAAAAAACTGTCAATTTTTAATTTCATTTCGTAAAGCTTAAAAAAATTAAAAAAATTAGATAAAATTAGTGCAATATCTGAACCTCCTGTGGAATCAATTCAGTCAATTACATTGATAGTGAGGTTGTCCGTATTAAAAAAAAATATAAAAAAAAAATTAACGTGCAATCAATTGCTTTGAATTATATTTAAAAAATCAGATTTTTATTATTTATTTATTATTTTTTGGACTTTTTAATTTTTTTCTCACTTTAACACTGCTAATCTTTTACAACAATCATGAATTAAAAAAAAGTGTCATAAATCGTAGTCTTTGATAAAAATCACGCAAAATATATTTATAAATAAAAAAATAAAAAGGTTCAACAAAACATGCCAATATGCAATCATAAATAAAATAGAACAGATTTTATTCTTAAAAAAGCAAAAAAATATATTAAAGCAACCACAAACACAAACAAAAAATATTCACAGGCCAAAAAAAAAAAATATTTTAATTTAAAATGAGAGAAAAACTTATACATGAAATTAAGATTAAAAAAAGTCTTTCATACAAAAAAAAATTTTCATTGCTAGTCCTTTTCCTATTTTCTAAAAAAAAATTTCATGAAATTTATTCCAATTATTAATTTTATTAATTTAAAAAAAAAATCATCGTAAAATTAAATAACTTTCGAATCTCGATATATTCTGACATTTTAAAGTATTAATTGGATAAAAGTTTTTTTTTAAGTTTCGTTAAATTAAAAAATTAAAATTTAGCAATAAATTAAAAATTAATAAAATTAATTCATAAAATTTGTGATAGTTTTAAAAAAATGTGTTCATGTTTTTTATGTAATCTCGAAAATTGTTCTTATTGTTATTTTTAAGTGTCGTTTTAAATATTTTCGGTAGACAAGATAAAAAAAAAGTTTGCATGAAATTTCCTTATTCCGGGTTTTTCTTGGTTTTTGTTGTATGATAGTTGCAAAGTATTGATAAAAAATCTAAGGGATTTAGGATTTAAGTAGTTGAAACTTTTTTTTTGATTTAAAATTTTTAAATTAAAAAAAAAAATATTATTACACAAAAAAACATACAAAAAATAAGAAAAGAAGTCCCACTATTAGCCCACTGTGTCGTAGCAAAATAAAAACAATGAAAAAGACTCTAGTATACTGTCTACTATATTAAAATAAAAAAAAATAAAACAGAATCTATATCTTATTACTCTGAACTACAATTTTTATTTTAATACAAAAAAAAATGATGATGACAAAATATTAAAAATACACAAAAAATAAAAAAATATGTACTGAATGTTATAACTTTAAACTGTTATAACCTATACTTACGAAACTACGACAACTCTAGAAATGCAAATCTTCATTATATTATACATACATGATTGATACGCCATTCTACCAATCTATATTGAAAAGATATTTCACACACAAGGTATTACTGAAAAAAGGCAAGCTAAATTAATATTATACACAAAGACATATTATTATAAAAAAAATGTTAAAATTTAGCAATTAAAAACATATTCTCTACTCCCACCAAAAAAAAAACAACTTGAATAGCTATAACTATTATTATTAAAATAATAAATAAATAAAATTAATAAACGTAAATTTTCAAAAAAAGAACTATTTTAGGAGACATACAATTTAATTCCTTTGTAATAATAAACATTAAAAAAAAGAAAGGCCCTTCCTAAAAAAAAAATGATGAAAAAAATTTTGATCTCAATCAAAGTTTTTTAGAGTGTCAAAAAAGAAAGTTTTACAAAAGGAAACGATTTTAGATCAAAAGAATTTAGATTAGTATAATTATTATTAGGATAAAAATGAAACACATACACACACATTTCAAAAAATAAAAAAAATTATTTGTATAAATTTTGCTTTAAAAAAAATAATTATTTATAATTTAAAAAAAAATATCAAAAAAAATTGGAACATATAGAATTTTTTGCGCATATCCTTCAAAAACGAAAAAAAAATGTAAACTATTTCTTCCAATTTTCAATCATTTTAATAACTTTGTGTAATTAACATTTAATGCCGCAATGATACGTATCTCTAACTGCATATAAGAAACACACTGACACACTTTCACTCTCTCTGTACTTTACTCTAAAACAAGAAATTTACAACAAAAAATTAAGATAATAAAGCCATACACATGAAAAAAAAAAGTTTTCTACATGAAAAGATGGGCCAGAGTCAATTATAAATCACGTGCCTAAAATAAATAAAGACATAAGCAAAAAAAAATATCACCGCAAAATTATTATCTGTATGCGGTACTTTTCAACGTGTTACCGGACAAAAAAAAATTAGCGGTATAAAAAATGCTTTCAAGTTTAATTAAAAATGAGAAAAAAAAAATTAAAAAAACAAATCAGACTGCTTTTTAGCCCCTTTTTTATGTTGATCGAGGAAATTTGCATCTTTATTTGTGTCATTGAAAAATTCAAATTTTTCAGTGTCTACCTAGAAATACTCAAGAGTATGTATGAATATTACCTATTACGCATTAATAGAAAATTATGAAAGAAAAATGTGTAAAAAAAATAAATTATTAGAAACAGTACAATAATATTTGTCAATTTATATACTTACCCCTTGCAATGTAGGTCAAATCAAAGTAATAATACACTAATTTAAATTTAGATGAAAAAAAATTATTATTATTATAAATGGTAGAAAAGTCCTAAGAAAAAAATTATTATCATTATTATTATGATCATGAAGTGAATTAAATTAAAAGTAATTAATAATCATCCTAGAAAAAAAATACATTACCAACCCAAGTATCTCTGTCTGTGTGCCAAAAAAAACTGTATGCGGTAGAAATTTATGATAAAAAAATTAATTTTGTTCCCATTTTCCGCAGTGTGTAATTTTTTTTAAATTTAATTTCCATTCTAAAAAAAATTTTCCTGGATGAAAATCCACAAAAAAAAACAATGATTATGATAAAAAAAATAAAGGAGAAATAATAAGAAGTTACAACGAAATATTTTTATTAGTAGTGATCGTTATTATTAAAAAAAATATTAAAAATAAAGGAAAAGAAAGCTTTTAAAAATAATAATTTTCCAATTAAACTTCATCATCAACAAAGAATAGTTAAATCCAAAATATAACATAATAAATGAAGAGTTAATGTTATTAATTATTATTAAAAAATTATTACGTTTAGGATGGTAGCGATAATTTAAAGAAATACGAAAAATTTTAACTGGAACCCGAAACATATGATTCACATATCGCGTTAAAAGTAGTGAAAAAAATGCTTAAAATACAAAATACAAAAAAAAATATCAAATTGAAAATCAATACCACTGATACCAAAACAAAAAAAAATATGGGGAACAAAAAAATAATATCAAAATTATTTAACTTATAACAAAAAGTGTAAAAAGGAAATCCTATACATACATACTTAATTAAAAAAAAAGAAAAGATGAAAAGAGATGAAAAAGAATCCCACAGATTTTATTATTTATTTATAATAAATACATCTTATGTACTTATAAATCTAAATTGGATTGTATGAGAAAGGTAAACTAAATAAAAAAATGAAGATAATAGCATAATATAATATTATTTAGTGAAATAATAATGATAAAAAAAGGAAATGATGAAAATTATGTTTATATATAATGAAATTTTTTAGTATATAGTTAAAGAAATGTAAGGTAAAAATGTGTTAAATGCAAAAAAAAACAAAAAATAAATGAATAAAGAAATTTTATAATTATTATTATTATATTTAAATTAATTATTATCATTATAATTGAATAAAAAAAATGAGAAAAGAAAATAAATGAAAAATATAAAACATAAATGTCGCAATTAAATAAATTATATACATATAATGAATATCAGTTATAAAAACTACACAATACAATTATCAGACATATTCTACTCTTACATACATAAGTATATGAAAATTATAAAAAAAAACTATCATAAAATATAATTATATATATCAAGAATATACAATTTAAACTGCTATATACCTATAATATGTAGTGTGTTTAGAAAATACAAAAAATAAAAATATTACATTAAAAACAACTATATAACTAAAACTATAATTATCATCCAAAAAAAATCACATACTCTCAAAATACTCAAAAAAAATTATTGGCATTAATAAACATTAATATATAAAAGATAATATACAACATCAAAACAAATCACATCAAAAAATACATAATATATATAATAATTATATAAACTATTGCTTGAAAAAGTTAAACATATTACACATTAAAAAATATATTAAATATAAACTAAACACTATCTCTCTCTCTCCTTGAATGAATGTAATAAATATACAATAATTACTTAATATATATATTAAACATACATCAATAACAAACACACATACATATTTATCTAAGAATTTAATTATTATTAATCAGTAGTTGGTTGGTTTATCTATTTAATAATAATTATATTAAAAAAAATGTAATAATCCCTTAGAAAAAAAAAACAAAAACAACATCTTTCATTTATATACTGCACAACATCCACATATCAACATCTTTTTTCCAAAAAAATAATATTTAACCACTAAAATCACAACACTTAACACAAAATCTTTAAAAATGTTGTCTTTTGATTTTTTTGGCGGTAAGTATTTTAAAGATGGCTGCTATGATAATGTTTAACGGTTTTTTTGATCTAAAATTTAAAAAAAAAATATATTTGCTAATTCAGTTGTACTAAAAGTTATCAATTTCATTCGTCTCATTTCATATATGAAAATTTGAATTAGTTTGGCAATTTTTATTTAGAAAGTTAAATTTTCAGTTGGAGCACGTTAAATTGTTTTTATTCTTAAAATTTATTTTATTTATTAAAAAAATATTTAATTTAATTAAAAAATAATGTCTCAACGTACTAATTATTCGTCGTTTCAAAGTGCAATCGCTAGTTGGGTAAGTTTTTAAAATTTTTTTAATTTATTTTTTTATAATAATAAAAATTTGTAAACAATCGAAGGTTTCCAAAACCAATTTAATCAAAGAAATTTCCTGTTCTGACTCGATTTTGCCCGATGTGAACGAATTTTTTGCCGTTTATAAGCGTAAATTTAAGTTTCATGTCATGGAAGAATATAATTTGGTAACATTTTTACAAGGTAATTATTTTTTTTTTGTTTTGGTTATTTTTTATAATTTTTTATTTATTAGAATTTTATCCTAAATTTGAGTTCCAATTGGAAGATCAACAGAATTTATGCAAATTTGATCATATTTACGCTTATTGTCTCTTGCTACATTTCTCTTGTGTCGAACAAAAGGATCAATTTTTCCATGGAGCTTGTTTAAACCTCTCTCAATTTCATCAAGGAATCATTTGTAAGTTCTTGAAATTGTTGATGGAGCGTCAAATGTTCGACAAGGCATCCTTAAGTGTCATCATGAATGAAGCTCTGATGCCTTCTCATGTGCCTCCATTGAAAATTATGCCAAATATTCAAAGCGGCATGACTCCGCCGACACCAAAGTCATCAATGTTGAACAAAACAACGTCAAAAATCCGGGATTTGGAGACGGAATTGATGATCGAGAAGAATCGCGTGGATGAAATTGAGCTGCAGTATCAGGAAAAATTGCGACAAAAACGTAATTTTCATGAAAAATAATTTTTTTATATTTTTTTAATTTTTTTTTTTTTTTAGAAAAAGAAATTGATGAAATGCAAGTCGTCAATACAAAGTTGCGGCATGAAATCCTCGAAAAAGAATCGGAAATGGCTTCGATGACGTGTGAACTTGAAGTTAATACCGCTTGTGAAGCTCTTCTCAAAACGATTGCCGAGAAAACGCAACTTTTGGTCGAGTGTCATGAGACGATCAACTCTTTAAATGCCGAAAACGAGGAATTATCCGAGAAATTTGTGCATTCGCAAGCTACAATTTCAGAAAAAGTCCGTAAAATCACCGAACTTGAGGACACAATTAATTCTCTGGAAGATGAAATTGAGCGTCAAACGTCGAAAAATTACGCCTTGATGTCGCACGTTGAAGGTCTCAATAGTTTCATCGCCAATTCTCGTCGTTTGGATGAAAGTTTGGAATATTTCAACTCACTGGAAAAGGATTTCTTGAACAACAATAATGATGAAAAGGAAACAAACAACAACAACTCCTTGAAAGAAAATCCAGAAAAATCCTTCGAAGGAAGTCATCACAGTCCTTTGATCAAAAAGAGATCGTTTTCCATCGATATTCAACCTTTGGCAGGATTTCGACATCGCAACCGGCAAATTTACCGATCAACAACTTACAAGGAAAGTGAACGTTATTTATCGATTGCTGATGAAATAAAAGCGAGTTCAATTTTGGATTTTGGTGAAGATGAAGCTGATGAAGAGACGCAATTGAGTTTATTTTTTGACTCTCTTCATGAAGGCGTTCCTGATGGCGGCGATGGAAGACGAGAGTCGGTAATTCCTAAAAATAATAAAATTTTGGAAAAAATAAAAGAAGAAGAAGATGAAGAGGAAATTAGTCCAGCTTGCAGTCGTTTGTTGTCTCAGTTGAAAAAAGAAAATGAAAGCTTACGTAAAACCAATGAAACGCTCGCTCTTGCCCAATTAGCGATGAAACGTCCTAAAAGAGGGTTTAAATTGTGTGTTGTTAGTTAAGTTAAACATTTATTTAACATTTTATTGTTTTTATTTAAAATAAAAATTGTTATTTTTTTTAATTAAAATGTGTATAATTTTAGAAAATTTTTCAAATTTTGTTAATTATTTAATTTTTTTTTTAATTTTGTTAATTTTTTAAAATTTATGAAAATTTTATTAATAAATAATCAATTATTTTAGTTTTAAAATTAAGTTGGTTTATTTTATAAAAATTTTAGAGCCCTCTGACAAAATTTTATTCAAAGTTTTGAGTTAGAAAAATTAAAAATGATAAATTAGAGCCCTCTGACAAATTTTTATCCATTTGGAACAAAATTTGACAAAAATTGCTTTGACACAGTTTTTTTGCTCTTGATTTAGTTTTCAAAACAAAACTGTGTCAAAGAAAAAATTTTTTTTAGTTTCAATTTTTTGGCAGTTTTGAGTTAGAAAATGATTAAAAATGATAAATTAGAGCCCTCTGACAAATTTTTATCCATTTGGAACAAAATTTGACAAAAATTGCTTTGACACAGTTTTTGACACAGTTTTTTTGCTCTTGATTTAGTTTTCAAAACAAAACTGTGTCAAAGAAAAAAATTTTTTTCAGTTTCAATTTTTTGGCAGTTTTGAGTTAGAAAATGATTAAAAATGATAAATTAGAGCCCTCTGACAAATTTTTATCCATTTGGAACAAAATTTGACAAAAATTGCTTTGACACAGTTTTTGACACAGTTTTTTTGCTCTTGATTTAGTTTTCAAAACAAAACTGTGTCAAAGAAAAAATTTTTTTTAGTTTCAATTTTTTGGCAGTTTTGAGTTAGAAAATGATTAAAAATGATAAATTAGAGCCCTCTGACAAATTTTTATCCATTTGGAACAAAATTTGACAAAAATTGCTTTGACACAGTTTTTGACACAGTTTTTTTGCTCTTGATTTAGTTTTCAAAACAAAACTGTGTCAAAGAAAAAAAAAATTTTTAGTTTCAATTTTTTGGCAGTTTTGAGTTAGAAAATGATTAAAAATGATAAATTAGAGCCCTCTGACAAATTTTTATCCATTTGGAACAAAATTTGACAAAAATTGCTTTGACACAGTTTTTGACACAGTTTTTTTGCTCTTGATTTAGTTTTCAAAACAAAACTGTGTCAAAGAAAAAAAAATTTTTCAGTTTCAATTTTTTGGCAGTTTTGAGTTAGAAAATGATTAAAAATGATAAATTAGAGCCCTCTGACAAATTTTTATCCATTTGGAACAAAATTTGACAAAAATTGCTTTGACACTGTTTTTGACACAGTTTTTTGTCTTGATTTAGTTTTCAAAACAAAACTGTGTCAAAGAAAAGAAAAAATTTTTTTTCAGTTTCAATTTTTTGGCAGTTTTGAGTTAGAAAATGATTAAAAATGATAAATTAGAGCCCTCTGACAAATTTTTATCCATTTGGAACAAAATTTGACAAAAATTGCTTTGACACAGTTTTTGACACAGTTTTTTTGCTCTTGATTTAGTTTTCAAAACAAAACTGTGTCAAAGAAAAATTTTTTTTTTCAGTTTCAATTTTTTGGCAGTTTTGAGTTAGAAAATGATTAAAAATGATAAATTAGAGCCCTCTGACAAATTTTTATCCATTTGGAACAAAATTTGACAAAAATTGCTTTGACACAGTTTTTGACACAGTTTTTTTTGCTCTTGATTTAGTTTTCAAAACAAAACTGTGTCAAAGAAAAAAAAAAATTTTTTTTTCAGTTTCAATTTTTTGGCAGTTTTGAGTTAGAAAATGATTAAAAATGATAAATTAGAGCCCTCTGACAAATTTTTATCCATTTGGAACAAAATTTGACAAAAATTGCTTTGACACAGTTTTTGACACAGTTTTTTTGCTCTTGATTTAGTTTTCAAAACAAAACTGTGTCAAAGAAAAATTTTTTTTTCAGTTTCAATTTTTTGGCAGTTTTGAGTTAGAAAATGATTAAAAATGATAAATTAGAGCCCTCTGACAAATTTTTATCCATTTGGAACAAAATTTGACAAAAATTGCTTTGACACAGTTTTTGACACAGTTTTTTTGCTCTTGATTTAGTTTTCAAAACAAAACTGTGTCAAAGAAAAATTTTTTTTTTCAGTTTCAATTTTTTGGCAGTTTTGAGTTAGAAAATGATTAAAAATGATAAATTAGAGCCCCTCTGATAAATTTTTATCCATTTGGAACAAAATTTGACAAAAATTGCTTTGACACAGTTTTTGACATAGTTTTTTTTCTCTTGATTTAGTTTTCAAAACAAAACTGTGTCAAATAAAAAATTTTTTTTTCAGTTTCAATTTTTTGGCAGTTTTGAGTTAGAAAATGATTAAAAATGATAAATTAGAGCCCTCTGACAAATTTTTATCCATTTGGAACAAAATTTGACAAAAATTGCTTTGACACAGTTTTTGACACAGTTTTTGCTCTTGATTTAGTTTTCAAAACAAAACTATGTCAAAGAAAAAATTTTTTTTTTCAGTTTCAATTTTTTGGCAGTTTTGAGTTAGAAAATGATTAAAAATGATAAATTAGAGCCCTCTGACAAATTTTTATCCATTTGGAACAAAATTTGACAAAAATTGCTTTGACACAGTTTTTTTGCTCTTGATTTAGTTTTCAAAACAAAACTGTGTCAAAGAAAAAAAATTTTTTTAGTTTCAATTTTTTGGCAGTTTTGAGTTAGAAAATGATTAAAAAAAAATTATCCTTTTTGACAAAAATTGCTTTGACACAGTTTTTGACACAGTTTTTTTGCTCTTGATTTAGTTTTCAAAACAAAACTGTGTCAAAGAAAATTTTTTTTTCAGTTTGAATTTTTTGGCAGTTTTGAGTTAGAAAATGATTAAAAATGATAAATTAGAGCCCTCTGACAAATTTTTATCCTTTTGGAACAAAATTTGACAAAAATTGCTTTGACACAGTTTTTTTGCTCTTGATTTAGTTTTCAAAACAAAACTGTGTCAAAGAAAATTTTTTTTTTCAGTTTGAATTTTTTGGCAGTTTTGAGTTAGAAAATGATTAAAAATGATAAATTAGAGCCCTCTGACAAATTTTTATCCATTTGGAGCAAGATTTGACAAAAATTGATTTGACACAGTTTTTGACACAGTTTTTTTGCTCTTGATTTAGTTTTCAAAACAAAACTGTGTCAAAGAAAATTTTTTTTTTCAGTTTCAATTTTTTGGCAGTTTTGAGTTAGAAAATGATTAAAAATGATAAATTAGAGCCTTCTGACAAATTTTTATCCATTTGGAACAAAATTTGACAAAAATTGCTTTGACACAGTTTTTGACATAGTTTTTTCAGTTTCAATTTTTTGGCAATTTTGAGTTAGAAAATGATTAAAAATGATAAATTAGAGCCCTCTGACAAAATTTTTTGACACAGTTTTTGACACAGTTTTTTTGCTCTTGATTTACTGTTCAAAGAAAAAAAAAAATGGCATAAAAATTAGATTATTTAGTTTTCAAAACAAAAAAATTTTTATCCATTTGGAACAAAATTTGACAAAAATGGCTTTGACACAGTTTTGACACAGTTTTTTTGCTCTTGATTTAGTTTTCAAAACAAAACTGTGTCAAAGAAAAAAAATTTTTTTAGTTTCAATTTTTTGGCAGTTTTGAGTAATAAAGTGATTAAAAATGATAAATTAGAGCCGAAATTCCTATAAAGCAAAAAATTTACAAAATTATCATTTATTATTATTTTGAAATAATTTTTTCTAAATTAAATTAATTCTTAAATAAATAAATGAATTATTAATTTAACATAAGTCACATCGAAGTCAAATATTTAAAAAACAAGTACAAAAACATGTAAAAAAATTGAAAAATTTCTTTCAAATATTTTTAAAATAAAAAAAAATTAAAAACATTACCAAAAATTACTCACAACCAACCAGTCGTTCCCTCTCGCATCACTTACGCCAACAATTTCCGATCAAATTCATGCGAGTTCATCGATAAATAAACAACTTGTTTATTATACTCATGCAACCCTCACTGCAGGAAGCACGTGGTCTGCCTCTCTATATGAATGATTCACAACATGCCATTCATTTTTTATCGTAAACACGTTATGCGAGGTTGTTGTACTAGTTTGTGACGTCAGCATCGCCAGCACGCTACAGAATCAGATGTTTTACGATAAACAAGTTGTTTTTTTTCGTCTGTCGGTTTTTTTTTATTTTCATTGTCTTTCGTAGATATTCGTTTATTTGCTAAATTATTTATTGTGTGTGTCTTAATTTCGGCATTTGTATGATGAACGAACGAAATTAACAGGTTCATTTTTTATTTTATTTTTTTTTTATAAATTTTTTCTTATTTGAATTAGAGTCTGATGATGAAATTTTTAATTAAATTTCGAAATTTGTAGAAAATAACAGAAAAATTATTAAAAAATAGCAAAATTACGCAAAAAATGTCATTTAAACTCCATTTTTTACAAACACAAAACCCGTATCGGATAAAAATTTTTTTTAACTGTATTAATATTAATAATAAAATTGCTTCACTACATTCTTGAGCTCCGTATCGTGTCTCGGATCACGTATACCCATACTCACTTAACTTTTGGTGACGTATGCGTTCGTTGCATTTGTATCTGTGTGCCAAGCCCTCCGCTACCTTGTGATTGATATTCCGCTTAGTATTTTTCAAGTAAAACTCGTAGAAGCAAGACAAAGTTCAACAGACGCACGTTTCTTCGTTGTAATAAAAATTAGTTTCAGCAGTAGGTCATTCTAGTTTAGCGCTCGCGACGAGACGACGTGACAAAAGAGATAAATTTATTTTTTATTTCAACAAAAAAAAAATTTTTTTTTGATAAAAAAGTTAAAAAATCGCAAAAATTATTTAAATAAATATTTTAAAATATTTATTTATTCTTAAAAAATAATAAAAAGAGTGAAAGTGAGCGCAGTACAAAAATATCTAAACCACTTGCTCACTAAAAAAAATAAAGAGAGACTCGCAGAAACAATTACACCGCAGCACAGTAAAAATATTAAAATAGTTTAAAATTGTCCCTCTCATAACAAACAACAGAAAAAAACAAGTGCGCGCAGTGTTTCGTAACGTAAATCGGAGGTTACATCAAAAAAATAAATTAATTTGCAGCGAAAATCGACATTTAGCATCAAAAATAATCGAGAAAAATGTCTGAAACAGTCACAGAATAGTAAGTACCAATTTTTTTTTATTTTTTATATGAAATCGAGCCCGGATGAAAATTTTTAATTGTTTCGGTCAAGTGATGAAAGACATCTCATACATTATGAAATGTAGCAAAGTATCGGAAATATATTTAAAAAATGCTTGGTCAAAGGAGGTCATAACCTCCAAATGCCATTGACGAAGACAGTTGCGTGGATATTTACATGTGAGTGTCAAGAACAAAGACACGTAAAATTTTTGTGGCGTCGTATCCAATTTATTTTCGGACAATCACTTTTTAATGGAATTTCTTTAAAAATTTTTTTTTTTAATTTTTCATGACTCAAAGAAAAACAAAGTGTGATTTTCCATTTAGATCTACTAATTTTCACAAGAGACAATTCTAACGAGATAACAAGCGATAACCATTCAATTAGCGACGCGATGAAATAACAATAATTATTATGTGCAAAACAATATAAAAGTGAATAATTGTTCGAAATGTGGATCAGTTTCATTGTTGAATTGAGTATTAATTGACGTTTCCGCAAAAAATACGAAAGAATGGCGATTCATATAAATCCTTACTTGTAGTAAGTTGAAAAAATTATTTTATCCAATTTAATCCAATAAAAAAATGTTGTGCGATATCGTGCGATATTGTGTCAAGTGTGAAGAATTTTCGTGAAAACAATAAAATTTTTGACATGATAAGGTTTGAGGCGGAAGATATTAAGTTATGAAGGAAATTAATCCCAATTGGATAATGATGGTCTTGAAATTGTCTTGAAACGCAAAAAATTATTTTTCTGAGACGGAGTTGATAAAAATTTTTAAAGAGTTAAAAATTAATCAAAAATTTTAGTAAATATTTTTAAATATTATTTTTTAATTTTTTTAAATTAATTAATTAAAATTAAATTAATAATAAAAATTTTTAATTAATTAATTAAACTTTAAATTTTTAATAAAAATATTCGTATTTTATTTTATCTTTTTTAAAAATATTATTTTTTTAATTAAAAAAAAATAATTAAATTAAAAAAAAATAAAAATAAAAACAGAAAATTAATTATTTAATATTTTATTAGTTTTTGTAATAAAAATTACTTTTTTTTATTTAAATAAGAATTTATTTGATAAATTTGAAAAAATAATTAATTAATAAAAA
Organism: Culicoides brevitarsis; assembly: GCF_036172545.1. Classification (NCBI taxonomy): domain Eukaryota; kingdom Metazoa; phylum Arthropoda; class Insecta; order Diptera; family Ceratopogonidae; genus Culicoides; species Culicoides brevitarsis. The sequence continues at coordinate 8,787,444 of NC_087085.1, forward strand.
TAATTAATAAAAATCTTTAATAAAAATATTAAAATTGCATTTTTAAAATAAAAAAAAATTAAAATTTAAAAAAAATAAATTAAAAATATTTAATTAATAAAAACAAAAATTAATTATTATTAAATTAGAATTTATTATTTTTTAAATAAAGACAAGAAATCAATATTTTTGAAATATTTTTTTTAAACATTTTTTTTAATTTTAAAAATTTTTTTAAATTAATTTTAAAAGAATTTTTTTTAAATTAATTTAAAATTAAAAATTATTTAATTATATTTTTTAAATTTTTTTTTAATTTTTGATCAATTTTTCAAATAATTTTAAAGCATATTTTTTTTCAAATAATTTATAAATGCTGACTTTCAACTTAAAAATATTTTCTTTTTAAATATTTTTGGCACTTAAATTTTATAAGACGCCTCTGAAAAAATTCTTGTTGATAAAAATTGTTTTTAAAAATATCGCAAAAAGGACACTTGAACAAACTTTGATTGACGTCACATTGAGAAATTAATAATTTTTATTGCCCGTTGTTTCTATTTTTTTTTTATTATTTTGTATTGACTTAACATTCTCACATGCGTTATATAACATACGAAACCCATCAAAGTAACAGCAGACATTTTCTGATGAAATATCGCATTTGTTTGAGAAGCAACGGGTTTGACGTAATTCGAGCGATGACAAGTTCTTTCGGTAGATGAACAAATATTTGCGATTAGATAAGAAAATTCACTTGAACTTTCAAATTTTAAACAACAATTCTTTAATATTTGCTCCGTAAACGACTTTTCATTGTCAAACTTGTTATTTTTATCTCAATTTATATGCAAAAAAAAAAACGACATTGTGTTTTGCACAACACCCATTATTATTAAAAGTAATTACTCGAGTGGCTTGTTTGGAGAACGTGTGATTGATATATGAGCATATTTGTACACCTGATCGATATTTTCCGTCACGAGTCCAGAAAAAACTGGATATTTCTCGTTTTTTTTAAACAAAATGTCTGAAGATTCGACGAAATGATGGATTTGTTACAGAAAAGAGACCTAAATAAACAATAACCGGTTTATCAATATTGTTTTTTTATCTCCTAATTTTTTATTTTTTTACGTTGCGTTGCTAAGTGCAGCAGTCCAAAGTCCTGTTCAAATTCACCCGAAAAAATATTTGCGTCATTATTGTTAAAAGTTCAATGTGTGATTTTTTTCGTATTTCTCTTCTTTGTGATATTCTCGTGCATTTTTTCACAAAAAACAGCTGAGTCGATTTTTTTACGGAAGAAGAAGAAAAAAAATAACGACGAGACGACGACAAAGTGTCAAGTAACGTCTTTTGTATAAAAGCTCAAAGTTTGGAAATGACTCGTTTTATAGAAAATTTATAAGAATAAAAAAATCACACATGTGTGCAAACAATTTCAAGGTGAATTTGTACGAGATATGAAAGTGCTTATGCGCTTCTGGTTGATAAATATTGTGCTCGTTCTCAATGAAAAAGTTGTTTTTTTATCAACTATAAGTAGCAACGAGAAAAGAAGGGGACAGTCAATAAAAAAAATATTGTCATAATAAAAATGTAAATAAAATGGTTGGTTTATAAATTGATGATGAGATGATGATAAAATTATTTATGCACAGGAAATTACGTGGAAAATTGCGGTGAATTGATTATAAGTATTTTTTTGTGAATTATTTTCACTAATTTTTTAATTTAATTATTATTTTTTTTAAATATTATTAATCTAATAGTTTTTATTAACTAAAATTTTAAAAAAATAAGATAAATATTAATTTATTAAAAAAAAATTATTATTTTTTTAAATATTAAGTTATCTTATAATTTATGATTTTTGTATTTTTGATGTTAATTTTCAAGTTTTAATTTAATTTAATGAAATATCCGCTTTTTTATTAAAATAAAAATAACGATAAGAAATTTTTTCAATTTATTTTTGAATTAAAAATAAATAAAGAATTTTTGAAATTGAAATTTTTTAAAATAAAATAAAAAAATATAATAAATAAATAAAAATAAATTTAAAATAATTTAAGTATTAATTTTGGATTTTAAATAAAATTAATTTATTAATTAATTAATTATTATTTTTTTTAAATTTATTATTTATTAATCTTCAAATTTCGGTTAATTTTACATCATAAATAAAAAATAATTTTAAAATAAAAAATTATTTAGTATTTAAAATAAATTTAAAACTACTTAAAATAAATAAATTATTAAAATTTATTCTAAAAACTAATTAATTTTTTATTTCATTTTTTTTATTTATTGAAATTTAATTTTACAAAATTTTGTTTAATTTTTTACATCATAAATTTTAAAAAAATTACGGTAAAAATTTATTTTATATTGTGTTTGTGAAAATTTTAATTAAAAAAAAAACAAATTTATAAAATATGCGAAAATTTTAAAATTATTAAGTTCTATTAAATTTTTACATTAAATTTAATTAAATTATTAAAAAAATATTATGAGAAAAAATAAGCAAATGCTACAAAAAAAAAAAAACTAAAAATTAAAATTAATTAATTTTTTTTTTAATAAAAAAAAAATTAAAAAAAAATTCCTTTATTTTTTTTTAATTTCTCAAAATCACGCAAAACAATATTCCTCCTTAAAGGTCAATTAAATTCAATTTTATAAAAAATGCAAAATTACCTCGTCACGTTTCCAAACAAAAAAAATCATATCCAACAAACCAAAAACCTACCACGTAAATAAAAACTCCGCATCGCCTCTCTCCAAAACTGCGCAAAATCGTTTTCCGTCGAAAGATCGCCTCTCTCGAGTAATTCCTCAACTACGTCACGTTTAAACACAAAGACTTACACCATACATCCGGCGAGTAACATGTAAACACTACAAATGTAGGTAGTATCGCCTCTCCAAATCTACTACTTCACAATCTGATTGCTGCTGATGCACGAAAACATAAACAGCAAATTCTAACGTCGACGTCGTCGTCGTTGTCGTGGTGAGTAATATTCTATTTCAGTTCAGTTGAAAAAAAACAAAGAGCAAAGTCAGCTGCTTTTTTCGTGGCACTCGAGTATTATTTATTTATTTATTTGTGCCCAAAACCACAAAAAGTATCGAAAAAATACGAAAAATGTGATAAAAAACAACGAAAAATGTTGTAAAGAAATTCCTACCGAGAAAAGTATTGAAATAATTTTAAAAGCGAGCTAAATACTTAAAAAAATCGATTTTAGTTGAAATTTAAAAATAAAAGACAATTTCTATTAAAAAATGCGTCTTTCACCGAGGATGATACAAACGTTAGCGAGGTAAGACCTGCAGTGTGACGCAATTTCACGCGAATTACTGCATCGAGTAATGAAGTTTCTGAGAAGAGAATTTACATAGAGAGTGTCGCTTATCATGCGATGCAATGTACTTTAACTGTAGTCTAGACCAGACCCGTATGCGCCTTGTAAAGTGCGTCCTTGGCAAGTCTCTTGTTTAAAATTCAGCACGTGTTTATGAGGAATTTGAGTTTTTCGCGTTTGTTTATTTTAATAATCTTCAAGTGTGTGTGAGAAGAGAATAAATTTGTTAGATTTAGCAAAATTTTAATCGAAAAATGTATTTTAATTGCTCTCAGAGATTAATAATTTACGACAATGACACGAATAAAAAGCGTGTCAGTTTTTTCGACAAGTGATATTTCTACCTGTGTCGCAAACGGTAAAGCTGAAGTTTGTTTTTGTGTTGGTTTTTGTAAATAAAAAAGAGGCACGGCACTGACGTCATTCGTGCACATACGGTATGGCGTATGATGTTACGGGGATTTTTGGTGTGCGTTGATATATTGAGGGAATTTTAAATTTTATTTTTTTGCTTTGGAAATAAAAAATCCTTTTTTTTGTACATCAAGTTATAAAAGTTTTGAATAAAAAAAAATATATAAAATTAGGTTTAAATGGGTTTATAAATATTTTGTAAAAAATTAAATTTGTTTTGGCCCAGTGTGCATTTTAAAATTTTGACCCAATGCACAATCTAATTTTTTTTAAAAGCAAATTTTCGAATCTGATGAATTATTGTTAAAATTTTCATTGATTTTTTAATTAATTTAAATTATTTATTAAAATATTTAATTAAAATTTAATTTATTTTATATTAAAAAATATTTCTAATTTAAATTTTAATCCATAATTAATTAAATTATAACTTTAAAAAATTTAATAAAAAAAAAATTAATATAATTATTATTTTTAAATTTAATTTTTTATTTAATAATTTATTTTATAAAAAATTTTGATAATTTTTATTTTAAAAGTATAAAATAAATTATTTTTAAAAAAATAAGAATTTTGCAAAATTCAAGTACAGTTTTTATTTTATTTTTTTTTTGTTTAAAATTAAATTATTAAAAATATATATTAATAGATTTTGTGTCATTGAATTTTCATTGAATTTTGAGAAGAAATATTTTTAATTTTATCAAATTTTAATTGAACATCTTAAATAAAATTACTTTTATTTCTTTAAATTTTTTAAATTTAAAAAAATATTTTTATTTCTTTTAATTTTTAAAATTGATGTAAAAAATAATTAAAATTAAATTTTTTTTTAAATTATTTTAAAAATATTGAAATTAAATTTAAAAAATATAACAGTAAATTTTTTAATTAACGAAAATAATTAAATTTCCATAAAATAATGAAAAACCGCCTTTCACGTGTCAACATTTAGTAAAATTTTCCGATATTTACATACACCTATCTACGCTTCAAATTCCACAAACACGAGTACACGTTAATTTCTGTCACATATACAAACTTTATTATATTTATGGGTGTTATAAATTTAGCAATACACCTGTTAATGTCACAAATGACAACCAACAAGTCATTTACAATGTTCACCACTCCATCAATGTACTTTTTTTTTGTCTATCGTACCTCAACTAATAATTTAATCAAGTGAAAGAATAGACAATAATGACTAGACATTAATAAAAGTAGACAAGGTTACTCAATATCAAATCGATTACCTCTTCATCGAACAAAAATTTTACTATAGGAACAAAAATTCCCGCCGAAAAAAAAAATTAAATTATCTATTTTGAATTTAAAAAAAAAATCAACAAAAATATTGCAACTCATGTCAATTGTTGATAAATGTACAATTGCTTTTTTTGCGCTTGCCACAGCAAATTACATATTTTACACTTTGTTTAATATTGGCGTACAAGCGAATTTTAATACTACACGATATATACATCGTCACGTCATCTGTTTGTATCTACATGCAGAGCATTGTCATTTTATACATTAATAAATAAATAATATAAAATGAACCTCTCTCACACAAATGATTTTATTTTTATTTAAATAAAGTGCCAGCGCCAAAACGGAGAACAGTCTTAGCAAATCTTGCGGACGACAAAGAACGTCTTTTCTTAAAAAAAAAATTTAAAAAAATTAAATAAAAATTATTTTGGGATTTTTTTTAAAATAAATTTGTTTGAAAATTAAAATTAAAAAAAAGTGATAAAAATTAAAATAAAAAAAAAATAAAAAAAAATAAATTAACATGATGATGTCAGAACATTAAAATGTAAATAAAGTGAATCAATTGTTAGAAGTTGTCAATTATTGTGATTAAAAATTAATTTATATCGATGTCTGTTATTCAATTGTGAACAAAAATTTGTGATTTAGCTATTTAAGCCAATATTAGTATAAATTTATAAAATAGCGTCATTTGACACACACACATAAAAAAGGTATACTTTCGACATTATAATTATTTAAATTTGCGGATTGTTTTACATTCCCATTTATAATTAAATATTAAAATAATTGCAATTATCATTGGTTTGGTTGTTCAATTCGATGTTGAAACACGACACAAGGGAGATAAAAATCGCAACACACCTTTCTATCTAGGGTTTTTATCGCACAATGGTATATTAATAGACATGTCCCATATGATGTGCGATTATTTTGTAATACAAGGGCATGTCTCGATAATCTATTCCATATCGGAGTCACAACAGGTGCATGCAATTTTTTCCTTTTTCTTCTAAAAAAACGTGCGTTAATTGCATTCTAACTTTATCGGAGCACGTTTTAGACGGAGGCTCGTGGTCTGCCGTAACTTGATAAAAAATCATCTGAAAAAGGAAAAAAATGGGTTATTTTTGGCAGGAATTCCCCAAAATGAATTTTACAATGACGCCAAGATGACGCAAAAGAACGAATTAAAACAAAAATGAAGAAATTCCGAATTAAAAAAAAATTTAAAGACAGAAATAGAAATACCGGTATGATTTCAAATAAGGAAGTACACGAGTTAGTTAATTTTTTTTAGAGCTACGTTAATTTATTCATCGGATCACAATAAAACTTACTTTTGGATCGATTAGAGAGATACATGAATAATGCAAATTGTCACTTGCGTGGCCTTGAACATAATATTCGTGCATCAGGCATTTGCTTATAGTACGTTTAATAAATGTCCCTTTTAGTTGCTTGTAGTCAACTTATTGTTGAAATCTTGTCACGATTTTCGTTTGTTCTTAATCCCCATGACGATGTTAAGCTGTATTAACGATTCTTGGAAAAATGTTTGTGATTTGTGGGTTTTTCCCAACTTTGTTCCTTTTTTTTTTGGGTTTTTGTTTATCATCAGGAGTCACGTTAAAAGTTTGAAGTCATGAAAGAGATTTATTGTCGATAATTGTAATGGTTCGATGAAATATTAATGGATTTTACGCAAAATTTGTAACCGCAAGTTAATTAGAAGTTGAGAATTGGCGGTATTAATACAGTTTGCGGATAAATACGTCATAATTGCGCATAAATTATTATGTTGTTATTTAGTTGATAGTTTAACATTTTATCGGCTATTCAGGGATTTTAATATTGAACAGATATTATTAATCTCAAGAGAAGAAAAGGACAAAAAAAAAATTAAAAAAATCAAAATTTTTTGTTAAACAAAAATTAAAAACTGAATTAAAAATATAATAATTAATTAAAATTGAAATTTTTTAAAATTAATTAATTTTATTTTTTTTTAAAATTTAATTTGATAATAAAAATCCGATAATAAAATTAATTAATAAATTATTTTTATAATAATTAATTTTAATTCATTTTGAAAAAAAATTTATTAAAATTTTCAAAGACAAAAAAATACTTACGATAAAAAATTTAATTAATTCATTATTATAATTAAATTAATTAATTAAAATATGATAATTAAATTAAAAAAAAAAATAAATTATGGAAAATAATTTGTTGTTGATTTTTTTCTGTTTATACAAAATACAATTATATCGCCTTGACAATTTTATTCTATTTTTTTAAAATAAAAAAACAAAATTAAAGAATTAAAGCAAAGCTTTTAAAATAATTTTCTTTCTTGAAAAAGATATTTTGTCGAAAGATTATAGAAATTAAATATTTTTTGATACAATTTTCTTGAAAATTTTAGCTAAATTTTTTTTTTACAAAAGTATCATACTTAGAATTTTTTCAAAATTACACAAAAATAATTCAATTCTTAATTTCTTATTTTTTTTAAGGAATAATAAATAAATGAATTTAAGTTTTTTTGTTAAAAAAATATTAAGGAATTAAAAATAAATTTTTGTGTAAATTTTTTTAAATTCAGACAAATTATCCCTCATAACCTTCTAAGTGTTAAAATTTCAACACAAACCCTTTCTCTCTCAATTTAGTTTCAATCTAACCGCAAATCAATCATGTCAAACTAAACCGTAAGACCACATCCAAGGACATTGCTCAAACTTATCAAACACAAACAAAACCATCCATCGAACGAATATAGGTCATCCGATACGGTTATCTAACCTTTGAGAATCTAACAACATTGATATTGACAATAGTACCCCACAAATTGCATGCGCGCACAGAATTACGTCGCACGATTACATGGTTATTGCACTTGATCTTGCCACAGTGTAAATACACTTTTATCTTGATTTTCGCTCGTATTGTTAACTCTTTTTTTCCAACAATGGTTTGTTTGAAGCTGGCAATTAAATATTTTTCGTTACATCATTATCTCCCGTGTCTCTTCGAGAACGTTGGAATGCGCACGTAACATGCAATCAAAAATTCGCTCAAGTGCATTTTTATTGACGGCAATCGCACAGGAAAACACGGGGATCCGGTAGAATCTGCTTTTGATGAAGATTTATTTGTATCTCACTTAATTTGGATTTCCGAGCCATATACGATGAAATTCCTTGGGTGCTATTGTTAGAAATCCGTAACTCGATTTACGTCATCATCGCATCAAACTGTTTTATTGTCCGCAATTTTATCACTTTATACAATGTGACTGAGTCGCAAAAATAAAAAATTGCGTTAAATTGATCAAATTATCTTCCCGTGAACTGATATAAAATTCAAATTTTCTGAGCTAAATATAGACGGTACGGTAATTGGATCATTTTATTGTGAAAGGCAGCGACATTCAATCAATTTACGTCGAGAATATGGAAGGAAAGTGTTCGAATGAAAATGAAAATTGAATAAAAATTCACCAACTGTGACTCGTGAAGTAGGTTACATCCTTATCAGTAGCCTTGAAAAATGCAAAAAAAAAATAGAATTAGACACGACGGGTGAAGTGCCTTTGTACAAAAAGTGATACATAACTAATTGCAGTTGACCTGCATTTTTTTCGCATTTAATTATGAAATTCATCGTACGATTGTCAACCTCTTTTCCGAAAAAAAAAACTTTCTTATCTCTGTTTCAATAAAATCGCCATTCGAGACAAAATCTGTCTCAAAAAGGGGTGTGTACTGTTTACAAATATTAAAGATCACAAGAGATTGTCAAACAAGATAAGGAAGCAATTTGAAAAAATTCAGAATGAAAAGTACTCAAAATGTGACAAGATCGCAACGATTAGCTTGTCTCGCGCACATGCTGTGGTTCGTGGCGCGCAAACATTGTATATATTAGCAAGTTTAATTGAGCAAGAAGTTATCATCATTAAGACTTCATATTTTTTTTTTTGCGGATTGTTTTGAATTTGATTACCGAACGAACGATGCCATCCGTGAAAAGTGATCGTTATCGGCGGCAAAAGTCATTTTGGCGACATGTTTGTTGTGACTAAAAGTCGTTCGCGGTGACACGTGAAAAATTCTTTCATCAAGAAAAACATGTTCTTGGCACGGTTTATTGAGGCTTGTGGTTGTTCCAATGAGGGCGTGAATAATTTTTAACAAATGTTAATTAAATTCTTAAAGTTAATTTTTTACTTTCATTTAATTTTTAATTGAAGAATCATGAGGAAAGTGGAAAATTTTTCTCCGTAGAAGTTATTAACATCCAATTATATTGAAAGTCGATTGATATTTTATCATAAAATTACTCGAACAATGATTCATAAGTAAAGATATCTTGAGTTCTGTTTCTTTTCAAGGCTCAGATAAATAAAAATCCTTCGAGATAGGAATGTGAAAAAATATATGTTAAGGGTTTCTTTTTTGTTCAATTAAGATAATTAATTTTGAACGTTAAAAAAAATACTTTTGTTTGATAAAGACTATTTTTAATTAATTAAATAAAAGGAAAAAGCCTGGAGCCACAAATAGCCTCATCTTTTCTTATTTGTACTTAATTCCAACAATTCTTTTTAATTCATTCTTAATTTCTATTCTTTTCTGAAGCGATTTGAAGACGACGTTTTTTGATACTTAGTTCTTTTGATGCAGATTCCAGTTAAATTTATTTGCTTGGTTTGAATTAATTGAAATAATTTGAAGAATTTAAAGGACTTACCTATTTTTTCTCGGTTTTCCTGAAAAAAATTAAAAGTTGAAATTTATCAAAAAAAAAAAAAAAAAATACCTTTTGTTCTATTTTATCAATTACATGTTTTTAAAAATATTCATGAAAAATTTTAAAATTTTCCATCAATTTCGTAATTTTTTTTAAATTCAGATAATTGATTTTTATCGGAATGTATTAAAATAATTGAAAATTTTCACATTTCATTATTTGAATTTTGGATGCCCTAAAAAAAATTAATTTAAATTATAATGAAAAAATAAATTTTCACATTAAAAATTTAATATAAAAAAATTAAAATTTAATTAAAAAAATTAAGTTAAATAAAAAAAACTGGAGAACGTTTTATATCTAAAACTATTCTCATAAATCGAATGTCGTTCAATGTCGAAGAATAAATTTAATTTTTGGTCAAATCTTAATTTTTTTTTTTTTGAATCGCAGTTTGGTATTTTTAGTCTTTTTATGATGCAACCTTCCATAAATTAATTTTTTTGCTTGGTTTATATTAATTGGAATAGTTTTTTAGAATGTTACTTATCTACTTTTTCTTCTTTGATTTGTGATTTTGCCTCTTTTTGAGATTACCTAAAAAAATTAGAAGAATATTATTAAAATTTATCTAAAAAAAATATTTTTTTTCTCTTTGTCCTACTTTATCAATTTTATATTTTTAAATACGCATCAAAATTTTCCATAAAATTTTTTTAACTCATTTTCTCTACAAGTTGGGAGGACTTGTTATGCCCTGATTGTCCTGTTGATGCTTATTAAGTTTAACAAGCATTTTTTTTTAGTCAAACAAAAATTAGCAAAATCAACTAATAACAGTTTTAAACAAATTTTCATTCCATTTGAGTGAATATTGGGAATATTTCCTATCATCAGGTCAATGAAATCATTTCCAACAAAAAATTCTTTAATTTTTTTCCACCCTTTTTAGAACAGAAAAAAATGATAAGCGAATATCTCTTCATTCTGTTACTACACAGAACATTATCGCGCTCGTTAACTACACAGAATTTCATACGCCGTTCGTACTTTCATACACTTCGACAGAGCCCGAGACTTATATAAATGCCAGTGTTTATTATTCCTAATGTTAGTTTACTTAATAATCTAGTCGAGTCAAGTACAGTTAGTGACTTTAATTTTTTTTTTGCACAAAAATATAATTTATGTGAAAATTAAACCAAAGTTTTCATTTTAAGAAGTGCACTTTAGATTAAAATTTATTATTTTAAGGAAAAAAGTACGTTTAAATATTTTTTAAGATTTTCTTTAAAAAAAATATTTTTAATAAAAAATAAAAGAAGATAGTGGGAACGTCTGGTTAACTATTATAAAAATTTACACCTGAGTCAATAAAATCTGAAGCGTTAGTCATTTTTTTTTTGTATTAACGAGGAAATTGAAGACACGCACGCGTAAATTCCTCAATAAAAAATGCCACGTTACAGCTCATTATTTATTCATCAGATGTTTTAGGAAGTTCAATTGATCAATGATCGACAGGAATTGGGATCAAAAAACTTCCTCTGTCCTTGAAAGTTATTATTTTAATTTTTTTTATCAAAAAAAAAAAAAAAATCTTATCTAAAAACAAATTGACAGCCACTATCTTCCTTCATTATTTAATTAATCAAAATTCCCCCAAAAAAACATCAAAATCCAAAGATAATTGCAATGATAAAGAAAAAAACCAAAAAATAACAAAAATTATTTTTCCAGTTTGACGCCGTCGCCACAAAAGAGGTTTGCTCAAAGTTTGCCGAAGAAAAAAGTGATAGAAATAAATGAGAAGAAAACCAGAATTAAAACGAGAAAATTAGTGTGATAACGAAGTTGACATAAAAAGACAAATAACAATCATCAGTATTATTGTTGAAAACACTTAAAGTGCTAAAATTGCTAAAATTAACATAAATTAACGCAGAAATTGTTTTCAAAGAAAAACAACAAAAATGAGATAAATCTGCTTTTAATTTAATTTTTTGTACAAAAATATTTCGAAAAAAAAAAAAATTTAATTAGTTTTTAAAGACAAGAAACAATGGAAAATTTAGTGCTCGCATTTGTGACCTTAATCGTGGCGTCATTGCCACACTTTAGTTCCTGTAAAATGTTCGATTGCAGCGCGTCGCCCGAAAAGTGTTTGCAGCTGCACAAATTGAAATATGACGTTTTGACTGAAAACGAAAAATTACCACCGCCGTGCCCGAGGTAAGAAGTGCGGCGATAAGATAAGACGGATCATGTAAAAATGAGTAATTTTTGTGTAAACAAAAGTTTTTGAATGAATGGAGTGTCACGTCTTTTTTTTACGACACGGAAAAGTAGAGAGATTTGAGAAAATTTGAAAGAAAATAAATAAAAAGTTCATTTACTTACGGTAAAAGGTTTGTAATGAAAAAGTGCATCGTTTATACGCCTCCCGCTGCTGCTGACGATGATGATACGCTTGAGTAATCGCTGTGTGTGTCTGTAGCAATTTATGATAACAATTTACAAGTGCAAGGTCACGTGCGTTGTTTCGTGAAGTAGATAAGATTTCTGTTTGTGTGAAAAATTTTCTATGGGCAAAAAATGGAGAGGCTAAATTAATTCCTTAGATAAATTAACTTAATTTTTAAGGAGGGAGTTAATTTAAATTAACCCTTAAGGAGCTAAATTAATTAATTTAACTAAATTAATTTCATGAAAAATTTTATAAGGAGCTAAATTAATTCCTTAAGGAGCTAAATTAATTCCTTAAGGAGCTAAATTAATTTCTTAAGGAGCTAAATTAATTTCTTAAGGAGCTAAATTAATTCCTTAAGGAGCTAAATTAATTCTTTAAGGAGCTAAATTAATTTCTTAAGGAGCTAAATTAATTCCTCAAGGAGCTAAATTAATTCCTTGAGGAGCTAAATTAATTCCTTAAAGAGCTTAATTAATTCCTTAAGGAGCTAAATTAATTCTTTAAGGAGCTAAATTAATTCCTGAAGGAGCTAAATTAATTCCTTAAGGAGCTAAATTAATTCCTCAAGGAGCTAAATTAATTCCTTAAGGAGCTAAATTAACTTCTCAAGGAGCTAAATTAACTCCTCAAGGAGCTAAATTAATTCCTTAAGGAGCTAAATTAATTCCTTAAGGAGCTAAATTAATTCCTTAAGGAGCTAAATTAATTTCTTAAGGAGCTAAATTAATTTCTTAAGGAGCTTAATTAATTTCTTAAGGAGCTCAATTAATTCTTTAAGGAGCTAAATTAATTCCTTAAGGAGCTAAATTAATTCCTTAAGGAGCTAAATTAATTTCTTAAGGAGCTAAATTAATTCCTTAAGGAGCTAAATTAATTCCTTAAGGAGCTAAATTAATTCCTTAAGGAGCTAAATTAATTCCTTAAGGAGCTAAATTAATTCCTTAAGGAGCTAAATTAATTCCTTAAGGAGCTAAATTAATTCCTTAAGGAGCTATTAATTAAATTAATTCCTTAAAGGAGCTAAATTAAATTTAAGGATTAAATTAATTCCTTCTTTAAAGGAGCTAAATTAATTCTTTAAAGGTTTAAATTAATTCTTTAATGGTTTAAATTAACTCCCAAGTTGTTAATTTGACCCATTTTTTGCCCATAGAGTGAAATTTATTTCATTTAGATGAACTTTAATACAAAAACTTACATAATTTTCCGTTTCTTTATTTACAGTGAAATCTTCTGCCATGGCAAACTCCTGCATACTGTACAAATGGCGGGCATTTATAACGATTCCAAGACATTCGTTGACATGAAATTGCATGCGAGCCCCAAAGAAACGCTCGAAAAGTTCAATACTTTCATGCAAAGTACGAACGAAGCTCCAACAAAGCCGGAAATCAAAAAATGGGTTGAAGAAAATTTCGATCAACCAGGCAGTGAGTTCGAAGATTGGATCCCCGATGATTGGAAACGTGAACCGCAATTCTTGGAACGCATCAAGGATCACGCGTTACGTGAATGGGCGAGCGATTTGAATCACTTATGGTTGAAATTGGGTCGTAAAATGACGAAAGATGTGCAAGATCACAACGAATTGTATTCAATAATTCACGTAGAAAATCCCGTAATTGTTCCGGGAGGTCGTTTCCGTGAATTTTACTATTGGGACTCGTACTGGATCATTCGTGGCTTGTTGTTGTCCGAGATGCATCACACCGCCAAAGGAATGTTGCTCAATTTCCGTTCGATCGTTCAGCGATACGGTTTCATCCCGAATGGCGGAAGAATTTATTATTCGGCAAGATCGCAACCGCCATTGCTTGCGGCGATGATTAAGACGTACGTTGAAGCGACGGGCGACACGGAGTTTGCGAAGGAGAGTGTTGATGATTTGGAACACGAATTCAATTTTTGGTTGAATAATCATGCCGTGGTTGTGAATGGTTACACGTTGGCAGTTTATGGCGACAAATCGACGGGCCCGAGACCCGAATCGTACAGAGAAGATGTCGAAACGGGACATGATTTGCCCGATGATGCGGCGAAAGAAGAGTATTATTCGGAATTGAAAGCCGGCGCGGAAAGCGGTATGGATTTCAGTAGTCGGTGGTTTATTAAAGACGGAACGAACAAGGGAACGTTACGTGATCTTAAAACGCGTTCAATTGTACCAGTGGATTTAAATGCAATTTTGTACGAAAATGCCCTTATTATTTCGGAATTTTATGCATTGAGCGGCGATGTTAACAAAGCAAGAAATTACAAAGAAAAGGCAGATGAGTTGTTGACGGTGAGTTAAAATTATTTAAAAAAAAAAAATTAAAAATAATTTTTTTCAACATTAAATTTTTTTTTTAATTTCTCAGTATTTTTTTTTTAATTAAAAAAAAATATATTTCAAAATAAATTTTAAAATTATTTAAATTTTTAAAAAATATATTTTATAAATTCTGAAAATAATTAAAAATTTAATTTAATTTAAAATTTTATAATTTTTTAAAAATCAAAAAATTTATCAAAAATTAATTTTTTAAAAAATTGAAAATAAAAAATTAAAAAAAAAATTAATTGAAAAAAATATTTAATTTTAATAAAATTTATTTAAAATTAAAAAAAAAAATTATTTTGACTAAATTATCTTTTTATACAAAAAAAAAAATATTAATATTTGAATAAAAAATATGTTTTTTTAAATTATGAAAATATTTTAATTAAATTATGTTTTTTAAACAACGAAAATATTTTTAAAAAAAATATTGTGTTTAATTGAAAATTTTTAAAATTATTAAAAATTATTTTAAATTAATTTTTAAAAAAAAAAAATAATTTTTAACTAAAAATTTTTATTTTGACAAATATAGCTTTTAAAAAAATTATTTTTTAAATTAAAAATAAATATTTTAACTCAAAAATATTTATTTTAAAGAAAGAATTCTTTTTTAAAATTTATTTTAATTATATTTTAAAATAATTAATTAATTAATTTTATTTAATTATTATTTTATTTATTTTTAAAAATTAATTTTTAAAATATATTTTTTAATTTTTTTTTTTTAATTTTCAGGCTATCAACAAAGTCTTATGGCACGATGATGTCGGCATGTGGTTAGATTACGACATGTTAAATGACAAACGTCGCGATTACTTCTGCGCCTCAAACTTGTGGCCCTTATGGTCAAAAGCTTACAACAAAGCTGACGAACCCAAAATTGTCCAAAAAGTTCTTGCGTACATTGAGAAAAACGGTTTAGATGAATACCCAGGCGGCGTTCCAAACACATTTGAGCAAACAGGAGAACAATGGGACTTCCCAAATGTTTGGCCTCCATTGCAGGTAAGAATTTTTTCCTTTAAAAATCCTCTTCCGTTACTCAAAAAATCCATTTTTAGTACGTCGTTGTCATGGGCATGAACAACTTGAACGATCCCGAGGCAAAACAAATGGCTTACAACTGGGCATTGCGATGGGTTCGCTCGAATTTCATCGCTTATCGTGACACGCGCGCCATGTACGAGAAATATTCCGCTGTCGAGCTTGGCGGACACGGAGGCGGCGGCGAATACGAAATTCAACTTGGCTTTGGCTGGTCCAATGGCGTCGTAATGGATTTCCTCGCAAAATGGGGCGACAAAATGACAGCTTCAGGTGAATAAAAAAACACGAAAAAAAGATCATTAAAAATCATTTTTTTGGGTTAAAATTAACAATCAAAGAAAAAAAAAGTATTTTTTAAGGATGTAGTTGTAGTTTATGGTGAACGTTTCCTTTTTTATTACATGTAAAGTGACGTTTTTACACAAACACATAAAAATTTAGCTAATTTTTTCTTGTTTCATAGAATCTGAGTTGTCCTTTGTTAAAATATTTACATTTGTATTAAAATTTATTTATTTACAAAAAAACATTTCGAATAAAAAAAATCAATCATTTGTGTCGTCCAATCATTTATAACAAAAAAAAAAAAATGTATAAAAAAAGTGAAAAAAAAAATGTCTTTTAAAAATAGCAGAAAAGCATTTTGAATGAAAATTTAGACTAAGAGAGAGCATGACTCGAAATATTTTTTGTCTTCAGTGCTAAAAAGAGCAAAAAATGACAAACAAAAAATAAAAGTCGGTGCTAAAAAAGTGATTTAATCATTCAATCCTAAAATAAATATTTATAAATTTATTATTAAACTTAGAAATTTAGCACGAAAAAAAAGATGACATGTGACAATGAAAAAAAAAATAAATAA
This sequence comes from Culicoides brevitarsis, assembly GCF_036172545.1. Taxonomy (NCBI): domain Eukaryota; kingdom Metazoa; phylum Arthropoda; class Insecta; order Diptera; family Ceratopogonidae; genus Culicoides; species Culicoides brevitarsis. The sequence continues at coordinate 8,803,949 of NC_087085.1, forward strand.
AAAATTTGATAGAAGACATTTTTCTATAGTTAAACTTTTAGACTTAGACATTAATTTAAAAAAGTGAAGTTATTGTACAATTTTCTTTAGAAATATATTTATTTTTATCTTATTGAAAATATATGAATATTGAGTAATTTAAAAAAAAAAGATTTTTATGTTGCTTGATAATCTTAATTAATTAATTTTAATTCAACGTCATATTGTGTTTAATTTTTATTTGTTTTAGATATTAAAAGGTATATGGTTCAAAATTGGTAAAATTAACTAAAAATTTTGTTGTAAAAATTATTTTTTTGTAAATTTTTGGTAAAAAGGTGATTTGTGATGTAAAAATTGTAAATTTTTCATTATTTCATCAATTCTGTTTGGTAAATAATTTTGTAAAATTTTTATAATATTTATTTATATATTTTTTTGGCATATGGTAATTTATTTCTATCTCAAATTTTGCATGGTAAGATTTACATATTTAATAAAAAAATTTCATCATTTGTTGATCATTGGCTCGAAAAAATTTTAAATATCAAAAAAAAGGTTTAAGGGTCATTTAGTTCTAAACGGAGTAAAAAAAAAGTTAATAAATTGTTAAAAAATATCAAAAAAAAAAAATATTTTTGCATAGAAAAAATTTACATGCACTGAAAATTTTAATTTTTAACAATTTGCGATTTTTTTTTTATTTATAAATAAATTTTTTCGCTCAATTTAACATATTTTAAACAAACATTTTTTTAAACTAACATAATAAGAGTTCAAAACCCTTTATTGATACCAAAAATTAACATTTTTTTGTACAAATCGTAATCAAACCATATCTAATCACGGGTTGGTGTTCATCAAACTCTCACAAATCGGTTATGGAATAAAAAACTTAAATAAACAAAAATGTGAATTAACGAATTTCCTTTAAAATCTCTTCAATTTTTCTATTAAACCAACGCAGATCATCAAGAAAATAGTGCAATGAGTGTCGTTGTCGCATCTCCCGCCACACAAAGTATACTCGCAACACTGATGGCCTTCTTATCAACAAATTTATCGAGAGTATTTCAGTAAGCAGTTTGCTGTAAATGTTGTGTGAGCTGTAATTTGATTCAATATAACGAGTGACTGATAAGCATGGATGTCTTTTTTTGTGTTAATATTTTTTATTTAAGTAAAAATAAGTGATATCGAAAACCTGAAGCATTAACTACTTTTTTTTTATCTTAGCCAATTATTTTTAATTAATTTTTAAAATAAATTTTAATTAATTTTAAGTTTTTTTTAATAAATTAAATAAAATAATTATTTTTAATTAAAATAAAAATTAAATAAAATTTTTAATAATTTTAATTTTATTTATTTAATTTTTTAAATAATTATTTTTATTTAAAAAAAATTTTAAGAAAAAAATACGCTCAATAAATATTTTGTAACTAATAAATTAAATGTGTTTATTTTTTAATATATATTTTTTTAATATTTTTTTTTATGATGTTTCATTAAAAAAAAAATTATTATTCAAACACTTTTATTTATTTTATTTCCCAATTTATCAGAAATATAAAACGAGCACTTGGACTGGAGTAACACGATTGAATTAATACCAAAATCCGAGATAATCCTCCCTTTATTGGATTTTTAATAAAAAAATGTACGACAAAAATTCCCTTTTTTTAATCCGAGTCGAAAATAATTATTTTTCAATTAAATCGATTTTTATTGAATTAAAATTAATTCTCTGTACCGTTTTTTCATTAAATATTTTTACAAAAGTAATTGAATAAAAATCTCTTTATCATCACAGTTATCAAGTTTTTGTACTATTTCACTTCCCTTTGTTTACTTCAATAGATAAAAGCGAAAAAAAAACCTCGAAAAGCCCTACATGGGTCCGTAAGTAAATAGTTTTGTAGTAATTTTGCACAAACAAATTCGTCATCGTCGCACTCAAAACTCCCCTTTCCAAGTATGGCACCGTTAGAGTCTCTTGATAGATATCAGCTGTTCAACTGATAATTATTCTACGATGCAAAAAATATATAATTCATAAAGCGAGTAGTACTGTTTTTGCTTTCGCACGATCCGTATCGAGAAAAAGCGTTTTGTTGTAAAATTCAAGAAAATAATATGAAATACGTCTGTTCCCATGTCATCTGCTTGCCACTCATTTTTCTCGTAACATTAAATATTAATGGAATTTCGTCTGCGTCGCTCGTACAACAAAATGTCTTCGACTCGGCACGAACAATGGAACCACAATCAAATATTAGTACAAGGAATGAAGTCGGAGTTAGTTACACGGACTTGCCGCCGCAATGTGACAGTCAAGTCTATTGTTACGGCAATTTATTGCACACTGTCCAGCTGGCGTCGATTTATGCGGATTCCAAGACTTTTGTCGATATGAAAATGCTCGTCAGCGAGGAAGAAACTTTGAAAAATTTTGAATCTTTTATGGCGACGCACAACCAAAATCCGACACGAGACCAAGTCAAACAATGGGTTGAGAGTAATTTTGCGGCAAGAGGGAATGAATTTGTCGATTGGATTCCGGATGATTGGGTGAAAGAACCGAAATTTTTAGATAAAATTAAGGATAGTGCGTTGAAGGAATGGGCGCGGGATTTAAATAATTTTTGGATTAAATTGGGTAGGAAGATGAAACAAGATGTATATGATAACGAGAAATTGTATTCGATTATTCCTGTGCCAAATCCCGTAATGGTTCCAGGAGGAAGATTTTTGGAAATTTATTATTGGGACTCGTATTGGATTATTAGAGGATTGTTGCATTGTGAGATGTTTAAAGTAAGTTTTAATATTTTATTTTAATTTTGTGGCGTTAAAATCGTAAAAAAATATTTAAACTCACTCAAAATTTTTTAAATTTTCATGCAATTTTTTTCTTAAAAAATTTAAATTTGAATTAAAAAAAATATTTTTTTATCTTTAATTTTTTTTTTTAATATTATTCAACAATTTTTTACCAATAGTCCAATAATCAATACCTTTTTACTTATTTAAATTACTTTTCTTCATATCTAATTAATGATTTTTTTCATTAAAAAATGAATTTTAATATTTTTTTGTAAAAGTTTCGTAAATTTTTTTTTAATAAAAATTATTTTTTTTTATTTTTTTAAATTAAACAAAATAATTAAAATTAAATTAAAAAATTTTTAAATAAAATAAATTAAAAAGCAAGTAAAATTAAATTAAAATTTGGATTGAAATTGAAATTTAATCATTTTTACTTTTATTTTATTTTTTTTTAAATTATTTTTTTTTTCATATTTTATAATTAATGTTACCATTATAAAATAATTTTTAATATTTTTTAAGAGCTTATTTTTCAAAAATTAAATTTTTCGTAATTTTCACATTTTTTTTTAATTAAAAAAATTAATTTGCTTAAAATTAAATAAAAAAAAATAAATTGTTTTAATTATTGTGAACTTTTAAATATTTTAGGAAAAAATTTAATTTTATTTTTTGCTTGCATGTGAAATTGTAACAAAAATCGAAAAGCTTTCATTGATCAAAGAAATTAATAAAAACGAAAATTTTGAATTTTGATCAATTAATAGATAGAATTTGATCTCGAAGAATTTTTTTAATTTAACAAATACAAATTAAGCCATAATTAAAAAAAAAATAAAATTTAATTAATTTTATTTAATTAAAAAAATATTAATTTAATTTCATTTTTTAATTTAATTATTAATTAATTTATTTTATTTACAAATTATTAAATTATTATTTTAAAAATTTTATTTTTTTAAAATTTTTTTGTCAAAAAACAGACCGTAAAAGGCATTTTGCAAAATCTTCGCAGCTTCATTCAACGATTTAATCACATCCCGAACGGAGGTCGTGTTTACTATCTCGGAAGATCTCATCCTCCATTACTTGCCAACATGATCAAAAGTTATTACGATTTCACAAAAGATCAGGAATTTGTGCTCAATTCTCTCGCAGACCTCCAAACAGAATTCGAATTTTTCATGGAACGTCATCTCGTCGAAGTAAATGGTGTGCAATTGTTTCGTTACATCGACAACTCCTTCGGTCCTCGTCCCGAATCGTATCGCGAGGATTACGAAAAAGGAGCAATTTTCCAAACTGACGAAGAAAAGGAAGATTTTTACTCGGAAATGAAAGCGGGTGCCGAAAGCGGTATGGATTTCACAGCAAGATGGTTCATAACAGCGAACGGATCGTGGAAAGGAAATCTTACCGATTCGAAAGCTCGTTCAGTTATTCCCGTAGAACTCAATGCTTACATGTATAAAAATGCAATGTTGCTCGCGGAATGGTTTGGATGGGCAGGAGATCAAGTTCAAGTCGAGTATTATCGACAAAAAGCGAGTGAATTATTAAATGCGATTAATAAAGTGTTATGGCACGAAGATATTGGCTCATGGCTCGATTATGATTTAATAAATAATCGTCGTCGGGAGTTATTTTCGGCATCAAATTTGGCTCCTTTGTGGGTAAAAGCTTTCAATCCAGCAGATGAGGCGAAAATAACTTTGAAAATTTTGAATTATTTGAAAGTTGTTGGAGTAAATGATTATCCAGGAGGCGTTCCCAATACACTTGAACATACAGGTAAAATTTTTAATTAAATCAAATTAAACTTTTATAAAATTTAAAATCAAAATTTAATTTTAGCTTTTAATTTATATTTTTAAATTTAATAAAAAATTAAATTAAAATTTTAATTTAAAAAATAATTTTAACTTTAAATTTAATAAAAAAATATTTAAAATTTAAAAAAAATAATTAAAAATAAACTTTTTAAATAATTATTTTAACTTTAAAATTTTTTTTTTTCAAATTTAATAAATATTCAATTTTAATTTAAAAAATAAAAAAAAAATTTATATAATTTCAGGCGAACAATGGGACTTTCCAAACGTTTGGGCGCCACTTCAACATTTAATTATCATTGGAATGGACAATTTAAGTCATCCTGATGCCAAAGCTCTTGCTTATAATTGGACCGAAAAATGGGTTCGCAATAATTACTTGACCTACAAAGACACGAGAGCGATGTTTGAGAAATATTCCGCCATTGAAATCGGAGGTCAAGGCGGCGGTGGCGAATATGAGGTTCAATTAGGCTTCGGATGGTCCAACGGAGCAATTTTAGATCTTCTCGATAAATACGGAGACCGTTTAACGGCAATCGGTAAGTTTTTCTCGCTGCAGATAATTATCGAAAGCCACAAAAACGGATGACGCGGTGATTATTCAACTCTATTTTATTTCATTTTATTCCATTAATTAGATCATAGCGATAACGAAGTCACCAATAATGCCAGCAATTTATCATCATTCAAAATCAATGCTTTATTCTCCATGTCAAGTGCATTTGTTTTGTTGACGATGATGATGATAATGATATAATTGAATTGTTTGATTTGGATCGGTTGCGGTAGCTTTCATTTACATACCCGCTGCGGAGACAATAAAAAGTGTCAATATTTACCATTTAAAATAGTATTATGATGAAAAAGTTTTTTTTTGTTTATTTTTGTGAAAATTATAGCGTTAATGAGAGATTTTTTTCTTTTCGTGCATTTTTAAGGTAAAATTCATTCATTTTTTTTTTCACCACAACTGTTAATCTTTAGAGATAGGCCATCTGTGTTTTCAATCAGGAACTATGTGTTGAATTAACGTACGTTGAATTTTACCCTGCGGATGAAAAAAAGGTAAGATTAACAAAAATTTAATATTATTTTAACTAAATTAATTAATTAGGTAGTTTTTAATTAAAAATTAATTATTATTATTGAATAAATTAATTAATAAAAATTTTTAATAAATATTAATAAAAATATGTTTAATTAAATTTAAAAATTTTATTTAGAATGTAGCTAAATAAAACAATTGTAACTTAAATTAAATTTTTAAATTAAATTTAATTATTTTAATTATTAAATTAATTAATTAAATAAATATCAATTGTAACTTAAATTAAATTTTATTTTCTAATTTTTTAAAATATATTTTATTTATAAAAACTTAATATTGAGTTGAATTTTTTGAAGAAAATTTTATTTATTTTTTTTTCAATTTTTTTTTTTTTTTTTTTTAATTATGAAAATTTTAAAAGTTTTAATTTGTGAAATTTTTCAACTTTTTGGCTCGAATCAATTAAAAAGTAGCTTTAAACTGACAATATTTTACAAATATTTTAGTTTTCAACCAATTTTGATGTTGTTAAGTCTTATTCGAAAATTGAAAATTCAATATTTCTTTTTTGGATTTAATGAAATATTTTTAATAAATTTAATAGTTTTCAAAATTAAAAAAATAATTTTCAAATAATTTTTAAAAAGTAAATAATTTTATAAAAGGAGATAAAAATTTAAAATAAATGTTAAATCTTACCCCTTTTCATTCCGTAGGGCATGTCTCGTACATCTCATACAGACATATAACACGTACCGTAAAAATCTTGAATTAGCAAGCGCTGCAATTTCCATTCAAATCGAGAGCTTGGCGAGATGTGAGAATTAATGAATATCATTATGTTAGATGGAAATTCAATCCTGTGGTGTTGAAATCACTTAAAAAAAGCGAAGAAAGTAAGTAGGGGAGAAAATTTTTATTGGCTCAAATAAATCAAATGGAGTACAATGGTAATACATTCAAACATGTGAAATAAATAAAAAAAGGAAGGAACCCCCTTTTGTGTTGCATTTCCTACACACTCAAACTAAAAGCACATGTACGCACGAAAAATCATCAAAATAATAATTTTTCTTGCCAAAACCTATGCACGTCATAATCTTCCCTGTCTTAGCAAAATTATTATTATTTCGGAGCGGTAGCCACGTCGTTTTGTGTTAAAACGATGATAGTAATAATAATAACGCAAAATGATTTCAGTCGCTTTTGCTCCTAAGTATAGATGTACTTAAATTGATTGTGAGGCATAAAATAAAAATAAAAAGGGCAATATCTCCTCTCCATCCTTAAGAATGAACGCACTCCGCTCCATCCACACATAATTGTAGTATTGTGTTGAGTATTTTATTTTTTTTTTCACTGACAAATTGATAAATGCTCGAGGGCAAGTTCAAAACTGCAAATTCAATCTTCTTTTCTTCTTATTTATGCTTTATGGGAAAAAAGTCTCTTGCGTTCGTCATCGACAATCATGGCAAAGGGCCGTTGTGTAAAAGTGCGGGAATGTGAAATCGAGGCTTTAACAGGAATTTTATATGTTAGGTCATGAAAATTTTTTTTGCGCTTTGAACATAATTTTTAGTTTAAATATCTGAAAAAAATAATAAAAAAATAATAATTAATAAAATTCATAAAATAAAAAAATTAAATTAAAATAAATAAACAAAATAAAATAAATTATTATTAAAATTAACATAAAAAATTTTAATTTTTTTTATTAATTTTTTAATTAAAAAAATTATTTATTATTTTTTTTTTTTTGATAAAAAATATAAAAGTTTAAATAATTATATGAAATGTTATAAAAAATAATAATAATAAATAAATAAATCAAAAATAATAAAAAAATAAAAATTTAAATAAACAATAAAAAATTTTTAAAATAATATTTTTACATAAAAAAATAATTTTTATTTATTTATTTAAAAAAAATATTTTTGAATTTTTGAATAGTTTTTCCTTTACATTAAAAATTTGTAAAATTAATATATTTTTGAATTTTTACGATATTAATATATATTATGTTAGAAAAATCGAAATCTTAATTAAAGTAAAAATTTTGGATCCCATAAAAAATAAGTTATTTTCCATCACTTCCAAAGGAAAGGAAGCAATTTTTGCGAAAAATAATTCTTCGTCATCCCCTTATCAAACAAATTTCAAAACAGTTTTTGGACAAGTTTAACATCAGACACGATTTCAGTCTCTTTAACATGCCCGTTGGCGAAAAATGTTTAGAGACTCCTAATACATACACAAAACAATCCAACAAGGGGATGTTAATCCATATAATATTTCATATATATCAGTGGTTCGTGTAGCCGAGAGAGAGAGCATGTAGTAAAACATTGGTATTACGAGCAGATTAGATGAAAAGTGTGAAGCAATTTACGATGCGTTGTTGCGTTCGTTGTGCACGCCATCACCAACTCCTCGCTCCTCGAGTTAAATGGAATTACTTGATTTTTTTCAATTAAATTAAATAAACGATTTTTTTATCCTCAGATGTAAACATAACGCGCAAAAACAACAAAAACAAAACAATTGAAGATAAAAGGATCTCCTGTTTCATTTTGTTATTAAAGACATTAAAGAGTCAAATGTTTGTCTTTTTTGTTTATGCCTCTCCCGCTCGTTTGCTTGTATGTTTAATCAAATTACGGGATGTCGAACTTGTCGAAAATAATCTAATTACGCAACTATTATGAGATTTACGGGAGAAACAGACCATATGGTCATCTTGCTTCGTTAAACGAGAGACGCCGGATAATGAAGTTAGTAAACAAACCGAATATGAGCACGTGAAGTCAATTAAAGTAATCGATAAACGACGATAAAGACTCGGAACTTTGTGCCAATGTTTGCCCATAAACAGCAGTTTAGCATGAAAATTGCATAAATTTAGTGTTAAAGTGGAACAATTTTCAGAATTTGCTACAATTCAATGGTTTTGCGTTGCGGTGTGCAAAAATCTCGTTAGTCATTAAATATTAAAAATGTTTTAATAAAAGCTTTGTTCAAGCCATGCTAACCATTTTTTCTCTCACAAAATACTGTTTACTCACCTATATCTAATTAAATATTTTTTTCCTGTGGTAATTTGAGCAATGAGAAAGTTTTTGTTTTCATCATTAAGGTTTTACTAAAAAATTTCTATCAGTGAACTATCTCATTTTTCAAGTAAATTTATTTTTTTTCAATGATTTTATGAAATTTTAATTTTTATATTTATTATTTTCAAATATCTTCATAAAGTTTATTTTTTGAATTTATTGTTTATAATTTTAAAATTTTGAATGCAGTGAAAATTTTTCATTTTTTTTTTTTTGAATAATATTTTAGGGAAATTTTTTTCATGTTTCGATATTCGAAAATGTAAAATTAATAAAAATTTAAAATTTTTCGAAAAATTTGAATTTAATTAATATTAATATTATTTCAAATCATTTTTTTCTTCCGTACCTATTCTTAAATTTTAAAATTAATAAAAAATTATTTTTTTTTTAATAATTCAATGACTTTTGAGAATTTTATGAATTAATTTATTTGTTTAAAATTTTATTTTTTTTCTTCAAAATTTTAATGAATTTTTTTTTTTGATTTTAAAAATTTTTAGAAGTAACAATTTTTTATTTATTTATTAATAATAATAAAAATGTTTTTTTTCTTATTTATTTATTGTGCAGTTATTTTTCCCTGAAAATTTATAAATTATATTTTATGAATTTTTATTCTTAAATTTTTTTTTTTCAAATTTTTATTGAAGATTTATTTAGAAAAAAATTTTTTGATTTGAAAAAGTTTAAATTTTTTTTAATTATTATTTATTTAAATCGATTTTAAATGTTAATTTTATTTCAAATAATTTTTTTTTCGTAATCCTTTAATTTTGAAAAATTAAAAACTAAATTTAATTTGATTTTTTTAAATTTTGGTTAATTAATTTTATATTAATAACAATTTTTAAACAAAAAATTAAAGAAATTTTTAATTAAATTTTTTTTAAAAAATTAAAGGTTTGGAAGTAAAAAATAAATTAAAAATCAAAATTAAATTAAATAAATAAATTAAATTAAATTTTTCAAAAAATTATGACTTACCATTAACTGCGTTGCATCATATCTTTTAATGATACACTTTTATGAGAAAAAACTAAAATTTATTACTCCCTCGGGGATATTTCTCGAGAAATGCGAGTGTCAGGTGTCATTTTTGTGCCAAATTAGATTCTTCCAGATGCTCCAAAAGTGCTTTCAATGAAGAAATAACTCAAAATTTCCCTTTGCCGCAACTAAATTGTGGATGAATTGTGCGTCACATTGATCATAAATAATTCCATAAATAATAATTTTCTCAAATCCATTCAGAAATCCATGGGAAAATGAACGATTATTGAATATAGACAACCCGCATTAAATCGACCAGAATATAATTTACTTACATTTTAGTACAACTACTCACAATAGATGATAATCAATTTAATTTTCCTTGAACTCGTTGCACCGTATTTTGATGATCTGAAAAGTTCACAAGAGATTTAAAAGATAAGGTTTCACATTTTAAATTTACACTTTGAAAGTTTTTGTTGTCAGAGCAACGTTGAAATTTCCGCGAAAAATAAATTAAATTTGTATTATCATTAAAATTTTTGATGGGAAACTCATTAAAAATTTAAGAAAAAATTTAATTTTTTTTTCGATGACAAGATTTTTTTTTTTTACCTTAATTGCCTGAAAATTTTTTGAGATAAATATGAGAAGTAATTTACTTTTTTTGGTTATTTTTCATGAAAAAATATGAATGAAAAGTAAATAAATGCCATTTAAATACTGTTTTTCATGATGTTTAAATTTTAAAAATTCCGTAAAATACTTTGCTCGCTTTCTGGAAATTTTTAATTGCAAATATTTTAGTTGCATAGTGAAAAGGCATCTTTTTTTTTTCAAACAGAAAATTACGAGTTTAATTTTTTTTTTATTTCATGTGTTTGACTTTTCAAAAACATTTTTAACAGACAGCAGCAGCATGACTGCTCTGTTGATTTTTTTCCCGTTGAATTGCAAATCGTTGTAATTAAATTGGAATTCGACGCAAAAATTCTGTTTCATTGATTTTTACAGAACAATAAATTCATTAGACGAGTTACGAACACGGATCAAAGTGATTATTGATATGATTTTCCGAGTACATTCAATCTCTCTCGTTTTTCCCCCCAAACACTCTTGGGAGAATGTTGTTGCCATGACGCTGTCTTTGTATTTTGGATTGTTGTTTTGCGGCAAAGAAACAAGTTATTTTCGGGTTGTCTAATAATGGAATTAGTGTTTGTGATTTTTTTTCTTGTGTTTTTGCTTGATTAGTGTTTGTGTGCGGCGGGCGCTAACATTCCGTAGGTGTCGGAACAACTGTGTGTGTGTGAAACATTTAATTGCATGAATTTTACCGCAAATGCCTCCTGGAGTGCACCTTGCTTTGCACACTCTCGAAATTAGTTTAATAATAATACAAACTGATAATGCGAACGACAATAAAAGTTTTAAGTAGCAGAACAATTGTCGAGTTTAAGGCGGGTTTATGGATTTTTTGGGAAATTTTTGTTTGTTTTACAAAATTTTCTTATTAGGTAACAACAAAGATATTTTTATAAATTTTTTTTAATTGTTTCACTAAAATTTGCAAATTAAGCTAATTTTTTTAAAATGTTGTTTAATAATAAATATTGTTAAATTATTTAAAAATTATTTTTTTTATTAAAATTTAATAATATTTTTTAAATTAATTTTTAATTTAAATATTTATTTTAATAAAAAATAATTTTTTTTTACATGAAGAATAATTATTTAAAAACAAGTTAATTGAAAAAACTTAAATATAAAGTTTAAATTTAATAAAAAAAATTAATTTAAATTAAAAATAATATTTTTTGAAATAAAATGATTGAATAAAAAAATTAAGAAAAAAAAAATAATAATATAAATTGATAAAATTAAACAAAGTATTAAAAAAAATTTTTTGAAAATTTAAAAAAAAATTAAATAAATAAAAAATATTAAAATAAATGAATTAATAATTTAAGATTATTTTTAAATTAATAAAAAAAAAATATTTAAAAACAAATTTTAAAAAATAACGAAATTTTTTATAAAAATTTTTTAACTTGAAGCTTTAATGATTAAATATAATAATTTAAAAATATTTTTTGTAAAATTTAAAAATTTTATAAAATTTTAAATAAATTAAAATATTTTTTTTTTATTTTTGTGTCAAATTAAGTTATTTTTTTGAACATAAAACTTAAAAATTGACTTAAAACTCAATATAATAAAAAAAATTTTAATAAAATTAATGAAAATTGGCGTTTAGTATGAAAAAAAATTACAAAATTTATTATTTTTTTTAAATAAATTATTATTTCAAAAATTTTGGACAAAACTATTGAGTTTCATTTGGAGCGGCCTAAAATAAATTATTTAGAATTATTTTTAAATTAAAAAAACATATTTAAATAAAGCTGTAATGATAAAATAAAATAATTTAAAAATATTTTTTTCTGAAATTTAAAAATTTTATAAAATTTCCAATAAATTATAATATTTTTTTTTATTTTTGTGTCAAATTAAGTTATAAACGACATTTAATAAAAAAAAAATAATTTTTATCAATTTTTAATGTTTGAATTTCTTTTGAATATAAAACCCAAAAATTGACTTGAAACCTAATGAAACAAAATAAAATAATTAAATAAAAATAATTTAAATAAAATAATCAAAAAATAAATAAAAATAAAATATAATAAATAAAAAAATAAATATATAATTAAATTAAAAATTAAAGAAATTATAAAAATTTTAAATTTTTTTGCTACATTTTCTTATTAAAACTCCTTTATAATTTTAAAATTCCGTGCTTTGAACATTTAATTGGCATCAAAGTGCATCTTCTTACTCACATAAAATCCTTGTTTTAATTTTATTTTATTTCAAGAAGAAATTGTTCTGCTTCTGCTTACAAAACGGTAATTCCGATTATTTGTTCAAAGCTATTGTGTGGAATTTTCCAAGGAATTCTCTCATTGTTAACATTTTCATTATCTTCTGTAGGTAGGTATGGTTGAAGCGAATTGACCGATCAAAAAAAAGTTCTTCTTTGCGGATTTCTCTCAATCAAACTCAATTGAATTCCAATCCCGATTAATCTCGTTTCGAGTCATTTCAACCTGAAATTAATCGGTTCTTTTGTGTAATATTTCCTTTTATTTATTATACATAATTTTCCTCTTTTTCTATAGGTAGATGCTTGCATAAATCGTGCGAAACTTAATAAAACCAATTAGTCTCCAATTTTACCTTATTTTCTATTGATACGTGATCAATCGGGAGTTTGCAAAAATTGAGATTTGCTTACGTTGCGGGACTGTGTAGCAGAGTGATTTTCCCGCCCTTTTGATTTTTTTGCTCGTTACTGCTCTGAAAAGTGAATGAGACAAGTTAAATCTCGTTAGATTATAGCAGGATTAATTTTATTTAAATTTATAATATTTATGATGACATTAACTAGACATAAATTAATAGAACAAGCGAAACACACAAGTTTCAAAAAGTGATTTAACGGGCATTCACGTCGTCCCTTTGCAACAAGCGGCGGCGATGATTATGGCGACGACGTGTGTCATTGTACAAACATTACAACGCGCTGCCGTTATTAGGAAATTTTTTGATGATGCGTCATGACAGCGCTCGAAAATCATTATAATTGGAGATTTTTTGCCTCACTTCTCCCCTTCGTCATCATCGTCATCAGCGTTTTGTTATTTTTATTTAGAAAAACAGTCAATTAAGAGGAATCTCCGCGGAGTGCAACATGTACATCATCTCTCGGCATGACTTTGACAATTTTGGTCAATTACGACAAAAAAAGTTCATTTACTTTAATCCTCAGTGCTTTAACGAAGAGGGAGAGATGACGATCTGAATCACAACCCTTGTACACGAAAAAACAACATTTTTGCTTAAAATATCGAGAAACATTCATAAGACAACGTCGACGTGATGCATGAACAGAAAATTCGCTTCACACGTTTTTGTTATTATATTACTTCACTAACTATTACTCGACGAAACTCTTGCGCGCACGGCGTATACGGAAGAAAAACTTCAATGTAGCGTAAGATAATTGTGTGAGCTGCACAGATAGAGATAACGGCGCGCAAATAGAATAGAGACTCATTTAGAGGAAAATTTTCCAAAAAACTTAATGTCCTCCCCGACGACACACAACGAGAGAAATAATAATCAAAAGGATTTTTCAGGATATGATGACACGTGAACCAATTATATTATTTTTCGACGATTAAATGACAATTTCTTGCTCTCTTGTGCAAATACGACGTTCATAGACGTAGTTAAATAAATGAAAAAGATAAAAAGAGACCAAGGCATGGAGCAGTAGAGCATTAAATAGCATCAGTCGCCATCTTTCTTAAATGTGCGTTCATCGAGTAAAACGATGTGTAATTTAAGTTAAAATGTCTTTTCATATATAATTTAATTTCAATCCAAGTTTCTCTGATTCGTCCTAAATTACTTGAAATTGGATCATAATGACGTTAAGATTTTGCAAAAGGGATAAAACCCGTTCTTGAGTTATTGAAATTTGACCATTTTAAAATTTATTGAGGGACCTGTGGATTTCGTTCTACCAAGATTTTTTTTATTTTGAAATTTTTTTTTTATTTAAATTTTTTTATTTTATTTTTTTTTTTTTTTTATTTTATTTATTTTTTATTTTTTTTTATTTTTCATTTTTTTTAAATTTTATTATCAGCTGTACTCTTGAAATTATGCAATTAATGTTTCTTTCAAGGAAAATTTAATTTTTGCTTCTACGTGTTATGCAATGACTTTTACGTGCCATATTTTGATAATTTTCTTAGTTTTCCTTGAGTTTTTATTAGTTTTTCTTTATAAAAACCTTCATTAATTCATCAAAAATAATTTTAAAAAATTTAAAAATGATTCGTAAATTAAATTTTAGAACTTAAAGTTAAATTGAGACAAAATTTTTTATAAAATTTAATTAGCTATAAAATTAATACAAATTTTGTAACGCAATAACTTAAATTAAAGATTCATAAATTATGTTTTGTTGGTCATAAAAATGTTTATTAAAACGCTCAGAAGGTCTATGTGAAGAAAAAATTTAAAAAAATATTTAAAAATTCGTGAAAAATTGAGAAAATTTAATGTGAGGTTTATTGCATACCTTAAGGAAAACTTCATTGTAATATTCTTTGATAAAGAAATTAAAAAATAATTATTAATTAAAAAAATATTTTTTATGATTTTAATTAATTTTTTTTTAAATAATTGAGTAATTAAAAAATATTTTCAATTCATAAGAAAATTAATAATTAAAAATATTTTTAAATTAAATTTAAAAAAAAATCAAACGAAAAATGAATTTTAATAAATTTTTTAAAATAGTCTAACATTAATAAAATATTTTAAAATTATATATGAATTTTATTATTATTTTTTATTTAAATAATTTTTATTTTAAAATTAATTTTATTAAAAAAAATTAATAATATTAAAAAAATAATTAGTTTTGTTAATTTAAAATAATTATTTTCAATTAATTTTCTTAAAAAATTAATATATGAAAAATATTTTAAAATTATTTACTAATTTTATTATAATTTTTTTAAATTAATTATTTAAAAAATAAATTTAAAAAAAATCAAAATGCAATTTTTTTTTCTTTTAAAATTAAATAAAGTAGTCTGTGAAAAAACCTTTTTTTGCACCATATTAAACTAAAATTAACAAAATTAAAATTCTTGCTAAAAATAATTCCGAGATTTTGCCTAAAGGACGATCATTTTCTGGTTGGCTTCATGCAAAAAATAAACTTTTTATTTTGTGATGTGACCCAAATCTTGTTTTCTACTCTTCAGAACCCCTTCAATAAAACATTTCAATTAAAAATCTTTTCCTTGTCGTTTCGAATTACAACCCTTTTTATCTGTTTCAATTGTCCTAATTTCGCCCTAGAGCCACATTGGACACACACATTAACTGACAAGCATAAAAATAACACAAAAAGTATTCAAATTAAACTTAATTCATTTGAATCTTCGGCATTCCAACTGGTTTGCGTCTCGTCTTGTGTGTGTGTGTGCGATGACAACCGAACAAAAAGTCAATTCATCAAACCATTAATTTAATTATTCTAATCAAACCTTGTTAAACTAAAACATGCATTTGGTAGGCAGAATGTTGCTGTGGTTGAGTTTTCCTTCGTTTTGTCTTTCGTTTCTCTTTCGATTACGTTCAATCTTACTTTAAGGTAACATGACAGCAGGAAAAGTTCTCGAAAAACTTTTTTTTTGTTCCTTTCACAAATAGATTGGACAAACAATTGATTGTTATTTTCGGAAAGTACGAAAGTTTTCTGGACTTTGGGTAACCTTGAGCACTTGAAACGCCGCATTTTCACCCAAAATTTGCAAAAATGGCGTCCTTTTGCCGGTTTTAAATTTGTTTACGGGTGAAAAAAAAAAGCTGAGACTGTAAGAAAATAATCTTTTTGCGTGTTTTATTTTCAATTTTTTACATCATCGACTAAAATTAGTACAAAATATATATTTTTCGTTACTTTATATATTAAAAAAAAAAAAAAAAATGCAAAGAAAGAGGGTTCGAGCTGTGCACGTGCACACTCTCGTACATGAATATTTTTCGAGGGACCATTTAAAAAATAAACCTTTTATTTATCTTTCAGTCAACTGTTCATTTTTTGCCGCATCAGCATCTGCTTTGAATAAGAACGTCTTTCGGCCCAGTTGTTGCTTTGCAACGCGCTCGTTCGACTGCTCGACGACTGCCTGATTGTCTTCCGACAGATTTTCGTTTAGTCGTGTTTCGTCATTCAATCCATCAATCGCTTGTTGTACCAAAACTGCCGGAATTTTTTGTAAAATTTTCTGATGTTCGTAAGCGTTGCCGTTGTATGGGAATTGCGGAGGCGAAAGGAGCGTTTTACTTGTCGAGGTTGCTGGTTGGTTGGCAGGCATGGGAGAACGTGACGACGATTCCATTTGGTTTTCCTCTTGTGACGCATCTGGCTCGGGGTAATATTGGGGGGAATCGGCACACTCAATTGATGAATCTGTCGTGCGAACACATGTGTATTGATTCTAATTGCCAATTTTTCAAAAAAACAAAAAAAAAAGACAAAATCCTTGATTAATTACAAACAAATTAATTTTAAATAAATCCTTTCGGATGATTTTTTGAAGCATTGTAAATAAAATAAAAAATTAGAAAAATCTCCTATTAATTTTTCATTTTATGTGAATATATTTTTTTTTATTTAAATAAAAATATGAAATAAATTTTATGAAGACTAGTTTTTCTTATTTTATCATTTAATTAAATTATATTTTTAAAAAATTCTGAATGATTTTTTTTAAAGGAAATTTATAATAAATTTAACTGTAAAAATATTTTTTTTAATATTCTCAAATAATAAAAAATAAAAATTAAATTTTAAATGAAAACTTTCAATGACAAAAAATTCATAGGAAATTTTTTTTTTAATTTTATTTTATTTTTTTATAATTTTTTTTATTTTTTCAATATTTTTATATTTTTAATTAATTAAAAAAATATTTACATATTTTAAATTAATAAAAATTAAAAGTTCGTTTAATGGGAAATTTTTCTAATTTTTAAAAATTTTTTAAAATAAATTTTAATTATTTCTTTCAAATTTAATTAAATTTTTTTAAAATAAAATTAAAATTGTTAATAATTAAAAATAAATTTTTAATTAATTTAATTAAATTAATTTTGAATATGAAAATAAATAATTTTTTTCTTGGAAATTTTTATATTAAATTTATAAAATTGTTTTTAGGAAAAATAACAAAATATTTATTCTATGAAAATTTATTTCATTTTTTTCATATGAAATTGTTCCAAATTTTATTTTTTTAATTAAAAATAAAAATTAAATTAAAAAAATTAAAAAAAAAAAAAAATTAAGTAAAATTTCAAACATAAAAATTAAGAAACCAATGCAATGCTCAAAAAATCTAATTTCATCCCA
Organism: Culicoides brevitarsis; assembly: GCF_036172545.1. Taxonomy (NCBI): domain Eukaryota; kingdom Metazoa; phylum Arthropoda; class Insecta; order Diptera; family Ceratopogonidae; genus Culicoides; species Culicoides brevitarsis. Next base: position 8,821,751 of record NC_087085.1, read on the forward strand.
TTCAACCAACATTAAAAAAAGAGTTACAAACCTGATCGAACACCGTATCTTCGGGACAAATGAAGCTCCAACGGTAAACCATCATTTTTCTGCCTCGACGCGTCATGCCGTAGTCCACGTTGTGGCATACGTGAAAAATTTGACAATCATTTTCCGGATCGGCATAATATCCGTTGCTTTTATTCTTGCACGAAAACCCATCTGAAATATTTTCACGAATAGATGTCGCATTCGCAGGCAAATCTAACATTGATTTATTGGGCTCTTGTTGTTGTTGCTGCTGCTGCTGCTCCATTCCATCCTTTTCTTCTGGCGACATTAAGTCCTGTGTGTGTGCGTATATTCAATGAAACAAAAAAAAAATAATATTTGGGTTGTTAAATTTTTTTTTATCGTATTATCATGTATAATATTTTTTTTAACTTTGTCCGGGAAAAATAAAATTTTTTGGGAAATTATGATAATTTTTTATTTTTTTTTTACGGAATTCTTATGAATAAATTTTGATCTTTCTTTTTTTTTTTGGTTCGTCCTTTTTATTGAGAATTTGTATTTTTTTAATGAAATTTTTTTCTTGAATAAAAAGCGCTCTAATTTAAAAGGATAATTTTTTTATGACAAAATCTATGATGATGGTAGAAAAACACCGCACATACCCGTATCGTGAGCGATTGAACGTTCGCCCAGAAAGTTATTGTAACGGCAAAAATAATCACAATTTGTTTAATCATCATTTATTTGTTTTCCCCCGTATAATTCAATTTATTAACAATAATAATAATACGATATTAAATTATTGATTTTTTATTTCTCTCCTCTTTTCCTCTCACGAAATTCAACAAAAAAAACTGCGTGGTTCACAAATTTTATCTCATTTCAAAAAACTTCATCCGCCTCTTGTGTGTTTAATTAAATTATTATTAAATTTTTCGTTTTATTTGTATCGAGGGAGATTTCTCCGCTTCTCCTTTTGTTACGAAATTTGTACAATTTGTTATTTTTTTATTAATTTTTTTGTCACTGTATCCCAATTAGTGTTAAATTAAATTCAATTTCTATCGCGACGACGACGACAAAAGCGACCTTTTTGCTGGTCTCCGTTTTGTGTTACACTTGATTAAAGTCCGTAAGAATTTAAAATTATTTTTGGTCAATCACTTCATTTTATAATCTTTTGTTGTAATCGTCAGCTAGCGTGATTGTAATTTTAAATTTTTGCTCTGTACGTGCATAAATACATATTTGAACAGGCATTTTAGAACGGGATAGTTTCGTTGCAAATTTCGAGTAGGGTGACTTTCGTTAAATTGGCATTCTGGGAATTCCCCGGGAAATTTCGTTGCCGGATAATTTATATTAAATTATGTCTCAGGCGATGCTAGTTGGGCATGACGTAGCGGTAAAAAGTTTAAAACTACCGAAAAAGTAATATTGTTGTAAATTTTGCCTCTTTTTTAATAAAATTAAAATTGTTGAAACAAAATTTTAATTGTTACGCAGAAAAACCACCGTTATGTGCATGCAATCCGGCTGTTGTCGACGTCGTCGCGTATGGAGATTTTGGTTTGCGATAGAAGCGCGTTATTGATTAACGTTATGGAGAGGTAGGCGCGTGTGTTGTGTTAAACAGAAATCACAGAATTTTGGAGTATATGGACAAACAAATGTTAGAACAGGAATATGAAAAGCTCTTAATCAAAGCGTTGACCGGACAGCAATTGAGATTTTATTGAATCGATTTTGCATGAGGTACGAGATGGAAAATTCGACTGGAAAATTTTGTGATTGTCAACTACAACGTTGTTTTGTTGTGAAATAAATGTCGATTTTTGGTTTGAGTTTGATTTGGGAAAATGATCAATATTGCTTTTTTGTTAAATGACTTTTGTTTCAGATTCGATTGTGGAATATTTTGTCAGTTTCATCGGAACAATTAGCTTTAAAATAATTTAAAAAAAAAATTTATTCATTTCAGTTAAATTTTTAAATTTAATAAAAAATATAATTAAAACTTTAGTTAATATTTTTATTAATAATAAAAAATTTTAAAAATTTTATTAAATAATTTTAATTTTAATTAATTAGTAATTTATTTTTTTAATTCTATTTTAAAATTTTAAAAACTAAAATAAAATTATTTTTAAATATAAATTTAAAAAATTGAAGAATAAATTAATATTTTTTTCATAAATTTAAATTAATAAATTAACTATTTAATAAAATATTGAATATTTTGATAATATATTTTGTTTATTTAGAATTATTTTTTAAAATTTATTTTTTTTTAATAATTTAATTTTTTTAATTAAATAAATTATGAATATTTATTTGAAATTTTTAGATCAAAAATATGATTTAAAGTCATTTCGAAGTCATTTTATTATTTTATTTATTTTTTTTGATAAAAAATTAATATATTTTTTTATAATTTTAACATTTTTTTAATAAAAATTTTTTTTAAATTTTATCGCTACGTGAATAATTTTTAAAATTTTTTTAGAAAATTAAATATTTTTTTTGTTGTTTGAAATAATAATATTAATAATTATTTTTGATAAAAATATTTTAATTTAAATAATTTGTAACTTTACTTTTATTTTTTTTTATTTTAAAAAAATTAAAAAAAATTAAAAATTAACCTAAATTTTAAATAAAATTTTTTTTTAATAATTTTTATTAATTTCTATAATTAAAAATTAAAATAATTATTTAATAATTAATTAAAAATATTTTAATTTAAATTTTTAATTTTTTTTTAATTTTAAATTAATTTATAATAAATAAAAATATTTTTAATTTAATATTTTTGAATATAGTATTTAAAATATTAATTAATTTTAATAAAATAATTTTTTAATAATTCTTTAATCATTAAATTTATTTGTTTAATTAATAACTTAATTTATTTTAATTAATTTTTAATTATAAAAAAATTGACGTCTCAAAAGATTTTTTCAGATTTTAATCGCAGGGAATGCGCTTCAACTGAATATGAACCAATAAAATCACAAGTGTGTATAAATTTTAATAATAAAGTGTGCAAAAAATAAAATTATAGTAAAACGGAGAAAGAATATTGATAATAACAAACGCATACTTCAATTCTAGTATGTACAAATATTGTGCTACTACACACGCAAAACACTTGACCATTTTATATAAATTTTTTTCTCTTCAGTTCCCTCATTATCTTATATCAATTATTCTGATCAGGGATATTTCTTGGCGTTTTATATTAAAATTTCTCAGTTCATTCACATACTTTTTAAAGAATTTATATTGAACCCGCTCCTTAATTATTATTGACCGTTTTTGTTCTTTTATTTTATTTTTTGCACAAAACATTTTTATAATAATAAAATAATGGAGAGAGAGACCGTTAAGTCGCTGCGTTGTCTCCTTCTCGCCTCCTAATTTGTTATGGCACACAGAAGTTTGCTTTCTTTTCTCATTATTATTATACTCATCAAGCATGATTCACACAACACTTGACTTTGCGAATATCATTTCATTCAGGGTTTGTTATTCCCGTCACATAATCAAAGTTCTAATCGGTTATAGTCAATTTATGTGTAGGCCGTACAGCAAAACTCTTTTTATTATATTGTCTTAATTTATCGGAATGACAATGAACTCTTTCTTTCGCACTTCTTATTCTTCTCGTTCGCTTCATGGACTTGGGCGCAATCCTTAAAGTAGTACAAATACTTGGAATGCCAATAATTTTTACATGAAAATAAAATGAGCTATCTGAGCGAGGGGGAAATCTGTACGTGGCGCTGTACGAACAAAAAGTAAGGCAATAAAACAGGTAAAAGGTTCGATTTTTTTTTTTTTGAATTGTGCGAAATGAAAGACTTTGCTCATAAATTATTTTAAGTACATATAATCGGTCAGTAGTGCACGTGTTAAATTTTTGTGTTCGTTAGAAATGTAAAAGCGAGCCCAAGGGGACAACTATTTGGACCATTTTTATTTTTCCTCCATTGATGTATAATTTATTCAAAGTCAATAAACTAGCTCCGAAGATTTATACGCGAAGGACGAACGAAAAACTTTTTCATTTATCATCAGTTTAGTTGCACAAAAAAATATTTTCAATTTAAAATAAATAAATAACGGGAGAAAAAAATGTTACATGCATTATGTAGGAGATGATTTTTAATTTTCCCTTTTTCGCACATCTGAAAAAGTTCACATCTTGGAATAAAAAAAAAGTTTTCCTCTCGTGCTTTGTATCTGTTTTTTTTTTGCACTGCTGATGGAAGGAAAAACCGAAGAAAAAAATTATTATTGCAAATATGGTCATTTTGTCCAACAATAAATTCAGAAAAGAGTGTGTCTACAGATTTCTTTTAACACATTTTTCACGTTCATGTAGAAAGAAAATACGATATTAGAGCTTTTTCAAGTCTTTTCTTCTAAAAAATAATTTATAAAAATTTTTGATGATGTAAAATATATTTTTGATTTTTTTTAAAATAAATTATAAATATTAAAAAAAGTTAATATGGAATTTAATAATTATAATTATTTTTAATAATTAATTTCAATTATTATTTTAAATAATTTAAATTCAAATTTATTTTTTTTTTATTTTTCAAAAATTTAAATAATTTAATTTAAATAAAAAAAAATTATTATTTGTTTAATGTATAATTTATTTTTTAAATATTATCATATAAAATATTATTATTTTTTTAATTTTCTGTTTGTAAAACTTTTTAAGTAATTTTAAATAATTTATTTATTAATTGAAAAATGTAAAATATAAAAATAATTTTGTTAATTAAAAATTTTATAAACAGAAATAAAAAAAATTATTATTAATTAATTTATTTATTTTTTTATTATTATTTTTTTTTTTAAATAAATAATAATAAATTAATTTAAACTTTTTTAAACAGAAATTTAAAAAATTATTCATAATAATTAAATTTGATATCGATTTGATATTAATTCAAAAAATTATTTTAAAAAAATAATTATTTTTTTAAAATTACGGATAAATTAATTATTTTACAAAAAAAAATGAGTTAAAATAAATTAGAAATAAAAATTAATATTTAATTTAAATTAAAATTGATGAATATAAGAAGAATAAAATATTATTAAAGTTAAATTTAATAAAACTTAATATTTTTCAAGTTTCCATTAAAATTTTCAATTTAACTTAACAAAAGAGTTTTTTCTTAAAGCATGAATGAAATTTCCCTCTCCAGTTTTAAGATGTTCATTTCTCATTTGATTGTGTAAAAATATTCCCTACTGAGATAATTTTCTTTAAAAACTTTTTTAATCAACTTATGCAAAAATTTCACCTTCAAAATGCATTTGAAAAGTGTTACTTTGCATAAAATTTTTGTTTAAACTTGAAATAAATTCAAAACTATTGTCAGAGAGCGAAAAAAAAACTCGAAAAAATGCACTTTTGTTGGTCAACTTCCGTCGCAACGTTATCCGCGTTGATTTTTTATGAATTTCCTCTCGTTAGTTACAAATCTACTCTACACAGGATAGCAACAAAAAAAAAACAACTACACTATTGTACAATAAAAAGGTTAACGTCCATAAATCGTTTAACATCAGTTTCCTTTCATGTGTTCGGTATACCGCGCGCGCCGATGCCGAGCACGAGGACGACGAAGAACAGAGCAGAATTTTAAAGTAATCTTGCAGTTTTGCCTTGAATGCCTGAGCATATGCAATGTGTTGTACACAAATTTAATTTTACTTAAACTTCCATCGTGTCGTTGTTGCTTTGCTGATTTTGCAGCGAGAGAGCTAAAGAAAAGAGCACGAGGTAGTTAGTGCAAAGAGTGTGGAGTAAGTAAAGAAACGAGAAATTGTGTAAGTCTTCGAAGAAAATGTCTTCCGCCTTTTTTTCCCATCTTTTCTTGCGTCCTCCGCATAAAAATACAACAAAATACAGAACAAAAGTAGTAATACAAGTGAAGTGTTTGATTGAACTTGCTTGTTATCTATTTAGAAAAGTTGTTCCATTTCTCTTCTTCTTCTTCTTCGTTTTTTTTCTTGTTCTTCCGTCTTGAGTTGTTGCCGTGCTTCCTTGCTACATAAATATTTTTTGTGTTACTTTGATACTTTAATACTCTTATGGCCTATTCTCATTTTAAGTTTTAAAGGCTTATACATGCTCCAACTGACACACACGAAAATTAAGGAATCCAACAAAAAAAAAACGAGATAAGACAGAAAAATGAGCTTAGGCAACATATTTGGAGGAAAAATACATAAACAACGCTCCAGATGACGAAAAGCACACGGAAATAGTGGTAATTGTTCTCAGAAAAAATAAAAAGTTATAAAAAAATAAAAATATTTTGAAGAAGAGCCCTAAAAAGTTAAAAATGGAGAAAATTTTAGCAGAAGGAAAAACATTCGAATTTTATTTTAGAAAGTTATCTTTAATTTTAAAAATTTTGACTCTTATATTTTTTTTATTGCTGAAGTTTTGAATTTTTTTATTTATTTTTTTACTTTTTAGGGCTCTTTTTCATTAAAAAAGCTTATTTTTAAAATATTTTTTTTTATTTTATACTTTTTAGTAACAAAAGATGTAAAATTTCTATAATCTATGAAGATTCTTTGAAATTTTTCGAACATTTTATGAATACATAAAATTTTGACCCGATGCATAATCTAAAATTTTACCCCAATGAACATTTTAAAAATTGTCCCAATGCACATTTTAAAATTTTTATCAGTATATATTAGGAGTTCTTGTCCAATAATGATAAGTTTAACCACGTGACTTAATTTATCAAAATTTTTTAAATATCATCCCAGTTAACAATTTTAAATTTCATTCAGAGCATATTTTAAGTTTTTGTCCCATAAACAATTTTAATAATTTGTCCCAATGCAAATTTTTGTAATTTTTTTCATTCTATATTTTAAAATTTTATCCGTTGACATTAACCACGTGGTTTAATTACAGAATTTTTCCCAATAAACAGTCATATCAAAATTAATTTTTTGCCCAAATGAGCAATATTTTTATTTTTTTTTTTATTTTATACTTTTTAGTGAAAAAAGATGTAAAATTTCTATGAGCTTCTATAAAGTTTCTTGAAGATTCTATGAAATTTTATGAAGAATACATAAAAATTTGTCTCAATTCACATACTAAAATTTTTCCCAATGCACATTTTAAAATTGTCCCAATGCACATTGTAAGTCTTTGACCCTATACATAATTTATAAATATGTCCCAATACACATTTTGGATCTTTCACGAAATTACAAATGGGCAACGCTACCTAAATATGATAAAAAGTAACAACGCCATCTTGTGTGAAGTATGAGAGACAAAATTGGAATTTCAATAAAAAGCACATAAAAAATAATTTATTATAAACATTTTTATTATCATTATCAGTAGAATAAATAAATACATTTTTTTGTTTTTTCTTTAGGAAGACGCAATATAACTTAACTTAACATAACATGCAATGCGATTATATTCTATTACCTCGTGAACAAAAAAGATAAAAAAAATAAATAAATAAATACAACTACAAACCAATGGGAAAGAGAAAGAAAAAATATTCTAGAGATATTTTACATTTTTTTTTTGTTTGTCGAATTTTTTTTTTCTCTCGCCAGTCTCTGAATTCTCATGTTGCGCTGTTGTTGTCTTTTATTGCCGGTTCCTGTGCATTGTTGTAGTAAATTTTGGCGTTAGATTTGTCTTGTAAATTTATATCTTTATCGTCCCAACCCCAAATGGATCCATCCTCTTCCTTGAGCTGGAATTCCTCGATGAATTTATGCATGTTTCGCGTCAAATCCACGTCGTTGCCGTACTTTTCATGGGAACCGTCGCCCGTTCGCAGCACACGTTTACGTATCATCTCATCCGAAACCGTTTTTAAATCGTGTGCCCATCCTACGGAGACAAAAAGTTTTTTTTTTTTATTTTTCGTTTGAGTGTAAAGTCGTTAATAATTTATTTTCTTTTGCAAACAGATTATCCGATGAAAAGGAAAAACACAAACAAACAAAAAAAAAAGAAAAAAAGGAGCAGTCGAAAAAAAATTACCTATTTTAGCGAAGAAATCTATAAAGGCAGTTGTCCAATTCGAACTGTATTTACCCAACTCGGATGTTTTATAGTCCCAGGGGAAGACATGATGATAATTGTGCCATCCCTCCCCCAAGCCGAACGTAGCGACATAGACATTGTTGCACGGCGAAATTGTCCTGACAATAAATTTTTATTTATTTATTACGGAGTTTTGAGAGGTATAGAATATAATTTTTAGTTTAGCACAAAAACTTACTTTTCGTACGGTTTCATGCCCCATATGTGCGCCACACTATTAACGCACCACGTTGCATTCAGTCCAAAGGCATAGCGGAAAATCGCGCAAACATAAAATGCCGTCGATACGGATTCTGACCAAAAATAAACCGGAATGTATGTGGGCAGGAAAAAGCAAAATATTATCATCAGAGGAATAAAAAACTTTTTCTGGAACATGACGATGGGATCCGCTTCCATATCACTCATGTCGATGCACTTTCCCTTCGCGACGACATCCGGATGCTTTTTCACCATGAGCCAGCCGACGTGCGAAAAGAAGAAACCACGTTTCGCGTTATACGGATCGGCATCCGTGTCGGTGTACTTGTGATGCACACGATGATCACGTGACCATACGTAGATGGAATCTTGATGAGCAGCTGTTTGGGCAATCATCAGCAAGAGTCTTAGAGGCCATTCCGCCTTGTATGCTTTGTGTGACCACAAACGATGCGCCCCTATTGGAGAGAGAGGAAAAAAAGATATTGTCATGAAAATTGTTCGCACACATAAAAGTTTCGAGGGAAAAATTAAACTTTTTTAATGGAAATGTCTTTTATTTCTTCCTTTTATAGACATTGTAAAATGTAATTTGTAGCACATTTCAATGAGAGCGTAAATTATTATATATCGTTCGTCTCCGTATTATATCGCCCGCAGTGTCATTTTGTCTCTGTGTGTCAAGTAATATGTCTGCGAGGTACTGCGAAAAGTTTCTCCTTATCGGCATGCGAGACAGAGAAATAACATCTTGTCAACTTAAAGTTTTGCAATGCTTTCGAAGTCATTCTAAAATCGTTAAATTTCGTCTTTCTCGTTCAAATGTGCTAAAGTTAAAGGTCATGACGACTCTTTGCAACGAATTTTTTTTACATTTAATTTTGTTTTTATATATTTGAACAAGTAGGAGGTTCATTACTTTGGAAATGTACAGATGTGTCTCATATAGAAGGGAAATTCATTACCTGCGGTGATGCCGAGACCACAAAAAATCATCAGGAAAAATGCTGTAAATAAAAAAAAAGAATTTTACGGCATGTAATGAGATTTACGACAAACACTTATCTTCTTTTGTTTCGATTTTAATGTGAGGAACTACAGTGCTTTTAATAAAAAAAATCTCCTTTTGATACTTATTTGCAACCGTATTTTGTAAGATTTTAATTTTTTTAATGAAAATTTTTAAAATGTGTCTTGGGCAAAAATTTTAATTGTGAGTAGGGATTTTTTTTTTCAAAATGTGCATTGGGATAATAAATTAAAATATTTTTTGGGGCAAATGTTTAACTATTCAAAAATTATTTAAATTGCTCTTTGGAAAAACTCTACTAAATAATATACGTGATTAAAATTTTTAAAATGTGACTTAATACAATATTCATAAAATTTGTTTCAAAAAATATTTAAATTGTTCATTGGGCCTAACCAAGTTAAAAATGTATCATAAGCCAAAAATTCAAACTTAAACAAAATAAGAAATTTAAAAATTTGCATTGGGAAAAAACTAAATCAAAAACTGTGTCAGAGCTATTTTTGTCAAATTTTGTTCCAAATGGATGAAAATTTGTCAGAGGGCTCTAATTTATCATTTTTAATCATTTTCTAACTCAAAACTGCCAAAAAATTGAAACTGAAAAAAAAATTTTTCTTTGACACAGTTTTGTTTTGAAAACTAAATCAAAAGCAAAAAAACTGTGTCAAAAACTGTGTCAAAGCAATTTTTGTCAAATTTTGTTCCAAATGGATGAAAATTTGTCAGAGGGCTCTAATTTATCATTTTTTAATCATTTTCTAACTCAAAACTGCCAAAAAATTGAAACTGAAAAAAAATTTTTTCTTTGACACAGTTTTGTTTTGAAAACTAAATCAAGAGCAAAAAAACTGTGTCAAAAACTGTGTCAAAGCAATTTTTGTCAAATTTTGTTCCAAATGGATAAAAATTTGTCAGAGGGCTCTAATTTATCATTTTTAATCATTTTCTAACTCAAAACTGCCAAAAAATTGAAACTGAAAAAAAATTTTTTCTTTGACACAGTTTTGTTTTGAAAACTAAATCAAGAGCAAAAAAACTGTGTCAAAAACTGTGTCAAAGCAATTTTTGTCAAATTTCAAAAACTGTGTCAAAGCAATTTGTATGTTCCAAATGGATAAAAATTTGTCAGAGGGCTCTAATTTATCATTTTTAATCATTTTCTAACTCAAAACTGCCAAAAAATTGAAACTGAAAAAAAAATTTTTCTTTGACACAGTTTTGTTTTGAAAACTAAATCAAGAGCAAAAAAACTGTGTCAAAAACTGTGTCAAAGCAATTTTTGTCAAATTTTGTTCCAAATGGATAAAAATTTGTCAGAGGGCTCTAATTTATCATTTTTAATCATTTTCTAACTCAAAACTGCCAAAAAATTGAAACTGAAAAAAATTTTTTCTTTGACACAGTTTTGTTTTGAAAACTAAATCAAGAGCAAAAAAACTCAAAAACTGTGTCAAAAACTGTGTCAAATTTTCTAACTCAAAACTGCAATTTTTGTCAAATTTTGTTCCAAATGGATAAAAATTTGTCAGAGGGCTCTAATTTATCATTTTTAATCATTTTCTAACTCAAAACTGCCAAAAAATTGAAACTGAAAAAAAAATTTTTTCTTTGACACAGTTTTGTTTTGAAAACTAAATCAAGAGCAAAAAAACTATGTCAAAAACTGTGTCAAAGCAATTTTTGTCAAATTTTGTTCCAAATGGATGAAAATTTGTCAGAGGGCTCTAATTTATCATTTTTAATCATTTTCTAACTCAAAACTGCCAAAAAATTGAAACTGAAAAAAAAATTTTTCTTTGACACAGTTTTGTTTTGAAAACTAAATCAAGAGCAAAAAAACTGTGTCAAAAACTGTGTCAAAGCAATTTTTGTCAAATTTTGTTCCAAATGGATAAAAATTTGTCAGAGGGCTCTAATTTATCATTTTTAATCATTTTCTAACTCATAACTGCCAAAAAATTGAAACTGAAAAAAATTTTTTCTTTGACACAGTTTTGTTTTGAAAACTAAATCAAGAGCAAAAAAACTATGTCAAAAACTGTGTCAAAGCAATTTTTGTCAAATTTTGTTCCAAATGGATGAAAATTTGTCAGAGGGCTCTAATTTATCATTTTTAATCATTTTCTAACTCAAAACTGCCAAAAAATTGAAACTGAAAAAACAATTTTTTCTTTGACACAGTTTTATTTTGAAAACTAAATCAAGAGCAAAAAAACTATGTCAAAAACTGTGTCAAAGCAATTTTGTAAAATTTTCTTCCAAATGGATAAAAATTTATCAGAGGGGCTCTAATTTATCATTTTTTATCATTTTGCAACTCAAAACTGCCAAAAAATGGAAACTGAAAAAAAATCTTCCTTTAACATAGTTTTGTTTTGAAAACTAAATCAAGATGGGATAACTTGAATAAGTGTTCATTGGGACAAAAATATAAATTTTAGACTAATTGTAAAAACTTCAGTGAGTGAAAAATTTAAAAATAAAGTGAAAAGATTTTTTGAAATGTGCATTGGGACATATTGTAAAAGTGTTTTTAAGACAAAAAATCAAAATATTCTTTAAATGAAATTTAAAATTGTTAACTGGGATGATAATTAAAAATTTTAATTAAATTAAGTCACGTGGCTAAAATTAATAATTTTACAAAAAAACTTCGAATGTATACTGAGATAAATGTTTTAAAATGTGCATTGGGAAATTTAAAAAAAATGTTAATTATTAAAAATGTGCCTTGGGAAATTTTTTTAAAATGTTTACTGACATGAATATTGAAATTTTCAACTCAGGTAAGTCTCAAGTTTTTTTTCAATAAAATCTTTTTTTAAATTCTTATAACTTTTATAACTTTAAACGCACTGTAGCGCCACTGTGTAACGACAACAAAAAAAAAAGCAAAATAATTTCTTACCAAATAGATTTGTGGCTAACTTGGCTTTTGTGAAAACAAGATACAGCCCATATACCGCCGAGACGTGCAAATACAGCATTAGAGCACTAAAAGCAAAAAAATTACGAATTCAATAAAAAAATCTTACTTCCTCGAATTTACGTAACAAAATTGATCGCCGAGCTACTTACACATTTATCCAGACAATTTGCATGTGGTAATCAGACGAATTGTTTTTCGGTTTGTGATTGTTATTGATTTCGTTGTACGTGTCATGTTTACTGTTTGTGGCGGTGCTGCTGCTGCTGCTACTTTTGCTACTGGCGGCATTCGATCGTTGTGCAATTACGGATTTTGTTTCAGCTTCAATTTGTGCATCGGCAGCGACAAGGAGTGTATTTCCCAAGATATTCGGTGCCATTTTCTTTTCAATGAAGCATTAAATGTCAGATTGTAAAATATCTACCTAGAAGAAGAGAAAAGAAAGAAATGGAGCAAAAATGAAGGAAAAATTTTCAAACTAACTCTATTCTTCAGGAAAAACTTTTCGTATGACATGTAATAAATTTTCCACTTCTTTTGAATTGTAACCGTATGTAACTCCAGCTCATTCACTCACTTTATCTCCCCGATTTGCACAACTTTTAAATTTTTTATTTAAAATTCCTCTTTTACTCTCTCTCTCGCTCGGTACAGAGGCACATCAGTCACAATCCAACTACAATCAACCTCATTTCTATCCGAATAAATTTTGCATGAACGAAAACATCGAATACCCTTGAAGATTAACTTTTACCATTAGTCATAGGAACGAATGAATTTCTTGCATGTGTGCGGAGTAAATATCATCGAAGTGCTGTTATCATCGTAAATTGATCACATTTCCTGTTCGAACACGTTCGCCATCGACCACTTTCTTTTCCTGCTTTGTAAAATATAAAAATTCCCCAAGAATTCTACAACAAAAAAAAATTGTATAAATATAAATTGTGGCTCGACATCAGGTAAACGTGCACACGTTCACGTATTTACAATACACAAGAAACCAATTTATCGAAAAATAAAATTAATATTGACTAATTTCGGTTTCATGTCACACGAAACATATTTAGTTAGAATTTTCTGTTGGATGTGAAAATGTGACTATTTCTGAATGGTCATTCGTTGGAAGATGCGGGAAATGTAAAAAAAAATAAATTTTTTAAAATAAAAAAATTTAATAATAAAAAAATTAAAAATAAAATTATTTTAAATTAATTTTTTTTTGTGAAAAAATTTAACAATTTTTAAAAAATAAATTTTATTAAAACATAAATTAAATAATTTAATTTTTAATTTAAATAAATAAATTAAATTAAATATTATTTTTTTAGTTTTTATATTTATTTTTTTTTATTTTTTTTAATTTATTTAAATAAATAAAAATATTAATTAATTAGAATATTTAATATTTTTTAAAAGTTTTTTTTTTAAATATTTTTAATTTTTATATTTTCGAAAAAAATTTTAATTTTTTTAGAACAAATATCAAACAAAAATTAAAATGTTTAAAAAATTAAAAAAAAAAAAATTACATTTCCCGCACTTGCAGTAGTAAAGGCATCCAAACACATGAAAGTGTGCACTTTGATAAATGACGCAATAAAATTTTTTAGACGATCGAAAGTTGATTGAAAAATTTTCTTATTTGTGGTATTTATTTTAGATTGTTGGATACACTATTTGCGTTGTCGAACAGAAAATGTTTTATATACAATCAATTTGAAGCGCACACATTTGAGGTTTTTTGCCTGTTAACTCGGGTTTTTGGCGAAAAATACAACCGGATCGCCCATATTCTGATTAAAATGTCAATAAAACTGTGATTTAAGTCTGTCTGATGCGGAATTTGATTGAAAATTTGAACATTTTTGTTTTTTACAAAGAGGGATTTTTGGTCAGTTTAATTAAGATTAGGCTGTTGATCGAACACGTGCGACATTTCAACCCCTTTCTGGCATTAAAATAAATAAAGATTGACAATAAAAATAATGATGTTCATCCTGAAAATGACTTTTTTTTTGTTGTTCAGAAGACAAAACAAAAAAAAATTGACGTTCATATTTCAAATTCATTCCCATTTGATTTAAAATGTCCTTTAAAATAAATATAAATCACAACAATCCAACTTGACGGCTGACTTGCTTGTAAAAATAACATAAACTTCAGATTCAAGAGTATTGTTGTGTCTCGTCTGCAAACGAGGTTTGCGCAGAAAAATTTCATGTTTTTTGATACACTTTTATGTGTGACATGCTAAAATAAATATAAAAATGTACAAGTATCGTCATGGACAGTTGCAGGTTGCAAGTTTGAGGTTTTGAAGCTCGAGTTCAAAAATATTATTAAAATTTTTTTTTTAGTTTTTTTTTTTATTTTTTATCATTTTTAATTATATTATTACTTTTTTGATTAAAATTTTAACAAAAAAAATAATTATTTAAATTTAAATAATTAATTAATTTTTTTTTATTAAATTATTAAATTATTTTTGTTTTACATATTTATTTTATTTATTTATTTATTCAAAAATTACTTCGATTTTTATAAATTCAAAAAAATTCACAAAAAAAATTTTAAAATGACACTTTTGAAAATTTGAGAAATTCTTTATTTTTATTATTTTTCATACAAATTTAGAGCACGAAAAAATAATTTTTAAGTATTAAAAAAAATAAAAACTTATGAAAAGTTTAGAAAAAGTTTGAAATTCAATGTATTTTTGGTCAATGTAATTTTATTTATAAAATTTTATTTTATTTTTAAAATTTTTCTAAAAAAATTAAATTATTTTTTTTATATTTTTACGCCTTGCGCGAATAATTTTTATAAAAGATTCTTTAAAAACTTATACGAAAAACTAAATTTTTAAATTTAATTTTAGTAATATTTTTATTAATTTATTATTTTATAATTTTGTAATGAAAATTTAACAAAATTAGGTACTAATGAAATAATAAATAAAGTATTTAATTCATCAAAATTAAAAATAAAATAATCATAAATTTTTTTTTTAATAAAACAAAATTAATAAAATAAAAAAATATAAGAATTTAAAAATTAATTAAGAAAAAAATCAAAAATTTAGTTTTTCTTTATTTAAAATATTTTGTTTATTTAAATAGATTTTTCAGTTTCTGAAATAACACAAATTTTAAATTTTTTCACAAAAAAAAAAAAAAAAAAAAAAAATGCTCGAGCAATTTTTGCAACCTCTTTTAAAATATATGGACAATCGCCATATCATAACATAACAATATAATGTACGATCTTGACATTTAACACTATTTATCAAAATAAAAACTGAAGACAATATTTTTATTATATATACCAACATAATATTTATTCATGTCATTTTGTCACGTGTCACAAATCTTATTGGAAAACTACTCATTCCCTTTTTTCCATTATTTTATTATTCATTGAAAATCACATGATATTTTTAATGATTCACTTTCTCGACCTTTTTTTTAGAAAGTTCTTCTTTTGTTAAATTTCAGACAGGTAATTTTAAAGTCATTTTCACTTTACTATTTTGCACCATCATTCATTATTCACCTTATTGATTGATTAAATTTGCTTTCATTGTTATTGTTATTATTTGTTGGTTATTATTATTATTACAGTATATGTGTTTAATTCCATGTTTAAGAAAGTCAAACATTAATTATATTATATATTGATGATGATTTGCTCTAATACCTTGTCATTATTCTTATTATTATTATTATTTGCTATTAAAGTGAGTTTTCGCAAAATTGCATGTGCTGCTTTAATGTTAAAGAAGATTTCCACTAATTAGGTTCACTTTGAAATAAATTCACTTCACTCTTTTGTGTTTCGTCATTGCAAGTAAACTCGAGTTATAATTGGCTTTGGCTAAGCTTGCGCTACGTAGCAGCCATCAGACGTTGCCGAAGAAAAAGATGGAGAGAGATGTACCTTTTACGGAATATAATTTCCCTTGCTGCGTTGTGTGTAAATGTATTTTCCTTTCAACTTCCTCCGTTTTTCCTTGACAATGTAAGTACAAGCAATTGTTAGAAGAGATTTGTCAAGTAACTAAGCAACTATTCTCCTTTCTTCGGAAATATATTGTGTTTTGAGCTTAACTATGTATATCTTATATATTTTGTGTGTGTAACTTTAGTAACAACTAAAACGAAAATAAATTAGGATTTGTATTAACAAAACCCTTTTATATCGTTTTGCCTACGATTTGTTTGTGTTTGTACGAACAAAAGCACAATACAACAAAATGACATTAATGCACACGACGAGAAAATGCGCCTCGTATAAGTAGACAATTTAAAATTTTGATTGTGTGTACCTGACTCGATTTGCACCGAGCGTGTAGCTCTCTCGTACGCGCCGAGAACGACAAAGAACATGCAATTTAAGTGACTGCAAACAAGTTTTTTTTTTTCGTGTTCTAAATTTTTCAGTAAAAGTCGTAAAATGTCTCTCGATGTTTTATGGCTGGTGTGTCTGTAGACACGTAGCACCTAAATGAATCTACCCTCAAATAGTTCATTATTACTTTGATTGTTTGTTGTGGTTTTAATAATGACGACAGCGAGAGTCAATGATACCGGAATTTCGAGCTTGAGTGCATTCTCAAAAGAGCACTTCAGGATTTTCCTGTTTTTTTGATGAAATTCTGGTCCATGTTTGATTTTATCGATTTTGATAGGCGTTCTATTTATAAAGTTGGAAGACGGACTTTTTGCCATGAAACTCTTAATTAATTTTTGTAGAAAAAAAGTAAAAAGTTGCAAATTAAGAACAAAAACAATAAAACTTGAAAATTAGCAAGAATGTTTTAAAGTTTTATCGAAAGTCAGTAATCATTTGCAATTTGCGTCATTGCAACGTAATTCTATTGCTTTTTATTACATTTTTTTTCTACCGCATTTTGAGGAATTTTTCATTTGCTTGTTTTTAGTTGTTAGTAATTTATTTAAATAGGAAAGCAAAAATGATAAACTTCAATGATTTCAATTAAAAAAATTCTTATAGGAAAAATTGCAGAAGAAATTCTAATTGGAAAAAATAGAAAAAGAGGTCAAAGAGTGGAATTAATTAAATTTAAATTAAATATTTTACTTTAAAAAAATAACAAATATATTTTCAGAGCCAAAATTGCTGTTAAGTTAATTGTTAAACTTAATTTGCTTATGGTTTAAGATTAATCAATTTATTAAATTTACAAATTAATATTTTTTCTTTATTTACATATGTTTATTGTTAATTTGATAATTCTACTTCAGAATAATTTTTTTCTTAAATATATTTAATAAATTAATTATTAATAAATTTAAAAATTAAAACAATAAATTAATTAATTTTTTAAAAATTAAATTATTATTTTCATTAAAATTAATAATTTTTTTAATAAAATTTAAAATTTTTATAACTTTTATTTAAAAATTTTAAATAATTTTTAACTTTAATAATAATTTTGATGATTTTTTTTTAAATATTAAATTAAATATTAAAGATTAAATTAGATAAAAATCTTAATTTCTTTTAAAAAAAATTTTTAAATTAAAAAAAAAAAATTAAATAAAAATAAAACTTTGAATTTAAATTTAGTATTTTTATATATTAAAAATTAATAAATAAATTTAATAAAAAAAAAAAAATTATTTCAGTCAAAATTTTTTCTTCCTGCTTATCCAATTTAAAATGTCCGAGAGCCAAATCGAAATGTGATAAAATCGCTTTAATACCTCGCTTAAACCTTATTTCGAGGAAAAATGCGGTGTTTCTCGATTATCTGCTTTTGTATAAGGAAAAAAAATTGAAATTCAATCCACAATTCGTAAAAAAAACAAAGTCATTTTGAGAAAAATTCGTGGAAAATCCACAGAGCTTAGAGTAATCGTGTAGGTATTAAGCATTAAAAATAAAGCAAAATTTTCCTTGTTTGACGATAAAGAGAGTTTTGAATTTAATTTTATATAAAAAAAAAATAAATTTAATATTCGAAACAAAAATTCATGAAAAATACGAATTGATATTCCAATTGAAAAATAAAATAAAATAATAAATGAAATAAAAATTATTCACAACAATTTAATGATTAATTTAAATAAAATATTAGGTACAAAAAAATAATAAATTAAAATTTAATAATTAATTTAATTTATTAAAAATTATTAAATAAATTTAATAAAAAAAAATTATTTCAGTCAAAATTTTTTCTTCCTGCTTATCCAATTTAAAATGTCCGAGAGCCAAATATAAAAATAAATAAAAAATTTAATTTGATGAAAATACTATGAAAAAATAATAATACTAAAAAATTAGAAAATAATAAAAATAAAATAATTAAAAAAAAAATAAATAAATAAAACAATTATTTTTTTTATTTAAAAAAAAATCGGGTTTTTATTATTTTTTATTAAATAAAAAAATAAAAATATTAATTAAAAAAATAAAAATTATATTAAAATTAAAAAAAATAAAATAAAAAAAATAATTTAAATACGTATTTTAATAAAATTATTTTTTTTTTAATTTAAATAAATTAATAAATTTTAAAATATAAAAAAAAATAAAAAACTTTACATAATAAAAATTAAAGTTATTTTATAACAACAACAAATAAATAAATTATCTCATAACAACAACATTCTAGAAAAACCTCGAATAAATT
The DNA here is from genome assembly GCF_036172545.1 of Culicoides brevitarsis. Taxonomy (NCBI): domain Eukaryota; kingdom Metazoa; phylum Arthropoda; class Insecta; order Diptera; family Ceratopogonidae; genus Culicoides; species Culicoides brevitarsis. The sequence goes on from NC_087085.1 coordinate 8,840,697, forward strand.
ACACGTGAAAGTCGCATTCACGTCAATCCGTTTATCCGTTTCGTGATTGCAGATACTTGTGCGGCGCGCAAAAAAAAAGGTACTCCAAACTAATTTGAATCACCTTTGCGATACATTGTTATAAATATTATATTGACTCGAGCAGATTGAGTGTCGTGTAATCTGATTAATTTCATCCAATATTTCCCAATAAATAGCAGCCATAAATCAAATAATGTATATGAGACCCAATCATTGAACTGCGTAAGAAACCACTAAATCACTTAAATTTTATTTTATTACATATTTGTTCGGGTAAAAAAAAAGCTGCTGTATAAACAAACGCACATCGCGCGTTAGACGACGAAAATATTTTTTTGTGTGTTTTTTTTTTGTTGGGAGATGGGAAGGGAGTTATGGAGCGATGGCGTGCCTGTTTATTGAGTAAATGTGCTGGAAAGACGCTTGTGTACATTTTTTTATTCAATTTTTGTTTCTTTCTTCGTCACTTTCGCGTTCGCCGCCGCCACCCTGACACACACAAAAAGAGTGTTAATCGGTCTCAAATAAAATAGCTTAACAATATTAGCAAGCAATTGAAGTGTGATAATTTTAAAAATATAAAAAAAGGAAAGGAAGAAAAAACCTATTCAGATAAAATAATAATATTATACAAGAGAAAAGAAAGGAAATGTGGTGCGGCATATTTTCACTTTCTTTCATGTGTGTTTTTTTCTGATTGTTAATGGAGAGAAAGGGAATGGAAAACAAAAGCCTTCGCATGTGCGTGTTTTCTTTTCTTCTTTTTTTGATTCTTCTTCATCTTCTTTTGATTTCCCTCCATTCGGTATTCACATCTTATTATGCCGAGAAACACACTCGACACAACAAATAATAAAAGAATCAGGCAGAAATACAACGAGCACTCACCAACAGAGAAAAAAAAGGTTTTGTTATAAGGAATTAAGAGACTCTGTCTTGCCATTATATTATCATAATAGCGAAAAAAAGGGAGAGAGAGAGCGAATTCTCGAGTATAATAAGGGAAAACAAATAAACATTTTTCCTTGTATTTGCTTGGCTTCTTAACCCGCTTATTTTGATGTGCTAAAAAAATAATCTGAATTGACATCCACGTGAACCACTTTTGAGAAACGGCAACGAAAAAAAAAACAAACATCGGAGCAGCTGACACGACACTGACAGCCAGGCACAAAAAGGGCACAAAAGGGGGATGCTACACATCCGTCTTCATTCTTGATGATTACACGATTAACCTGTGTCAGGTTCATGATTCAATTAATTTTAACAAGAGTTTGTCTCTATCGCATTCATTGTCTTATGGATGCAGAACTCGCTGTTTGTAGCGACAATGTCTCATCGTGTTTCGTTACGTTTCGTTTGCCGTGCTTGTAATTTATGACATGAAGCGAAATTGACACGATATAACGTAAATTTTAGAGACAGTTCAGAAAAGCTGAATTTTTTTACATTTTAAAATTGTTTTTATGCCCTTTCCATGTTTTGTTTATGAGGGAGAACAATTTTTAAATTAAATTAAGGTTCCTTTTGAATTATTTATAAAAATTATTTTTTTTTTTAATTTTTTAAATTTTATTTTAAATTTTATTTTAATTTTATTTATTTTAATTTTTTTAATTTAATTTATTAATTTTTTTTATTTTAATTTTTTTAATTTAATTTAATTATTATTTGTTTAATATTTTTTATTTAATTTAATTCAATCAATTTTTTAAATAAATAAAAAAAATATTATTTTAAAGTAAAATTAAAATTATTTTTATTAATTTATTTTCTATTGAAAATAAAATAAAACTCTTTTATTGAATGCAAAAAAAGAATAAAAATTATATAAAAAAAAAACAAAATAAAACTTAATTTATATTTAATTTTTTAAAGAAAAAATATTTTTTTTATATTTATTTATTTTTAAAATAATGAATTGTGTAATTTTAAAAAAATATTTCTACTAATATTTTTTTTTAAATTCTAAATTTTTTCTTTAAAATTTCATGAGCTTTTGTTAATTTTAAATTTATTTTTTGAAAATAATAAAAATTAAATTAAATGAACGTAATTTTTGAACAATTTTATATTAATTTAATAATTTATTCAATATTTAATTTAATAATAAATTTATATTTTTAATATCTAATTTAATTTTTATTAATATTTTTTTGTTAATTTTATAAAGATTTGCTAATTTAAAAATATAATTTAGTTTAATATTTTCTGTAAAGTAAAAAATTTAAAGAAATTAAAAATTTTTCAACAATTTACAAAAAAAGTTCTAATCAAAGTTAGTTAATTTTAGAAATTTTTATAAAATATTTTATTTTTTTAAAAACTATTTAATTAATTTATGCAATTTAACGTATAAAACTTATTTATTTTTGATCAATTTAGTTTTTCCTCTAAAAATCATTTAAATTTAAAATCAAAATAAAAACACACAAAAAATAACAAAAAACCATTGAAAGGGATAAAATAAATTTACATGTCGGTCTGAGCCTATTTGCACTGATTTTCAATGTCGCCTGATGAGTACCTCCTAAAAAAATTTATTTCCATTGTTGTGATAAAACTTGCACTCTAACAAATTTTTATTGAGTATGTGCTTGTGTTTACTCTCCTTGTATGAGGGGAGTTCCATGTCAAAACTGATTTTCACAAAAAAAAAGAAACCTTCAAGTGTTTCATATGCAAATAACGGCAATTCGACTTGGTTGGGAATTGAGCGTATTTTCTTCTTTTTTTTCGTATCGAGAGGAAATCGCTCGTTTTCTCGCCATGAAACGCCGGAAAATGCTCGTTTTCGTGTTAACTTTCGATATAAAAATCACATCATTTTGTGGTACTTTTGTTCCATCCACGTGGAACGTCCCACATGCGTGAATGCGAATGAATGGTGAATGGGCTAAGGATGAGAGAAAAACTTTGTGTCAAAAACAAACTGTTAAGAGGATTGCGTTGTTCTATTCTCCTATGCCTAATATAATTCAACTTTTTTTTTGCTGTGCTACATTATCATTATTGTTATTATTGTTGCTGCTTGTTGTTGTTGTATCTTTCTGTGTTTCTCTAAATTGTACTCTTGCACCTGGTGCTTTTTCGCTCCGTACCGCACTACACAATGGAGAGACTTATCATCAACACTTTCATGAAAATGTTGTGTAGTTACTACGAAGGAAATTGAATAAATGAATAATGATGTATTTTTGTTGTTTTCTCCGTACCTTCTCGAAAGTACGTACAACTTCCCATTTAATACTGCGAATAGATGCGAACAGGGTTAGAAATCGAAAATGTGCATTGGGATGAAAGTCTTAAATGTGAGTTGGGGTAAAAATTTCAAAATGTTTTTAAGGGCGAAATTTTTAAATGTGTTTTGGGACAAATTTTTAAAATGTGCATTGGGTCAAAAATCTTGAATATTGTGAAAATCATTAAAATGTCAACTGGGACAAAAAAATACTGAATGGGGTCAAAAATCTTGAATGTATATTGGGTCAAAGATAAAAAATTCGATTGGGTCAAAAATCTCAAAATTGCATTAAGACAAATATTTAAAAATGTCAAATGGGGCAAATTTCGAGAGTATTATTTTAAAAAGTTAAAATGTGCATTGGGACAAAATTTTTTATTCTGCATTGTGGTTAAATTTTAAAATGTGCATTGGGTCAAAATTTTAAATGCGCATTGTCTTAAAAATCTTGAATGTGCATTGGGGCAAATATTTAAAAATGTAAACTGGGACATTGAGTGAAAGTTTTTAAATGTGCATTGGGTCAAAAATTTTAAATTCGCTTTGGGTCAAAAATATTGATTGTGCATTGGGCAAATATTTAAAAATGTCAACTGGGGTAAATATCGAGTGTATTATACTTTAAAAAGTTAAAATATGCACTGGGATGAAAAATCCAGTTGTATAATGGGTTATTTTTAATATAACGAATTTTTTAAACACAACCCGATTCATTAAATAGGAAATTGTACGTTTGAACATTTGTGAAGGGCGGCGACGACGGCACAAAAAAAAAGAATTTTCTTCCAATCTAATTTATTTAGATAGGATAAATATTTATATGTGTGTATATCTTAACAAGAAGGGTACTAAATAGACTTCAAATCGAGTGCCAAATGGCACGAGAGGGTTTCGCGCAACACAAAAAACCATCAGAACATAATAATAATAGGAAAAACGCAAAACGAGTTTTTGATGGAATCAAAACAGCTTTTTCTTGTTAAATGCACAGAGCACGAGAAATCTCGGGCATAGAAGAAATATTGGAGGGATGAATTTTTGACGGCAACGGGATTAATGGGTCTTGTAAAACAATAAAAAAAACCAATGTTTGTTTTAAAATTTATAGTTGGCAATTTATAAAAGGAATTAAAATGGGAGAGAAAGCAGTTGTTTTAGACAGTAGACGAGGCGAAATCAATTTACTTACAAGTACCTGATACTTTGCTGTTGGGATTTCCCAACGGACAAATTTAGTCAATTGAATTCCGTGAATTTTCATGTATTTTTTAGCAAACAAACCGACAAACTTTTCTATTTACATCAATCATTGGTCATTAAATACATGAAAGAAACCGAAAAAAAATAAGAAAAAGTTTGAATCAAAAGAAAAATGCTTGTAATAAAATTTAACTAGACCCATGGTTGAGTATATTGCATAAGCAACGGCGGCGGCAAAACAAAAATTTCTTCTCCATTTTTTTTTTTGAGACGTAAATACACTCAAACTTCTTCGCAAACTTAATTTATTCCGCATAAGTGAATTCTAGTTGATTCTTTTTATGAATGATTTGAAATGGTTACCCCACTTCACTTCGTGTACCGATGACGGGAATGTCGACGCAAAACAACAACGACGGCGGTACCTCATAAACATCAGTAAATTATTAATGAAGTATAACTCAACAAATTTTCCGCACGCAGGACCTTTTTGATGCCCAACAGCATCAAACGCGTGTATTTGCCTCATAAGTGCGCGCGTACATATAATCTTTTAATAGGTTCGTCTCCGTTTGCTTCAATCGTCTTGTACCTTTTTTATTACTTTTTATTTTTTTACCATTTTTTTTCTCTCAAGATGAAATACTACAGCATTTTCAAGTTTCTAGCAATAAACGAGATGTAATAATAAAAATAAAAATAATAAGTAAGAAAGAAGAGATGAAAAAAAACCTTTTTTGCTGTTTCCTTCGAAATAACGTAGAATTAAAATAAATCAAGCAAACAATTTCTCGTTGCAGGCACAAATGTACATATAATGAGCAGAAAAGCAGACACGGCATAAGAAACGGAAAAATAATTTATTTGTAAAAATTTGCACCTGATAAAAAAATAAAACCTACACCGATGCAGAAAAATAAAAAAAAATACTTTCCAAGGCGTCTGGATCTTGTTGTGTTCGTCGGAATATCAAGGATAATCAACAGGATGTGCTGTGTTCTGTGATATTATAATTAATAATATCAAGTTTCAGTCTCTCTCTCAGAGACGTTCGCTGCTGCTGCTGCATTTGTGAATAAGTGCGGTCAACCACATGCTTCCTATCCGAAAATTTAAACATGTTTCATGCAAATATTTGCTGAGATTTTCGGTATGTTGCCCGTGTGTCGATGTTGTATATGGAGTAAGAGGACAAAGTGTATTCATAACATGACATGATATTGTTGTAGATAGAGAGAGACACGTTCGTTGCTGCACTTATATGATTTATTTAATACGCTTATGAAAGAATTAAAAGGACGTTCTGAGTGATGGTTTCAGATTCACATTTTTTAATTCATGTTAATTTTTTTTTTGTTTAATTTTTGATGAATTTTATGTTATAGTTTTTTATGAAGTTTATTTAAATTTTAAAGGTTAAAACAATTTTTTTAACATTGAAATCATAAATATTTTTCTTATAATTTTAGATAATAATTTTTAAATTATTTTTATGTATAAATAATTTTTTATGCGAAATTTTTAAGTTATTTAAATAAAGGTTTCATTTAATTAATTAAATTTATTTTAATTATTCTTACATATTGTTTAGTATGCAATCATTTTATAAAATTCATAAAAAATTATTATTTTAAATTGGATTTAAATACTCATAAAAAATTACTCGAAATTGCAGAAAAACAAAAATTTAATTATTTTTAATAATTTTAGAAAATTTTATCAAATTATTTTTATTTTATTTATTTATTTTTTTTGTTACTGTTACAATTATTTTTTATGTATTTTAATTTTTAATTTTATTTTATTTAGGAACACTAATTTAATTTAATTTATTTTTTATCAAAAAATAATTTAATTAATAAATAACGAATTTTATTTATTTATTTTTTTGTTAATGTTACATTAATTTTTAATGTATTTTTTTAAATTTTAATTGAGTGTTTTGAGTTTTTGAGTTTTTTTATTTAATTATTTTTTTAATCAAAAATTTAATTTAATTAATAAATTTAGTATTATTAATAATTTTAAATTAAATTCAAATTTAATAACAGATTTTATGTTTAATTTTTTTTAATAAAAAATAGTTTCAGTTAAATTTCATAATTTTTTGAAATTAATTTTTCTAAATTATTTTAAAGTTGATTTAAAGTTAAATTTAAAAAAAAATAAAATTAAATAAAATAAAATAAAAATAAAATAAAAAAAAAATAAAAATGTTATTAAAATATATTAAATATAATTTTTTTTAATGTTAATTTATTTTTTAAATAAAAAAATAATTTATTCATAGAAACTTAAATAAAAAATATAAAATAACTCATGTTTAATATTTTTTTGATTTTTAAAACAAAATCGAATAATTTTTTTTTTTCAATTATTTCTAACTATTGTTCAATGAATATTAATTCACAGGAAAAAAATTATCAAAACTTTTCACATAAATTGCATCAAATTAAAATTGCCAATAATAGAAAACCCGCAAAGCACTCAAAATTCATCCACGTCATCAAAACAAAAATTTTTATTGACTTCATGCGGCGTTCCCAAATCCATTGGCAAAATTAACTTTTCTCACTCTCCGCATGTCGGCAAATTTGTGCAATGAAGTGCAATTGTATATATTTGTTACATTTCCTCTTTTGTGATGCCATTTCAAATTCAGATCAAAAATTCAATTGAGTGTAAAGCTAATCGCCCTGTTATTAAATTAGTGAAATAATAGGAGGCACAACGCAGGCCAAAGAGCGCAAATAGAGAGAAAACTACCAAGACCATGACTTTGATTGTTTCGCATTGATTGTGTGTGCACTGACCTGATTTTCAGCCATGAACGCACCATAATTCTCCTTCGCAACGAAAATTTTCCTGTAGCGTCGACGTTGCAGCAAGATCAATAAAATCGATTCGACACGTAACATCATCATTAGTTGTCACACCCTCTTCCATCATAATTGAATGACTGAATGCAGTGAAATAAAGAGATTGCTGCTACTGTGTTTGCTCTATGACAAAATATAAATAATAATATAATAATAATTATTCCAGTATCTGATCATTCAGAAAATTTAATTTTTTGTTAATTACATTGAATGATAAATTCATTCCCATCGGAGTTACAATGGATTTATTTATTTTCAGTAGAAACGCAGAGGAAACGTGACGATGACAAATATACGTCGACTAAGTGATGAAAACTGCTTGAAATGAATATGAAGGATATGCCTTGTGAGAATTAAATAAGATGTTGTTGTTACGGGATGCGGTAGATGGGAAGACACACAAAAAAAACTAAACAGAGAGAAATTAAGTTTCAACATTTAATAATGATTGATGCGTCTATTTTGTATCATTTTACTTCCCTTTTGCATTATTTTATTTTTTGATATAAATGATACAATTTTAGGAAATTTTGTTTCGCTGTAAAAAATAAGAAAAAAATGGCCAAACTCTTGGGGTGGTCAAAATGGCATTTATTTATGTTTTTCTCGTCCTTTCCGCTTTTATTCCGTCTTCCATTCTACTGGATCAAATGTTGTTTTGACATCATTATCTATTAAATGACTCAATATTATCTTGCTATACAACACTATTTTATGGTTAGTCTCGTTTTCTCCAAAATAGACACATTTTAGGTGTTTTGTGTCTCATTCGTCTCACATATACTGTGTCTTTACTTTATTTTGTCTTGATTATTTATTATTTTTACGGTTTTTTTCTTCTATTTATTTTCGCTAATTTTTTCATTTTCTTTAAATTTTATTTTAAAAATAATAAAATAATTATTTTTTATTTTTTTATTTAATAATACATATAATAAATTATTATTTTTATTAAAATAAAATAAAAATAATTTTTATATTTCTTGCTTCTAAATATTTCCTTTCATTTTTATGACAATTTCTATTTTCGTAGTTTTTAATTATTTTTCTTTAATAAAAAAAAAAATAATTAATTTTTATTTAATTTTAATTATTAATTTATTTTTAAATTTAAAATAAAAGTAAATAAAATAAAATAATATATGTAAATTAATAAAAAAAAAAATAAATTAAAAATAGAAATTATTTATTAATTATTATAAATTTTTAAATAAAATAAAATATTCTACCTAAATTATTTAAATTAATTTATTAAAATTATTAAAAAATATTTAAATTAAATGATAAATAAATAAATAATATTTCAATAAAAATAAAACATTCAACACAATGTTTATAATTTATCTTAAAATTTTAATTATTTTTTTTTATATATTTAGTCAAATTTTCTTAAAAAATTAACTTAAATTAAATTAAAAATACATTATTTTATAAAATTATTTTCAAGATTAAAAATGTAAAAAATCTATTTTTTCTGTATTATTTTATTTATAAATATTAACTATTATTAAAAATTTTACTTATTGAAAATTATTAATATAAAAATTATTTTTATTATAAAAATTTATAAATAAAAAGGCGATAAAATTATTATAAAAGTGAGAGAAAAATATTAAAAGCATAAATTATAAGAAAAATTATAAAATTTAATAATAAAGTAGAGAAAAAGTTGAAAAAACTCACGGTAAACGAGAAGTAATAACAGAAAAAAATCACCCATGTTTATCTCACACACACTCAATGCCGATTGCGATTGTCGTCCTTTTTATTTAAAAAGCAAGGAATTTTGTTTTTATTTATGTCCCGATGTGTCGCTTACGTCTATGGCAGTAAATATACCTCCCAAAACAAAAACAAGACACAAGCTGCGGACGATTCGGAGCAAACACAAAATAAAGTGATAATAAAAAGAAATAAATTCACGTCGGACGCCTATTGCTCACAGCTTTATTATTATGACTATTGTTAGTTTGTTTTTAACGAATATCACCCGAAAAATGATCATAACAATAATTTTATTTTTTTCCTTGTCTCTTCTCTGTATCTCGTTCTCCTCGCCATGGTTGGTTAGAAATAGACCCAAATAGCGTCATCTAATTTCATTTATATTTGTGACGCTTATTATTATTATTTGATATCTTTATGTGTGTATCTATTTATTTTGTGTTTTTATCTGTTTTCCGAATCTCCTTTCAAAATTAATGCATATTGATGTCACAATTTATATTTTATTATAAAGTAAAGTTTTTTGTAAACATTTTGAAAAAAAAAAAATAGACGAAAAAAGGGACGACGGGAATATTCAATGAATAAATAAGAGCAAACACCGTGAGTTGGTGTAATTTTTAAACGATGTATCTCCGCACATAATCTCAAAATAAACAACATTTTTTTGTGATATTTTCATGTGTATCAAGGATCTTTAATCTTAAAGCACATGTCTGATGAATAATATAACGATAAGATATAAAAATTTATTCAATATTTTTTTTTATGTTTGTCATGTGCATGCCAGTCATCAGTCTTCGTACACGTCACGGCGGCGCGTCGTGCAGATAAAAATGTACTTTTGAATCATGTCATGGAAAAATGTTTATAAATTATTCATATTTTGTTGCCCTAGGCAAATACACCCCTTAGAACGGAAAAATAAACAAACAATTAAATTATTACAATCTATCTCTCGCTCTGTGTTAAAGTCAAGTGAGTGCGCTCACGAAGACTCAAAGGCAAACTTACGTAATGCGATGCGACGGGACCACGTTAAAAGAAAGAAGAAAGATGGAAAACGACATTTTGTGTTGCTTGTAGAGATGTCTTGTCGAGCTGCATGACGTGCTACAGCAGCGGAGGAGGACACAAAGTGTTGCCGACATGACAATTTAACGGGAATTTCAAGAATTTTTCGGAGAATGGCGTGTTGATGATGATGACGATGAGGTTAATTGACGTAATTATTTGGACAGGTTGACAACAATCGACCTCAATATGTTGTTATTGAACTTGAAATGTAATTAGAGAAAAAGGTTGGAAAAATTAATTTTCGAAATTAAGGAAAATTAGTTCGATTAGTTCTTTCAATTATCAGAAAAAATCTAAAATTATTATTCTTTAATTTTTTATTTATTATTTTATTTTTTAAGAGGTTAATTTTTTTTATTATTTATTTATTTTTTATTTTAAATTTTATTAAGGTAATTTAATTTTAATTTTATTAAATTTGATTTTATTTTAAAATAAATTTTTATTAATTTTTTAATGAAAATTAATTTTAATTTTATAAAAAAATAAATTACAAATTTTAGTTTTTAAAATATTTTTTGAAAATATTTTTGATTTAAGTTAAATTTTTAACATTTTGATAAATTAAGTCTTAATTTTTTTAATAATTTCACATAAATTTTATATAAACAATAATGCAAAAAAATCTAAATTCTTCAATTTTTATCGTTTTTTAGATTTGATGTAAATTCAGAAAAAATTATCAAATAATTCAATTTTGCTTTTTTTATTCTTGCATAAATTAAAATTAAAATTATTTTATTAATTAAATTAAAAAATTAATTAATTTGCTCTTAGAAATTTGAAATTTATGTAAATATTTAACTTAGGTATATTAATTTTTTAAAATTTATTTTATTGATATTTTATTTGATATAAAAAAATTATTTAAAAAATATTTTTAATTATTTTTTTTTTTAATTATTTCATTAAATTTTAATTTTACTATTAAATAATTTTGCAAATAAATTAAAAAAAACTCAAAATTGATTTTAAAAAAATATCTTTAGTTTTTTGTAAATAATTCAAAATAATCATAATTTTAAAAATAATTTAATTCTGTTCAAAAATTTGAAATGTTTTCAAAAATTATTAATTTTTAGACAAAATTTTAAAGAAATTTATCATTTTAATTTAAAATTTAACAAAATACTCACCATAAAAATTTGTATCTCTAATTCGAGTTAAACAAAATCTTCTGCCAGATGTGTATGAAGTCTCACAACAAACGATAAACATGATAAATTGCGTCGTTTATGGACCTTTAGATTCAATTTACATCTCTTTTCATTCTTTTAATGATTTTTTTTTTGTTTTATTTTTTTCGTCTTGTCACATTCCTGACCTTTTGAGACTTGCGACAACTATTTGTCTCTCGAACAAATTTTCGTCCTGCTCGTGTAATAATCACTTGATTCCAAATTCCATTGACTCACACGTGTAACTTCACACTTTGTTATCGTTGAATTGAAATCGATTTTGTGCCGTGACACTTGGACCTATTCTCACGTTCATCCATTTAAAATATTCAAGTTAATCCTTAGAACATATAAAAAATAAAAAGTGAAAAATACAAAAAAAAAACCTGTCCAATTGCCATACATAATTAAACCATTCCAACACTAAGCTGCCGTAAAAATTTATTGCTTCTCCCTCACAGTAAGTTGCTTACTTAATTTTTTTGTTGTTAAATAGTCCGACGTTGGAGCAGCTTAACGTGATAATTTCCGGATAATGGCAATAAATGGAAGTCACCAACGCTCTGCGTGAAAAACGATGCATTTTATTGCTCAAATAACCTTCATTGATTGTTAAAAAAAAGTTTTTTTCGATTTTTGAACGGACACAAAGAAAAAAGAGAAACTTCTAAATCTTTTGTTTTGAGTAACATCATCTTATTCTTCTAAAAACCCAAACACAATTTGGATGGTAACTACTGTGCGTTGTGTCTATAGGAGACATGTAGAGAGAAAGATGGGACCACCAAGCGAGCACACACAGGATTCTCTACGACGACGAACGATAATAATAGCAAAAGATACATTTCTATTTTCAATTCCTTTTCATGTATTTTTGTCTATCTGTTATTTTTTACTTTTTTTTTTGTCGAAAAAAATAAAATAAAATCATAAATAAATAAATAAAAAGGCATAGAAATTCGGTTATTTCATGGTATTTCATGCTCAGTTTGAATCTTTAATAGCCTCTGGTAGCTGCTATGCTTTGTGTTCGTGTCTTGTTTAAACGGTTCAAATTTCAATTGTACGTCACAACTTTAAGTAAATAAATAAATAAATAAAGAATTAACTGAATTACACAGTTAATAATAATAAAAGCACACAAATCAAGTCGTCGTTTTATAATTGGAGAGCATGGCATTTAATCGTTTACGCTACGCCAGCACTTGAGCAGCAAGTGTATAAGAGACGGTCCCGTGATGATGAAGGAAATTTATTAAGTGACTGTGGGTGAATTTAATGTTTGTAATGTTTCTTCTCGAGCGTCGTCGTTGTCGTAGGGTGGTACGAGCGCACAGTGATCTATATGGAAATTTTTAGAAAATAAAAAAAAATTAAATTAATAAAAATTTAAATTTTGACTTTTAAAAAACAATTAAATTTAAATTAATTTCATTCAATTTTTTAATTAAATTATTTAATATTAATAAATTAATTAATTAAATTTTATAAAAATTAATTAAATAAATAATTTAATTTTTTGGTTAACATAATAACGTAATTTATTTAATAAAAAAAATTATTCAAATAAATTAAATAAATCAAAAAAAAATTAATTTAATTTAATTCCATTAAAATATTAATTATTTATTAAAATTTAATTAATTTATTATTTAAAATAAAATTTGAATTTTTTTTTGCAGTAAAAATGAATTAGTTTTTGACTTTTTTAATAAATTTTGGAGAAAAATATAATTGTTCATTTATAATTATTTTAATTTTTTTGTATTTATTGATTTTATTTTTTCATTAAAATAAAATTATTTAAAATAATTTAATTTAATTTTTTTTTAAATAAAATTAATTTTAATATTTTATAGATTTTTTTAATTTTAATTTTATTTTACATATTAAATTTATTTACAAAAAAAATAAAATAATTTAAATCGAAATGCTTAATTATTAAAATACAAATTAATTATTAATAAATATTATTAAATACTTAATTATTTTTACTTATATAAAATATAAAAATTTCTTAAACATTAAATATTTTTTTAAAAAATTGGTAAAAAATTTATTTTAACACTTAATTCAATTATATAAAAAAATTTACAAAAAAAAAATATACTTAAAATTTAAAAAAAATTATTGAAAAAATTGATTAAAAATAATTAAAATAAAAAGTTAAAAATAAATAAAAATACAAAATTAAAAAAAAAATCTTTAACTTTCACTCAAGTCGAAGTCAAGGAATTTTTTAAATAATTTTTTAATTATTTTATTAATTATTATAAAAATTAGATTAAAATTTAAAATATTTTAGAATTTATTTTAAAAAATATTAATTTTTGGAATAATTAAAATAAATTTTAATATAATTTTTTGCCATAATTGGACCACAGTGCATCTCCGACGTGTAATATAGAGTTGAGCGTAAAATGGGAAGCTTATTTATTTCAACTTGAGGCACGTAGCGGAGATTACGATGATGTTACTTTTTAACGTTTCAAGTGTAAATTATATGAATGTGTATTTTTGCATAAAATCCTCCGTTTATTTTATCATTACTACACGCCGTCGTCGTGCCGCGTGTACGTCACATTAAAGAGATAGCGAGCGCGAGATCATACACATATTTTTCATGTTTGACTAAATTTTAACAAATAAAAGTCGTTCTCTCTACAAAAACCATTAATCTTTTTTTTCCTCTTTTTCGTTCCCGTTTAACAGAACAACTGATGGCTCGCTCTGTGTGTGTCTCGGATAACAAGAATGAAGATATTATTATTTTATTTAACACTATTTCAATCCCATATATGTAGACGAACGAGCGACGTGCATTACTTGACTTAACACACGACGATCGTCTTCACGTCGTGCATAAGAAAAACGGCAACAAGTCTTTAAATTTGCTTTATGTGAAATTGACTCATGTTCTCATGCTGTGCCGCAGAACAAAGACCTAAAGCAGAAAAATTGCTACAATGACAATTACTGGAAGAAGAAGAAGAAGACGAAGAAATGGGTCAGTGTGCCAAAAAAAAAAAAAAAGATTTGAACAAAAAAGGATTCCTGCTGGTCCCATTCATTGTCCAGCCATCCCAAACAGTTTCACGTGAAACGAATGTGTGTCAAGCGTCGCTTTTGTCTCTCCATAAAGATATCCTTCTCGGGATTTCTTCTCGCCTTAGTTTCTTGTTAGCCCCTTAATTAAATACGGAAATTGTCCGTGTCATAAATTGTCCTTTCATTGACATTAACGGAGTGCTTCAGGTTGTTGCAACGAGAAAAACACAGAAAAAAATTCCAGATCTGATTAGTACGCAAGCAAGCGAGCAGCTGATGCGATAAAACTCGAATGATTATAAAAATTTGTATGGGTTTATGACTCCAAACAGGACCTTTTATGTAATGGCCTTTTATAATAGTAAACGACGAAGGACGATGACGGTATTTATGCTGAATTTCAATCAATTGATGTAGATTTCACGTAAGTTTTTTTCCCTTTGCTCTGTTCCTTTTGCTCATTCAAACAAACAAAAAAAGTAAGCATGATTGGACATTTCTTTTAATAGATTTCTTATATTTTTTTCTCGTTCTCTCTCTCGTTTTTTTTCCTCGACTTTGTTTGGAATGACAGAATTGGAATAATATTAAACATTTTAGTCGTTTCCCAAGCAGTTACTGCCGCAGAAAAAAAATGTAGGAACGACAAGTGACGCAATTCAATGACGATAGCGCTTTTATTTACGGGTCGCGTTAATGTCGAAAATGCCGAACAAAAGCTAATTAATATTTAAAAGTAACGTTTTGTGTGGAAATAATTTAGAGGATTAGTCTTCAGTGAAATGTAAAAGCTCATCATCATCTATGGAGCAGTAAATTACATGTAAAAGCTTAACTTTTATTGTTTTGAATTGATACACAAGTTAAAGTTAAAATTTAATTATATATAGAGTTTTTACTAAATAATTAATTTTTATATAATTTTTGAACTTTATGTAAAAATTCATTTTAATAATTCAATTAAAAAAATTTTTTAAATATATTAATTTTTTACAATTTTTAAAAAAATTGTTGAAGAGTTTCTAATGAAATTTCATTTTATTTTTTTATTTAAAAAAAATTATTAATTTTGAGTTAAACATAAAAAAATAAAATAAATAAATAAAAAATTAAATAAAATAAAATTAAATTAAATAAAAAATACATTTTAAATTAAATTTAAATATTTTTCTAATAAAATATTTTTTTTAATTCGAGAATAATTAAAAATAATGATATAAATTAATTATATTTTTTTATAAAAAAATTAAATTAAAAATAGAATTTAATTAAAATAAAATTTTTAATTATATTAATTTTGATTAAATCAAATAAGTTGTAATATATTTAATTTTTACTTCACTAAAAAATGTTTAAAAATAAAATAATATATAATTAATTTAAAATATCATGAGTTATTTATTAAAATTATTATTAAATTAGTTAAATTAGTTAGTTAAAATATTTTTTATAAAAAATTAAAAAAAAAAAAATTATAAAAATAATTTTTTAGTCAATAAAATGTAAAAATTTTTTTATAGTTGATAAAATAATTTATATGATCAAAAAATTTATATAATTAAAAATTTTTTATTTTGATGAATAATAATAATAGAAATTAATAATTTTTTAAATTAAATGCTTAAATATGAAAAAATAAAGTTGAATACAAAAATCAATTTTTTACATTTTATTATTTTTAATTTAAAGTTAAATTATATATTAAAATTTATTTTTTTTTTATTTTTACTTAATTTTTTTTTAGGTATCATTATTTGAAAAAAATTAAATAAAAACCAACATTGTTTACAATTTTTTGTAAATAAACAGCCCTCACAGTTCTTCCTGTTCAACAAAATTTCTCGGACTGACTTCAAAAGACTCACAAAGTCTCACGTTTCACTCGGAAATGCTCTTCAAAAAAAAAAGAGATTATATAATAAAAATATACCCTATCGTAAATGTGTCAACGGCAGAGTCCTGCTGTTTTTACCATATACTCATTCCTCGACGACTCACACACAGAAAGAAAGTCAATTCTCCCGATACGATATTGAAATATTTATTCAACTTGTGACACTGAAAAAATACAAATGAAAAGAAAAATATACAAAAAAAAAGTAAAAAAAAAAATAAATGATAATCTTAATGTGAGTTCTCGTCTCCTTTTACAAAAAAATATTTGTTTATTTTATTCCACAGAAAATCTTCCTTTTTATATATTTGATATTTAGTAATAAATAAATGAATATCTCTATTTTGTGTGCCTTTTAATAGAGTAATGGAGAAAAGTCATCGGTATTCGTTGTTTCTCGCCTATCTGTGATTAAACAAATAACTTATGGAGTGTTATTGAAATTTTTACGTACAAGTGAACGTCGTCGTCGTTTTCTGATTAAAAAATAAAAAAAAGAAACAACAAAAAATAAGAAGATAAGAAATGTGACACTATTCAAACGATATGGAAAGAGAGAAAAGAAGAAAGAAAAAGGCAACGACAACGACAAAGGCAAAGCAAGTGTTTGTTCTCAATCACACTTTCTGTCGTACACAGCGAAAATTACTTTGTTCTAAAAATGTATTTCGGTACGTATAGAAATTATCAGGAATCGTATAAATATTGTAACACGTTCGTACCGAGACACAAAAAAAAGAGACTTTGAACTTATCTTGAGACAAAATTAATTAGAGTGTCATTAGAAGGGCGAAAGGTCCATGGGAAAGGGAAATAATTTTTAACACGAGAACGTGATTTATACTTTTCACACCCTTTCTGTTTGTTAGTTACAAAATTTATTGAATTAAAAACTTTTTGAAAGATTTTTCTGTCGTGATTTTTCACACAGTAAAATTTTTCTTATCAAAAAATTTTTATTTTAACTCGATGATGGATTACTCTTCTGGCAAAAAAAAATGGAATGAGAAAAAAAGTTTTTGAGAAAATCTTATTAAGATCCCGAACCAGACTGGACTGGATTAAAACAATCCAATATACGAAAAATGCCAACTAAGATCGTTCCCCGTATAAACGATCTACTTATCACTAATTTCGCCTTCCAAGAATCCCGCTTATCTCGTCTCTTTTGTAAACATTTTGGTATCATTGTTGTCCCCGGATTCCGTAGAAAATGCTGCCATCATCAACTTGTTACTTGCTCACCAAATTGTCTATTGTTCATGGCGATGACCAAGGCATTTGTTGATATTAGCGGCCTTATTTGACAAAAAAAAAAGAAAAAATAAACAAAAATATTATGTTACAAGTAATTGCAAAGAGTCTGATGTCAGCAATTGATCTTGCCGCTTTATTTAATAAGATTTAAGAACTCTTTTTTTTTCTTCGCTGAGAAATGAGAAAGTTTGGGCCCAGAAGACTAAAATCATTTAAAATTGATTGAAAAATACTTCTGGCTCGGGAAATTTCCCTGCGACGCTGAAAAGTTTACAATAAGTTTTTGACAGTAACAAGTTTGGCTGGAAACTCGAACTTTGTCTCGCTTGTACTTTTCCTTTTTTTGCGTTCTTTTCAACAAAAGTTAAATTAATTGACATAAAAATTATTATCATCATCATGGAACTACTCAAAGTTTCGTATCAGGCTCATTATATCACACACAGACATTTGCGAGTCACGGTGTTACAAATTTTAAAATTTAAAGAAAAAAATTTTAAATTTAAAAACAATTAAATTTTTAATAATAAAATAAGGCGAATAAATTTAATAATAATTTTTAAATTAAAAAAATAAATAAAATAAAATTTTTAATAAAAATTATAATTTTTTTAAAAATTTTTTTATATTGTAATATTTTTTTTTTTGTTTATAAAAAAAAATTGAAAAAAAATTTTTAATTTCACAAAATAATTAAAAAAGTTAAACTTTTAAAGTTATTTTTGTGAATAAAATATTTTTTTGTAAAAAAATTATAACAATTTAAAATTACTTTTTTTACACTAACAAAAATATAAAAATCAAATTTAATTTTTTTTTGTAATTAAAATAATTTTTAATTTAAAAAACAAATTAAAAATTATTTTATTCACAAAAATAACTATAAAAATTTAACTTTTAAATTTTTTGTGAAATTAATAATTTTAAATAATTTTTAAATGTAAAATAAATTTTTAAAATAAAAATAAATTTAAAATTTATAAATTTTTTTTTTTTTACTAAAAAATATTAAAAATCAAATAAAATTTTTCTTGTAAGTAAAATAATTTTTTATATTTATTTATTTTTAATTATTAAAATTATATATATTTTTTTTATTGTTAAAATTTAAAAATAATTCAAATAAATTTAAAAAAAGCGATTCAAAATTTATTTTAATTTTTTTACAATTAAAATTTACGAAAATAATTTTAAAAATTATTTTATTTACAAAAATATTTTTTATTAATTTTTTAAATTTTTTTAAGTGTAAAAAAATATTAAAAAAATATTTTAATTCTTTTTTATTATTTAATTAGTTTTTAATTGAAATAACAATTTTTTTAATTAAATTTTTATATGAATTTAAAAAATTTCGCAACACCGTGCGACGCGATACGAGAAAAAGAACATAAAGTAAACTTTTCATAATAGCAGTAGAAAACGAGAGATAGCAAAGTTGTTTCCCTTTGTCTCGTTTGACATGATATGTTTTTAAAAAAAGATTCTTCTTTTAATAAACAAAATATAACAACTTTACTCCAACGACATAGCACAATTTTTTTTTTGTTATAATTCTTTGAATTCTTCTGTCATTCCGATGTTGTTGTAATTATTAATAAGAACGTTTGTTACAGCTCGAAAGTTAACTGAAAAGTCTCTAATAATAATATTAATAACATTAACATAATAATATGTTTCAAAAAAAAAAGAAAAAAAATTAATTTATATTTTACCTGACACGATCTGAAATAATCTCAGCCTCGTCACTTTTTAATTTGATATTTCTTTGACTTTAAAAAAAAATAGACGAAGCATGAACGTATTTGGTATTCTAGACGTGCTGCCGGGCTCAAACAACGGATTAAATTAAACAAAGTGAATTAGAAGACAAACATCAGAAAAAAATTAATTGATGTAAAAATCATCCTCCTTCCATGGCATTTGCGTCGCTTGTTTGTAAAATTACAAAAAAAAAATGTATAGGTAAGGAAAAATTTTATAATAAAAAAAAAATATTTATATAGACGGGAATACTCGCCTGCCCGACTTACGGTTCGTATAAATTTTATACTTTTTTGAATAGTTTATTTTTTCCGAGTCAACACCAACAACAACCAAACCTGGCACAGGGGAAGAAAAGTTCGTTCATTTTGTGTTGTTGGACTTTGATGTTGCTGCTGCTGCTCCATTGTATGGTAATGTGATAACTTTGCATTTTTACATTATTATCATGCCATTCATTCTTAAGTCGGTGACTTAACGGACAAAAATTCCCCTCACGACACGATGATGAATGAAACGTACGAGGATGTAACGCTCATGCCGTATTGTTGTTGTAATAACATTCGTTTGAGTCATCGTATGTGTATGGGACATGAACGCGTTCATTTTGGATGAATGACCAACCAACACATGCGCCTTCCAGTAATAATAAACTAAAAAACTTTTTGGTATATACGTGAAATTTATCTGAAGCAGTACTTTAGTTACGCCGTGAACTTTGTTGAGAGTGTTGTAAGAAGAAAAAAAAAGTACGGAGCAGTAAACTGCATCGCGTAATACTATACATTTAATATATATTATATATACTATAATTTTTGTGTTACATGTCTTGTAATAAGAAAATCTGGTACAATTTTTGCGAAGAAAAGGAACTTTCGTACGAAAAATAACAAAATAATAAAAACAAAAAAAAAGCGTTTGGCCAGTTTTTGAATAATTAATTTAAAAAAAAATAGTGTGGCATGAAAAGGATGAAAATTAGAACCATTTAGTGATAATTAATTGTGATTAAAATTAAAACTAATGGATAAAGAGCACTTTGTACGGCAATAAAAAAAAAGTTTACACAACATAAAACCAACAGGAGAACAGGAGCAAAAACAAACTGCGACAACGAGTGTACTCTTTGATGGTTTTTTAAAACAAGCAAAATATATTACTTTTCATCATCAACATTATACAACAACAACTTTACTTTTATATAGTTTTACCACATCGTGTACAATATTCATGTAAATTGTTTGTAAATTAAAATTAACAAAAAAAAAAAAAAAATTCACACAAGAAAAATATAAACAATTTTTACAACAACATTGTTTACCAAATAAAATAAAAAAAAAAATAAAAAGATATTTTTCGGGGTGACTGAATCATCATCATCACATCACACACAAGATTATAATAATAACAATAATGTGAGGAAACGAAAATGGGACACCGTAATTTCATTTATTGATTTTATTATATTGCAATAAATGAATAATATTTGAGAAGAGCTTCTATTATAATACAGAGAGAGATTTTTTCGGTATACGTTCATATATAACATATTATTTCACATGAATTTTGTTGGAATATATTGATTTAGAAAAGTGAGATAAATCCCCGACACATACATGAGACAGAAAGATACATTTACGAAATTGGTTTAATTAAACAATTATTATTCGAGCCCTCGTTCCTTGTTTCACTTTCTACATACAAAAAAAAAAAATATATAAAATAAACGAAGAAGAAAAAAAAATGTGAAAAGATAAAAATCACGAAAAAAATAAAAAGAGTCAAAGTTGACATAGTGAGAAGAATTTACTTGACACATTTAATTTTTATAAAATATTAGAAAGTATCTAAACGATGATGATGAATGTTTTCGATATGGTAATAAAATAAAATGAATATAAATTTGAAGAAAGGAGTGATTAACCTTTGACGCTTGCTTCAACGACGACGACGACGACATTCGAAAATTAACTGTAAGTATGCATATATTAACTTTTTACATGAAGAAATTTTTTTTTCTTAATACGGCAAAGTGAGTGGACAAACAGTTTTGAAACAGTTAGACGACGACGACGACGAGTAAATGAGTAAATTTATGATTATTATAATTTATTAGTATTTTTTTCATTGAGCATTTAAAATATTGAGTTAATTGAATGGAATATCATTCGAGATGATGTCGATCATAAAGACACACGTCAACTACAAGTACAATGTTTATTTATTTGATCATCTAGAATAAACGTTTAAATATTGTAGAACATGTCTCTGTCACTACAGGGCGTTCCTTACACTTACTAACCTTTGATCTTGGAGAAAAACAAACAGAAAAGTTTTGGAAATTTTGATTGAATAAATTTTATTTAAAAAATAAAAAAAATAAATCCCCTGTAGATGTTTATGTAGTTAAAACGAAAAATTAAGAGTGCTTCTGTTAAATTTTTATTTATATTTGAGTTTATTACTCCATATCCAGCATAAAATAAGAGTGTGTTCATTGACTGACTGGCGTAATAAACATCAAATATGTACACGAATGTATTTAAATTAAAACAAGATTGAAAGAGATTAGAATCCAATACTAACTAAGCAACTTTATTACGTATGTATAATTAAACATATATGTTAATATTTTTTTTATATTCACATTAATTTATATTTAAATGTATATTTGTCTAAACAAACATCAAACATTAATATTAAAAAATATAAAAAAAAACAACTTTTATACTGGTTGTTGTTATTATTACTTACTGTTGTACATTTTGTTGGTAATTGCAAAATGCAATATTATTTATTATTAAAATCGAGATTAAAATAATAATAATATGAATATAAAAAAAGGCAAACAACACACGATGTGAGTTGGTGAGCTCTGTGTGAATGAACGATATATTTTTCAATTTTGTACATATTTTGTACGATTTTATAGACAAAGTACAACAACAACAACAATTCACTAACAATAACATAACCATTGATTCAGTTTGTTGGTCTATAACAACGTCGAAACGACGACGACGACGTGTACTGTCAGTCTCTGTATTTGTAGCGCGCGCTGTTTGAACAGTAGCTGGCATGAGGGTATATTGAGGGTGATTGACGCAGATGAAAATGTAAGTAGTGTAGCTTCTGTAGCCTACATGTACTTTTATACAAATGGAAGTTTTTCATGTTACTTTGCCGTTAAATTTACAACAAATCGATTATATTTTAAAAATGTAACCGTTGGAATAAAGAGGTGCGCGCTCTCTGCCTTTGTCGTGTCATGCACTTTGGGTGTCCTCAAGTAACCTGCTGGAAGTTAATTTTATTGCTTGGTTTGGATTAAGAGATAATTTTTAATTTTTAGAAGTTTTTTAGAAAAATATTTCGCTTTAGAAAAAATTTTTTTAATATATATACAATGTATATAACATATATATGTTGTATATATTAATTAATGTTAATAATTATATTTTTATTGAATTATAAAAATAAAATAAATCTGCATATATATTATTTTTTTATTAATGTATATAATATTAATGTAAATTTATTTTATTTTTGTAATTAAAAAAAGTATAATTATTAAAAAATTAAATTTATATCCAATTTACTTCCATTAAATTAAAATTTAAAATTTATATAAATAAATAATTTAATTTTATAAGTATATAATAATTTATTTAATTATTTATTAATAATAAATTATCATATTTTATATTTTATATAAAAATTATAATAAAAATTATAAATTTATTTTTTTTATAATTAAAAAAAATATAATTATTAAAAAAAATAATTTTTATTAAATTTATATATAAATTAAAATTTATAAAATAAATAAAAATAATTTTATAGGTATAATAATAATTAATTATTTAATTAAATATAAAATAAGTTAATAAAAAAATATAAATTTTAATAAAAATTTTTATTTACATATTTTATATTAAATTAAATAATTAATAAGATTTTATTTATAAAATTATAATAAAAAATTATAAATTTAATTTTTTCAATTGTATTTTTATATATTATAATAATATATAATGTTAATAAATTAGTAAAATATATATGTATTAAGCATATTAATTTAATTATATTTTTTTATACAATTATTTTTAATTATATATAAACTTAAAAAACCTGCCACGAAATGAAACATGTAATTATCTTCTATTTTTTTTTTAATTTTTATTTTTTTTGGCGATATGACTCATGAATATTAATTTTGTGTAAAAATATCGAATGTGTAAAGCAAAAAAATGTATGTTTCAAAAAAAGTTAAAGATTGGAAACTAATGGCAAAATATGTAGATAAAACAACGTGCATTAGTAATTAATTTTCCAAGAATCCAGATGCCTCTCAGTCTTTAAGATTTATTCCGTCTGATAATTTTTCGTTTCTGCTTTTTACGAACAGAAAACGAAAAAGAAATATACATTTTTTTGTATGAGGCCGGCATAGATATCGAATCGGTCTCATCGTCATTTAGTTAAAAGGTTTTAAAAAAACATAAAGGGTTTTAATTATACGTTTCGCTTTAATATTATAATAAATTCCTTATTTTTATATGCACATGCACATGTATCACTTTGTACACGTAAAAGACATCGACGACAAAAAAAAGTTTGTGTTTTTAAAATATTTTTCGCTTTGCTAAATACTTCATTTATATTATCTTTTTTTGCCATATATGCAGTTGCTGTTATTATTAAATATATATATTTGAGTAAAAAAGAAACCGAGGATACCATATTAATGCAGAACATGAGAAATAAATCGTTTCTCCATTAATTTAAAAAAAATATATAAGTTTACCTGCAAAGAAATAATAATAAAAAAAAGTGCAAAAAAAAACTAAAGTGGATTTGCATTTAAAAAACGATTCAAAAGCGATTGATATTTAGTCGACTAAAGACTTTCATACGTTCATATGTGACTCATTTGCATATATTGCTCCACATATATGTTTCGTATTTGTTTTGGGTTAAAAGTTACATTTCAATTTATAATTTGCTAATATTTTTTTTTTTGTAGTATAAAATAGTGTATTTTGTATATGAAAGCATGCGCACTCTTACAATGTCATTGCTCGACTTAAATTGTGTCTGTGTAATAGTCCTGTGCCCTACCGACAACATAGTTGCCACACGTAGGCTCCGTAGGCTCGGTAGACGAAGGATAGACGTTCATTTTAGTCGGTGCTCGTTAGAATATGTTTTGTTTTTACATCGACGCTGGCGTACGTGTAAAATATTATAAAAACCTAAAATTTTCTAATACTCGAGCGAAGCGAGCTACAAGCGAGAAAATACAAAAGGGAACGTACTCCGTGCAGCCTAGAAAGAGCAGCGTATTTTTAATGGGACGGAACACACAAGATTTATAATGAAAATGAATCAATGACTGCTGCTGCTGTTCTCGCTGATGATGTTGATGATGCTTTCGCTGCTGACTGCACCAGTTAGCAGTAAGCGTACGACGACGACGACGACGGTACCTTTTCATGGTCATAAAAATTAAAGATGATGTACTTTTGAAATGGTCAATAGTCTTTTATGAGAGTAATTTTTGGTTTTTGTATAATTTCTTTCAGTGGTTTTCTTTGGAGAATCACACAGAGAAAAAAAAAATGGGAGAGAGAAAAGTCACACACAGTGAAGGAGGAGGCACCGGATGGTAAATTATTATTGCCTGGCTGTTGATAGGAAGAAATTGTTCGGAGGAAATTTTCTGGTTTCCTCGCAATTATATAGTTTTTGTTTTATGATGCCAGAAATTTAAAGTACACTCATTTAATTTAACAACTACTTTGCATCCGAATTTTACCAAAAATTACATTTGGAGCCTCTTTTGGTTTTTTTTATGAGGAATTTTTGTTTCTCAAATCAAAATGTCTGAGATTTCAAAGAAAATTTATTTATTTGGAAAATTTTTTTAAGTCAAATATCGAAAAAAGTTTAACTTTAATAATAAATCAAATTAAAATATTTAATTTATTTTTTTCTTTAAAAAATTAAACTGAACAAAAATATTAAATATATAAAAATAATTTTAAAATTAATTAAAAACTTATTAATTTTTGACTTAATTGAGAGTCTTGGCGAAACCCTTTAGGTAAAAATATAAAATATTTTTCTAAAATTACATCTTTTTTTAAAATTTGTGACACTAAAATGATTTTTTTAATCAAAATTTTAATTAAAAAAAATCTTAAAAAATATTTTTAATTAAAAAAAAAAAAAATAAATAAATTATTTAAATCAAATATAATAAAAATTTAACAAATAATTAATAATTCAAAAAATTTTTTTATTTAAAAAAAATAATTATTCAAAAATATTTTTATAAAAAAAAAATTATTATTAAAAATAAAATAAAATAAATTTAATTTTTAATTTAAAAATTTAAATTATAAAAAAAAATTTATTAAATTTAAAAAAAAAATTTTAAAAATAATTTTTTTAATAATTTTTAACAATATTTATTATTTATTTGATAATTTTAAAAAAAAAAATTTTTATTCAGAGTCCTAAAATATTTTTTTGATATTAAAATTTCATAAGAAATTGAAAAAAAAATTAATTAAAATTTTTTAAGGTGTTTCTTGTTATTTTTATCTTGCGAGACACTAATTTTTAACCAAAATTGGTAGTTATATTAAATCACAAATCATCATTATCTAACCTTTCACTTTATGCGTCGTTGTGAAGAGGCACCCAAAACAATGGCATAACGGCGAAGCTATCTTCAAGTCGACCCATTGTAGGCAATATATTAATCGGCAGGTAGCCGTTAGTGACAAGTAAGTTTGTTTTGATCCAATACTGTTTTAATTAAAATGTCTTACATTTCCACATGAAATAACATAAACAATCGCCATGGACTTGTGTGTGAAAGCTCCTTATGAAAATTCGTCTGTGTTCAATCAATGGGCGTTACTAATGTTACAAACACTCCAAAATTAAATCTCTCTTCTTGGAAATAATGTAAATTCCCTAACATACCTCAGCAGAAGTAATAATATTGCATAAAATTAAAATTTACTTTAATACTGATTTAAAACCACTATAAATCATTATTCTAGTCTACGAGCACGGCTTTTTTTTTGTGTACATAGCGTCGTAACCTCATATCTCATTATATTCCCGCATTTCATCATTTTATTTCATTTCATCGCAATTTTGCGTTGCGAGATAAATGCATCGAGGAAGAAACAGCTGAGTAAATTTTCAGTTTTCAACTTGAACAAAAATATTATTCCTTTTGTTGCAAAAAGCTCTCTGTCTGTATGGGAGCGACGACGAAGAAAACCATAGAATGTTTACATAAATTTTCTTAATGAATGCTCTTTTCATTCAATTTCAATACATTCGTTGTTGTCGTCGAGTCTATGATGTATGGCGAAGTTGAAAGAGAAGAAGAAGGAGCATGTAATAATAGCAAAACGAATCAAAGTATGCACCTAAAAGGAGCATTCGTTTTACAGAAATTATAGAAAAGAAAAGGTATTTATTTATTTCGTTCTCTTTTTTTCTTTCGTCTTTTGTTGTGATATTTTTCCATTTCATTTTAAGTCCTGTGCACAATTGCATGTAAAAAAATAATATTATGACACATACAAAACATTCAATCCATTTTATGGACCTCTCGCTCTTTTTCAGTTGCTCGAAAAAAAATCTTTGTTAGAAGGTGCGGGAAATCTCAATTACATACTTCAATTTTTTAAAATTATTTTGATTTTTTTTTTGATAATTTAAAAAAAAAATAATAAAATTTTTTAATAGAATAATTTTTTTATTCATTAATTATAATTATTTTTGAATAAAAACTTTAAAATTAAAAAAAAAAAAATAATTCAAATTTAAAAAAAAAAATAATTCAAATTTAAATAAAAAATAATTCAAATTTGAAATAAAAAAAAAATTAAAAATTGAAATAAAAAAAATAAATTAATTTTATTTCAAATTAAGAAAAAATATATAAATAATTAATTATTAAATAACTTTTAAATTTAGTTAATTTGATATTGAATAAAATATTGAAAAACAAAAATTTAATAAAAATATTTGGAAAATACATTTTAGAAAAAAAATTCGAGAAAAATTATTTTTGATGAAATTTTGAATATTAAGAAATTTTTTATATTTTTTTTAATTATTTTTTTTTTTAAATTGAATTATTTTAATTTATATTTTTAAATTATTTTATTTTATCATTATTTTTAATTTTTTAAAATGTATCAATTTTATTAAAAAATTTTTATCAAAAAATCAAAATAATTTAAAAAATTGAAGTATTTTAATTTTTTTAAACATTTCCCGCACTTCCATACACATTGTGATTGCCTCCTATATTTATTTAGGCAACTGCAACAAAAAAACGTACTTTTTCATATTTATCTATCTCTGTATCGCCTATGTTGCGAGTTGAGCAAGAACAACAAATAATTTTGTGAAATGGATATATTTGTGCAGACAATGGCACCCAAATGCACGTAAAAGCATTAAGAGTTGTCTCGAGGAATTTATCCGATGTGCATTGTATTGTTGTCATCCCAAAGTAATCAAAAGATCTTGTCACCTCTACAAGACATGCCATTAGATAAATATAAAAGCAAAGCAATAAACTATAGATCTCCTGAAAAAAAACTTTTTTTTTATTGTATATTATATTACAAAAATATACTTTTATACAAAAATGATACATGTTCGTTGTTAAATGCAAGTCGTCGTTGTTGTTGTTGTTATTTCAAGTCAGATTTTTTGTTTATTTTTTATACACATGCACAATAAAAACATGATAAACGCACATACAAATGCACGAAACGAATCAAATAACATACAAACAGTCGTCAGACAAAACCCCTAAAAACAACTATCGACGCAGAACGAGAGATAGACACGAAAAAAAAAACTTTTTAATAGGCATGCAGGTATAAACTATCCCTATTTTATTGTTCATATATATTTATTATGACGTGTAAATAAATACTACACTTTTTTAAATTGTTAAACGATCAGGACGGGACAGGACTCTCTTGTTTTGTTATCAGTTTATTTCATATGAAAGGTGTAGTTTTTTTTTTTTTTTTTTGAAATTGAGAACAAAAACAATCTTTTAATATTAATAATAATATATACAGAGGAGAGAAAAAAATATCAAATGGCAAATAATGGAATATATATTGTGTGTTAATCCAATCCAGTACAATAACTGAGCTAAATTGCTTCAATTTTTTTTTTTATTTTCTGCGAGGATGTTTGTTATTTTTTGAATTGAGTTCTTTTGAGTCGTCCGGAAACTTTAACAAAAAATATGAATTGAATAGAAGTTTATTTTTTAGAGGTGTTATAACCTGATTTTTTTCTTCCTCTTTAACGACATATCAAATTGAATAGAAATAATTATTACCGTAATGTAAATAATTTAAAAAAAAAATTCTTAACGAAAGTAGAAGTAAAAACTTGTTTCTTTTTATAATATTTTTAAATTATTTTTTTTTAATTTTAAACCAGATTTTTTTTATATTATTTTTTTATTTATTAAATTTATTTCAATTTTATTATTCATATTAAATAAATAAATAGGTATATTTATTTTTAATTTTAATTAAATTTTAATTTTAATTAAATTTTAATTTATTTTTAGTTTATTTATTTTTTAATTTTTTAAAATTAAGAAAAATTTTATTCTTTTAATTTGTTACATTTTTCATTTCATTTGAAATTTATTTTCTCTTAGAATTATCTACTTTACGGTAATTTTTTTTTTTATTTATTACAATAACATGCGAATTTCATATCGAATTTCATGATTGACTTTTTTCACTTTCCTCGACAGTTCTCACGAGAACATTGAATCGAGGACTCGTCAAAATATTTTTTTAATTTTCTTTTTATATTTCGACGTGACATCGAGATTTATATATTTTTTTTGCTCATTTCATGATTGAGACAAACAAATAAAAATAACTCTTGTCACTCAAAAATCGTTCCTTGAAAAAAAAGTTACCTCATTTACATGTCAAAAACATACGTTGCCCGGCCAAGGTTGAAGGTTGTTTGATATGGGTCTAAAATCCGATAGTTTTAAAATTTATTTCTCACAGTGGCAGATCGCCTATTGAGCAATATATCTTCATTCGGTTTATTAATTTAAATTTCTGCCAAAACAGGTTCTATAAAAATAAAAAAAAAATTAAGAAATTTCAGCGAGTTATCAGATGGTTATCAAATAATGAGAGAATGAAAGATGATGAAAAAAGAGAGTTTTTTTCTTAAGAGATGCTCACCTGATAGCTCAGCAACGCCCCATGATACGAGCTATTTTTCATCTTTTTTTTTTCGTGTGTTATTTTGGTGCACCAAAGCCATTAGTCTGATTAGACTTGATGATCAAGAGACTTGATGAGAACATTAATCGTACAATGATTCAGAAGAAAGAAACGTTTTTCGAGAATAAAAAATAAATATTTCTGATTATCTTTGCTTAATCAAGAGTTTCCTGCTGAGTTAACATTCATCACATTCAAAAAAAAATAAAATAATAAAAAAATACAATTAATATATATAACAATTTATATTCAAGTATAGTTTAAAATTATTATTATTATGTATATATTAAAATACAAATAATAATAAAAAATTTATAAATGATGACTCTCCAAAAATTGCGAGCACAAACAACGAGCCAACCGAGCGCGATGAGAGAATTCGGGGAAAACAATGCGCGTTAACACAATTTTTTTTTTAAATACAATTCTCGATTAAAATTCATGATGATGACGATGTAGCTCTGATGAGTTTCCAGGTGAAGGCGCGACCGAATGATGACTTGCAACGAGCTCAATTCTCATCATTTTTTTTATTTTTTTCTCAAATAAACACATTTTTTGGGAGAAAAGAGAAAAAGATTTGATCCAAAAGGATTTAGAAGACCTTTTTTCTTTATCATAACTCATATATCGAAAAATTATTATTTGAAGAAAAAAATAAAATAAAAAAAAAATTCACATGTGAGACTTCATCCAATCAGTCAGTGACTAAACACAAAAAAAAACATTCCATCTCATTAAGATTATATGCAAAAGGATCTTCTTCGTTATTCTTTCTCCTGTCTTTCGTGTTGAACGTCTATTCCAGTAAAAGTTTTACAATTTACAGTAGAACAGTTTCTTGAGAAGTTTCCTCCTAACTTTATTTTTTGTTGGATTCCTGAGTTATTCGATAATATAGTAATAAAACCTGATTCTTCATGTATAAAAATTTTTTTAGAATGGATGGTAAGCTGCTCATGCCCCTGCAATATACATCGTCGTCGTATATCCATAGATTATAATGCTCTCATAATAAAATGAAATATATGAACACTAAGCATCTCTCGGTCCGTACAAGAAAAATATGAAATATGTGTAGAAATACGGTCTTTTTTTTACTGCGATGGAATACAGGCAGATGTTTCATGTATAAATATGAATATGTTTTCTCACCTCGTCTCGTGTGTGTGTGAGTGTGACGGGTACGGATAACGGCGCGCACATGCATCGACGGCGGCGATGATGACTGCCTGCGAGAACTGAACTGTTGTGAGGCATACACCCGATAAATGTGCTCGAAAGCATATTATTTTCGTATGTTATGGTGCACATCATAAGAAATTTTATAATATATGTGTTTTATAAGGCAGCAAAAAAAAAAGAAGAATTGTAAATGTTTTCAAGGGGATTTGAAAGTAGTAGGCAGGGATGGAAAAATATTTGCTAAAAAATTAATTTTAAATGAAATATGTAGTAATAATTCGAAAATTAAAGAAAAATATAAATAAAATTAAAAAATAATTTTAAAAAAAATTATTAATTTTTTTTTAAATAAGCTTAAATATATAATTTAAAAAAAAAATAATAAAATGATTTAAATAAATAAAAAATTATAATAATTAAATTATATAAAAATATTTTTAAAGTTTTCTTATATTTTTTTAATTAATAAAAATTATATTTGAATTGTTTAATAATTTAAATAAAAAATTTAAAAAATAAATTTGGTAAAAATAATTACAAAAAAAAAAATTTAAAAAAAAATTTAAAAAATATTAAATATGAAAAAAAAAATTTTTTTTAAATAATTTTCTTTAATTTTTTTCTTCATTTTTAAAAAATAAATTAGACGGAATAATATAATTGAATAATATAAAAATTTAAAAATATTTAAACAGGAAAAAAAATATATTTTTTTAAAAATATTTTATTTAATTTAATGAGATAAATATTTAAATAAATAAATATATTATTATAGGTATGCAATAATTTTTAAAAATTATAAAAATTTTAAAAATATTTTTTTTATAATTTTTTTATTTTTTTTTTAAAAAATTAAAAAAATAAATTTAAAAGCTTTTAAAATTTGCTTTAAAAAATTATATTTTTTTTTAGATAGAAAATACGTTGAAAAAATTATTTACTGCTCATATTTGAGTAAATAATAAATAAAAAAAATAAAATTTCCTGAAAATTGGCATGAAAAAAATTACATTTTAAAAATAAAAATATTATTCAGTAAAAAAAGAACGATGAATGATAAAAGAAAAATTTTTAAAATTATTTCGTTATTAAAAATATTTATTGAAATATTTTTCTCATCCCTGTGAGTAAGTATGCAATGTTCTAAGGTGATTGTATGCAAGCAGGCAGCGCGCAGTAACTTTTTCCGAGACGTTGAACGTGTTCTTGAGTGAAAAATGGAAAAAGATTTGTTGGTTGTTTGGGAAAAATACACTTGGCGATCGTTACATCATAATAATTTCTCTCCGTTCATCTCCGTTTTCGAAGGAAACAGCGGAGGGAGGAAAGGTACCTCCTACGAAGCATCTGTTTCCAACGAACGTCTGTTTCATAATTTCTTGTGGCTTATCTCGAACGGACAGACAGCATTTTCAAAAATACACTTTAAAACACGTGTCGAACAAAATGCATTTAAAATTATGTTACTAATCTGTGGAATTATTAAGGTTCATATTTTTCTCCCTTCTCTCTCTCTTATTTTCTTCTTTATTGATAAATTTTTCTGTTTTGGATATTTCATAATAATAATAAATTGAAACTACATGGGCGGTTCTCATATAAAGCAATTAAAGTTTCGTGTACGAACGAAGCATGTGTGGATATTTCTTGCAGGTTAAGGTGAAAAGCATCAGCGAACATGCGGCGATCCAACGAATGCGTACAAAAGAGAAACAAGAGAAAATTATTTAATAAATTTAATGGAAACAAATAATAGAAACATTAATAAAACAACAACAACAACGTAAAAAAATGTAAAACGTATAAACGTCATAACGAATATAAATTTGTGGTCTTGATCATGTTTTTATCTGTTTATCATTAAATTTAATAGAGTGGACTTCCTAATAATAATAGTAGAATGGAATCCATAATCCAGGTTCGTTTTTCGTCGTAGAAAGATAAAAACGCATGCAAATGGATACAAAAAAAAATTAAAAACCTGTTTCCATGTAACTTGTTGGGTTCTGGAAACGAGATAAAATCCATCCATACGAAATATCGACATTATAATTTATTGGATAGGCCATATTTTCGGTTCAAATCGGTCGGTTATCCTTCTGGGTATTGAGATTAATCGACCTAAGAGTGAAATTTTCGATTGAACTTTACCACACGTGCATATCGTTTATGAATAGAGCCGTATCTGGGCCGTATATAATGAAATTACGTACGCCAATATAATGTGCCGCAGCGAGAAGAGAGACGTTATTTATCCTAAAAACCCTCACAATATCCCACAATCATATTCAATCAATCAATAAAAGCAACATTAAATAAACACCTATACAATTTTACAAAATACCCTTTTTTATATTAGTATTTTATTACTTGTTACAGTTCGAAATCTTCCTTTCGTACCGAAATCCCCCGTATCTTTTTTTATATATATATTTTTATTTTATTTTTATATATTTTAAAAGGATGACATAAAATATGAAGAGAAACTACTTAGAGAGTATACCGTAAAATCACAATTTCTATGCTTCGTTTTGTTACACATTTTATTCTTTTATGGATTTTTTCATACATATACACATTTTTTTTTTTGTTATGATGGTTTGTATTCCATGCCTTGCATCCCGAGTCTCTCTGTTTGATAACAACAAATGATTTTATTTTTATACAATAAAATCTTCATGCCAATCAAAGCAGAAAATCGTTACGAATTGTACATAAGAATCAAAAAATATCAATCTATTGAAGTGCGAGGATGTAATCTGCACAGGATTTTCTTCTTTCTTTCGTTCGTTCATGCCTTGTCTCCGCACGGCGTGTCTCAGCATTTCAACTCGTAATATGACAGGCAAAATGATAGAGAGAGGAGGCGTAAAAGCCACACAAATAAATATTTTTTTGTAAATTTTTTCTAATTGAATCATTAAATTGAATTATATATATTTTTTTCTTGTATTCCTTCTTTTTCTCCTTCGGTGGCATCGCATGGCGGAGAACGTACAAAAATTGCACGAAAGAAGTAAAAGATTTTTTTTTATTGTGTTTTTGCACGGTAGAAATCAATATTTTTTTGATTATGTATTTTTTTTTTTTTTTTTTTTTTGACTGAATTTTTAAAGAATTGAAGAATGTCATTATTGAAGAGACTTCACTCGAGTGGATTTTGACTCAATCAAATAAAATTGAGCGGAAAATATTTTTTATTTCATTTTATTTTATTTTTTTTTTTGTTAAAAAAAGCCACAAGTCGACAATGGGATTTATTTTTTTTTCAATTTTTCAGGAAAGTGCGGGAAACAATTGATTTTTTTTATTAACTTTTAAAATTGTTTTGATTTTCATTTAATTTGATTTTATTAAAAATTAAATTAAACGTTCAAATTATAATTTTTTTTTATTTATGAAAATTATTTTTCTTCAAAAAACCTTTTTGAAAATTGTTTTAATTTTTATTTAACGTTTTAAGTATTCAGAATTTTAAATATTTTCTCAAAAAAAAAAACAATTTAAAAAAAAATCTAAAAAAATAAGAAAATTTTAATTGCTTTAATTTTTATTTAATTTAATTTTAATTTAATTTAATTTTTTTTTTAATTTTAAATTAAATTTAGCTTAATTTTAAATATTAGTTAATTTAATTTTTATTAATAAAAATTAATTAAAAAATTCTAAAAAAAAATTTATTGATCATTCGATATTTTCTCAAAAAATAAATAAATAAATAAAATAAAAATAAATAAAAAATTAATTTTTTAAATTTCTTTTTCTCCAAAAAAAAAAAAAAATCAATTCTTTTATTTTTTTATATTAAAAAAATAATTGAAATTTAAATAAATAATATTTATAAAAAATTTTATTATATTTTTAAATTAAAATTATTAAAAATTATTTTTTTTAATTTTATTATTTCAATTTTATTTTATTTTTTTTATTAATTATTATTTTATTTTTTTTACATTTCCCGCACTTTTCAGGGAAGAACGCATCTTTTTTTCAACTTGAACATGATTAAATATATTCCACATTCAATATTTTATTTTCATTTTTAAACGTAAAAAAAAATGCCGACTCAACGTATTTATTGACGGAAGAAGTATATCAAACTCGAATCCAATTCAAGCTTGAGAAGACGAGATATCTTTACAAAAATTGAGATGATGATCAAAAAATCACGTTTCAATTGAAAATGATGCTGAATTGATGTTCTCCTCAGTACCTTTGTATCTTCATTGCATAAATATGCTTTGAATTATTTTTTTTTTACTTTCTTTTTTTTTTCTTTATTATCATCATTTTAAACGTCGTCGTCGTCATTTTTGCGTATATGTATATTTGTATAATAAAAGGATTTATCATCATCATTGTTAAAAAAATAAAAAAAAAGAAAGAAACGAAGAAAAAATGTGAAAAAAATCTCGAAGAGAGAAAAATTCCCCTGGGACATCAGTTGTAATAATAATTTCTCTTGTGAAGCTGATTTGTCAAAAAACTTTCATATTATTGTACATATTAAATAAATGTAATATAAAATGAGAGAGGAGAGAAGAACATCTGAGACATAATCTCGCATGACATAAAAAAGGCGAAAAATTTAGCACTTACCTCTTTTGTGTGTCGCTGTGTCTTTTTTTCTTCTTCTTTCTCATTTTCATCATCAGTGCAGAATGAATTCATTCTATCCAAACCACTTGAATGAGACTATTGTCTGGCTTTTATAAATTCATTCTCTGTGTACGATATTTTTATAACAACAACGAGAATAGAACTTCAATAGCCTCCTAACCAACCACATTGAACGAATCATTAATTTCAAATAATTGTTTCTTAATGCCTTTTTGAAATATATAGAGCAACCCCATCGTTACGTTGTGCGCCGCCGTATGTTGGCAGCTGGTCCCAAATTATTAGTATTAATAAAAACTCACGCAAAACGCTTTAAAATTTTAAAATATTTCATTTTGCACGAACACCCAATTTTTGATTTGAAATAAATAACGGCGCAAAACTTTTTTTTCCTATTTTTTTACAACAAACAGCAAAAAAAATGTAAATTTTTCTGGCTTTGCAAATCATAATAACAGACACACGACGCTGAAGAATGAAAAAAATTTTCCCATTTTAAAACTTTTGTCTAAGTGTCGATGCTGTTATGTTATGGGAGAAAATGAAAAATCAGGAAAAAATATAGACATTCCTTCGTTTACTGCGAAAAATATCTCTCGACGAGAAATTGTTATTATTATTATTGAATTCGAGAGTATTTTTGTGTCGAACTGAGACAAGTGGAGCAATTCACACAATCATCATCCTTCTCACACTTGTGCCGAGCACGAAGGAACAAATTTTGTTGTACGTCAATTGTACCAAACATATAAATCTAATTTAAAAGAATGAAAAACAAATTTCAATAAATATGATGAAAAATAAGAGGGTTCTCCGCCGCCGCACATCCCATTGTCGAATTTTAAGTATTCTTTGGTAAAGTCAGAGGAATTGTTGTCGGAATAACAAAAATGATAGAAAGACGTTCGAACGATGCGTGTGTGCAGCTTATTTTTCGGTAGGCAGTAAGACGACGAATGAATGGAGAGAAACATGAATAAATAAATATGAATCATAATAATAATAATAACAAGAGTCATGTCGTCAACGTCTCTTTTTTGCCATGAACCGTAAAGTAAGTAATTCTAAGAAAATTTTAAAAATCTTTTTTTTTAAACGTTTTTTGTTTAAAATTCTTATTTAAAAAAATTTTTACTAAAAAAAATGTTTTTTGTCGTAAAAATAATTTTTAAAGAATTTAAACTCTTTTAAAATATTTAAAAAAAAATAAAATAATTAAAAAATTAAAATACAATAATATAAAAATTTAAAAAAAAATGAAACTGTTGAAATGATTTATTTTTAATATGATTAAATTAATATTTTATGTTTTAAAAAAATTTTTTTCGTTTCGAATGAACTTAAAATTAAAAATCAATTAAAAATTAAATTAAATTAAAATTAATTTATTAAAAAATTAAAAAAAAAATATTATTTTTGTATATTTTCACAAAAATAATTTTATTTGATTTTTTTTATCAAAGTTTTTTTTAAACATAACAATTTTTAATTTTAATATATTTTTATTTTAGAAAATTAAAAATACAAATTTAATTAAAAAAAATTAAAAAAAAAACAAATTTAATTAAAATTAATTAAATTAATGAAAAATTAACTTCTCTTAACTTCAAAACTTGCCAAAAAAAAAATTTTTTTTTTAGAATTATTAATTTTACGGTACGGATGGTCTCTACCACACAAAGCTACTGTTGGTACATAAATATAAGAAAACATTTGAGTGGGAGATTAGTGTGGATTAATTTCCTTAATTTAATAAAATGAACACAATCATACAAAGTACGACTTACTTTGACTACCGCTCCGTAATAAATACGATATGATGGGATAGGATTCCACTCCAACCCATAAAATTGGATGTATACTTCAAAAATATTTATATATGGCATAACTCGTGTGTTCACAGAGAGAAAAAAAAAGTTTTATTTTATGAAATTTCTGGTGATATTTAAATGATGTTAAGAGTATTTTCGATTTTATTTTTCATCTCGAAATGTTTAATAAAAATAATAATAAAGCGCACAAAAAGACGGCAGATAAAGGGGGGCGATGAACGTTTAAAAACCACCAAAATTGGTATAGTTTTTAATGAGAGTATGAGTAAAAGGGATTTTCGAAAGGGATTATTAAAAAAGGTTAAATATGCTTTCAATCGAGCATTAGAGGAGATTTTGTGTGCATTTAACAGACGAAAGACGGTCCCCTCTCGTCTCATGGTTTTTGTCAAGAATTAGTGTTAGAAAAACTTGAGAAAATTTAATGAAAACGTTTTTAAATCCACTAGATTAAGAGGAATTTCTTTTCCATCGCTCCCTAAAAATAAGAGATACACTTTTGTATATTTTAGGATTTGAAAGGTTAACTTATTTAACCATTAAAAAAAAAGTTCTTGAAAAAAATAAATTTGACACATTTTACGTAAAAATCCCATTCCAGCACGTAAAAATTTAAAAACATAAAAAAAAATTAATATTTTGACATGTTCGAGCCATGTTCATTTACACGACGGTGTGAGAAAGAATGTCGTGCCATTAAAATGTGGAAAAATTTACATTTTAACTTAATTAATAAAATTAGTCATCCAATCAATTTAATTAATCGAAATTTATGGAACTTGAGTAATCGTCATGCCGGAAATTCTTTAAAAAAATAAAAAAAAAAATTCAAAATCAAAGCCAATATTCCAGGAAAACATTCGAAAAGTTTTCAATCAATTTCGTTTTTGAATAAACCGCAAAAGGAGAACTTTTTAACTAGTCATCGGTCGATCCAAAATAAGTATAAGTGAGTACTTTACTTGTAAAATTCCTTCTAAATCAATCATTGCACACAAGTATTTGAACAGTATTCACTCTGCTTTTGTTTCGTTATTATTATTATTATTTCTTACTGTGCTGTTGTTGTCTCTCAAAGCAACTATGAATAGAATTAATACCATCATCGAAGCGGATGATGGGTACTTGAGCCAAAAAATCTCTTTCTCTTATGTGTGTGTGTCTTTGTTGTTGTTTTATGAATTTCACAACTCTTGTGTAAACATTTACTGAATATTGAATGATTCTGGAATTGTAAAGCGAAGAAAGGCGGATGCGAAAGTCAAAAATGTTTTCATATTTGGACCTTATTTGAGCATTAAGAAAAAAAAAATTGTAAAATTTTCAAAAAATTTCGTAAAAAATGTTATTTTTTTTAATTTTGCTTGGTTTGAATTAATTAAAATAATAAAAAATTATAAAAAATTTTGAAGTTTACTTACTTGAAATATTTGATAGAATTTTTACTCCTTTATTTGATCATATATTTTTATATTTTTATTTGATCATTCTATTTTTAAAAAAATATTTTGTATATTTGTTCACATCAACTCTGAAAATAAGAAAAAATATTTTTCTTTATTATTTTAATTTATTTAATTAATTTTTTTATTATTTTTTTTAAATATTATTTTTCTATAAAAAATAATTGAATAAAAAAAAATAATAAATAAAATAAAATAAAAATAAAATCAAAAAATAAATAAAAATAAAATTTTAAAATATTTTTCTCAAACGTTAAAAATAATTAAATTTGAGAAAAACGATTAAAATAATAGAATTAGAATAAATCAAAAATATTTTTTTTAATCAATTTTGAAGAAAAAAAAATTTAAACAAATTTTAAAACATAAAAATATTGACTTTAAAATTTTTTAGTTAAATCTTTACCAAAAAATTTAGATAAGAAAAAAAATTAAAAAATTTTTAATTAAATAATTTGGAGAAAAAAAATTACCAAAATTAATTTAAATTAAAATTAAAAATAAATAAAATTGAAAACTTAAAAAAAATTGATTTTTAAACTTATTTTAATAAAAAAAAAATAATTAAAAAAAATTAATTTTGATAAAAAATATTAAAATTTTCTACAATTAAAAAATTCGATTCAAATATCTCTTCTAAAAATATTTTTAAAAAAATCGATAAAAATAAATTAAAAACATTTTTCATAATTGCTTCGGCCTAAGTGAATTCTATTTGGAACATTCATCATGCTGCCTGCTGAATGGTTCGATGGGTAAAGGCAGTGTCAGTACTTCATCAAAATCCCCAACAATATTTTAATAATAATAAAGCAAATGTTTAATCAATGAATTTTATTGTTTTGTTTCAGAGAAATATCCAGTCAACGCAACGTTGGAAATCTTCGAGCACACAGCAAAAACCCAACGAGAAGTGAAGTAATAATAAAAGCAACAAAGAAAATATGTGAAAAGCACATTAAAATAATAATAAAAAGTTAATCAAATTGTAAAATCTCGCAACATTTAAATATATATCAACGACGACGAAACACAACAAAAACGCCAAATAATCATGGCAGTTACAAAATCAAATAGTAATAATAGTAATAGTTGTAGGCTAAGAATGTCATTAGCAACCACAAGCACATTAGCAACAACAAATGAAAGAACACGAGGAGCAATAAATTTTAAATATAAATATAATGGAAAAGTTGTGATATCATTATTAATTTCATTACTATTATCGTGTTATCAAATCAGCATGGTTTCATGTCTCAATAGTGGCAGTAGTAGTTTAGTGGATTGGAGCCATTCCATCGACTTGGATGAGAATTATCGCGTTTACTGGAGCATCGTTGACCAAGAAATCACGTTTGAGATACAAGTGCGGGCGACAGGTTATGTGGGCTTCGGGTTTTCGCCTGACGGCACCATTTATGCCGCTGACATGGTGATCGGATGGATTGACGGAGGACAACCATATTTCCAGGTATGTAAACAAAAACCTTTTTTTTGGCATCTCTCGATGACACAAAATGGATTTTTAAAAAGGGAACGTGAGGCGTGTCATAAAATTAAACTGTAAATAAATATAGGTCTAAAAACTTTTTAATTGTTATCATTTTACACACTTCCTTAACTTCAAACTCGTAAAGGGAAAATGTTGCACGGGGAATGAGAGAGATCGAGCAAATTCGGTTTAGTAACACCCTTTTTAATACGTTTAATTTCTGGTTTGAATCTTTTACATCTTAATCATTTTTAATATCATCATCATCCCTCGTCGTCGTCGTCGTAGTTCGAATGCCGTTGCTTTTTTTTTTTGTTGTTCCTGTTCCGTTTTGTTCTCTGCACAATCATTCACACT
Source organism: Culicoides brevitarsis (assembly GCF_036172545.1). Taxonomy (NCBI): domain Eukaryota; kingdom Metazoa; phylum Arthropoda; class Insecta; order Diptera; family Ceratopogonidae; genus Culicoides; species Culicoides brevitarsis. Next base: position 8,881,258 of record NC_087085.1, read on the forward strand.
AAATGTGTGTGAAAATATAAATTTAATACCTCGTCTAATATGCACATAAAATATTAAAATGAAATCCCTCACGTAAAGGTTTTCCTTTAGCATTCCGAAAAACGGAGTTTAGAGCGTTAACTCACACTCTGTTCTAAAAATATTAAAAAATAAAAAAAAATTGCCTCTGGTATCTCTTTCAATGCGCGGCTTGTCTATATGAAAGGGTATATTTTTACATATTTTCCGGTTGGCTAGTCTAATGATCATAATTAGTGTTAAACTTTATATCTTGGTTCCTTTGACGTTATACTTTGCCAACCATGCCGCTCGTTATAACTGAATCAATAATTCTCGTAATTTATATTGATGTTTATATTTGGTTAAGAAAAATATCGCTACTGCCTACGGTTTTCATTCAAAGGGGGTACAGTGACACACAAGTAAGCATAACTTGATTTAATTTAATAAGAAAGAAATGTCTCCATTAAAACTTTTGATGAATGACGAAAAAAAAAATGCCATTAAAAGATTATAAGAAGAAAAGTTGAAAAATTTTCTATGAAAAATATTTTAATTTGCCGTCGTTCTTTTTTTTCTGGATGCCTCATTTTGTGTGGCATGCGAGCGAGAGAGAGATGTTTAATGGATACATTTTATAATAAGTCACTTGATGGGATTAAACTTTCTTCTTTCCAATTATGGCATGAATTATACGACAATGGTCGTAGAAACCAACCAAAAAAAGTTTTTCCTTCAAAATTTACATCGTTTTAACGTCGAGTGCATGCACAGAAAGTACGATGTGCGAGAACCAGTGTAATCGCCCTTGCCTTTAGTTAACAACTTAATCGTTATTTAATATAAATATCTATCTCTCTATCGCACATGACGAAAAACGACAACGACCCGATATGATGCGATAATGTTGTACGAAAAGGCACGTAGTAACGCAGGTGTGTGGGATGCAGATTACCGGGGCGAAAGTAAATTCTTTAATATCTGAAAATACATTTTAAATTGAATGAACTGAAATTTAATTTAATTTTATACTTTTTGTTTCATTTTTATTTAAATTTAAAAATAAAACTAATAAAAAAATTAATTTAATTTTTTTTTAAATTAAATAATATTTTAATTAATTTATTTACTATTTTTTTATTTTTTGAAATTAAATAAATATTTATTTTACAAAAATTTAAAATTAATAAAAAATTATATTTTTTTTATTTGAATTAAAATTGAATAATATTAAATTAAAATTATTTAAAAATTTTTATTAATTTTTTTTTCATTCTATTAAAAAATTAAAATTTCTGAAAATATTTAAATTAAAATAATTTATTTAATTTTTTTTATTTAAAAAATTTATTTAATTTTTTAATTAAAGAAAAAAAATAAAAATAATTAATAAAAAAATTTATTATTGAAAAAAATTATAAAAAAGTAATTTTAATTTGATTTTTTTATAAATATAATTATTTATTAATTTAAAAAAATTATTTTAATTCATAATTTTATTTAAAATAATTTTATTTAAATTAAAAAAAATAATTATTTTTAAAAAAATGTTTTATGATTATTTTTGTTTTTCATTTTAATTTTAATTTAACTTAATTTATTTAAATAATTTAATTTATTAATTAATTTATTTAATTAATTAATTTAATTTAATTTATTATTTAATAATTTAATTTATTTTAATTTAACTTAAAATAATTAAAAAATAATTATTTTAAATAAAATATTTTATTTTTTAATTTTTTTTTTATTAAATAAAATTAAAATAATTTAAAAAATCTATGAAATAAAAATCTCTATAAAACTTTTATTAATTAAAATTTAACTTTGTACTCACCTAAATCCATAATCCGATTTTCGCCTCATTCCATCCCTGCTTACAGATAAATATTTTAGTGTTGTATCTGTCTAACTTTGTTCCGTATCTCGATCCTTGTGTGACTGTGCCTGTATAGAAAAATAAATAGTCAGAAATATTCTTGTTTGTAAATAAATTATCTCTAAGCAAATATAGAAAAAGAACTCGATACCGAAAGTAAACGTTAATTAAATATTAATTCCATTCCAACAATTTTCGAGATATTTTTTTATGGAGTTCCAACTCTTTTTTTTTGTTCACTTGATTATTACTTCGCCTCAAAATATTTATAAAAAGGTATAAAAAACGTGTTCAAATACAAAGTTTATTAACACTTTTTATTATCTGGAATATTAGTTCAATGCTTGTCTTTTTTGCCGGCGAGCTTCAAACATTCTTTATTTTGGGAACTCCGACAAAAATGGTGTTAAAAATTATGTTTGCTTAGCTGTAATTACTACAACATCGCCTTATTTAAATAATGTTCCTCCTCTTCTTCGTTAACGAATTAATTGTGTGAGTGCGTGTGAGTCCAGCCACTTCAAAGTCAGTGCTTTCGGTCACCGAACGAACAACACACAATCAGGAAATGGTGGAAATTTATGCACAAGAGGGAGACTTTTTCACGTGAAAAAGAATTTTACCCACTATTTAAGGACGACGTCGACGACGAAAAGAAGAGGAGGAATGGACATTTAAACAAATTTAGCCGCATTAGCGATTTAATGTAGAAAATTACGGCAATGCGTGACATCTCCGACATCTCTCACAGTGTTCGCCTGAATAACAAGGATGAGAGTTGTTCGCAAAAAAGAAACAAGAGAGAGATAATTTTGTTTGGCAAAGGAATTATTTCACGTGTCAGAGAATTAAAGACGACATTTATATAAATAAATTTCGCATAAATTTCATATTTTATTTATATTCTAATTGTGTTAACATTGTCGTGTCGTGTCGTATGTCGCACTCGCGCTCAACTTTTATTATTATTATTATAAATGTACATATTTTGAAAAGTCTCATATTTTTGATGACGACGACGAAGGAAGTACTTCTCTATTGACATATACCTCACGCCATGCCACGCTAAGCTAAATTAAAATGTCGCATACAAATTTACTTTCTTTTGTTTCGTATTTTCTCCTTCTTGGCACTTTCTTCAGAATTAAACGCGAAAAAAAAAATTGCTAGAGAAAAATATAAACGGAGGTATAAAAAAGGATGAAAAGCCAAAAAGAACGCGTTTTTATGTAATAAAAGTAAAAATATATGCTTCATAACAATGAATGGTGTAAAAATCGCGCACGCAATCAAAGCACTCGCTCTCTTGTATTATTTTTAATAACTTAACCAAATTACTATGATTTTGAACATACATTCGCAGGCACACACACGTGATTGCAAGTAATATGTTGTAAGTAAAGCAACACCTCTCAATCTCTCTCTATTTTTACTTTTATTCGTTCTTGAAGCGAAACCAAATTTGCATCACGTGTGGCAGGCGACGCATGAGTTAGGGTGACAGAAAATCGCGACATTTGTCCGTCTGTTCAATCAAAACACTTTTTTTAATTTAATTGTGTGCTTTTGCATGACAAAACGCGGTAATTTTGAATTAAATTAGGAGCTACTTGATGATTGCGAGTTTTTAAATGCAGGGCTGAAAAAAAATTTTAGTTGATTAAATTTTATTTAAATTAAAAAAAAATATTTTTTTTAAATTTTTATAAATTTGAAGCTTAATTTATTTAATTAATTAATTAATAATAAAAAAAATTAATTAATGAATTAAAATAAATAAAAATAATAAATTAATTAATTTTCTAAAAAAATATTTTTTCCACAAAATTCGTTACAAAAATTTATTTTAATTAAAAAAATATTTAATTTTTTAAATATTAATTAAAAAAAATATTTAAAATTAATTTTTAATTTAATAAATTATTTTTTTTATTTTTCAAAACAAAAAATTTTTAATTTTAAAAAATAAAAAAAAAATTAAAATAGGGTTAATAAAAATTTTTTAACTTAAAAAGAATAATTTTTTAAATAATTTTTAATATTTTTTTTTTTTTGAAAATTAAAAAATAATCTTTTGAAAATTCACAAAATAATTAAACTTGATCATATAATTTTCAATCATTTCTGTAGAAAAAATCAGGTCAAATATATTTTTTATTGTCATTGATAAAAAAAATTATTTATTTTATAGCAAAATTTATCTTTTTTTAATTAATTATAAATAATAAAAATTATTTTTTTTGAAAACTTAAAATTTAATGAAATTTAAATTTTGTAAATTTTAAAAATTTTCCAATTTTTAAATTAAAAAAATATTTTAATATTCATTTATTAATTTTCATGTAAAAAATTATTTTTTTCCAATTTTTTTATTTTTTTTAAAGTCATAATTTTTAGTTTTTTTTAAATAATTAAATTTGGAAAATTTTTTAAGCTCAAGTTAAATTTAAATAATTTTTGTTCTACTCAATTAATTACTAAAAAAAATTTTTCATCAAAAAAAATTATTAAAAAGACGCTCACTTAATTGCCTCGCCAATCACGGCACGCAACAAGGCTTTCCCTCGTTTTCTTTTTATGATTCGTGAAAAATAAGTTATAAAAAAATATATAAGTACTTATTTACCAAAGTCGTAATATTATAATACAACATAATAATTCACTTTACGATTAACCATAAATTTACATAATACTCATGTCATAAATTGGTTTTCCATTTTCTTTCCGCAGTTATAGTTGCCATTTATTTATTTTGGCGTGCACATTTCGGGTTGACAATTAAGTCAAAATGAAAGAATTTTATCAACAAAAAATGCGGAACATTCTTTTGCATAAGTTTCGCGCGCGCTCGATGCTTATCTGCGGCGTCTCATTCATTCACTCCCGGGGAAAAACGTTGAAATGAAATAAAATGTAATTACTTTACCGCATATTTTCCCGTGTCGCGCGCGTATTTTCTTGACATTGATTGAAAAAGCGGAATCAATTAAAGTAAAAGCATGAGGAAGAATTTTTGACGCCTGCCTCGATTTTAAGTAATGTTAAGAGACAGATTAACATGGGAATGAAGGGGGAAAAACTTGTGTTGTTGAAAACTTGTAAATGTGACAAAATTAAATTCTTTTGAAGAGCAGAAATTTTATGTTAAACAGGAATTTGAGAAATTTTCTTCGTCGAGTACAAGTGACAAGTGAGGCGTCAACCGCAGGTTTTAATTTTAAAATGCCTCGAAGGGAACGAAAAAACAACCTTGACCAATTATGGCCCTTATCTCGTTCGCTTTTATTGTTATGGTATTTATTATTAGTAGTAGTACGACACAAACTATTTGTTCGCCCTCATTCGTTATTTACGATGTCACTTTCTTTTAAATTGTTTCCGTGTCACCGAAAGGAAGTCACTCACAAAAAGTCAAAAAGACCGTGATAAGACATAAAATTCAATTTGGACAAGAAAGGCCTTGTCGTTGCCGGCGGCAAATGCGATAAACAAAAAAAAAGGCGACGAGAAGAGAATGACGAAAAAATTCACCTAATTAATAGCCCCCCGAAAAAAAATGATTTTTCGAACAATTGAATTTGTTTAGTAGCAGTGTCAGTGTGACACAGCACAAATATTAATTCAAATCAGAGTCCCAAAGCATTTTTTTATGTTTTATTATTTTCTTACTTTTTCTTCCTCTCCTCTAACGACGCTAATATGGAAAAAGAGTAGTGTATTAATGTTTTGTTAATTGACAGTTGACAGACAGATATGCTCCCTTACATTCTTGTCATTTTTGTTTTTTCTACCGTTTTTGTTGTCTCTTGTCCCGGCAACAACAGTCAATGACGAATCAACGGCGAAAATAGAAGAAATATGCCACGAAATCGTTTTGCTTCCTCCGTTTAAAAAATAAAAGGAGTTCACAGAAAATAGGCAGCTACTAAGACAGACAGCTTTACGACTAAATCATGCATACCACTCACACTCCAAGCAAAACGAAAACTTTTCTTCCATGAAACATGTACAAAATTCTATAAATAAAAAATTAAATTTAGTATGACTTAAAATAATCAATACTGATGAAGCAAAATTTAATAATACAAAAGAAAAGGTATATCACTCTGTCTAAATGCCAGTCTCCGTGTAAGCGGAATAGAGGCAGGTAACATTTTATTGTTTGAATATGTATGCCTTGCGTTGCTTCTGCCGAACGAGATAGCAGCGATGTATGGCGTCGTGAAAGGCTTACATGTAATCCGATCGTAGGTATAAAGGACAACTATTTTCTGCACACGTACGCAAAATCCACTTGAAAAGCTTTCGAGCCTTTTTGATTAACATATGAAAAGCGACTGACTTGACTGAAGTGAGTGACTACCATTGCCAGAAAGAGATAGAATGGGATGAGCGATCGCTAAATGAAGTAAAATATAGACAGATGAAGGTTTTGTTGTAACAAGAAATTTTTATAAAAGTCCTTTTTGTTGGATGAAATTAACACAAATTTCGAATTTTAACTTCAATTTTTGTTAAAATACATTTTTTGTGAATTTTTAAATTTGAAATGTGCATTGGGTCGAAAATTTATAATTTTCATTGGGTCAGAATTTCACAAATGTGCATTAGGGCAAATGTTAAAAATTTTAAATTAAGGAAAAATCCAGAATATACATTGGGTCGATAGTATAAAATATGCATTTAGGTGAAATTTAAAATGTGCATTGGGCTAAAAATTAAAAATTTGTATTGGGTCAAAAACTCAAAATGTGTATTGGGTTCAATATTCAAGTTTTAATTTTAACAATTTGCATTAAGAAAAAATTTAAAATATGCATCGGGTTAAAGATTTAAAATTTACATAAACGTTAAATATAAAATGTGCATTGGGTTTAAAAATAAAAACTTAAATTAATTAAATAAAAAAATAATAAATTTTTGGCTTATTAGCTCAAAATGAATTTAATGTCAAGAATATAAAATTTGCATTTGGTCAAAACTTTTGTGAAATTTATGAATTTATTTGAAATTTTTGCCCCAATGCAAATTTTAAAATTTTTTGACCCTATCGACATGTTAGGTTAAAAAAAACAAAAAAATTATTTCAAATTGAAATTTGTTACTTTCGATTCTCTCTGCCTTTGAATTAAATTTTCGCCCAATGCACATTTAAAATTTATAACCTATTGCACATTTTAAATTATTGACCAAAATTAAAATAATTAATTAATTAATAAATAATTGCACATTTTAATTAATTATTTAAAATTATTGATTAAAATTATATTTTAAAACCAAAAAAAAATTAAAAATTAAATTTAATTAAAAAATTTTAAATAGAAAAAAATTATTTAAACAAAAATAAAAGTTTCAAAATAAAATTAAATTAAAAATTTGATTCTTACCAAACAGACGTCAATTCCCGCATAAAACCACATTTTCCCAACCAACTACGGTACAAAAAAAAAAATTTCGCTGAAAAATACAAATATCCGATTTGGGAGCGAGAAAAAATCTACTTACCTTCCTTTTTATGGTATGATAGGGAAAAAAAGTATAATGAATTGGGTTAAATCAAATGACGTGAGTGTGTGTTCATTTCTCGCAACTCGTGTAATAAAGCCTCAAAAAAAGCATTACAAAAGTTTGATATTGCCTCTGCCTAAAAAATAAGATATATTGCCGTAACATACTCATTAAGTCGTTTTTTCTGCGTTCCTCGAGGATGAAGAGGTGATACGAGATAGAGCGAGAGCGAAAAAAAAATAACAATTCATAGCTAACATAGCCAAAAATTCTCATTATCTCATCTTTGTGCCTGCTCTACGTTCACCTCTCCGTTCGTCGTGAATGCGTTCGTTATATTTTCTATTTAATTAATTTTTGGGAAAAAGTAAGCGTTTGAACATGTGTAGTCATTACCGAACTGCTTTTTTCCCTAACATCTTTTCCGTTTTCTTCACATGTTTAATTAGATTTTTCCACTTAGACATACGACGACGATAGACAAAACCATGCAATAATTTTTTGTGTCGGCGAAAAAAAAAAGATGGGAAATTTTCATTATTCTTTGTAGAAAAAGAAAAAAAAAAGTATCACAACAGAGAACTTCTAGTCACGCAACGCCAATCTTTAATAGAACGTATGGAGCTCGTCTTTGTTTTGTTTTGTCAAAACACCTATAATTAAACATGCAGACATCAATCCAATTTTTCTTGTGCCAATCTTCGTTGTCCTCCCTCGTGCCCATGATTTTTGCGTTATCAATTCGTCCTTTTTTCCTTTCCATTTTTATTATTATCATTATTTTTGCTCGGATACTTCGGTTTTTTTTTGTGTTCTGTGGTCGTGAGGAACAAAACCAATGACATTATTTTTGCCATGTTACATAAATATTTGAACAGGGTTGGTTTGAAGAAGAATGAAGATAGTTGTAACCGCTCGTAAATTGTGTTCCGAGGCCGCAAGGTAGAATGACACTTTTCTTATCTAATTTACCGATTTTGAAGCGAAATTTATTTAATCGAAAAGTTGTTTGAATTAGCAAAGAAAAATTTAATAAAATTGCTTTCAGACATTAAAATAGGATTAAAAATGTCATCTTCGAAGAAAAAAAAATAATAAAATTTTCTGCAATTATCGAGATTCAAGAATTTCTCTTCAAATTAAGTTTCTAACGGGTTTCAAGCATAACGCAGTTGAAGCAATTGAATAAGAAAAATGAAGATGATGGCAATGGATGGCTCGCTAGTGAGCAGCACAAACCCATAATTTACCTACTTTCAATAAATCATGCGATTTTCTTCGTCTTTCTTCTTTCTGAACCGTACACAGTACACAACAAAAACAAGAAAATATAATCTTAACATACTTAGAGAGAGAGTACAGAACAGAGTCTCATCATCATTTTATATTATTTATAAACATATGAGGAGTTTCACATTTTTGTTATTTGCAATATTCCATAAACAAAGTAGATAGTTGTGTTTTCGAACACAGCAGAAGAGAGTAAGAGAGAGTAAGAAGACGACGTCGACATACATAGCGCTTTATAGGTAATGTAATCAATTATAATTTTAAATGCAATCTTCAAATTGAACATTCTTAGGCTCTTTGGCATGTATCGTTTTGCTGTCTCCGATGTGTACATGTGAAAGGCAGGCAAGCAAAAAAAAATAATAAAAACGACTTAAATGAACCTGAAAATAACCAGTTTTTAATCTCTTTGTAAAATGCATCATTCGATTGCCATTTATTTTTATTATTAATATTTGTAAGTACTGTTAGAGGAGTTATTTGCACTTCGTCTTCTTCTCATGCATAGGACAACGGTGCACAGTAGGCCCGAATTTTGTACGTAAAATATTTTTCTTTTGAGAATTTCTACAAAAAAAATAAAAAATAATAATAAACATTAAATAAATTTCTATTTATTGAAAATATTTTAAATTTCATAAATTTTCAAATTATTGAAAAATGAAAATTTTAAATTGAATTCTTTTTTCTATTAATTTAAATAAATTAATAAAAATTTAAATTTTATAAAAATAATGCATGAATATTTAATTAAATTAATTTTTAAATTGAATTCTTTAAAAAATAATAATTAAAAAAATATTTTTAAAAATAATTTTTTTGAGATTTTGTATATTTTTGTTCACAAATTCTGAAAACTTATTAATTTTTTGATGATTATAAATTTAATTAATTAATATTTCTTCAAAAAATTCAATTTTTTTTATTAAAATATAAAAAATGTAAGAAAATCAATAATTATAATAAAAACAATAAAAATTTAAAAATTAAAGTTAAAAATAATAAATAAAATAAATAAATTTTATTTAATTTAATATCATTTTTAAAATAATTAATTTTATAAATTTATGATCAAAAATATGTAAAATCTTAAAAAAAATTATTTAAAAAATATTTTTTTTATTTATTATTTTGTAAAGAATTAATTGTAAAAATTAATCAAATTAAATATTAATTAATTATTTTTATTTAATTTAAATTTCATTTATTTATTTTAATTAATAGATTAAAGAATTCAATTAAAAATTTTCATTTTTCAATCGAATTTCGAATATTTTTTCATAAAAAAATTGAAAAATGTAAGAAACAATAATTTTGATATTTTTTTAAATTAAAATGAAATTTTTATAAAATGGTTTTTTTTTTATTAAAAATTAAAAATCTCCTACTACTTAAAAACTTTCTTAAAAATTTAATAAAAAAATATAAAAGATGAAATTAAAAAAAATCAACTTTTTTTCTTATCAGACTCAATAGAAAAATTAAAATTAAATAACTCAGAGTCTATTAAAAAATTAAATATTATAGCACCAAAGCTGTTTTTTAAAAATAAATAAAATTTTTGCTTGATTCAGAACAATTGACATAAATTTAAAATTTTTGAGTTTTTGATAATTTTTTAAAATTTTTGTACACCGTGCAATGCGTCGTCAACAGCTACAACGACGACGACGACTTCAATTAATGCGCGCTGCTTCCACACGACATGACACAACACACAGATGACGAACATTAATGTAAGCAAAAAGACATGAAATGTACATAAGTTCATTATCGCACTAAGTGTTCTGTTCCTCTTCTCCGTTCCTCTTACCTTTCAACTTTTTGTTTATTTTTTATAATTATTTTTTCTCTTAACGACACACTCACTTACTCGTTGGTTCATTACATCTCTTCACATGGTTTGCGATAGAGACCTGGGAGAAGGCATCGCTCGTCGAAACGCTAAAAGATAAAGAAAAATAATAAAATAAAGAATATAAAATGTGTGTACGTTTGTTTTTAATTAATTCCTTTAAGAACAAATATTTTCGTTATTTTTTTCCTTCCTTTCTTTCTCATTTTTTCTGCCTTGCTGCTCATTGATGTGTGTATGATCGGCTTTGACTTTTGTACACATTTTATTCTCGAAAAGTCTTTCTTTGCTTTTTTCTCTGTGCCTTCAACAAAAGTCATACATGTCGTCGTCGTCGTTCAGCTGCTCAGTGCCCTGGCAGGTAATTGAAAGTTAAAGTAATTTTAATTCGTTGAGTCATTGAAACTCATTGCTGTACGACGAACGGCGAACCGAGATGAAAATCATGTTATCTCCGTACCTTTCGCCTTGTGATTCTCACTTCGTCTTCTTCGTTTTCTTCGCTTTTCATAGAATATGTCTTTTTATTATTATTATCGGTTAAGACACTGATGCCTCCGCGCATATAAGCACCATTGTTCCCTCCTCGCGTCGTCTTCGTCTTCTATCATTATTTTATGTGTATTATCGTCGCTAGGCCATCGCCAGCATTGGAAATGTATCCGGTTACGAACAAAAAATGAGGTTTCGTTGATTTTTGTCGCGCTCGAAGTCACTCATGCTTAATAATGTTTGACATCAGTCACGTAGGGAATGGCAGAAAAAGCAGAAAAAAAGCACACAAAAAATGACAATCAACCAAATTTATGTCAATTTGGTTCTCGTGGCGTTTTGTGAATCTCTAAGCAGTTTGGATTTCATTTGATTGCTTTTTTTCATCAGTCAGATTTTCATGAAACGCCCTTGTTTTTTGGCTTTAAGTTGTCTGGCAACTCCCCCCATTAATATTGCAGACCGTGTGAAACTTTTTGCAATTCGCACGTCCTTCGAGCTTTCTTACAATCACTCACACATAAAATATAAGATATATAAAATTCCAATAACTAAAATTCTTCTAGTATAATCAAAATTCTTTAAAAATTATCTGACATTCTTTTTTAAAAGTAAACCTTATCTTTTGTTTGACTTTGTGTCTCTGCTTGGGATGCGGGAAATGTAAATAAAAAATATTTTTTTTTATTCTTCTGATTTTTGTTTGATATTTAATTTAAAAAAACATTTTCAAAAATAAAAAAAAAAATAAATAAAAAATGTTAAAATAATTTAAAAAAAAAATAATAAAAAATGTAGAAGAATATTTTAAAAAAAATATTGATCAATAAATTTAATTTTTAAAATTTATTTAATTTAATTGTTAAATTTTTAGAATTTAATTTTTAAATTGAACAATTTTTTTTTTCATTTAAAAATAAAATATTTTTTAAATAATTTTTATTTTTTTTTTAAATCAATTTCTAAATTTAAACGCATTTTTTTATTTAAAAAAAATAATTCCTTTAATAAAGGAATTGTTAAAATTTTTTTCAAAATTTTTATTTATTTTTTTTTTAATTTTGAAAAAAAAAATTAATTTTCCAAAATTTTTATTTATTTTTTTTTTAATTTTGGAAAATGTTTTAATTTTCCAAAATTTTTTAAAATTTTAAAAAAATATTTTTTTTAATAAATTTATTTCAAAAATATTTTTTAAATTTTAATTTATTTTTTTTTTTTAATTTTAAAAAAAATGTTTTAATTTTTTACAAATCATCAAGGAATAAAAAAAATGAAAAACTTACAATTCCCGCACTTTCTTGCGCGACTCTGTGGAATACACTGCTGATTATTTTGATCGAATCGGTGTGTTTTTTTGTTTAATTTACTACCGACCAACTCAAATTTAGCTGCATTTTTCGCTGTGTTCGCTTTCGCATCGCAGCCCATACCTCGCTTACACTTTGTGATAATATGTAATTATCATGAGATTCCAAACAAAAATACACAACGCGGCAAACCGAGCAACAACAACTGCAAATAATACGAAAAAAAATGCATTTCATTTGAACTAGGTAGCCTTTTAAATTTTTTCAATTATCTCGTGTTCTCTGGTGATTCTTTTGTAGTTATGTTAACAACGTAGAATAATATATTCCATGCCATGCCAGCAACACAACACACAGAGCAACACAACATTCATAAATTAATCGACTATTCTTTTGTATTATTTTTATGATTTTGTTAATAATAATAAAAAAGGAACGAAAAAAAAAATGTTGATACATTCATGGGCGGATTTACTTCATTTTTTTGTTCTCTCTTCACCCGTCGCTCGTCTCATGATGATGTCTGGCTTTGCTCATATATTTGTATGACAAGGCCTTTTTGTTTTAAAAGTATCGAACTTTTGAGGCTTACTAAATTTTTAATAATACAACGCGAGTTTACAAAAATGGGCGTCACATAAAATTCTTTCAAAAATACTTTTTTCTTGAAATTAACGAACAAGTTAAAATTACAAAAAAAAGTCGCGCTTTGATTACCTTTCATAACCATCAAACATCATCATGTACCTTAAATGCTCACAAACTTACATGACTCTAAAAAATTATTAATAATAATGATTTGTTCTTCTCCCTTTTTTTTCTTGCTTCATTTATTTTACACATTCTTCAAGTAAATATGAGAGGAGTGCAAAAGTCGTGAATCATTTTTTTTTCTTCTTCGCCTTCGTCTTCTTAAGAATTAGTAATTAAAATCCATTACGAAGCAGTAATTAATCATCAACTCTTTTTTTTCGTTTTATTTCATTCTAGGATCGTCATATTAAGAAGCATGGTGATGGCGAGCCTGTCGTTGACCCGTCGCAAGACTACATCCTGCTGGCTGGTTATGGCAATACCACTCACACCGTTTTCCGCTTCAAGAGGAAACTCGACACATGTGACTCGAGTCATGACATTCCAATAACGGTAAGTTTTTGATAATAATAATTATTTTTCCGCAAAAAAATACTTTTGAGCTCTTTTATGGAGGACAGGGATTAAAAATTACAAAAAATTAAAATTTATTTACACAAACTTTTGATATGTGAAAAACAAAATGTTCTTGTATAATGATAAAAATTATTATTTATAATTAAAAAAAAATAATAATAATTTTTTTTTCTTCAAATATTTTGTATTTTTAAAATTATTTTAATTAAATTATTAATGAATTTAATTTAATTTAATATTTTTTTTTAATTTTTTTAAAAATTATTTTAAATTCAATCTTCTAATATGGTTGAAAATTTTTCTGAAAAATTTTAAAAAAAAATTTCACATTAAAAAATTTTTTTTAAAAAAATTTTTTCATTAAAAAATTTAAAAAAAAAAATAATTTAATAAAATGATAAATTATAAAAAATGACAAAAATTTATAAAATATTTTTTTTATTTTGATTTTTAGTTTCAAATATAAATTTGACTAAAAAAATAATATAAATAAAATTGGAAACGTTGAAAAAAAATTTTTTTCAATTTTTAATAAATTTCACATTAAAAAATCTTTTAAATTAAAAAAAAAAATTCTTAAATACGAAATTAATGAAAAATAAATTTAATAATGATAAATATAAATAAAAAAAATATTATCTTAATTTTGTACAATTTTTTGATAAATTTTGCTTAAAAAATTAAAAATAATTTTGATAATTTTTTGAAATAAAGAAATGTGAAATTCTTGCGATTTTCAATATTTTTAAGAACTTGAATAGAAAGTTAAAATTTTTTTTTTGATATAACAAATCATTAAATTTTCTAAAGATTTTTTCCTCTAATTAATACATTTAAAAAATAGTAAAAAAAATTTTTTTGGTTAAAATTTAGTTAAAACTCCCAAAATATATCATAAAACTTAATTTTAAATTATTAAGGATTTTATCTAAATTTTTTAAAATTATTATTATTTTTTATTTATAAATTTTCATTGATTTAAAAATATTTATTTAATTTCTTTTTTCGAATAATATTTTTAATATCCCTGACGGACAAGCAAAAACACAAAATAAAATGGAATTTGAATGAAGTCACCCATGAATACAAAGCAAAAAGAGAGTTATTACTGAAAAATATGAAAAAATGATGGAAAACGCACACAAGCAAACAAAGAAGATATTGCCTTTGCTTGTTGAGGACGATGATAAAAAAACTGGCTCAAATTACATTTTGCTTTTATCTCTTGAATCATCATCATCAACAACGTCGTCGTTGTCACAGAGCGAGAGAGGATATCTTTGTTCGGAACAAGCTGTGCATCGCTTTTTTTTTTGTGAAAAGTCATCCATCTTCCATCCATCGCCTCCATGTAAAGCTGTGTATGCATATCAAATATTTTCTCACACACACACAGCAGCACAGCAGCCAAGTAGCGCAAATTCACGTCAGTGATTTTAAAGAGGACACTTGCTTTGTGTCTGAATCAGATCTGACGACATACCTTACAAAAGATTATTATCAAATGCGTAAATACCTTATGAATAGCACATTTAAGTGGCACCTCTATGAATATATATGAAGTATTTTACTAATTCTGTGTGATGTATTGTTTTAACGTTCTTTGATCTTTTTCTCCTCGGCGCTTTGTGTGTGACGGAGGGGCCCTTGATGCTGCTGCTGCATGGCCCATAAATAGGGGATTTTTCAATTATGCACTGTTTTCATTATGCATTCCTTAACACTTTCGTGAAATACTGCAGTCGCAGCAGAAGCAAAAAAAAAGTTGTAATTACGAACAAGTACCTGTTCTCGAAATTTTTCTTCCTTCTTTTGATGTGACGAGGCAAATAGTAAGATGAGGATGAAAAAAATTATGTAACAAATAAGCTTTTAAAGTCGAGAGCGTTGACGAACATTGACACAAAAAAAAACGAGATGAAACACTTGTACCCTTGTGTATGCATGTTTTGTCGCTTTTGCATGTACTTTGTTCAACTTTTATTCATTACAAATTATTTTTTGTACTGAAACACACAGACAAACGCGTTCCCAAAGTGGAATTGCAGTTTTTTGATGTTTTTGCAAATTGCGAATGAAAAAAGTCATTGTACCGACAGATCAAAAGGGAGAAAAAAATAACGAGTGACGACTGAAAATTACTTTATTGGCGTCTATTTTGCACTCGTTTAATTTAATTAAAATTTGTTTGTAATTAATTGTAACCAAAAATGAGGGATTATTTTTTGCCAATGCTTTCTTGCTGCATCGACCGTGCCATTTTTGTACTTTAATTCACACAGTGGTTGGAAAAACAAAACAGAGACGAAGCAAAACAGAGGAAACAAAAACTTTAGGCCACAAAACAATACAATAAATAAACAAATAACACGAAACAATGGGGAGGAAAGTTGCTTGAAATTTATCTGAAAGCGTGTTCCTCTGTTCAAGCTTAATGGACGTCGTCGTCGTCGTTGGCAGCAGTAGCAGCAGAGAGTGACGACTAAAAGACCCTGTTGTGTTTAAAGCATGAATGTGCGTGAAATTATTTATAAAAAAAAAGTTTTTATCGGGTTTACACTGATTCAAAAAAGATACGATTGTTCTACTTTTACACTCAAACTCAACTCGAGCAGAATGTAAAATAATGTAGATTGTTGGAATAGAAGAGAATAGAGACATAAAGTCAATGGCGCCTTTGACAATGTTTTTTCGTTTGATCGTTTCAAAAAAAAATCTCTCTTTTATTCCTTTTGAAATGCGCTCAAATCCGATGTCCTTCAAAAAAGCTTCAAAAAAAGTTGTTTGTACAGTAGTTGTAATTATTTTAATTGCTCTTCCATGTTTTTCACTGTTTTTAATTTTTTTTTTGTATTTTCAGAACAACACCATGAAAATCCTGTTCATGTATCATAATCTTAAGCCGCAGCGAGGCTCCATCACACCGGGGAGCCTTCCCTCACCTTCGGAGGCCTTCAAACATGTGATTCCCGTATTTCTTACGCAACGATCTATCAACTCGTCGACAATTCGGAACCAAAAGCATCTCGAGTTCATGGATTTGAAGAACGAAGACGCTCAGTTGCCGTATCTGGATGAGACAGTACATTGGTGTAAAATGTTCAAGCTGTCACAATTTTCAAAGAAAAATCATATTGTTCGGGTATGTTTTGTGTTATGTCGTATTTTCCACTCTTCACAGTATTTTTCTCTTACATAGTTGTTGTTGTTGTTTATTATTGTTGCTAAACTGTAGTTGACAAGAACGACGTTAAATTATTATTTTATATACCTAACATGTTTGTTTTTCCTCTTTTTCCTCTCACATCTCACACACACAGTACGAGCCAGTTTTTGATTCCCCTTCCAGTAAAATGTATCTGAACCACATTCTTCTTTACGAGTGTCATGGTTCCTCGCCGGAAATGGAAATAATGTCTCGTGAATATGGGAAAATGTGTCCGCAACCGAGTGTGGCTAGGCCATTTGGATGCAATAACATCGTTGCAACATGGGTGCGCGGCTCCGACGTAAGTACCCAACTGCCTATTCAATTCGCAAAATAAATAAATAATAACGAAAATTTAATTTATAGGGTTTTGCATTTCCTGAAGCTGCCGGTTATCCATTAGACTCGAATCATGCTCGATTCTACCTGATGGTGACACAATACGCAAATCTAATGAGCGATTTTAGTGCGTTGCATAACGACGGTATGGTTGACAATTCAGGGCTTCGCATTTATTACACGCCCAAATTGCGACAACACGATGCTGGTGTGCTCTCCATTGGCATGCAACCCAATTGGCGACATATTATCCCGCCAGGACAGGATTCAGTTGTGTCGGAGGGTCACTGTGTTGAAGAATGCACAAAACGAGCGTTTCCGAAGCAAGGCATCAATATTTTTGCTACCATGATGCGCACACATTTGATCGGGAAACAAGTGAAATTGAGACATGTAAGTTTTTTTTATTAAAAAATTTTTTTTTGAAACTTACCTTTTAATTTTTTTTTTAGATTCGTGGGCGTGAAGAACTTCTTCCGATTGCGTCGGATGCAAACACAGACTCACGTTATCAAGAATTCCGTTTGTTGGAGAATCCCATAAAATCCTATCCCGGCGATCGGTTGATCGCGGAGTGCATTTATGATACGACACGACGTTCGACATTGACGCTCGGAGGAGTGTCGACACGCGAGGAAACGTGCCTCGTGTTTACCATGTACTATCCGAGACAGAAGGAATTGTCGACATGTCATTCACTTCCAAGTCTACCGACAGTTTTGCATTCCTTGGGGATTGAGGAGTTGGCTGTGTAAGTAGAAATTTTTTTCTTTGTGGCGAATGAATTTTATATTTTCATTTTTTTTTGTCCCATTTGAATTTTCATTTAATTTTTGGGGGAATTTTTTTTTAATTAATTTAAAAAAAAAAATAATCAATTAATTATAATTAAATAATTTAATTTTATATAATTAATTAATTTTAAATTATAAAATGGACCTCCCATACAAATGATACCTCTTATTATAGATCCTTTATATTTAGTCAATGAGGGGTTTGTTATTCGGTTTACAACGCCTTTCCCTTTTTTACTTATTTTGCTTCATTTAGGTCCCATTTGTGGAATCGAAAAATGCACAAAAAATTTTTTTTCAAAATTATTTAAAAAATTTTTAAAATTATTTAAAAAATTTAAAAAACCTCTTAACCCAAGGCGGTCAAAAAATTTTCTTTCATTTTTTTAGTTTTTAGAAAAAATTATAATTAATTATATATAAAAAAATAATTATAATTTTATAATTAATAAATAATAATTTTCAAAAAAACATATAATAATTAATTGAAAACTTTAAAAAAAAATTAATTATTATAAAAAAATTTTTTAATTTTCAACTTAAAATTTAAATAAAAAAAATAGGGCCTTGTGTTAACAAAGTCGAAAAAATTTTTATTTGAAAACAAAAATTAATTATTTTTTTTTCAGTATTCATAATGATAAAAAACTAAAAAATCATTATTTTAAAAAATTTTAAACGGAAAATGTCAAAAATGTTCAAATTTTATATTTATTTAATTTTTTCCCCATTTTTATTTATTTATTTATTTTTTTAATATATTTTTTTTTGAAATACTTTTTTTTTTTATTTAAAAAATAAATAAATAAAAAATTAGAGAAAAAATCTTTGACAAAAAAATGAAAATATATTTTTTTTTCTTTAATAAATTTGAAGAAATTAATTTTAATATTTTTTTTAAATTTTTTTTAGCGGATCAAATCCCGTCCAAATCGCTCTCCCGCAAAAGCTAGCTGGCATGTCGTTAGAAACGCGACTTACAACTTACGATTGGGACACGAATTTCGAAATGTTCCAACGTGTCACGCGAATGGGATCATTTAAGCCCATGTGTATGAATGCCAAGGGCGCAGAGTTACCGGTAAGTTATACATTTAATTTTTTTTAATGACAAAAAATTTTAAATTTTATTTTTTCTTTAATTTTCAGGGCACCCGTGAACTCGAAAGTTTTAGTCCAAACATCTCGAAAACATGGCGACTCCCGCCAACATGTAGTTTTAAGTACTATGGCAGCAATAATAAAATCCACAGTATGTATAATAATCGCAATAGATACGTGACAGAGCCAGAAAGTAATCTGGATGCCACGAGTTTTATGAATGAAGAGTCTGATATATTAGCGGCGGAGGATGAAGGTAATGATATCATCCAGATCGCTGCACGAAGCAAAACATCGCGTAGTTTTGATGCCACATTAACAAATAACTGTGTTAGATTAACTTTTAATAATAGCAACTTAGTCTTAGCAATGATTGTTAGCATTTTCTATTATTACATTGTTACGAGGCGACGAATTTTGTGCTGAGCCATTGGCGTCAATGTCGTCCCAAAAACCACCAGTTATTATTATTATCTTTATTATCATTGAGAGATGGATTAAAAAAAAACAATACAGTGTTATTAGGAATTAATGAAATAAATGTAAATAGTCATAAAATTAATATAAAAACAGAATCCTAGTCAAAAAATATTATATTATTATTATTATTATATACACGAGAAAGTTTTAGAAGAAAAAGAATTGACATTTAGATGATAATGAATAAAATAAAAATATATGTAGACTTGTAGCGAATAGCAAAAGGATAAAACATAGCATTAATAGAAAAAAAGACTTGAAAAAACTCTATAAGAAAAGAACAATTTCCAATAAATAAGCAAGAGTAGAGCGGTTTCGTAAAACATAAAAATATCAATCATGCAAGTAATATTTAAAAAAAAAAATACAAAAAATAATCACATAAAAAAAAGTAGAAATAATCAAAAATGATATACCAAGAAATAAATAATGTTGTGGTAGATAAAAGGAGCTTTTCATCAATGAACTGTGTTCTCATCAAAAAAATAATAAATATTTTAAAAACGAATTGTTATTAACTCTAACAGTTGTATATTAGCATAAAACACATAAAAAAGAGTAAATAATTAAAAAAAATACTCAAAGTCCCTAAAAAATATTTTTTAAAAAATCAATAACAGGCCAGTCGATTTTTTAAAACATTTATTATTATTTAATATTATTATTTTACCAAAAATAATAATAATAAATAATAATAAACTTTAAAAAATCGAAGAGAAAAAAACCTTTTAGTAAATCGTCGTGTTAGATTCTATCCCTTTTTGACAATCAAATCGAATTCTTTCAAGAACTCCTGTTATTTATTATTAAAATGTCCTAAATAAAATATATTCCTAACATATATATTGACGTTAAAAGAAAAAAAAATCGAATACGTAGAAAAAACACACACGGATGATGCTTTAAAACTCTCGCGTGCGTCGAATCGTTAGATGATCACTTACACCCAGAGGTTGTTTTTTTAACAAACATATATAATATAGAAGAAAAATACGAATATTATAATACCCATTGCTACATACATTTGAATAGAAAAGTCTTTTATTGGGTCGTTTATGTAAATTTTCGATATTTGATAAAAAAAACGTCAGTCGATAAATGGATTCAATCAATTTTGTTTTTTATTCTGCATTCATACATTATGTTTGTTTACTCATATTTGTGGTAAAAAAAATTTAAAATATTAATATTCTTTTTTTTTGTAAAATTATATATTTATATATATTTTACATTAATAATAATAATATTACATAAAAAAACATAACTTTTTATTAATTAAAATATTCATAAAAAATTATTGATTTTTTTAATATCATTAATCGACTGATAATTAATTGAGAAAATTAACATAAAAACCCAATTTTATCCCTTATGATTTTTGTATGTTATTTATTTCTTAAAAACATCTTATATCATACATAAAAATATATAGTTTTGTATAAAGAAACGAATTTCCTTGAACGATAACGTAATGAAGAAAACTGTACAATACACTTTAAAAATCTTTATCTTTAGATGGAGAAAAAAAATATTCCAAGATTCAAAAGAAGAAGAAAAAAGTAACACTCAAAGCAATAATAATCACAGAAAACATATATAAAAAAAAACATATTTTCTTAGCTTTATTATTATCATCGTAAAATATATCATTGTGTTGATGTTAATTGTTCTAAAATAATGAGAAAAGTAAAAAAAATCTAGACATGACAGAAAAAAATAATAAATGTACTGTAGTCGTTAATACATATATAGTAGTAGCTTTTATGAGATACACCCGTATATACGATGCATTATTTTTAGGTTTTATCACCAATTTAAACAAATTTTTTTTTTCGTACCACGAATCCATCATTTTTTAAGGATATAAACAATATACGATTCTGTCATAAAAAATGTTGATTCTTTTATAACTTTTTAGAAAAAAAAAACGTACTCCAGTACATACAAGATCATCGTAGTTATCTTTCTCGATCCATACAGACTGTAGAATCAAAAAAAAAAAAGTAATAATAATATAAAACACACTCCTCCAACATATACTTGTAATATATTTTGTACAAACATTATTATTATTAATATTATTATATACAAAAAACATACATAGAAATATGTAATGGAGAATAAGTTATAATAAAAAAAATATATATATAAAAGAATGCAAAGCCAGAAACGTCAGTATAAGGTTAATGATAAGCTGCTAATATATATATATATATATACAGTAAAGTTTTTTAGATCTTACCAAAACTGGAAAAATAAAACCCTAAGTAGTAGAAAGAAAAAGAAAAAAATAAAAATTGAATTTAAAACCGAAAATTATGGCTTATTATATCGTTTTCGAAGTAGTAATAATTTATTGACACCTCCCATCCAAATAAGGTAAGTTATTCCATAAGTCATCATTTTTTACTTATTTTACTTTTTTGACCATTTTCGTCATAAATAATTCCGTTAATTATTAGTAGCTTTGTATTAATATAAATATCCGACAACACAATTTCCTGTTCATTCAGTCTTCGTTGTTCATGTTTTAATTTTTCGTATATATATTTTTTTTTTGTGCGAGGTAATTTATTTAATTAACGTTTATCATGCAATTATGATGGTTTTTAAGTGATGACTCAATACGGTGATAACACAAGTGACGTTTGGATTATGGATGTTATTCGTTGTAGGAGGCATTTTTATGATGTCTGTGTTCATGTTTATGTTTAACATGTGTACATTTGTACAGTTTGTGTTTTTTTTTATATGGGGGGAATTGTCTACCTGCGGTTCCTTGATAACAGTGTTGATCATTGACAGGGACGGATTTGTTTTTATCCTTGAAATTTTAATTTGAAAATTATTTTTTAAATAAAAATATTTGATAATTTTTTCATGACATTTGATATTTTCAATTAAGTTTTTGTTTATATTAAGACCTTATTTTAAAATTTTATTTAAAATATAATTTGGCAGATAAACACGAATTCCGTCTCTGTAATTAAGGCATCGCTGTAGATTAAATTTAAAAGTAAAGTGCCGCTTTGTACTTTTCATACAATTATTTAAAAATGAAAAGCTTCGCCTTACTTTTACAATAAAAGTGCTTACATTATTTTATTTGAATGTAAGCAATTAGAAAATCGTTAAATTTTATAAGTAAATAAAATATTTAATTTTTTATCATTATTTTTGTCAAATCTTGCTCCAAATGGATAAAAATTTGTCAGAAGGCTCTAATTTATCATTTTTAATCATTTTGCAACTCAAAACTGCTAAAAAATTGAAACTGAAAAAAAATTTTTTCTTTGACACAGTTTTGTTTTGAAAACTAAATCAAGAGCAAAAAAACTGTGTCAAAGCGATTTTTGTCAAATCTTGCTCCAAATGGATAAAAATTTGTCAAAGTGGCTCTAATTTATCATTTTTAATCATTTTATAACTCAAAATTGCCAAAAAATTGAAACTGAAAAAAATTTTTTTCTTTGACACAGTTTTGTTTTGAAAACTAAATCAAGAGCAAAAAAACTGTGTCAAAAACTGTGTCAAAGCAATTTTTGTCAAATTTTGTTTCAAATGGATAAAAATTTGTCAGAGGGCTCTAATTTATCATTTTTAATCATTTTATAACTCAAAACTGCCAAAAATTTGAAACTGAAAAAAAATTTTTTCTTTGACACAGTTTTGTTTTGAAAACTAAATCAAGAGCAAAAAAACTGTGTCAAAGCGATTTTTGTCAAATCTTGCTCCAAATGGATAAAAATTTGTCAGAGTGGCTCTAATTTATCATTTTATAACTCAAAACTGCCAAAAAATTGAAACTGAAAAAAATTTTTTTCTTTGACACAGTTTTGTTTTGAAAACTAAATCAAGAGCAAAAAAACTGTGTCAAAAACTGTGTCAAAGCACTTTTTGTGAAATTTTGTTTCAAATGGATAAAAGTTTGTCAGAGGGCTCTAATTTATCATTTTTAATCATTTTACAACTCAAAACTGCTAAAAAATTGAAACTGAAAAAACATTTTTTCTTTGACACAGTTTTGTTTTGAAAACTAAATCAAGAGCAAAAAAACTGTGTCAAAAACTGTGTCAAAGCAATTTTTGTCAAATTTTGTTTCAAATGGATAAAAATTTGTCAGAGGGCTCTAATTTATCATTTTTAATCATTTTATAACTCAAAACTGCCAAAAATTTGAAACTGAAAAAAAAAATTTTCTTTGACACAGTTTTGTTTTGAAAACTAAATCAAGAGCAAAAAAACTGTGTCAAAAACTGTGTCAAAGCAATTTTTGTCAAATTTTGTTCCAAATGGATGAAAATTTGTCAGAGGGCTCTAATTTATCATTTTTAATCATTTTCTAACTCAAAACTGCCAAAAAATTGAAACTGAAATTTTTTTTTCTTTGACACAGTTTGTTTTGAAAACTAAATCAAGAGCAAAAAAACTGTGTCAAAGCAATTTTTGTCAAATTTTGTTTCAAATGGATAAAAATTTGTCAGAGGGCTCTAATTTATCATTTTTAATCATTTTACAACTCAAAACTGCTAAAAAATTGAAACTGAAAAAAAATTTTTTCTTTGACACAGTTTTGTTTTGAAAACTAAATCAAGAGCAAAAAAACTGTGTCAAAAACTGTGTCAAAGCAATTTTTGTCAAATTTTGTTCCAAATGGATGAAAATTTGTCAGAGGGCTCTAATTTATCATTTTTAATCATTTTGCAACTCAAAACTTGCCAAAAAATTGAAATTGAAAAAATTTTTTTTGATGATTTTTAAGCTTGAAATTAATAAAAAAGTACGAAAAACTTCTTTGTCAAAAATTAAAAATTTGAAAAATATATTTGTTAGCAATTTTATTCAATGAAAATCATGCAATGAGTCATATGTAATTTTTAAAAGTTTAATAAAAAATTAAAAAAAAAAAAATACAATTAACGGTAACTTTTTTCAAAAATATCTTGCAACGTTGCTGCACAAACGCAATATTGTTGCAAATCTCACCCTCCTGCATTCGTTGAACAAAATATTCGCAACAGGTAGTTTCATGGAAAAATAATAAAAATGTAATTTGAAATTCGAAATCAATATTATGACATTTTATCGAATATTTTTAAGCAGTGATCCGTATTTGATTCGATTTCCACGTGATTTTTCTTTACATTTCATGTCTGCAATGTCATTATTTCATTTTTATTGTTAAAAAAAAGGTATTAAAATATTTATACTCACACACAAACATTTTAATTGCTTCTCCCATTAAACATAGTTTAACAATGGAAAATGGTGCGCCGCGTGTCATGCCAGCCAAGTCAACATATTTTCTTGTCCACAAAATTGATTTATGTAATATTTTGCATGCATATGGTACAGAGCGCGCGAGGCATACACGACTGTGTCATAATTTACAACTCGCTTCTCTCGCTTCGCGGCGGCGTGCAAT
Source organism: Culicoides brevitarsis (assembly GCF_036172545.1). Lineage (NCBI taxonomy): Eukaryota > Metazoa > Arthropoda > Insecta > Diptera > Ceratopogonidae > Culicoides > Culicoides brevitarsis. The sequence goes on from NC_087085.1 coordinate 8,906,109, forward strand.
GTTGACCGTGTGCTGTTGTTGTTGTTGCGTTTGTAATTTAAAACGTGTGCAATAACCAATTATTAATGATCTATTACGGGTTACTATCTCAAAGTGTAATAAAACAAATTATTTATATGACACCACACGATCTGAATTAAAATATTGCATCCACCATTTTATTGAATTATGGCAGCAAAAAATTGCGCTTATTTTTCGAACGACGACAGCGACAACGGATGCTCTTACGCTGATTTATCGCGCCATCGGGATTCCAAAATGGTTCCTTGATGCGAATTGTTTTGTTCGCCGAATCTTATTAAAAATGGGTAAGTTGCATTTATTTCGACGGGCGGTAATTTAATTAACATCACACTTTACTAAATTTCCATCATGATTTTCTAATTTATGATTGCATTTCGCCGCTCTTCCCCCTTTTATTCGATATTTATGTTATAATAATAATAATTGCAAAGGAGCTGATGTTTTGCATTAAATTACTTAATTTTCGTGAATTTAAAAAGGGGTTGAGCGGAAAAGCTTTAAATTAGATTTTTTTGTAGTGTTTTCGTCCCACGACAACGCGGATGACACGTGTTTTGCGAAAGATTTGTTGAATTCGCCAACTAACGAAAAAATATGAAGTTACAAGGCCCGCGTGGAATCTCAAGAGTGTCATTTGTAGCAACACATCAATATGTAGTTGTTTGATGGGACGAGAAAAAGTGTCGTGTGCGTTCACATCAATTACATAATTTGATAGTAAAAAACACTTTTCACACCCTTGTCTTCGTATATCAGCAACATCGCCGCCGCCGTGCCATCGACATCATTACGCATATAATTTGTGTCTTCAAAGGGATCTTTATTCATGTCATTATTGTACATTTACATGCGTATCTCTCATGGCATTTACCGGGAAATTCTTTTATCGTGTATATGTTTGAACGACAACATTGACGACAACACGTTTGAGGAAAAAAAAAGTTTTTTTTTTGTAAATGTCAGGAAAAGTAAAACATTCACTCACAAACATACACGTCACATGAGGAGACACACCCAAATGTGTCTGATCCCACAATTTATGACACATTTATGCCTTCAAGGGCCCAACTTTTGACAAAAAAAAAGAAATGAAGGTTTTAGACGTTCTCGAGAGGAAATTGGAGCTGCGATGGCAACAGGTTGTCTGTCAGATCGAATATGAGGTAAGTCTTATTAAAATTTACGAATTTCAGTTTTGAAACGATGCAGTTTTTGAGGTAATTATGAAACAGTACCTTTTTTAGTTGTACCTTCCAAATTTTTAATTTAAATTATATTTCAGTTAATATTAGAATAAGACATCATAAAATAAGATGACAATGGATCAAAACTATTGTAACTCAAAAAAAAGTACGAATCCAAGAGCATAAGAAGATTCTGTGTAGAAAAAAATATTTTTGGTCGAGTTGAAGTAAAATTTGGATTACAAAGACAAATTCAAATTGAAATATGTTATGCAAAATACAAGGACGAACGTTCTAAAGAATGGCTAAAACGACGCACATGGAGTGAATTGCTGAGGTTAAAAGTTCAGAATTTTAGAGAAAACCATTAACTTCTAATAATTCTTGATCTATTTTATCCAATGAGGAGTTCAACATTTATTCAAATTACATCTTTTCCTTACATCACGTTTTGATACTTTAAGAGCTCATATCAGGCTATGTCATAAAAGAGGAAGAGGCTGTTAATAGTAAATCAAAAGATTTTACATGGGACATTTAAAAGCGTCGCAAATTGACGTTCAATTAATTCATGAAGATCAGAATTTTACTCAAATAACAAAGTTTTCTGTTTAGGTAATCGAAAACAACAAATAATTTTTAATTTTTACGAAATACGGGTTCATATCTTATAAAGGCGAAAATGCGCTCACATTACAAACAAAATATTTCTGTAGGCGAGTCCCTTAATTTTTTGATGAAAAAAGAAATATGTGACTTCTGTCCCAATAACTTAACACCCCGAGGGTACTTTTTGCTCCTCTTTTTTCATGTCGAGACATTAATATTTACTTATCATCACTTTCATTATTGACTCTTTCATGTCGTACAAGCAAGTCCCGAATCTGTCTCTAACCCCATATTCTGTTGTCTAACTGGTCATCATTAAGTTTCATTTTAGACATTCCTTTTCCTTATCATTTCTTCGCAGTATAGAAATTCTCGTTCACATATATTAAAATAAACACCAAGGGAATCCCGCATTACGAGGAACTTTTTTGGACAACATTAGTGAATTTATGTGTTCCAAGAAACGGTCATCATTCGTTGGTTGGATAGTGAAAGCAGCAGGACGAATTGATTATATAATGTTCGCTCTGACATATTTAACAAATCCCCAAAAGTGTCTTTTATTGCATAATTAATATTTTCTGTAAAACAAATTTATTACAAGTCTCATCATCCTCCGCTTCCTTTCGTTCACAACAGGCACACACACATTAATGACATGGCATGATCAGTGAACGTAAATGAAACTTTTCATATGTTCCGATTTCTTGTCCATAAAGTAAACATCGTTGTGTATTAAATATAGGAACAACATCTCCTTGGGGTCTTATGTGCTTTTCCGTTTACAAAACTATCTTTATTAGGTACACAAAAAGGAGGATTTTCCCATATTTTAGTACCAAACTCTCCATTTATTGGATTGAATCCTGTGCATATGTGTAGAATAGTGCTTTTTGTTGTTTCATTTTACTGAGTGCGAGACGAAAGTTTTATGACAATCACACACGGTTCCGTGTTTGGACAAGGATTTAATCATCATCCTGACACGTGATAGAGAAGTGTAATGAGTCAATACACAGAAATTCCTATTTTATTATGTCTCAAATTAGATTTTCATGTAAGATAATACCGGGTGATTATAACAAACGGTACACGCATGGTATAAGGGAGTTTGGAGGTAGTCAGCAACCTTTTCAATGAAAAGGTAATTACGTCCTTCAAATATCGTTCAGTGGTTGGAAAAGCGTTGATTGAATTAAGATGAAATACTTTTTTTTCCCGACAATTGTTTCGCAATTATTGCGACAATATAAAAAGGACATTTTCCTGCTTTTCCGCTTCAGTTTTGCAAGGGGAGCTGTTCGCATATATATTAATCATTGAAATGCCGAAGAAAAAGATATCAAATGAGGATTTTGCGGATATTTACAATATTGCCAGAAAAATCGATCGCGTTCTTGGCGTTCTGTTGTTCAAAGAAGATGGCGTTTCCCGTACCTGGCAAGAGAATATCTTTCTTTTGACATTGCCAACGAACGTTGCTTTGCTGACAATTTTTGCCATAACAACTCTCGTTACCGCCAAATTTAGTCTCTTGTCGATTTTGATGTGTAGCTCGATAACAATTGTAATTGTCACGCATTACTTTGGCATTCAAGTGATTGTTCAACACAAAAAGGACATTCTCGGGTTCTATGAGTGGTGTCGCAAAATGTACAACATTGACAGTGCCTATCATTTGGTCCAGAAGAAACGCGCGTCGTTTCACGTCAAGTTTCATCACAAATGGACACGTCGCGGAGCCAAATGGTTAAGAATTTTACTGTACAGCGATGCTTTTGCGATTACTATTTTAATCTCGTTCGTTGGAAGTTTCTTACCTGATGATATTTATCCGGATTTTATGGCGCCCCTGCCTTATATTTTGCCCTTTAAGGATAACAAGACATGGAAAGCTTTCATAATCACAGTTTTATGTCAATACAAATGCGCTGTGGATCTTTGTAGCTTTTCGATTTTTGTCTTTGGCATGTTCTATATCGTGTCTTTTTCGATTTTGACACATTTGAATATCATCTATGATACGGTTCGAATGCTTGGATTGCAATTGAGACACGAATATGATAAAGATGCTGCTGAATCAACGGATGAAATGGACAAATTAAAGTATGACATGAGTGGATTGACGTTAACACTTCCCGAATGGAATAAAATTATCGTTGATCAGATTAACGACGTCAATTACATAACAACAGCATTCAGCAGGGTATTCAGCAACTTTTTTCTGAATTTGGAATTTTCGAGTTTTGGTGCTTTGTTTATCTTTGGCTTGGAATTTCTCGTTGTTCAGGAGCAATACATGTATGCCTTTGGAGTACTAACAATCGCCATGTTTCTCTTCACATTTTGCTTCATAAACGAGAAAATTTTGGAAAAAATGGCGGCAATTCAGCAAGCGCTTTATGACATCCCATGGTATTTTGTGCCGCCAAAAGATCGAAAATTTCTCGTCATGACTCTTTTGTGTGGGCGAATTCAAAAAGGATTAACAGCTGCGGGTCTTCACAGCCTCACGATCGAACGATATGGCAAAGTAGTGCAAGCTGCATACACAAATTGCGTCATACTGAAGGACTTACTGGAACCTCATTAAAAAGGCATTTGCAGTCCTTGACATTTTTATATTCGTTCCAGAAATTCACTAATTACTTCTTCTCTTCTATTTTTTTTTGCATTCATTGTAAACTCTGCAAATGAAAAAAATAATGCTTTCAATAATTACCGCGAAAAAATGCACAAAAAAAATATAAATACGGGAACTAAAACCTCATTCAAGGGAAATTTTACATGCGGGGAAAACTCATCTCGCTCGTGCTTTCTGTGTGAAAATTAAAACCGTTTTTGTGCAAATTAACTTTTAATTGTATTTCTTTAGGCACATCTCATATCCTGCTGTGTGAAGGATGGAGGGAAAAAAAGTGTTGAATCAGCTTAGAAAATTGTCTGCGTTGCGTACATTTTTCCTGTACAAAAGAGGCAAAAATAAAAAAATGGGAGGAATAAAAAGGAAGAAGAAAAAGAATGTATAGTTGGGAAAATATACGAGAGCTTAATGAAAATATATTGCTCAAAAATTTTTATAATATTCATCGTTAGCTTTTTTATTTTTTGTTGTTTTAAGGGACAGGGAAACTCGTCGAAAATGTCAAGAACAGAAATGAAAATAATTCTTCAAAAATTTCCTTAATTAATTACTTCACGATTTTTGTCTTTATATTACGCTTTGGACTTTATATTAAAAAAAAGTTTTTTAAACCAAAAAATTTTAGAAAATCTGAAGACCAATTTAACAAATTTTCTAAATTTATCGAAGTTGCTTAATTCAGCAGCTTTTTGAAAAGTAATTCAGCTTAAGTTTTATGATTTTTTAAAAGTTTGCTGAATACAATTTTTATTGACAACCTATATTTTGAAATGAAAAAGTTTTTTTTAGAATTTAAAAAAAATATTCAGCGAATTTTATTTATATTTTAAAACTGTTCAGCAATTTTTAATTTCCATTTAAAAAAAAAGTTGTTAACTAAAAAAATTTATTCAGCGAATTTCGTTTATTTTTTTACATATTCAGCAGCTTAAATTTTTTGTTTATAAAAAAAGTTGTCAATAAAAATTATATTCAGCAAAGCTTTAAAAACATATAAACCAAGCTGAATTGCTTTTAAAAGCTGCTGAATTAAACAAAATTCAAATTTATTAAAAATTTGTATTCAGCAAAATTTTTAAAATACTTCAACTTATTCAGCAACTTACTTTTTGGCTGCTGAATTGAAAAAAATTGCAAAAAAGAAACACTCTGTATCTTGTTTCCTCCTTGATTCCGGTTATGCGGCGTAGTATGATCGTGTCGCGTACATCAAATTTGAATATATTTTCTTGTGTATATTAAAAGACGGCTAATAAACGAGAAAAAAATAGAAGGAGAGGAATTTAGGTACCGTGTCTGTTCTTTTTTCCTCCAAACTTTAATTAAACGAAATTAAATACTCTTCCTGAATTAACGTTATAGACATGCTGGTACCAGATTCATCCTGTCGTCGTCTTCGTCGTCGTGAACAACAATTTTTTTCCGAAAGAAAATATAACATCATTCTTATGTAAATGCGTCATCTACCTTTCTTCTTGTGAGAAAATCCTCCGATATCTAAGCAAGGAAGGAGAAATAGAAGAAAAAGGGCAATCAAATCCAGAACAGAACCATACACTAAATAATCCCTATTTCCATTTCTTTTGTTCTTGACGATGTTTTCGCTCTGATACTTTTGTGAAATCTGCGAGAAAAAAAAAAGGGAAATAGGGACGAAGATAGAACTCTGCGTTAATTGCACTCCCTTTAAATAAATTAATATCAGTGACTTGATGAGGCGTCATTGTGTGAGTGTGCTTTGCATAATAATGATAAAAATGATAATGATTGTCATTATACTCTCTCTTCGCGCTTTTGTTCTTTACTTCCTTTAATGATGATGACTTTGCCCGTAAAATCCTCTCGTCGTGCCCGGCTGTAACTAAATTTAGACAATTATCTGAAAATTAAACAAAACAGATATCGGTTTGTACCTGCAAATGGGGAAAAACGCGAGCCAGTCAAGAAGCACATGATTGATTATTATTTATTTCATTACTATTATTGCGGTTTCGCTGCGATACTCAGATAAATGTCCCGCCGCCGCAAAATGATTAATGAGTTGGTTGTTGGTAAAACAATCGATAAGCTCGTTCGTCTCCTGAAGAAAAATATCAAAAAAAACGTCAATGGGATTGATTAAATCGTGTGTGAAAATGAGCAGTTGGATTTTTCGAGAGGCAATTACCAAAATGAAAAGGGTTAGTGTCGCTCTTAAGATCCATTAAAATGTCGCAGGTGCCTAAAAAGAAACCTTTCAAAGTTATTAATTATTTTTTCATTCATCATTCATTCCAAAAAACCAACTTTTTTTCCTCACGTGATCATCTACAAGTACCGTAAAGTAAATAATGTTACAAGAAAAAAGCTGTTGAAATTCAAATTGAACGAAAAATTAATAAAATTAAGAATAAGTTGACTCAAAATTCGTAAGTTCTCAGAATTTTTATATTTTTTTAATGTAAATATTTTAATTTTAATTTAAAATATTAAAATAAATAAATTAATTAATTAAATAATCAAAATAAAATAAAATAATATTTAAATTAAAATAAATAAATTTTAAAAAATAAAAAATTATTAAAAAATAAATTAATTAAAAAATAAATATTAATTTAATTAAAAAAAAAAAAAAAATAAATTTTAAAAAAATATTATTTATGAAAAATATATAAATTTTTTAAATAAAAATTTATGAAAATTAAAAAATTTAAAATTTTAAAATTTTCAGTTAAAAATTTTAAAATATTAAAACTTGAAACAAAAAATGTTAGAAGAACGAATTTTAACTTCTTTTTTGAACAAATTCTTAAATACTCTTAAAATTATCTACTTTACGGTAATTTGAAACAAAAAATTCACCTAATAGTTCATTACTCATTTTTTTTGTGTTCGACCAGAAAGCTCAGAGCCATGACAGTTTCATGTCCAAATAAATTACTATTTCAAATGTATCTCGCGCGCTAATATATTTAAATGCACCGCCTGCACACAGAATATTAATGATAGACTTGTCTAATGAGCAATTACAAGAAAATTTATCATGTGTGTTTTATCTGATAGGAAGAGCGAAAGAGAAATGTACTAATGGCACACAGACAAACCAAAATGAGTTACATGGAAATCATTAACGGAATAATTTTAGCGCAAGTATTCAAAGGAACCGCAGACAAAATTTAAATCCCTGTAGTCGGTTGGAGATTCGTGAATTTTGTGATTATAACGTTAAACTGGACTTACATCTCTTTTTGAGATCTAATTGAATTTGTTTCCCATTTCGGTCGATGATTCTTTTTTAGTGTTGTTGAACATTAAATCTAGTTTTTTTTTGTTCATGTGGATATGAATTTTCCCTCATATTTATCTAAGAGATGAATGTAACTTGATGGAGCGTCATGTTTCCTCGAAATGCAAAGGAATTGAACAACTTTTCTGCTCGTGTAACTTGTTTGATAAATTTTGATGGGGATTCTATTTATGGAGTAATGCAAAGGGTAGTTTACTTAAAATGATGCCAAATTTTATCTAAAAAAATTAAATAAAAAAAATTATTAAAAAAAATTTTCAGAAAAATAAATTCGGGGAGATCATTAATTGAAAATCATAAATTATTAAAAAAAATAAATAAATAAAAAAATAACGATTAAAATTAATAATTTATTTTGTTAGTTGAAAAATTAAAAAAGTCATAAATAAATTTTAATTAATTCAAATCAAGCTTTATTTCAAATATTAATTTTTTAAATCTAATTAATTTTTTTCTTGTTAATCAACTTCATGTTTTAAGATTTTTTTTTAATTTAATGAAAAATATTAAATAAAAAATCAAATAAATTTTGATAAAAAAAAATCAACTTAAAGCTTTTATATTTACCTTTTTAATATATTTTAATAATTAATAAAAAATTCTTATAAATTTAATTTTATTTAAAAAAATTAATTCCAACCATAGGCAAATTTTAAGTGAAAAAAATATTATTTAATTTTAATTTAATGTTTATAAAATTTATTTTTAAAAAAATTTAAAATTATTTGAATTGAAAATTTTTTAACAAAATAAAAACTATTATAAATTTAATTTATTTTTAAGAAATTAATATCAAACAAATTTGAGGCAGTTAAAAAAAAAAAATAAAAAAATATCATTAAATTAAGTAAAATAATTTTTAAAAAACTATATTAACCAAATTAATTAAGTCATTTAAAAAATATTATTTTAATTTTTCTTTAATTTGTTTTATTTTTTAAAATATTTATTTTAACTTCAAATTTGATCTGTTACGTTTTCAAAAAAAAAAAAAAAAAAAATGTCAGTTTTGAACACTTTTTGACTAATTTTGGTTAATTTCTACATGAAACCATGAAACTAAAAAAAATATACTTTTTTAAGTCAAACTACCCTGTAGTAATCCGGTCTGTTATCTCTCATATGGGATCTACCGATTTTGCTTCACTACACATCCACACAAACACAATGCATGAGCAATCATGTACTATATTGATTATATTTACTTTTGATGTTTCTCCTACATGCCATTGCCATACTTACCTCTGCCATTGTAACGTCGCTTATGCGCGCAGCAGAAATTCCATCAACAAGAATAAATGGATGTGTATTTTATTGATGGATGCACTTGAAATATCACAGGAAAAGCACGACGTCGATGATAAAAGAGGATTATTCACGACTATTTTTAAAATGTCCTCTGATGGCACCCGAATCACGTTGCGCGACGACAACGACGACGACATTGAACGAACTTTACAATTAAAGAAAAAAAAAATTGAGATAAATGTTGCATAACCCGCATTCATTGTTTCGACCGGAGGAGAAATGGTCGCCGAGTGTGGTATTTTGTCATTTTTAATTTGCCTTTAAATGTAAATAACCGCAAGAAAAGCAGCACTAATAAAAATGTTTTGTCTCGATCTAATCACTAATTGACGACGCACTTAAATTAAATTGCCTTGAAAATGTGCGGGCCCATTGTCTTTTTTTTTGTTGTTGTTGTTGTTTCAACATTTCAGTCAACATTCATTAAGATATCAATTCGTCAAATAATAATGCATGCAGTCAGTTTACCAGTTTTTAATAATAATAGGCAATAATTTTATCATGAGAATGTGGGGTGAATATTAAAAACTCGGAGCAATTTAAGTGAAGCGAATCTAGAAAAGAAACGAAAAATTATGTAAATTAAATGATGAAATCCACACGAAAGATGTTTGATGGTAGTTACAACAATTGAAGATTTTCCCGGGCACACAAAGACAATCAAATCTGCTCGTGTTCTCTTTACTTTTATTTCATTAAAAGCATTAAAATGTGTTTCCTCTCGGCACTATCACTTCGGAATTCAATTTGATTGTGGAGGCAAAGCCATTAGTTTGGGCAATTTAATTTGCATAACAGCAGTAATTGAGGATTTTTCTTCGAAATCTAAAGTAATGGACATTTTATGGAAAATCCAGGCCATTTGCTGATGCTGAGAGATTAGTTTCCCATATCCTGCGTTCATCTGCGATTTTTTTTTCTCGTTCGATGAATAGATCAATATGCAAAGTGTGTACTTGCGTGTAAATGACCAAAATTGAATTGAATGGAGATTTTTTTCACGCTTTTGGTTGAAAAGTGAAGAGTCTCCATGTGAAATGGTGAAGTATTTGTATCAAGCCTTTTACGCTGAAGCCAATGAAAAGTCCCGCAGCGCCGCCAATGCTGATCAAAAGATCCGTAAATGTGAATAATTGTTGTCGTGAGTAACGGATTTGAGGGTATTTCTTTGCAATTACGAGACCGCCTAAAGTAAAAAAAAAAATTTATAAAAAATTAATATTTTATTCTAAAAAATTAAAAAAAAAATAAACTATATGAAAATGAAAAATTTTGAAATACTAAAGAATTTAGAGAACAAGTTAATTAGGTTAAAAATTTAATTTAATTTATTTTTTTTTCTTAAATATTTTAATTTTTATTAAATTATTTTATTTTATTTATTTATTATTTTTTTTGAAATATGTATTAATTTTATTTTATATTTTTTTGAAATTCATTTATATTAAATTTTTTTTTATTAAACATTAAAAATTTTTTTTTATTTAAAAATTTTTTAATTTAAAAAAAAAAATGTCCAAAATTTATCAAATTTAATATTTTGAAAATTTTTTTTTTTTTATTTTTTTTTTTTTTTATTAAAAAATTATTTATAAAAAATAAATTATTTATTTTTTTTTTTTTAATTAATTTTATTTTCACTTTTTTGAAAAAGATTTTTTTAAAATAAAAACGACTGAAATTATATTTTTCAAAGAATTAAATTTAATTTTTTACCAAAATAATTTTTTTTATTTTTTTTTCAAATAAGAGAACAAATTTGCAAAATTACCATAAAAAAATGTTAAAATTCACTTAAAAATAATTTTAAAAAATTTAACTTACCTAAACTTCCAATAATATCCGTAGCTCCTTGAAGTTTTTGAATTTTTTCAACTACAATAACGGCATCTTCGCAATTCGGCAAACAACCACATTCGATAAATTCAATACTCCTATTTGCGGTTTCTCTCCTAAATTCGATGAACATTTGCTCATGCGGAGCTGCACATACTTTCAAGTTCTTTCCAATTACAAACGCGTTTCGGTTTCTTCACAAAAACTCCCTTATTCGGTATGAAATGCGGAATGCAACCACATTTTTCCATCAGCAGCTTCCATCGACATTCCGCCAAACAAAGTCGCTTTGTGTAAACGGGAAAATGCTGCAAATTACTTTCGTTGTGAAAGCGACACTTGCGCTGAATGACCCACGTATTTTCCTGCAAATGCGGCTCGGCGAGCATTTCCGTGGAAAAAGTCTCAAACTCCAAGGTGTCTGGCGTCGTTCCCATGCTTTTCGCCACATTCATTACCTCGAACGGACTATGCAGGTAGATGGTAATTAGTTTTTGGAATCCATTAAAATTGTATGTCAAATGTCCGTCAAAGAGATTTCCGTATTTGACAATTTTAATGCGATCCACGTCGTAGTAATACCGTTCCATGTCCGGAAATTGGTTCGACAGGAGGAAACTGTGTGCGCGAAAATAAATTTTACGAATTTGACATTCTAAATAATTCAAATTCTGACGTGAATACGTACCTCGTTGACATGTTGGCAGAGACATAACTATTTGTCGTGTAGCAAATTCCGAATTCTGTCAAGGTACGAACGACTGAAATGGGCTCCAAATCGTTGATGTTTTTGATTTTTCTGTCGAAATTGTCTTCTTGACTCAAATCCTCGGTTAATTTTGCAATTATTTTCATGTACAGGTTGGGAGTTATCTTCAGTTGTTCCAATATTTCCTAAAAAAATATTTTTAAAATTAATTATTTTGATTTTTCTTAAAAAATTTTTATTTTAAAAATTAAAAATAAAATTTTAAAAAATAATTAAATAAAAATAAATTTTATATTAATTTTTAAACTTTTAATTTATTTTTTTAAAAATATTTTTAATTTTTTAATAAAATTAAAAAAATTTTTTAAATTAAATAAAATTAATTTAAATTAATTAATTAATTAATTTCAAAAATAAATTTGAAAATTTTCATTTAAAAAAAAAGAAAATTTACTTACATCAACTTTTGTGAAATTTTTGATATTTTTAAATGTTGCATAAGTAGCATTTGCCATCGATTCCAAAAAATCATATAAATCATCTTGATACTCATCTTCTATTTTATTATTTTTCGCATAAATATTAAAAAGTCGTCTACTAATCCGTTCATAATTCGGACAAATAGTCAAAGCAGGCATTGATGTATTCCACGAATAATGATCTCGACGAATTGACAAAACGACACTTTTATTAAGATATTGTTCCCATGTTTGCAGACCAACCCAAATTCCGAAACAGAGACACAGGAAAATATTTGTCAACCAAAAAATTCTAAAAAAAAATTAAAAATAAAAAAAATTTTTAAAAAAAAAAATTAATTTTTTTTTAAATTAAAAAAAATTTTTTAAATAAAATAAATTTAAAAATTTATTTTTTGAAGAAAAAATTTTTTTTTAAATTAAAATTAATATTTTTTTTTTAATTTTTAAAAATAATTAAATTTTAAAATATTTTTAATTTTTTAAAATCAAATAAAATAATTTTAATTTTTGTAATAAAATAATTTTTAAAATTAAATAAAATTTTTTAAAATAAAAAATTAATTAAAATTTTTTTTAATTCTATTTTTTATTAAATAAAAATTAAATTATTTTTTTTTTTAAATTAAAAACTTACTTTTCCACAGTATGTAGCTCACTTTTCCCGAAATAATGCGTTCCATGCACAACTTCCATGTCGTAAAATTCTTTCATGAATTCCCGTCGTGCCGTTTTATCCTTCAACGGGATCCACCATCGCCTTGAAATGGAAACTGCGGTTTTCCTTTGATGCATGTCGACGACCGACGCCAAAATGAATCACTGCAAATGTCCCGATTTTGTCCTTGCACCGACACTTTGAAGTTGTCCGATGAAATTAACTCTTAATTGAATTAATTACGGGTTTTATAACAGCGCGTGCTTCAAATTAAACGCGAGTTGAGTTCACACTCTCGACAATAATAATAACCGAAGGCCATTCCATTGAATTGATAATTAATTCAAAATTAATTGTTTTGCGTGAATTTATGAGGAAAATGCCGCCGCGAAATTAAATCACGAATGAAAATTTATCGTTAGTTTTGATGTTTTAGTCGATAGAACATGAATTCCTTTTCAAGGTCATTTTAAGGTCAAACCATTAAAATATTTAATTTCGAGCAGCGACACATTAAACGACCATTTCCCCTTCGTTGCTCGCCTTTATCTCTCCCATAAATCGTCAATAACTTACAAAATTCACCCCAAATATTTTTTTTATTTATCATTCACATATTTTTTTTTATTTTATTAATTATACACACATCTAATTGCAGCAACGACGAAAAAAAATTACCTTTCCTTGACGTCAAATTAGGTAAACAACCACACGGTTCGCATCGTGAGCATTGCCAATATCACGTCGCCGGCGTTGTATGCCAAAGGAACATTAAAACTTTGTGTAATTTGAGTAACAATGCACCAAAAGGAGGAAAAATGCCTGTTTCGCGACAATTTTACCGCTCTCGCGCGCGCACCGCTATCTGTAACAGCGCTCAAAAACGCGATCTTGAGCGTGTTTCCGATGCCGTTGCTGCGATGAAAAAACAATAACAGGAGGAAAACAGCACAATTAGGTCGTTTTTGCTATAAAATTAGTACGCGGCATGTTTGTTCTGTTAGAAAAATACGAGAAAAAGCGCAAAAAGTACCAAAGAAAAAATACCCAAGTATGAATTATTAAGTTTAACTGTACCATTAAAAGCATCTGTTACCATACAATTAACTTCAAAAAATATATTTTTAGTGATATTTGTTGTTTTTCTTTCGTTCCTGCTGTTTGGATGGTGCCAGGTTTCTAATTAAAGCGTTACTTTTTTTTATTTTTTCGTTTTTTTTCGAGGCCTATAGAGTGCGATAATAATAAATTACAATACAAATTACTATTAAAGGCATTATGACACGACGACGACCTAATCATGAAAATTGGAAAATTTACCTTTCGCCCACGTGTGTGTGTGTGAGAAAGAACACCATCGACGACGACGGAAGTTTATTTAAGGATAACGATGATGATGATTATGATTTGTGAACACAGTGAAATTCAATTATTGTTTTTTTGGTTAAGTGAATTTCCTGTTTGCACGCGTTCCGTGAATGATGAGTTTTTGTTTTAATGGAAAAAAGTGCGTTGAAAAAATTAAAGTTTGAGTCAAACAAGGTCAAAATTTGACTTTTACTATGAAATAATTTTTTTTTTCGATTTTTTGACTTTTGTTGATTTTTCATTTAATTTTATTCGATTTTTTATTTATTTAATTTTAATTAATTTTTTTTTTTATGATTTCTGTTGAATTTTTCATGAAATTAAGAAAAATATTGTAGGTACTTAAAAATTAAATTAATTTTTTATTAAGAGAAAACAATTTTTTAAATTTTTAACTTTTAATTATTTTTTTTTATTTTAATTGTATTTTTAAATTGACACAAAAATTATTTAAAATAAAAATTAAAAGTACAAAATTTTTGAAATTTAAAAGTTAATTAATTTATTTGAAACAAAAAAATGTTAAGAGAACGAATTTAATTTAATTTTTAAATTCTCTTAGCATTATGTAGATTACGGTATATTTAAAAATTAAATTAAATTAAATAATTTTTTAAAATAACTTTTAATTAAAATATTTAATAATTTTCTTAAATATTTAAAAATTTTTTTAATAAAAATTAAATTTTAAAAAATTATTTAATTCAATTTTGTATCATTAAAAAAAATATTTTAAGCCTTTTTTATTAAATTTTAAAATTGAATTTAAAAAAAATATATTTATTAAAAAATAAAACAATTAAAATTGAATTATTTTTTAAAAAATTTAAAATTCTTATTTTATAAAATTTTTGTTTATAATATTTTTAATTTTTTTTTTTCAATTTAAAATTTTTAAAATTAAATTTAAATCTAAATATTTAAAAAAAATAAATTTTTTAAAGAAAATTTATTTTTTCGCTAAAAAATTTGCCATTGTTAATTTTTAACAGAGTAAAACATCAAAATTGAATTTTTAAATAAAATAAATGTTCTTCAATATAAAGAAAATTTCCTTTCCAAAAAGCAAATTTTCTTGTTAATTTTCTCGAACAAATGCGAATCACAATTTTCTTACGAGGCACTAATTCACAGTCTTTCCTGTGCGGTAATGACTTTTCGTTGTAAATATTTTGTTTCATTTTACTTTATTTTCCGTTTTATTATTTATTGAAAATTTTTTTGTTCGTCAATGTCTCGTCTGGCTTTTATTACAATTTATGAAGAAAAATTGTCAAACATCGTCTAAAATTACTTTCGAAGGATTTCTTGTCCGACAATTTTTTTCTTCTTCTTCTTCTCTTTTCATCGTTCGTTATTTTTTGAGGCTTCAGAGATGAAGTGAGATGATGACGAGAATTTTTTTAATTGAATATTTTTAAATGGCTTCCGTCGTTTGTTGATGTTTATTTGCTTGCCAACATCACTCAGCCACTTTTTTTTGTTGTTGATGAAAAGAATTATGGAAAAACTTTTTTCATCAAGAAAAATTAAAGAAAAAAATAAAATGCACGTGATGCTGAGAATTCGTCGTCGCATAAGTTTGAAAGGAATTTTTCACCGGAAAAATGATACGGCGACAATTCAATCGATGATATAATGCTATTTATCATCTTGGGCGCCCGTCACATCCATGACATTCAACGCGCCTTATCGGCTTGTAACAGAAAATTACAATTTTATTTGTAAACATTAGCGTTGCATGTACAGATCGGGAAATTTTACGTCCACTCAACCTTTTATTTATTTGTCTAAGGCAAATATTGACAGTCGTGTGCTTCAGTTATGCGACGAACACGTGTGTACGAAGAATTTTATTACTAATTAGCCTTTTTAGCTACCGCTTCTCTATTGATGACACCCAATTATTGTACGACAGTGTGAGGTAAATTCCATAAAATATTAAAAATTTTGTGATGAAAGGTCTGTCTGTAAAGAAAAATAATTAATGATATTAAAAAATATTAAATTTAATTTTTATTATTAAAATATTTATTTAAATAATTTTTATTTTAAAAATAAAATCTAAATAATAAAAATAAAAAATATTTTAATTTGAAAAAATAAATTAAAATTAATTAAATACTTTTTTTTATAATTTTTATTTAATTTAATTAAATTTAAAAAAATTAATTTAAAAAATAAATTAAAATTTATTAAATAACATTTTAATTAAATAAAAAAATTAAAATAACAAAAAATAATTTAAAATTATTATTCATTTAATTTTCTTTAAATTACAATTTTTTAAAATTATTTTTAGAAAATTATAAAAATTAGCAATGCAAGTTTGTAATGACACCTGCTTCAAACAAATGGCGAGACAAAAATAATTTAAAAATAGAAAATAAATAAAAACTAAAAATAGAATAGAATCAGCTGACTGCCAAGATATTATTTAAAAAGTTCAGGTGTCGCGGATATTTTTATCAGAAAAAAAGATCCGCATTCATTCATTAATTTGTTCACGGATTAAAATTAAAAAAAGCGCTTTTATGAAATTGAAACTGAAATTATTTCAAATTTCTTATCAATAAATTCACTATTTATTTTTGCACTTTTTATGCACTTTCAATATTTACAAATAACGCGATAAACGTAATTTTTAATTTTGACACAATGATCTACTCAATATTTAAAGGCGAGCACAATAAACAAATCCAACGTAGTCGATCTATCTATTTTGAATCGTTCAGACGTGATAACAGCCAAAAATTGCATCAAAAATTTAAATTTATTTTCGAAAAAAGGGACTGATAAAATAATATTCGCGTGAATGAATCAAAGCAAATGAATCCCGCTGAACTGAACTATCAAGTTGTTGGAACGTCAGATCATAACCAAAAACGAAATAATATGGAGCCGACAAAGAAATGGCGTCAATTTATGGTCGGAATCATAGGTACGAGCTCCGAGTGAAAATAAAATTATTAAATTAAAATAAAAATAAAAAAAGTGACAAAAATAATTGTGATAAGACAATGAATGACGGGTCATGTCAATTAAAATTTATAATGTGTGTCATAAATCAGTGCGAGAGATTTCATTAAATGAAATATTTATTTATGATTTTAATTAATCGTTAGCTGACAAACTTGATTTAGATTATCAAAATAATATATGTGAAAGTATAGTTACACTCGAAACATTTAAAATTTATAGGAATTTGAGATTTAATTCGAAAGAGTGAATTCTGTTAAATAAAATATTTTAAAAAATGACAAAAAAAAAATATAAAAAAATAATAATAAATTAAATTATTTTTAAAAATATTAAAAAATTAATTAATTTAATTTTAAAATAATAAAAAATAATAAAATAATTATTTAAAATTAAAAAAAAGTGACACAAAAAATTATTTTAACGAAATTTAAAATTTTTGAGGATTTTAAACTCAATAAAAATGTCAAAAATGATACAAAAAAATATTAAAAATTTTCTTACAAAAGAGGAAAATTTTTCATAATTGCAATTTTTATAAATTTATGTAAATGTTTTGTTTTAAAAATTTGTATTTCTGAAAAATTTTATAATTAAATCTTTAAAATAATTGAAAATAAATTGATTAGAATAGAACAAACATAAATTTAAAAATTGCAATTTTTTTATACCTAATGTTTTATAGAATTTTTTAAAAAATTAATTTGTTTTAAATTTTGCACAGAATTTTCAATAGCTTTTCACATTTTTTTTTTAAATTTAATTTTATTTTTATTTATAAAATTTATAAATTTTTTTAAAATTTTATTGAAATTAATTTAATTTAATTTAATTAAAATAAAAAAAAATATTAAATAATTTAAAATAAAATTAACTTTTAATTAAATTAAAATTTAATAATTTAAAATATTTTGCTGAAAAATTTTTTTTTGAAATTTTTACTCACATTTTTTTATTTATTTTTTTCAGTAAATCTCTCTGCTGCAGCTGTAGGCACATGTCTTGGATGGACAGCTCCCGTAAATCCAAAACTGAATGACGCAAGTCTCAAAGATTCTCCGCTTGATGCTGTTCCCACAGTCGACGAAGCCTCCTGGATCGGTTCTTTGGTAGCTCTCGGCGCTGTCATCGGTAAGCAAATAAACAATTTTCTTGAGTTTTCAACGTCATCCATGTAATAACTACTTAATGCATTTGCTTTGTAAACAAATATTTATCATTTGAAGTGACTATTTGCACTAAATTACTCAATGTCAGTTACATCACACTTATCAAAACAAAAATTTCCTTTTTGCAGGTCCCTTAATTGGCGGTCCAATGGCGAATGTGGTTGGGCGAAAATGGACTTTGCTCTTCAGCTCGTTGTTATTTGCCGTGCCCTATGCCACGCTGATTTTCGCAAAAACTGTTCTCGTGATTTGCATTGCGCGGTTCATTCAGGGTTTGGGAGTTGGCTTCGTCATGTGCGTTGTCCCGATGTATATGGGCGAAATTTCGTCGGATGAGGTGCGTGGCGCCATGGGATCTTTTATGCAACTTTTCATTGTGACCGGAATTTTGTACGTTTATTGCGTTGGTCCGTACGTCAGTTATGTGGCATTGCAATGGGCTTGTTTGGCAATTCCCGTTGCTTTTGCTGTGGGATTTTTCTTTATGCCCGAAAGTCCCGCTTATTACATCCAAAAAGGAAATCGAGAGAGCGCTGTGAATTCTTTAGTATTTTTGCGCGGGAAATCAAAGGAAGGCGTGCAAGATGAAATGTCAATCATTCAAACGTCAGTCGAGGAAGCGTTGAAAAACAAAGGATCTGTGTTGGATGTCTTCCAAAATAAAGCTTGTTTGAAGGCGTTGATCATCAGCGGAGGTTTAGTCTCTTTTCAACAGCTGTCCGGTATCAATGCCGTCTTGTTCTACAGCACAGACATCTTCATTAAGGCTTCCGGCGGGTCTGGCGGAGGAATGGATCCCTCCGTTTCGACAATTTTGGTTGGCGCTGTCATGGTTTTGTCTTCCGGAACAACTCCTTTGATCGTCGATCGGTTAGGAAGAAAAATTATTTTGCTTTTTTCAGCAGTTGGCATGGCAATTTCTTTGGTAAGAACAGAAAAATTTAAATTTAAAAAAAAAATTAAAATCTATTTCAAATTTTTTTGTCGCAAAATAATTTAATTTCTAAAAAAATTTTTTTTAATTATTTTTTTTTTTTAAATAAAATACTGAAGTTAAAAAATTTTTAACACTAATTTTTTAAAGAAATAAAAAAAAATCAAAGTTTTTTGAAAAATGTTTTCAGTTGCGAAAATTATTTAGAAGAAAACCTATTAAAAAATTTCATATACCTAATTTAAAAAAAAAAATAAAATAATTTAAAATTAAAAAAAAAAAATAATTAATTAATAATTATTTTTTTTTTTTTGAAATAAGGCCGCTCCAAATTTTTTTTGAACTTTTTGTCCCATGCATCATTTCAAAAGTCGAAAATCCAATGGGGCAAAATAAAAAAAAAAGTTGAAAACTTCATCAAAATTAACCGTTTTTTGGTCTTTTTTCATATTTTTTCAAGGAATTTCACAAAATTTTTTTATAAAATTTTCAATTTTTAAGAATTTTTTGTATTGTAAATCGTATTTTAACGTAAACTTTCTTCGTTACATTTTTTTCAAAAAAATTATTTTTTAAAATTTTTGAAAGTTTTTTTAAAAATTTTTTTTGATTCAATTTTTAACTTGAAATACTCTGAGATAAATTTTAAATTATCAAATCTCAATGTAGATACCATAAAATCAACTAAAATATTAAAATGTTAAAATTTTATCATTTTATATGAAACAGTATTTCAATTTTTTTTTTATTTTGCCGCCCCCCCCATTTTGAAAACAAGTTTTTGGGACAAAAAGTTCGAAATAAATTTGGAGCGGCCTAATTATTAATAATAATTAATTAATAATTTTAATTTATTTTTTTTTCAATTTTTAATTAATAATTTAATTATTTTTTGATTGATTAATTTTAATTTAATTAAAATTAATTTTGAATTTTTATTCATTAAATTTAGTTCATTTAAAAACTAAAAAAATATTTAAATTTTTAATCTCAAAAATTATGAAAAAAGCTTAAAAATTAAAAAAATTAGTTAAAACATTTTTTTTAAAATTTTTCTCTTTAAAAATTTGACTTGAAAAAGTTGAAAATATATTAAAAAAAATTAAAATTAAAAAAAAACTCACATAAAATTTATATTTTCAGTTCTTCCTCGGTCTCTTCTTCCTCCTGGATCACAACAAAGCAGAAATCGTGTCTTCCATCTCATGGCTGCCCGTTGTCTCTCTCATCGTTTTCGTCTTCGTTTACTGCGTTGGCTTTGGATCTTTGCCATGGGCCGTTCTCGGAGAGATGTTTTCGCCCGAAGTCAAGTCCAATGCATCTTCCATCGTGGCAACAACTTGTTGGATCCTCGGTTTTCTCGTCACAAAGTACTTTAGTGCGCTCGACGAAGCTCTCGGTACACACTGGTCATTTTGGATTTTTGCCATTTTCTGTGTCGTCGCCTTCTTCTTCGTGACAACAATTATGTTCGAGACAAAGGGACTCACATTGCAACAAATTCAAGATAGATTGAACGGAATTTAAATTTTTTTTTATCAGTTTTTCATTCAATTTCGGTATTTTACCCTCGTTTCGTTCGTTATCTTCGCTCCCTCCGCTGCTGTCTCCTTTTGATAGAGCGAAGCGATAGAAGTTTCAAAAGTTTTTAACAAGATAAATTTCGAATTATGTGAACAAAGTTAAAAATACATGTAGAACTTTTACATAGCTTATAAGTATTTGTTTGTAAAATATTTTTTTTTGTGCGAGACGATAATAAAAGAAAAATTGTTCAAAGTATGTTTTTTTTTGTTTTCACGAAAGATTTTCCACTTTGAGGGGATTTATGAGTTGATTGAATAAAAATTGAAAAATTGAACTCTTCTCAACTTTTTTTTCTGCAAATATTATTGAATTTTCCATTTTACCTCGAAATTCACTTTTGAACGATTTTTTAACAAATAAAATGCCGATATTTGCATTTCCTTGCGCCATTTAATTAACAAAGACTTCGATTGCCTTTGAACAGTGGCAAACTTTATCTTATCTCGCAATTCACTCGATCGGAAGTAAATTTTATTCAATTACATAATGTGCAATCGGGACAAAGAGCTTTCGAATGCATTGCAGCTCTTTAATGGAATAATAATTAAATGTTACATCAGATAACGCATGACTTTCGTTTAATTAAGATGGAAGCACGACGGAGCAATTATCGGCAATTTGTTGTCGGAACAATCGGTGAGTTTGGGTTTCCATTAATTATTTTTGTTAAAAAATTGATTTTTTGCAGTAAATCTCTCAAGTATGGGGTTTGGGGTGTGTCTTGGATGGACAGCGCCTGTTTTGCCAAAGTTAGCTGATCCAGAGATGAAAGATTCGCCTTTAGATGTGGTTCCGACGGATGAAGAAGCGTCTTGGATTGGGTCGATTTTGGCAATTGGAGCGATTATAAGTAAGATTTTTTTTAAATTTTATTAATTTTTTTTTTAAATTATGCCTAAAAAAAGAAAAAAATATTAAAATTTTTTAATGAACAAAAAATAAGGCAAGGTTTTACATTATTTTGGATTAAAAAATTATTAGTTTTTAAATTTTTTTTTCATAGTTGATAATTTTTTTTCAATTTAATATAAAATCAAAAATTAATTAAAAATTAATTAAAATAAAAAATTAAATTAAAAATTAATTAAAATAAAAAATTTAAATAAAAATTAATTAAAATAAAAAATTTAATTTAAAATTAATTAAATTAAAAAAATTGAAAAAAGTAAAATTTATTTTAAGAAATCAAAAATTAAATTTAAATTTTGTATCAAAAAAATTTTTTTTATGTTTTGAAGTATTAACTCAACTAAAAAAATATTTTTTGAACATTTTCAAGGGCATTTTTCCTTAAAATAACATAAAATATCGTTAAAATTACTTTAAAGCTCAAACTTTACCAAAAATATGCCAAAATTTAACTTTCAATACCTTTTAAAGAAAGCTATTCAAAATTTATAGTCAAATTTTCTCTCATAGGTCCCTTGGTTGCTGGACCATTAGCTGACATTATTGGTCGAAAATGGACTTTATTGCACAGTTCTTCATTTTTTATCGCTTCTTTCGTAATTTTACTGACAACGGGTACTGTAACTTGGATGTACATCGCTCGTTTTCTTCAAGGATTGGGAATTGGCTTCGTAATTACCGTTCAACCGATTTACATTGGAGAAATTTCCACAGATGACGTTCGAGGAGCTTTGGGATCTTTTATGCAACTTTTGATCGTTGGTCAGTATTTCTATATTTTTTCAAATTTTCTACAAAAAATAATTTTAAAAAATTTAGTTGGAGTACTTTACGTCGACGTTATTGGTCCTTACGTCAGTTACAATGCACTTCAATGGGCTTGTTTGGCAGTTCCGATAGCTTTTGTGGTTTTATTCGCTAAAATGCCCGAAACTCCCGCTTATTACTTGAAAAAGGGGAATAAAGAAGCTGCTCTTGCGTCGTTAAGATTTTTGCGAAGCAATTCTGAGGAAGAAATTCAAAATGAATTAAAAATTATTCAAAAAAGTGTTGAAGACTCACAAAAAACCAAAGGATCTGTCTTTGATATTTTCAAGAAAAAAGCTTCTTTGAGAGCGATTATCATCAGTTCAGGTCTTATCGCCTTCCAACAACTTTCTGGCACAAATGCGATTTTATTTTACAGCACAAGTATCTTCATTCAAGCCGCTGGAGGAGCTGAAAATGCTTTAGATCCAAATTTATCAACAATTATTGTGAGTGTTGTGAGTTTAATTGGAGCTGCAGTTACCCCTTTGATCGCCGATCGCTTGGGCAGGAAAATTATTTTGCTTTTTTCGGCAGCTGGAATGGCTATTTCGTTAGTAAGTTCTTTAAAAAATTTTTTTTCTTTTAAAATTTAAAAAAAAATATTTTTTTAGATTTTTCTCGGGCTCTATTTCTATCTTGACGCGCAAGGATCACAATTTAAGGATCTCGTGAAGGCTCTTTCTTGGCTTCCAGTGACCTCTGTGATCTTTTATGTCTTTGTTTATTGCGTTGGATTCGGTTCCGTGCCATGGGCAGTTCATGGAGAGATTTTTTCGCCTGAAGTCAAATCCACAGCATCCACAATTGTCGCAATGACGAACTGGATTCTTGGTTTTTTGGTTGCTAAATATTTTGTTAATATCGATGTTGCATTAGGAACTCATTGGTCATTCTGGATTTTTGCGATTTTTTGTATAATTGCGTACTTTTTCACGCAATTTTTGTTGTTTGAGACGAAAGGATTGACTTTGCAACAGATTCAAGATAAATTGAATGGAAAATAAATTAAAAAATTAAAAATTTAAAATTAAAAAATTAAATTAAAAAATTTTTAAAATGAATTAAAATTAAACTTAAAATAATTAAAAATTTAATTTTTTAAAATTAATTTTAAATCAAAATAAATAAAAATAAATTAAATTAAATTAAATTTAATTTAATTTAATCAATTAATTTTAATTTAAATCAAAATAAATAAAAATTAATTTAAAAATTAATAATAAAAATTTAATTAATTTAAATTAATTTAATTTTTATTTATTTTGATTTAAAATTAATTTAAAAAAATTAAAATAATTTTAAATTTAATTTTAATTTAATTAATTAATTAAATTAATTTTTTTAAATTATTTTCTAATTAATAAATTAATAATAATTGATAAATTAATAAAATTAATTAAACTTAATAATTAATTAATTTTTTTTAATTTAAAAAAAAATTTAAATTATTTAAATATTTTAATCTGAAAACTTAAGATAACTTTGATTAATTATCATTTTTTTCATATCTTATCAATTCAAATTGTAAAAAACGGAAGCAAAATGATTAAAAAAAATATTTTTAATCAAGAATCAGTGAGCATTATGAACGATAACAAACAATATCGGCAATTTTTTGTCGGATTTATAGGTAATTTTTTTAATGATTTGATTGAATTTTAATTTTTTTCTTTAAAATTTTTAGCGAATCTCTCAACAATGGCTGCTGGAACATGCATGGGATGGTCAGCGCCTGTCATACCGAAATTAAGTCATCCAGAAATGAAAGATACTCCCCTCAGTCACGTTCTGTCAGACAATGAGGCGTCATGGATTGGTTCATTAGTTTCACTTGGAGCCATTTTTGGTATGAAATTCGTGTTAAAAATATTTTTTATACATTTTTTAAACAAATTTTAGGTCCCTTGATTGCTGGTCCATCGGCGAATATCATCGGAAGAAAATTCACTCTCTTGGGATCTTCAAGTTTCTTCATAATTTCATCAATTTTGTTACTTACCACGAAAAGTGTCACTCAAATCTGCATCGCTCGCTTCTTGCAAGGCATGGGCGTTGGCTGTACGATGGTTGTTCAACCAATGTATCTCGGAGAAATTTCCACAAAAGAAGTTCGAGGCGCTTTAGGTTCGTTAATTCAACTATTTTTGGTCATCGGAGCAGTTTACGTTCACACAATTGGTCCTTATGTCAGTTATTATGCACTTCAATGGGCTTGTTTGGCGATTCCTGTGACTTTTTGCATTTTTTTCGTGTTTATGCCTGAAAGTCCTGCATTTTTCGTTCAAAAAGAGAAAAATTTAAAAGCAATTTCTTCGTTAAAATGTCTCCGAGGAAGAAATGAAGTTGAAGATGAAGTGTTGGAAATACAAAAATCAGTCGATGAAGGACGAAAAAGTTCATTTTTGGATATTTTTCGAAGCAAAGCGAACCAATGGGCCTTAACGATCGTCGTTGGATTGTTCGTGCTTCAACAATTATCGGGATCGACAGCTATTATGTATTACAGTACGTCAATTTTCATGAAAGCTGCTGGATCAGAAGGAAGTTTTTTTAGTCCTGCGATATCGACAATAATGTTGAGTTCCGTGTCACTCGTGTTTGCAGCGGTTAATCCAATTATCGTTGATCGCCTTGGAAGGAAAATTATTTTGTTGTTCTCGGCAGCTGGAATGGCATTTGCAATGGTGAGTATTAATTTTAATTTATTTTTGAAAAATTTTTAAAAATTTAAAAAAATATTTTTATAAAATTTTATTAAAGTTAAATTAAGAAAAATTATTAAAAAAATGATTTAAAAAATTAAAATTAATTTTTTTTAAATACATTTTATTAAATTAAAAAAAATTAATTACCAAATTTGTTAAATAATTTTAAATTAATTTTTTAAATCTTTTTTTTTTAAATTAATATTAAAATGTTAATTTAAAATAAATTTGAATTTAAAAAAAATAATAAAATTAAAATAATAAATAAAATTATTAAAAAAAATTTAAAATAATTAAAAATTATTTTATTTAAAAAATAAAAAAAAAAAATTAAAATAAATAAAATTAATTAATAAAAAAATTAAAATTATTTAATTAATTGAAATAATTTAATAAATTCAATTAAATTTATATATCATTTAATTTTTAAAATAATATTTTTTGTTTAATTTTTATTTTTTTTTCAGTTTTTCATTGGACTTTTCTTCCTTTTCGACGCCAAAGAAGCTTCTTTCCTTTCTTCAATCTCATGGCTGCCGATAGCTTCCTTGCTATTATTCGTCATCGTTTACAGCATTGGCTTCGGAACAGTTCCTTTTACGATTCATTCGGAAATTTTCGCTCCTGAGGTGAAATCACAGGCATCTACTATAATAGCAATGACAACCCAAATTACAGGATTTCTCGTGACAAAATATTTCATCGTGATAAGTAATGCTATTGGCGAACATTGGTCATTTTGGATATTTACAATTTTTTCAATAATTTCATGCATTTTTACGCAAATAATGGTATTTGAAACGAAAGGATTAACTCTGCAAGAAATTCAAGATAAGCTAAAAGGAAAATGAAATAAATTTTTTGAAATGTTTTCATTCAAGATTTGTTCCTTGAATCTCTTTGAAGTTTGTAAAATATGAATTTTATGATTTTTAAGAAGGTCTCTGTTAAAAAAAATACGAATTTCAAACTTAAAGTTCATTGCATACCTCATAGAAACAGAAAAATTCCATTTTCCATTGAAAATGAAACGTTTTCAGGTAGAACGAAATTCACGGGTACCCAGTTTTTAACTAAATTTTGTGAATTTTTGTAAATTTTCAAAGTAATTCCTTACCTTTGGTCATTCGTAAAACGTCAAGTGCCCAAAAAAAAACAAAAACAACTGACATTGAGGACGATACAGGATAAGTTGAATGGAATTTAATTTCCTATTGACATGAGTCTCTAACGTTTTTTATCCAATTTCTTTATCATCCAATCGTCATACGGGACACAAATAGCATCAAGTGGAAGGAATTCCGAACAAAAAAAAAAGTTTTCTAACAAGATAAATGAACGATGTCGAAATGATAAGAGAAAAACTTTTCCGTGCCATTGCCATATAAATATTTGCTCTACTGCCGGAGAATGTTTAAAACACAGAAAATAAAAAAAAACGAGCACGATATGTTATGATTGTTTGTTCTTATCAACACCAATTTCCAATTGAACATGATTCCGGAAAATGGAAAAACAAATCAAAGATATTTTGCTTCGTTAAATTTAATCTAAAATGACTGCTGCTAGTGTCTCTCGCTGCGTGATAAGCATGAATTTCAGGAATTTAATGTATTTTCACATAAACGCTCGCAGCAACAAAACAAAATTTTCTAATGATTCCATTTCCGGAACATGCGAAATTATCAAAAACATTTTATTTCGCACTTGAGCGACGGGCGCAAAACAAAATCTCATTTCGAGTGTCATCGATCCTTTTGGCATTTTTCCGTGGATTTTCTCCCCTCGGTGTGACAACACGCGCGTTAAATGCTCTTGACATATTGTCTTTATCACCTACTTCCACAGAAAAAGCAATTCAAATCCACATCATTCAGCCTAAAGCCTAAATTACTAATCAACAGCGACATGACATCCATTTTGTGTTGTGTTGTGTAACAAGCTTTTACAATTTTTCCGACCGCACACATAGTTTCAGCGACAATTTTTTTCCGCTCCTCGACTCCTCGTGTGTGAGACCATAAATTGGATTATGAGAAATAAATCTGCTGGGTTTTCATTGGCGCGGCATGTCTCGCTATTTTGTTGTTGTTTGCAGACGGATGAGCAGCAACAAAAATCCCGCGAGCGATTTCATTGCCAATGATGATGACGACAACCTAAATTATCTCGTGTGTCACCTCGCGCAAAACTCTCAATTTCAATTCGGAAAACATACGAAACAGATCAACCATAAATCCAGCCTTAATATTTATGGCACACGAAAAAAAAAAAAAAAATAAAATATTTCACTCAAATTTGAATCTCGTGCAGAATAAAAGGAAAATAAATAAGAGAAACGTATAAAAAAATGACATCAAGTATTTTATGGGATATTTTGGAACCTTCAGCAGCACGATGACGGCGGTGCAGGAGCGAAAACTGTGGCATCGGATTTTACAAATGTGACAAAAACAATACCATAAAGTTACTTTTCATGTGCTTTGCTTATGTCATTTCCTTCGCATTTTTACCACAAAACACATTTTTTGACATGAAAAAATGTAACCAGATGAAATAATAATAAAAAAAAATTGAAGGTCGACTAAGTTTCAAAAAAAGAGAGAAAAAATGTTGGGAAAATATTTTTATCGTATTTTGTCAACATTTTGTAGAATTTTTCGTTAAAATGTTTTTTTTTTTGTGGCAAACCACATAATCAAATTTTTTTAATCTTTCAAAACCTGAATTTTGGGAAAAAATTTTTTAATGTTCATTAAATATTTTATATTACATTTTTCGACTAAAAATTTTTTGAAAAAATTATTTAAATATTTTTAGGTACACATTTTATTTTATTTTGTAAAATTTTAATATAATTTTTATTTTTATTTTATTAATATAAATTTAATTATTTAAAAAAATTAAAATTTTATTCAACAATTATTTTAACAATCTATTGTTTATTTTATAAATAAAATAAATTTTTATTTACTTAAATTAATTAATTTTTTTTAAATAAATTTATTTTTATTATTGATTAATTTTTTTAAATTTATAAATAATTAATAAATTAAATTATTATGATTAATTTATTATAAATTGTTATTTTAAATATATTTTTTATTATTTATTAATATTAGTTTTTTAATTTTTTTTATTTATTTTTTAAATTTCTAATATAAAATAATGTATTTTAATATAAAAAAATATTAAAAAAAATTATTTTATTTTACAAAATCGATGTATTTTTTGATAATATTTTATTATTTAATTATTTTTTGAGTATTTATAATTATTTTTTTTGCAATTGACTTTTTAAAAAAATTTTATTTGGATTTTTCAAAGTTATAAAATAATTTTTATTAAATTTTATATATTGCAAATTTTTTGTTTTTCATTTTTTCGTTTATTATGAAAAATAGTTTATTATTTTAAAATTTAAAAATATTTAAAAACATAAGGAAATTGAGTCATTAAAAAAAATAAATTTATAATAAATAAAAATTATTTAATTTCACAAAAATATTTTTTTTTTAATTTTTTTGATAACTTTTTTTAAATTATTTTTTGAGTATATATAATTATTTTTTTTTTGCAATTTAAAAAAAACGGATTTTTGAAAGTCATAAAATATTTTTTATTAAATTTTATTGAAAAAAAATTGTTTGCTTTTTAAACTTAATAAATAAAAGTATTTTTTTAAAGAAAATGTTCGTCATTCGAGGTTAAATTTTATTAAAAAATATACTTTAACTTTTAAAGAAAATATTACAAAAAAATAAATCACTTTGAATAAAAAGAATAAAAATCATTTTGAGTTAAAATTTTGGATTTATTGAAGTAAAAACTCACAAGCATAACATATGATTAATTTTTGAATAATAAAACTTGAAATAAAAAATTATTTCTTCCACAATTTTAAACAAAACTTCAAACAACATGTTACGAAACATTTCACCTTTTTCAGTTCACTCACCTCACTTGCTTGTTAAATATCGTTCCATGCCGCTATTATAATGTATGACAAGTTAATATATGCTCTTATAAAATAATAATGAGATATACAACATTCAAAAACGAAAAAAAAAAATAAAAGCATTGAAACGATGTTGATGATGATGATGATGAAAGATCTAGTTCAATGTACAATACCATTTTCATTAATAATAAATGAGTTAAAATAAATCGAGAATCAGCAAAAATAATCTGTGATTTGGAGCCTTTAATAAAATCAAATAAATCTCGAAAATTCTTTTTCGAACAAAAATCATTGGAAATAAGGGATCATGTGTGTTGTTAATAAATAATTTATAAATGCGCCCACGAGCGAAACCCAAATTGAATAGATTAATTTTTTATTTCACGAAACTTATTTTTTAGAAAAATATTTTTTTTTTTCGTTTGCAATGCGAGAAAACAACTGTATGCAGCATGCTCAAAGGTATCAGGCCATTGAACTCGCACGCTGACACTGATTTTGCAATATTTTTTGTTGTATTTTGTTAGACAGACATTTACATTGTGTAAAAAAACAGGTAAACGAACATTGTGTTTGCCGCGCCGGAATTAATGCGATAATTTGAATGCATTGCGTCTGTGATGACACGAGCGCCAAAAATTTTTTTGGACAAAAAGTTGATGGATGTGATTTTAATGATGACACTACTTAATGGAAAATTACTGGCAGTAATTATGACGAAAAAAAAATAAAGCCAAAAATTAAACGGAGACGTGACTAACACACAAAATTAACGAAAAAAAACACCGTCAAACAGTTATGTAACTTTCTCTTTCAATACGTACCTGCCATACACGAATGCTTGTGTTTTTTAAATGGAGTAGCAATAACGAAATATAAAATAAAGTATAATGTAAAACTAAACAGTTTGTTGAACTCTTTTGGCATTGTACGTGTTTGTATGGCTTTTGTAGCTAACTTCCAATATTGCAACATCGCGTATCGTACGATGATGACGACAGCAGCGACGACTTGAAATCATATGATAGAAGGTTTTTTAAAGTTTTTTTTTAATGTGAACAAAAGACGTAACAGTATATTGACCTATAATAGTACTTCTCGATCTGTGCAGCTATTAATCATTTTTTGTCGCTTTTTTTTTCTTTTGAAAAATATAAGATTTTTTGGTGTCTTTTTTTGATGATTTTGAAGTAGTCACGTGGTTTGAAATTTTGAAATGTAAACTGGGGTAAAATTTTAAATTGATTTTTTTATAAATTGTGCATTGGGAATAAAATTTTAAATCTGAACTGAGGCTTAAATTGAGAAATTAAACAAGATAAAAATTTAAAAATTTGCATTCAAATTATGCACTTGGTCGAAAATACTCAATTTCGCTCTGGGCAAATATTTTTTTTAGCAATATGAAGCTAAAATAGTGGTCTTGAATGAAAATTTTCATAAAAAATATTACAATTGCGTCGATATCTTTGTTAAAAATTTTAAAATACACAAAGGGGTTAAATTTTAAAATGTCAACTGGGTAAACATTTTAAATTAATTTTTTTATAAATTGTGCATTGGGAATAAATTTTAATGTGAACAGAGGCTTTAATTAAGAAAGTATAAGATTAACAATTGAAAATTTAAAATATGCATTAGGCTTAATATTCAAATTTTTTGTCAAAAATTCAAAATATGGTGAAAATTCTCAATTTTGCTCTGGGCAAATATATTTTTTTATTCAGAAATATGAAGTTAAAAACGCTTTTTGAATGAAATTTCTAAAATAGGCTGAAAAATAAAAAAATGACGTGGTAAGAATTTTTAAAATAAACAATGGGATAAAATTTTAATATGTTAATTGGGTAAAAAATTTTAATATGCATTATGATTTTTTTTTCAATTGCACGTTGGGTTTTAATTTCAAAACTTGAATCGAGATCGAGATAAAATTTGAAAAAATTATGAGAATGAAAATTTAAATGTGCATTGGGCCTAAAAATTAAAAATATTATTATGAGAATAAAATGTGAGAAAAAATGAACTAAAATGAAAATTTAAAAATTTTAATTTATTAAAAATGTGCATTGGGTAAAAATCAAAAAAGTACATTAGAATTAAAAATTTTAAAATGTGCATTGGGCTATTTAATTTTATTTTTAAAAAATCGAAATGCGTAACTTTCATATTCTTTTAACGAAAACTTTCTAAATATATTTTTGTGTAAAGTGTTGATATTAATGCGAAAAATAGAAGCCCAAAAATTAGACACTTTCAAAAATTACACATGGTATAATTTTTTTTTTGAGGCGTGATGATTGTTATTTTTAGTTTCATAAACGAAATTTAAATTTCTTCCACTATTTAATGGCACACAAAAGTAATTTTTTTTTGCGTTCCATCATCATCATCATTTTCATGTCATCTTCAAAGCAAGTTCGGTGCCATAGAAAAAGGTACATTGACTTTTGTGAAGTAGTTAATATAATTGCTTCTATTGTAGGTATCTACTTTGTTTGTCTTGCCAGACAACCAGAAGGTTGACGAAAGCGAGCAAGGGAGGGAGGGAGGCGATGCCTTTGAAAGTTAATTCATATTTAATTTATCCACTTTAACAATTCAAATCCATTGCATAACCAACAACCCTTTCGACCATCATCATCATCGTTCTCCTCATCAGCAGCAACAGCATTGTCTGCGAAAGTTATTACATTTTATGAAGGAAACGGATTTATTTATGAGGGCGATTACCTGAATTGACGGACTGGACCGTTCTCACCGCGCCGCTTGTACGTGAATGCAAATGAATAATGAATTGATTCGGAAACGTTTCTATTCAAGCTAAAGCGAAATCAATAAAAAAAAAGAATGTCGTGAATTATTCAGGGAATTTGTGCCGGCGAGTGAGTGAAAAACGGTGTTTTTCGTAAAAAATTGAAGAAATTTTAAAGAAATTTATTTTTTCTGTGAAGAAGGTCCCCTTTTTTTCGCAGAGAGCTCTTATTATTGTACGCATACACTTTAACCTCCAGGCCAGGCACACACTTGAATGACTCTGAACAATAGTAATCATGATCTGACATCAATTTAGACGGCTTTGTGTGAGATGTTGTAGAGTAGGTACTTCTACAATTTTTTTTTTACTTTAAACATCGTTCTAAAAAGAAAAAAAAGTACAAAGAGAATCGCGCGAGAAGTAATGAAACGTAAAATGTGCACACACACTCACTTGAGAGCGGCAAAAAAAAAAGTGAATATTAACCAAAGCGATTCAAAAAACTGAATGATGAGATTTTGAGTTGCTTCTGACGATGACTTTACCTTTGAACGCCTCGAAATTGGGGTCTTTCACGCATTTTCCGCCACTTATCTCTTTTTGATCATACCTCAACTATAATAATTCTTCGAATTTATTTGCCTGAAAAATAAAAAAGAAACACAAACAAAATAAATTCATCTCAAAAAAAGGGGAAACAAAATAATAAGAAAGGAACAAAGTTGTTTCAATTGTTCGTCGCAGTAGTTGGCAGTGTCGTAGTCGTCGTCGTCATCAACCTGAAATAACAAAAGAGAGAAAAAAAAGATGTGCACATGATGAATAATATGTTGCCGTTTACACACGTAACAACTTCAATTGTTCGCAAAAAAAAAAACCTTTTTACCGAATACATTTTTTTTTTCATTTTGACAAAGTAATAAAATAATACGTGCTTGTCAATAAAATGCGTTTTTATTGATTGCGACACATTTTTTGTTGTTGTTGTTGTTTTCTTTGTGTTTGGTTTTGGCGTACCTTCATTTTTTTTTGTATTTTCATTGTTTGTCGCGAAAAAAAAACAGCATAACAATAACAACCCGGGACAACGTCGGGATTCATCGGGGTAATTGCATTGCTACATTTTTGTTATTTTTATTTTTTTTTTTACTTTTTGCTTTTGTTAAATGGATGATGAAAGGTCGATTGCTGCTGGTTGTGAAGTGAAGTTGAATGTTTAAAAAATAATATAAAAATTGAATTAGCATCAAATTGAAACCCTTGGTTGTGTAAATTTGTAAAGAGGAATTGAAGTCGTATTAAGTGTGTGGTTGGAAGTCGATGAATGGATGAGAAGTCGCAGGATGTGAGTTGTCGTTGTTTATTATTATAAAATAAAAAGTGAGTGATTCATTTTTTTTGATAAGGAAAGTTATTTAAATGGGAGTTTTAAGCAGTGTGAAGCTCAGTTACGAGGAGAAAAATTTAGTGAAATGAAGTTTTATGGAATTTTGTTTATTTTAAACGTAATTGGATCAATTTTTGCAAATATAAAGCTAAAATATGAAGATAATGAATGTTTAGGAGATAGAAAAACTGATACTTGTATTTTAGAATATAAATTTAGTCCAGTGAGTATTTTTTTAAACTTCGTTTAAAAATTATTTAGGATTATTTTTATTTTGTTTTAAATTTAGTTATTTAATTTAATTTATTTTTTTCTATTTTAATTTATTTTTTTTTTATTTATTTTATTTTATTCTTTTTTAATTTATTTCTTTTTTTATTTTATTATTTATTTTCTTTTTATTTATGGTAATTTTTTTTTGTTTTGAAATAATTTAATAATTTTTTTTTATAATCTTTTGTAGCCTTCTTGTACACTAAAAGACCCAAATCGAACTTTTTGTCTCATCCAAAACAAGGAAGAAATTGGAAAATGTCTTATATTATCTTCCTCAAATTACATTTTAAAAAGTGAGAATAAAACCCAATTTTCCATTGATTTAACAGAAGAATATGGACTTAAAAATTTTTCAAATGTGACTTTTTGTAAATTCGAAAGCATAAGATTTAAAAATTTTGATGTCAAAATATCAATTAGTTTGCTTTCTTTTAAAAATGTGAAAGAAATCCAGCTGAAATCAATAACGGGCGAAAGTTTAAAAAATTCAAAGGTAATTTTTCTAAAATTCTTATAAAAATGTTCATTAATTTTTTATAAAAATTTAAAAAAAAATTAATTAATTTTTTACAAAAAATTTAATTAATTTTTTTTAATTAATATTTAACTTTTTAAAATTTAATTTAATTTTCATTTTTTTTAATTTTTTTTTAATTAAAATTTTATTTTTTAACTTTTTAAAATTTAGTTTAATTTTATTTTTTTTATTAAAATTATTTTTTTTAATAATTTTTTTTTAGCTGCATTTCATTAATTCAAATATTTTGGGAACACTAAAAATTGAGACAAATCTCTCAGAATTAATTATTGAAAACACCGACTTCAAAGACATCATAGTTGCTGAAAACATAACAATCGAAAATACAAAAATCAGTGGAAATGACATCGATGCTTTAGAATTTGGTAAACTTTCAAATTATGGTAAATCTGAATGTGAAGACGAAAATTCCTCAAGTTGTAAAAATTTTTACTTCAATTTCTCAGCTGAAACGGGAGAAATTGAAATTCATTACGGAGTTCTTGGAGCAATTTTAGCTACTTTAATAACTGGTTTTGTTTTATTTGAAGTTTTTTATTTCAAAAACAAGTTCAAAAACGACTCAGAAGTGAAAATTAACCAAAATATGGAAGAAGAAGTACAAGAATATTACGAAAGTGTCGATTTGCAAGTGAACAATCGAGAAAATGATGACTCATGTAGTCGAGATTTGGATTATTATGAGCCAGAATATGCCGCCGTGACATCTTTGTAGACGATTGAAGAGGAAATGCTTCCTTTTCCTTCAGAAGTTGAGATAAAAAATCATTTTTTAGTAGATTTCTTCTTGTTAAGTTGCTTTTTTTGCACTATGAAACTTAAAATTTTAATAATTTTCGTATTAAAATTTTTAATACAAAATTTAGAAGCAGAAAATTCTTCAGAAGAACAAGATTTTTCAAATGAGGAACATGAATTATTTAAAAATGAACAAAATTTGCCAAAAAAATTAAGTGAAGAATCTTTAGCAAATTATTTTACCAATTCATCAAACTGCAGAAATTCAAGTTTAAAACAAATAATTTGCTCTAAAATTGTTTTTCATACAAACTTAGAAGTAACAATCGCAAATATCTCCAATTTATTCATCGTAAAATGTAATCAAAGCTCTTCCATGAGAAATTCAGATTCATGTCAATCGATTTCAGATCACAAAAGTTACTTCAGAACCCGTTATGGAAGCATTTTTGGTGGATTTTTCATGATTTTCGTCATTTTCGTTGCCTTTCATTACCTTATTTTCAATTTTTATCTGAAGAAACGAACTCCCAACCCAATTAAAAATGAAAATAACTCAACAGAAATCGACCAAAATTCAGTAAATTCTGAAATTGATGGAATGTACGCAAAAGTAAACAAACGAAAAGACGACTTGTATGCCGTTGTCGACAAAAATCGAGGAATTTACGAGAATGCAGCCGGAAATCGTGACTCACAAATTTATTCAAACACTTGAAAAAATAATTTTTAATCATTAACAAGATGGAATAATTTATCAAAATTAGGGAAATAAATTTTAAGATGGTCTCATAAGGTTTTTTTTCAAGATGAAATTTCTCAAATCCCAATGGTAACCCCTTGAAAAAATTGTAATTGAAAAACCTTTTTAATTTATATGGAAATTTTTAGGTGTTAAATTTTTTATCAAGTAAAAATTTTATTAACTTTGCTGGCAAATGAAATAAATCTAAATTTAATATTGCTCACCTGAAAGTAATTTTTGCAGTGAAAATTGTGGCTTTTTGTTAAAAAAAAAGAAGAAATTTTTAACTTTTGACATTCAATTGTGGACTAAACTGCATATTTTATATTGTGACACGTGGTTCATTTTTTTTTTCATGAAAAATGAAAAATAAAAAAAATAATAAATGATGAAATATGAGATTTTTGCGAAAAAAAAAGTAAGTAGAATATATATTAAAAAATTTACAAAGAGATAAAAAATTGAAGACGAAAAAGTTTTGTATGAAATTTTTTTCCTGTTCAATATAAAGAAGAAAAAAAGGGTTACGGCAGCGTGGCGGTGTGCACCGCTTATAAATTATTAATTTTTTATAAGAATTTTTTAATTACTCTTCTGTGTAATGAAAGTCTCTCCTTATGCCACACAAAAGACGAATGTAGGAAGAAGACCTTGGCGAAGATGAAAAAAGTTTCTCGCAGCAAAAAAAATACAAACGAGGAAAATTGTCTGTCACAATTACCATTTTAAAAGAGTTTTGAGACTGGTTAGCATGAAAATTTATGATGTTCCTTCTTCTTTTTTTTCGCTTTTCTCGGCATTTGAGTGAGGTACGCGCGGAAAAAAGGTTAAATATGTATAAATAATTTCCGTAATTAAAAGATGCGAAACAGACAGCAACAATCTTAAACGGAGGAAATGGCTTCAAGATGGTCAATTTTAAACCAAAAAGCGTCAGATGTGAACAATTTAAACGCCCCAAACACCAAATTTATGGTTTCTATCACACTTTTACGCACCCACAAGCAATATTTTATTTTATTTTAGAATATATGCAAAAAAAATCAAACAGATGGCCATCAACATTAGCTCATCCTTGCTTAAAAAAAGATAATAGTGTAATATATTATAATGTGTTCGCATTATTACGTCATACTAGAGGTCATAAAAATAATCCTTTTATTGCCATTCAAATGCCATTTCATCTTTTTTTTTGCAAAGCACTTCATCGTGAATAATATGCGAAATAGACTCTTTGTGGATGGGGTGTTTCATTCTAAAAGGTATAAAAATTATTTTAAAAGTGAGTAGAAGATTTTTTATATGAATAAATAGAAAGTTTTTTTTAAATAAATTATTTAAATTTAAAAAAAAATTAATTAAATTTTTGGAATACTTGCTTATTAAAAAAAATTCGAATTTTAAATTAATTTATTTTAATTAAAATTAATTTATTAAAGTTTTTAAAATTCTAAATTTAATTAAAATAAATTTTATTTTAATTTTAATTTATTAAATAAAAAAAATTCAAAAAACTTTCAATTGTAAGTTTGCTTTTTTTTTTCTTAATGATTTCCACAATTGAAAATTCGAAATTCATCCAAATCTATCAAAATTTTGAAAAATAATTTTTTATTTTACTTGAAACATGTTTTCGACAAAAAATTAATTATATTTTAAAATTTTTCACTAAAAACAAAATTTTTATAAAATCCATTCTAAATTCATAATTTGTTTAGAAAAAAAAAAATTATTTTCAATTATGAATTTTTGAATCAATTATTACCATTTAAACGTTTGAAAAAACGGTATGAAAATTTTACATATTAAGTACTTTTAATTCATAATTTTAAAATCCCGCCATTTTTTAAATTAATTAAAAAATTTAATTTTAATTTATTTTTTTATTTGCAAAAATGGTCGTTAATTAAAATAATTAAAAATTAAATTTTATTTTTATAGATTAAAAATTTATTAAAATTTTTTAAATTTTTTTTTTAAAAAAATAAATTTTTAATTAATTTAATTAATTTTTAATTTAATTTAATTTTAATTTTTTTAATAAAAAAATATTGTTTCCTTAAAAATGATAAAAAATAAAATTAAAAAAAATCAAATTAAATAAGAATAAATTTTAAAATAATTTTATTTTTTTTTCTCAAAAATACTTAATTAAAAATAGAAAAAAATATTAAACTTAAAAATATCACATTTAGTTACGTTAAGTCAAATAAGAAAAAAAAAATTACGAACAA
Source organism: Culicoides brevitarsis (assembly GCF_036172545.1). NCBI lineage: Eukaryota > Metazoa > Arthropoda > Insecta > Diptera > Ceratopogonidae > Culicoides > Culicoides brevitarsis. The sequence continues at coordinate 8,943,944 of NC_087085.1, forward strand.
TTTTTTTTATTTTTTAAAGAAATTGATTTTTTTCGAAAAAAAAGTTTGAAAAGTCAAAATCTAATTGAAAAGTTTTTAAATTTAAGTCAAAATATTTTTCAAAATTAAGTTTAAGTCTCATATATATTTTTATTCTTTTAAAGATTAAGTCAGAATTATTTTCATTAATTTTTTTCATGTGTAAAATAATAATTTTTTGAAATCTTTAAAATTTTGAAATTTCTTAATACTTTTTTTTATTTTTCAGAATGAAACGAACCAACTTTCGACCACATTTCGATCGTCATCATTGTGATTGGCGATGATAGGGCGCACAAGAGAGAGGCACATTTTAAGCGGATTACGGATTATGTGTTACTTTGTTGTGAGTTGCGAATAACAACAACAACAAAAACATTACTTGCAAAAAAAAAGTAAATCAAATTTAGAATAATTTTTATTCAAATCATGAAACCGGAATCGCGCGAAATGGTGAAAGAGGCATTAAACAATTTCCAATAGAGTGCGTTTTTTGAGAGTTATCGAGCCATTCCAATTGATTCATCGTTATTTTGCCTGATTTTTTGCGTTCCAAGATTATTTTTCGGGAGCAACAAGAATTTATCGCTTTTGTATTTAACTTTATTGCATCGCCGCAAATTATTAGTAGCGCATTGATTTATTTTCTGACACTTTTATGGTACAATTATCACGAAAAAAAAATTTTTTTCTTTGTTCCCCTTGTAGCAAAAAATTTGCATTATTTCGTCGTTTCGAGTCATTTCATTACGTTTATCATCGAAATCTCTCTTTTGTTATCCTCCGAAGACATGAATTTGCCATCAACTGATTACTTTTTTTTTGTGTCAATTTTAAAAGGCAGAAGATGAAAAAAGTTTTTGGTCCATGTGCACGCAAGAAACGAGCAAATGCTTGATTAAATGTCTAAAAAGGCGTTTCTCTGGACCTTCAAACTTCTTACTTGACCTTTTCGTTTCCTTTGCGTTACATCATCGTCGTCGTCGAAGGATGGCAAAAAAAAGGAAGGACGAGAAAAATGAAAAATACAAGCAAGCATTCACATAAACTATAAAGAAGTCGATTAAATTTTCCCCATGAGAACAATATAATTACATTTTCCGAGTTTTTCCATCGACGCTGCGTGCACGAGAGAAATCTACAAAGAGAAGAAAACGACAAACACTTAAACGCCCACGTGTACACTCTTTGCCGGTTTTTGCCCTTTTATTGATGTCGAAGGCAAGAGACAGAAAAAAATTTCCTCTTTTTTTATTATTTGCTGCTGAACTTTATTGACTGCTTGCTTGCTGTCTCCCGAAAAATATAATGTTGGAAGATGCGGCAAAACCACATTTACACAAAAGACACGGAGAGAACGGAGAGACAGACAAAGTAATTTTAATTTTCCCTTATCACAAAACCTCATAAACTAAATATAGACGTGTCTTTTATAGACTTTGCAGAGAACAACATGAGCGATTTTCCTTTTTGAAATTACTTGGGTACACATTCGCAACGCCAACAACGGAGGAAAAGAGGTGCAAATTTATTGTACATGTGTTGGTATATTTAAATGGATTTTGTCTTTTTCAAGTTGCTACAAAACGCGTTTCTTTGAGGAAAATTGTGTTTATTTGGACAAACTTGCCTTGACCTACTTTGTGAATTAGTTTGAGGAAATTCGGAAAGTTTTGTGAAATAATTTAAAATGAATCAACAAACTCTTGAGAAGATCAAAGATTAACTGAGAGTGAATTAATTAAAATTATTTTTTAAAAACTTTTTTTTAATTAAAAAATAGATATTTATTAAAATAAAATATTTAAAAAAAAATATTTAAAATAAAAAATTCAAAAAATTTAAATACTAAATAATTAATGTAATTTAAATTTATTTAATTTTAATTAATTTATTTAGTTTTAATTAATTTTATTTATTTTTAAACTAATTTATTAAAACTAAAAGGTTTTTTCCGAATTAATTTAACTAATTAATAAAAAAAAATAATTTATAAAAAAAAATTAAATTTATTTTTTTTTTTTAATTTAATTTTTTTATTTTTTTTAAAAAATTTTCATAAAAATTATTTTTCTTTTATAACTTGAAATTTTTCTAAACTAAAAAATTTTTTTTTTTTTTTTTATTAAATAAAGTCAAAAGTCAAATATATTTAACTTATAGCTTTTTTAATTAAATTTGATACATATAAACAAAATTAAATATGAAAAAAATATTTTATTAAATAATTAATTTTATTTAATTTTTAAAGCTTAAAAAATATTTAAAAAAATTAATAAAATAAATAAATTATTGAAATAAATAATATTTTAAATTAATTATTTTATAAAAAATTTATTAAAAAAAAAATAATTTTATTTTAATTAATTTGAATGAAAGTTTTTAAATTTATTATTTTTATTTGATATTTCAAAGCCATAAATAAATAAATTAAAAAAATAATAAATTAATTAAAAAAATATTTAAAAAATTTTATTTTCATTTAAAATTATTTAAGTTTAGTTAATTAAATTACTGATAAAATTATTAACTTTTTATTTTAAATTATTTTATTATAAAAAATTATTATGACATAAATCCCACAAATTTTATTTAGCTGTTTAAATTAAAGCAAATAAAAATAATAAGATTAAATTTAGAAAAAAATGCGCTTAACAAAATTCCTCTCCCAATAATCCGTTGTCACACTTTTGTCCTCATATACAATTTCTTTTTATAAACTTTCATTGTTCCGTATTTTTCTCTTCTTTATTTTTTACCGACACATCCTACAATCCTTTTTGCCTTTCCTTTTTTGTTGTTGTGATGTAACACCGCATTAAGCGGATAAAAAAATGGCAAAAAGTTATTATTCCACTCCAACTCCCATCCTGCTTTTGTCCTGTTTTCGTCGTCGTCATCGTCCTTGAGTAAGTAGAAGGTAACGAATATTTCATCCCTTTTTATTTTTTTTTTGCAAACCACCAAAATAAATTTAAACAGAAAAATTAAAATTATTTCCCTGAATTTTTATTTATTTAATTTTTTTTCAGCAAACATCTACCGAGAGAAAATTTGCAGGAAAATTTAATAGTCGCACGTGCTCTCACAAATTTCATTACTCTAGGAATGTAAATTATCGTTTGTAATTAATTAAACATTTTCTGTTTTAATTTTTATTATTTTATTGTGTTTATGTAAAAAGTTAAAATTTTCCTGCTGAACCTGTTGTGCCGTACGTCGAGTCGTTGCTGAAACATCAAACGACGAAAATAATTCCTTTCCGCTACACGCTAATCTATTTTAAAAGGGAAAGAGTTTATAACACCTTATGATGATAATTTGTTTCTTGACGATGATGGAATGACAAAATGAGTAATGCAATCATACTCGGTACTATTTTACTTTGCATCATTAAAATGTGCCGAAAATTCCGCGTGCGCCAACTTTTTGTTCGAGGGGAGCCGCACGAGGAGGAGTGAGTGTGTTTACTTGATAAACTTCCCATTTTCAGACAAATAAATTAAAACTGTTTATTCTAGGAATGAGATTTTTCGGCGCAAACCAGGAAATTATTTATTTTAATATTTTTTCGCTGTAATTTCTTTAACCGCATAAAAAAAAATCACGTTGTACGGAGCGGCAAAAAGGATTTAAAACCGTTATCACGATGACACGATTCCCTTTTTATTATTTTTTTTTCTTCCTTGTGTGTTGCTGTGTGGTTGAATTTTTGCTGGTTTACCTCCACACCGTCGTCAGCTCGCAATTTATGTGATGCAAAGAAATAAATTAACAGTAAAGAACGACGAAGGATACGGTTTTTCTGTGTAATTTATTTCGTTTTGTGTGCGGCAACGTAAATTTTAAATAAAGATATTTAATGACTCCCCATAGAAATTTTGATGACATTTTTGCATGAGCTTACATAATTTGATGTCATCATGATGTTGGAAATGCATGCATAAAAGTGCATTATTTTATCATAAAATGGAGTGAAAGGATGACATGTTGCAAGGTTGACCAATAAATATTGTTAAAATTTTTTTTAATAATTTTTTATTTTAAAAAATAATTTATAATTTTATTCTTAAAATTTAAAATTAATAAATTTTTTACAAATTAAATTTTAATTATTTAATGAAGATTTAATAATTTTTAATATAAAATTTTAAAATATTCATTGAAGAATATTAAGGTTCTAAAAATATTTTTTTAAAACCATTTTTAATTAATTTATTGATTTAATTAATTACTTATAATTATTATTATTTAAAATTTTATTTTAAAAATTAAAAAAAAAAATTAGAATTATTTATTTTTTTTTATATTTTAAATTTAAATATTTTAACTATTATAAAAATATTGTCTGTTCAAATGTTTCATTTTAGTTTAAAATTTTATTAAATTAATTAATACTTTTTTTAATATAAAGGCTATGATATTTTATATTTTTTTTATTATTAAAAAAAAATTTTTATTTTTAATTTATTATTAATTATTTTTCAATTATTATTTTATTTTAAAAATTATAAAAAAAAATTTAATAGGTTCATTTTTATTTTTTATTAATTTTTTAAAAACTTAAAATTTAATTTTAAAAAAATCCGATGTTTATTAAATATTTTTTTTTTTTATTAAAATTAAATTATATATTTTTTTTATTTATATAATTTTAATTTTTTAATTTTTTAAAAATATTAAAAAATATATATTTTAATTTTTTTTATTAAATATCAAAAATGTTCATCCTAATATTTTCAGTTTTTTTTCCTGCCACAGAAGTAATATTTGCTGGACACTGGTCATTCATTTCCATACAATAGAAAACTCTTTATCATTTATTATTATTTTATGATGTTGTGTGCATGTTTTTGAATAATTGCAATTTACGTATAGACATACAGAGAGAACATTTTTGACTTAACCACCTCCTCTATTGATGATAGATGCACTTTTGTTTATTTATACTGATAAAATGATGAACGGAACATTGTGACGAACGTCGATGATGCTTCTCTGGGGCAATTTTATTCAAATATACACAGAGCGAAGGACAAAAATTTATGAATAATTGATATTGATGAAATGACACAGACACACATGTATTTTACATCATTGGACATGTTTTAATGGGCATAATGATGATGGACAAACAGTTGACATATAATATGGCTTTGTTCTTTGCGCTGCACATTCATAATTATAATGACATGTCCTGTCCAGTTTATTGCTGCTGGCATGCCTATTATTTTACCTACGACTGCCATTTATGCCAATTGTGAACTTTAAAATTCATGAATAGGTTTTCTTATTAAAAATTTAAATTTTTTAGGTAAAAAAAGAAAAAATCCTAATATCCTCAAATATTGTTAATTTGAAAGGATGACTTGTTTTCAAGGATGATTAATAAATTTTATAAAAAAAAAATATTTTTTATAATTTATAATGACAAAAATCTTTAATTTTTTTTAAACAAAAATGTATTTTATTCTAAAATATTTATTAAAAAAAAAAAAATAATAATAAAATTTATTTAAAATATTTTATTAAAAATTATTTAATAATTTTTATGATAAAAAATTGAATTATTCAATAAAATTAATTAATTTATCAGTCAAATAAAAATAAAAATAATATTAATATTAATTAATTAATTAAATTTTAAATAATAATTAGAAAAAATATTTTTTTAAATTTAATTTTCAACGAATTAAATAATAAAAAATATTTTTATACTCAAATATTGAAATATTTTTTTTAATTTTTATTTTTTTTACGTAATTAATTTAATAATTTAAAAAAAAAATAAAAATAAATTAAAAATAATAATTTAAAAATATGAAATTTTACTTAAAATAAAAATTAATTAATTAATATATAATATGTAATATTTCATTAATTTAAATTTTAAACTAAATAAAAAATGTTCAGAAATTTTTACTTAAAAAAAACTTGTGAACTTTAAATATCATAAGAATAGTTTTTCTTATTAAAAATTTAAATTTTTCAGGTATAAAAAAAGGAAAAATCCTAATTTCCCAAAATATTTTTAATTTCTCATGTGAAAGAATTTTACTTCAATTAAGTTTTAATTTATCAAAACTTTTTTTTTACATGATTTTTCGTATATTTAAAGGTACTGACATTTTTTATCATCATCACAAAAAGAGGAAAAAAAAGTTTTGTCCTCTATTTATTTATAAAAAGGAAAGATCTTTTTTCCTCACTAACTTTTACATTCAAATTCACACATGAGCGCACAAGCATTTTTCACAAGAATTTTTGTACTTTATTATTATTTTGTGCCTTTCTTTTTTTTTCTGTGCTGCCAAAAGTATTTTCCATGTGGGCAGTAGGTAGACGGAGACACACGTCAAAGTTATGTGATAAAGATTTTTCTTTCCTCCTTTTTTTCGTTTCTTTATTATATTTTATTATATTTCGGTATGGCAGAACCATTTATATCATTTCCATTTTCATATTTTTCTGTGCAGAACTTTTGTGAATGATGATTTCCGATTCTTTTTTCTTCCTGAATTCTTTTCCTCGTTTCACTTTTCCCGTGCCATGATATATTTAGAAAACAAATATATCAATAGAAATTATATCAATATGTTCTTTTGTCTTATGATGCGAGCGTTTCTGTGTGTGTGCCAAGATGAAATCAGGAAAATGTGATAGATTCATGCATGAAGAAATCCAGTAATCGATAAGAAAGATGGAAATTTGATTTTTTTTTTCTCTCGTGCTTTGTTTCTTGGATTGATATGCGATGTGACACGAGCGAACGAATGTTTATCGGAAATTTATAGGAGAACTTTTCCATTCATTTCATGGCAATTCGAGGAAAAATCGGTCTTGGATGGATGAATAAAAATAATGAAATAGAAAAAAAAAATATGGAAACACGGGATTACATCATCTAATATTAATGATCGTGAACGACGACGACGACGACGAGCGATGACGAGAACAAAGGGATCAAATCTCACATTTCATTTTGACTCATCATCATCATCATAATATTCTTTTCAAATTTCATTAATTTCCTTGCATGTCCAATTTATGTCAGTCCTGTTTTTTCCCTGTCTCTGCTTTTTTTTGTAGGTAAATGGCAACAACTTTAACAATGGACGAGGAGAAAATATGAAGAGAGAATGACCAACAAAACTTATAGAATATTCATTAGAGGATAAACGGAATTTTCATTGTTACATTGGGTGGTGTGACACTTGAATGAGGACGGCACAAAAAAAATAAAAGAGGAAAATGGGAATACAAAAGGATGAAATAAATGAACTTTTTGTTTAGATTGACTATGCTGATTAGCTTTCTTCTTTTGTACCTTTGGGAAAGTGATGATTTTTCTCAAAATACGAAAAAAATATAAAGATGACCATATAAAAAAAGATTTACTGAGATTTTATTGACTGAAAATTAGAATTTTTTTGACTTTTACTTATAAAAATATATTTTGAGAGATATTTTTCTTTAATTTGAATTAAAATAAAATAAAAAATATTTTTTAAAATAATTTTATTAAAATAAATTTAAGTTATATAAGTTTTATGAGGAGCAAAACCCGTTTTTTTTCTCACATCAATTTTCAACCAACTTTTGATGCGTTTCAAAGCTAAAAGTTAATAAATATTCATTCTAAAGTTGATTTTCTTTGATATCTGATCGATTTTTGATCAAATAAAAAAAAGTACGATTTTATCATATGAGGAGCAAAAATCGTACTTTTTTTCTCAAGTCACTTTTCAACCAACTTTTGATGGGTTTCAAAGCTAAAATTTAATAAATATTCATTCTAAAGTTGATTTTCATTGATATCTGATCGATTTTTGATCAAATAAAAAAAAGTACGATTTGATCGATTTTTATCATATGAGGAGCAAAAATCGTACTTTTTTTCTCAAGTCAATTTTCAACCAACTTTTGATGGGTTTCAAAGCTAAAATTTAATAAATATTCATTCTAAAGTTGATTTTCATTGATATCTGATCGATTTTTGATCAAATAAAAAAAAGTACGATTTTATCATATGAGGAGCAAAAATCGTACTTTTTTTCTCAAGTCAATTTTCAACCAACTTTTGATGGGTTTCAAAGCTAAAATTTAATAAATATTCATTCTAAAGTTGATTTTCATTGATATCTGATCGATTTTTGATCAAATAAAAAAAAGTACGATTTTATCATATGAGGAGCAAAAATCGTACTTTTTTTCTCAAGTCAATTTTCAACCAACTTCGATTTTTGATCAAATAAAAAAAAGTACGATTTTATCATATGAGGAGCAGAAATCGTACTTTTTTTCTCAAGTCAATTTTCAACCAACTTTTGATGGGTTTCAAAGCTAAAATTTAATAAATATTCATTCTAAAGTTGATTTTCATTGATATCTGATCGATTTTTGAAAAATTAAAAAATAGTACGATTTTATCATATGAGGAGCAGAAATCGTACTTTTTTTCTCAAGTCAATTTTCAACCAACTTTTGATGGGTTTCAAAGCTAAAATTTAATAAAAGTACGATTTACGATTTTATCATATGAGGAGCAAAAATCGTACTTTTTTTCTCAAGTCACTTTTCAACCAATTTTTGATGGGTTTCAAAGCTAAAATTTAATAAATATTCATTCTAAAGTTGATTTTCATTGATATCTGATCGATTTTTGATAAAATAAAAAAAAAGTACGATTTTATCATATGAGGAGCAAAAATCGTACTTTTTTTCTCAAGTCACTTTTCAACCAATTTTTGATGGGTTTCAAAGCTAAAATTTAATAAATATTCATTCTAAAGTTGATTTTCATTGATATCTGATCGATTTTTGATCAAATAAAAAAAAGTACGATTTTATCATATGAGGAGCAAAAATCGTACTTTTTTTCTCAAGTCACTTTTCAACCAATTTTTGATGGGTTTCAAAGCTAAAATTTAATAAATATTCATTCTAAAGTTGATTTTCATTGATATCGTTTTCATTGATCGATTTTTGATCAAATAAAAAAAAGTACGATTTTATCATATGAGGAGCAAAAATCGTACTTTTTTTCTCAAGTCACTTTTCAACCAATTTTTGATGGTTGAAACCCATAAAATAGCTAAAATTTAATAAATATTCATTCTAAAGTTGCTGATAATCGATTTTTGATCAAATAAAAAAAATACGAAAAAGCAAAAAATTTTTTATTGATGGGTTTCAAAGCATTCTAAAGTTGATTTTCATTGATATCTGATCGATTTTTGATCAAATAAAAAAAAGTACGATTTTTTCATATGAGGAGCAAAAATCGTACTTTTTTTCTCAAGTCAATTTTCAACCAATTTTTGATGGGTTTCAAAGCTAAAATTTAATAAATATTCATTCTAAAGTTGATCCATTTTTGATGGATTTCAAAGCTAAAATGGGTTTGAATTTAATAAATAATTATCATTTTAAAGTCACTTTTCAACCAATTTTTGATTTCAAAGCCATGGATATTTGTTCGATTTTTGATAAAATAAAAAAAAAACGATTTTTTCATATGAGGAGCAAAAATCGTACTTTTTTTCTCAAGTCAATTTTCAACCAATTTTTGATGGGTTTCAAAGCTAAAATTTAATAAATATTCATTCTAAAGTTGATTTTCATTGATATCTGATCGATTTTTTAAAATAAAAAAAAAACGATCAAATAAAAAAAAGTACGATTTTATCATATGAGGAGCAAAAATCGTACTTTTTTTCTCAAGTCACTTTTCAACCAATTTTTGATGGGTTTCAAAGCTAAAATTTAATAAATATTCATTCTAAAGTTGATTTTCATTGATATCTGATCGATTTTTGATCAAATAAAAAATAGTACGATTTTTTCATATGAGGAGCAAAAATCGTACTTTTTTTCTCAAGTCACTTTTCAACCAATTTTTGATGGGTTTCAAAGCTAAAATTTAATAAATATTCATTCTAAAGTTGATTTCCATGGATATCTGTTCGATTTTTGATAAAATAAAAAAAAACGATTTTTTCATATGAGGAGCAAAAATCGTACTTTTTTTCTCAAGTCAATTTTCAACCAACTTTTGATGGGTTTCAAAGCTAAAAGTTAATAAATATTCATTCTAAAGTTGATTTTTATTGATATTTGATCGATTTTTGATGGATTTCAAAGCTAAAATTGAACAATTATGCATTTTAAAGATGATTTCCATGGATATCTGTTCGATTTTTGATAAAATAAAAAAAACGATTTTTTCATATGAGGAGCAAAAATCGTACTTTTTTTCTCAAGTCACTTTTTAACCAATTTTTGATGGGTTTCAAAGCTAAAATTTAATAAATATTCATTCTAAAGTTGATTTTCATTGATATCTGATCGATTTTTGATAAAATAAAAAAAAAAAAATTAAAATTAATTTAATTGTATTGAAAGAAAAATTATTTAATTTAAATTTAATAAACATAAATTTTAATTTAATTGAAAAAATTCATAAATTTATTTTATTTTTATTTAAAAAAAAATTTTCTCATATTTAATATTTATTCTGCAAAACCTTAAAGTTATTTAAAAATTGACAATTTATTGACCTTCCACGAAAAAAAATTTCTTTTCATGAAAATGTCTGTCAATCAATATTGATAAAAACAAAGACGAAAAAAAAATTACTCTTAAAATATATTTTTGTTTGACACAGCATTAAACCAGATTTCAGTAAAACGACTGAAGTACCAAGTAAAACAATCATTATTCATATTTACGCTTAAGCATCGTCCTGAGATTGCTTCCTTTGCTTATTCTTTATTTATGTTTATTTTTTTTTGTTTTGTTGTCGTTGAACAACTACACTGAGCCATACAAAATTCAGCGCATGGAAGCCCTTTTACGACATTTTTATTATTTTTTCTTGATAATATTGTTGCAGAGAAAAATTCCGAGAACCGAGGAAAATAACAATTTCAAGTTTTTTTGCTTTGGTTTTCAAGTGCTGTAGTTTGGTCTTCTTCACGCGCAGCAATTTCGAAAAAAAGACGAAAGAAAAATATTTAGAAGCTCTTTGAATGAAAATGAAATTGAATTCGTGTTCGAAGCAAAAATATACAAGCAGACAAGAAGAACAAAAAAAAATGCACGAAATAACAGAAATATTTCATTTATATGGTTTTATTATTCTTTATTTTTGTTGTTTATTATTTTTATTATTACAATTTTTTTGTTTGTGTGTGTTTGTCGCGTCTCATGTATATTCCGAAAGATATTAAAAAATATTTTTTTATGAAGAGTTCATGTTCGAATGCGAGTGGAAAATAAAGGGAATTCACATTTTTATTATTTCTCTCTGTCGCACACAACAATAAATTCCTCAACATTTTTCTGTCGTCGTATATTTATTAGTGTCGTGTCCTTTTTTTTCGCTGCAAAATGACGGTTGTAAAATTTACGATGACAGTGACTCCTCAAGCTCGCAGGAACGTTCACATCTGATGAATTCGTTGCATTTCAAATTTTATTGCAAAAATGTTAATGTTATACAAATAAAATTATACTTTTATGGCTGTTTCTCTCCCTTGTGAGAGTTGCGTCCTTTTTTACTTTTGCCAGATAAAATATTGAATTTACTCCGATTTCGATGGAAGGAAAACAATGAAAAGCCCCGGAACAATAACGATCATCATCAAAAATGCACACACACGGGCAGACAAGTAATAAAATTGATCCTATTTTTATTATCGATTCTCTTTTCAAAAAGTGCATTTAAAGTGAAAAGAAACATCTTGTTCCTTGGAAAGTGCGGGAAATTTAAAAAAATCTAAAATAATGAAAATTCTTTTAATTTTTTAAATTATTTTTTAAATATTTTTTTTAAACTTAAATTTATTTTTTTATTATTTTTATTTAATTTAAATTATTTTTTAATTTGAATTAAAAATTTCCAAAAATGGATTTTTTTGTAAAAAAAATGAAAAAAAAAATAAATTTTTTGATCTTTGTTTTATGATTTTTAAAATTAAATTAAAATAAATTATTTATTAAATTTTTTTTAATTAATTCTCATATTAACAGAAAATGCGGGATATGTAAAATAAAAAACAAAATAAAGAAAAAAATAAATAAAAAACTTTTAATTAATTTAAATTTAAAAAAAAAATAAAATAATTTTTAAATAAAAAAAAATAAAATAATATTTTTTCATTTATTTTTAATTTTTAAAAGTTCTTTTTAAAAATAAAATAGTTTTCATTTTAAATAAAAAATAAAATATTCAGAATATTGAAATTCAAAACATTCTTTATATTTTTTTTATTTTTTAAAAATTTGTATGTATTCTTTATATATTTTTTTTATTTAAAAATTTTAATTATAATTTTTTCATGAATTTTTTTTCGCATTTCCCGCACTTTCTTGAGAAAAAAAATACAAAACACAAAAAAAAATCTCGTAAAAACGAAATAAAAATAACTAATAAAATTTGTAAAAATATTTATTCGCATGTCAAAATCTTGTTGCAAAAATTGCCAACAAACTAATAAATTTGCACACATTTTTAGTGCCTTTTTGGTGCAATAAAAATTGGTTTGCCATTTCACGACGCGCAACCCCAGAACGACTTTTCAATTCATTCATTTGTTGAATTGGATTAAAGTCGTAAATTTGAGATTTTATGATCAATTTCTGGGTATTTATTACCTTCTTCGTCTCCTCCTCAGGTCACATTGTTCGTCGATTTCAAAAGATTTTTAAAAATTTTGTTTTATTTTTTTTGGGAATCATGATCGATATGGGAAATTGGCATTCACCTTGAGTGACTCGAGTTGACAGTAAAACTTTTTTTTGCACTTCTACGAATTTCCTACTGTTTTATTCGAGTTTTTTCGAATATGACAAAAAAAATATATATATAAACCCAAACAGTCCCTCGTCAATCAAATTCACATTTCCTCCTTTTTTCATTTATTTTTTTTTTATTTTTATTTTTTATCAATATTTGATTTTGTCTTTTGATAAATTCACCATAAATTATTAAACGTCTAAATAGTCTGCCTCATCAAATAACTCTCGTAATGATAAAAAAAATCGTTCTTCTGTGATAAGAACTTGGAATGACATGCATCTTTTTCGTGCTTGATTCACTTTTTGATAATAATTGTTGAAATTTATTTAAAAAAAAAAATCAAAAGAAAAAAATCACAATCAAAGATCTTTTTCAAGCGAAGAAAATGAAAGAAAAAAAAAATGAAACTGATGATGATTGGCTTTTTTTTTTAAGAAAATATATAAAAAAAAAATTGTCCCTTTTTTGTTTGAAATATTTTTCGTGATTCGCATTGTTCGTGCCTTCCGTGTCAAAATCCACGCATTTTTCATTTCCCGGACAGTTTTTGATCAGTAAACAACGCAAAAATAAAAAAAAAATCAAAAGGAAAAATCAAGTGTAAGATTGCAAGGGTGAGTTTTGATACTTTTTTCCGTCAAAATAAACATCATTAATAAATATTTTTAATGTGCCTTTTTATTTGTGACCAAAGAAGAAAAAAATAATAACGGAAAAAAGTATCAAAAAAATTTCTTTGAAGTTTTTTTTTTGAGTGTGATATTTTTTTTTATTACAAATAATTGGTTTATTTACGGAAAAAAACCAAAAGCTTTGCAATAAGATTTTAATTTGGTTGGTTTTTGATATTTTTCTGTGACAAATATTTTTTTTCGCACGTTATCTCGTCGCATTTGTAATAACTTTCGTAATTGGATAAAAATTTCTCATTAATTTTAATCATTTATTTTTGTGCTTCAATAATCGCAAGAAAGGGGGGATCGGACATTTGTCGCAATAAATAAATCTATAAAAAAAAAACGAGAAGAAAAGTGAGCTAGCGAGGTAATAACCGTTATCATATAAAATAGATGTTCAATAAAAATGACTGTTATTGCAGAAAGTTTACGTAATAACAATCTTCATTTTTATGAGTTTGAGTCCATCTAACATCTCAATTAGTTTACATCATCAGTTTCACATTTATTACATCTTTAATTCATTTCGGAGACAATTATTTTTATGGGCTCATGTGTACCTTATCTCTTAAAGGTCTCGTAGGCCCGCATGTCGACAAAAACGGATTTATAATCAAATAAATATTTAATATTGATATTATTGTCCTCCGAGTTTTTTTTCGTCGCTTCTTGTTGAGCATAACATTAAATTGTGTAACATTTGAAAATGATGATGATTGTTCTTTTAGATGTGTCCATGTGCGTATTCATTATCAAGATTGATAATAAACAAAATGATGTTATTATGCTCAAAGTCTTTCTTTTTCTGTGTTTTTGTGACTTTTTTTGTGCCATTTCCTTGTGTGTGTGTGGGTCTATTGTTCTACATTATCTTATTTATGGCCATCTAATTTATTTGATTTGATTATAATATTTTTCTGGACGGAAAATTCTGATGACGACAGTCTATGCGAGAGAGAGAGGCAACAACGATGACAGCAAAAACTATTGTTATATTATTGTTAAAGTTACGACTTTTATCGTATTATTTTCATCTGTTTTCATCTTTCTTACGGATTTTTTTTTTGTTGCTGTATTATAAAAGGGCATTTTTTATATAGAAAAGTTTGTTTTAGACACCGAAAAATTGTCTGTCTGTAAAAATACAAAAAAAGATAAATAAATAATAAAAATGAATAAATATTAAATAGTAAAAAAATAATATTCTTTTTTAAAATAAAGTTTTGCAATTTTTTTTTCAATATTAATAAAAATATTTTTTTTCTTTGTTGAAAATATAAATATTTTATATTTTAAATTTTTATTTAAATTAATTTTATTTTTTATTTCATTTTATTTAAATTAATTTTTATATTTTATTAAATTAATTGAATTATTTATTTTTTTTTTCAAAATAAATTAATAAATTAAAAAAAAATAAAATTAAAAAAATATTTTTAAAATGAAAAAAAAATAAAATTTTTTTATTAAAAATTATGTTATTAAATTTTTCTTCCATGCTTAAATTTTTTTATTTAAATTATATATTTTTAATTTAAAAAAAATATTTTTTATTATATTTATTTAATTATTTTAAATACATTTCTTAATATTTTTTAAATTTTGATTGGTCTTCTTTATTTAATAAAATTAAGGTTGGTTTTTTAAAGTTAAAGTTAAAGTTAAATTTTTGGTTGGTTTTTAAAAAAATATATAGGTAAATAGTAAAAAATTATAATCAAAATATTATTTAAAATTTTTAAGAAGAATTATTTATAAATTTTTTTTTTTGAATTATTACCGTTTATTCAAGCATTAATAAATAAAATAAATTATAAAATATATAAATATATTTAATAAAAATTATTAATTAAATTTTTTTAATAATTTATTTATTTATCTTTTTTTACTTCAAGAATTAATAAAAAAAATATTTAATTAAAACAAATAAAAAAATAAATTAATTATTTATTAAATCAAAATAAATAAAAATTAAATAAAAATTCAAATTTTGATAAAAAAATATTTTTTTTATAAAAATTGCATTTATTTATATGCCTATATTTTTTTTTGAAAGAAAAAAAATATAAAAAAAATAAATTAAAAAAAATTAATAAAAATAATATTTATTAATAATTTCTTTTTTGAACGAAAAGTTTAATTTAGATAGAAAAATAAATACTTGTTGCAAAATTTCAATAAAATTCAATCAAATACGCTTACACTCCCTTGCCCTATCAACTCTCCGCTCAACTTTTTCATTATCCATATTATTAGACACTTGTGTCACACATCCTCATTTGATAGAGTTTGTTTCAACAAATGGTGTCATGTGTGTGTTTTTTTGCGTTCCACAAAACATTTTTTCTGGTCTTATGTCACTTCATGCAACAAACCCCTTTTTTATTTATTTTTTTTTATCTCATTCATTACATTTGTCGGACAATGGGGATGATTTTAATTTAAATATAATAATCATATATGCATGATCACCCATTTTTCCATGACTTGGCCCCTAATAAATGTACAACGCACAATGGCAAACTTTTTATTGCACAGCATCTCTCTCTAAATATTTGAAAAGAAGGATGAAAAGGAGAAAAAAGTGGACGAGGGACGAAAATTTTTGCCTTGTGTGTGTTAATAATATTCATGGAAACGAGATTTCTCCGTACTGATTATTCCGGCTAGTTTATTATTAGACAATTAACTTTTTTTTTGTTCTCTCTATTTGATTATCCGAATCAAATATTTGGACCTTTGGAGAAATACTTGGAATTTTTTTATCGAAAACTTTTTCATTTATTGAAAATGAAAGCATTAAAAAAAGGGAAAGCAGACCTTTTGTTAAACGGGAATTTTAATTTCGCATACAATTATAAGGATTCTGCCCGATAATAATTCACCGAAAGTCTTTCGGATTAAATCTTCCCAAAAACATTTTAATTTTCCGAGATTATTTTTGCATGATTTCCCTTTTTTCTGCTTCGAAATGACGCGCACATGCCTTAAATATGCATTAGCATTAAATCTGGACGTTTTATTATGTAAATAAAGTAAACAACTGGCCTTATTTATTTTTAGAGGGATTTTACGTGTTTGAATTTCGTCTTAATATATTCATTTTGTTTGAAAATTCGGATAATTAGTGGTCATCGGCGATTCAAAACTTTGATAAACTTTCAAAGGAATCAAAAATGGGGCGCCTTAAGGCAAAAAGGGGACGACGCATGTTAATTTCCCCGAAATTAAAAGTCGTAATTTACGGTTTTAAGCGCTTAATGTCTTCCATTCAACTTATCATAACACTATCGTCGCATCAAAGCGAATCATCGGGTACCATAGAAAGGCATTGCGTGTCATTTATTGCCAAATAAATTATTTTTTCTCTATTGTTCATGCTGCTTTTTTCGCATTTGCTTCTCCTCGGTCTCTTTTATGATTATTTTTTTCGTACATTTAACGAATGAGGAAGCTAGACACTTTTTATATTCATCTTTTTGACACATTTATGTCATAAAAAAATGAAACATTATATACGCAGTGTACTCCACTCTTTGTCATCATTCATTTATTCAAATCATCGGGCACACACAAATTTTCGGCCTTTTATGGGAGCGCGCATGGAGCTGGAAAGAAAAAATGATGAAAGTGATCGTAAATTTAAATATCACGCAAATTATATCGTTTTTAGTTTACTTTTTATTACTTATTTTGTGTATTTTATTCTTTTTTTATGCGTGTAGTGTGATGTGGTAGTCATAGTTTATTTTATGTTTTTTTTTTGCTTTAATGATTTGTTGAAAGGATAGAAAACATAAGTTATGTTTGAACAATTTTATGTCATTTTTATTATCGTATTACGCAGTTTTAGATTATTTTCAATGAAAAGAATGAAAAATAGAAAATAATGAGTAAAATTTCTTCAAGGACGATGATTTTTATGGCTTTCTAAGTTCTTTTTATGAGCATTTTTTCAATATTTGCGACTTTTTATTTGATGTTGGGGGTCAGGAAATTACAAAAATCAAGCCCTAACGATAAAAGTAGCGTTCCCAGAGGCATATTATGAAGTAATGTATTGTGGGTTGGCGATCTAATGTTATTAACAGGAATAAAAAAATTGTTGAATATCTTGTTATATAAAAAATATCATTTTTAAATACAAATTATTTTTTATAAAAAATACCAATAAAAATATTAAATATTTTATAATTATTTTAATTACATATTAATTATTTTTTAAAATTATTAAAATAATTTATAAATAATAAAAAATAATTTTTTGAATAATTTTTTTAAATTTTAGGTTAAATAATTCATATTTTATTTTTTTAATTAATATTAATTATTTTTTAATTATTTAATTTCATTTAATTTTTGAATAACTTTTAATTTATATTTTTTTATTAAATTTAATTAAAATTTTCATTTTTTTTTTAATTTTTTAATGATTATTTGTAAAAAATATTTTTTTACAAAAAAAAACTTATATAAAATCATAAAAATTACAAATTGGGATCTTAATATGCAAAAAATAATTTTTAAAGAACGAATTAATTAAAAATTTCTTAAAAAAATAAAAAAATGTTAAAGAAAATAATAACTATAATATCATTAAATTAATACCTATTGATTTATAAATTTTTAATTAATCTTTAAATAAAAAAATAATTTTTTAAAATAAATTAAAAAAATTAAAAATAAAATTTATATTTTTAATTTTAATTAATTAAAAAAAATTAAAAATAATTTTAAATTAAATTTTATAATTTTTAAATTATTTAAAAAAAAATATTAATTAAAGAATAACTTATAATTTTTTTTAAATTTAATCAATTTTAGATCAATTTTTTGCAAATTTATAAAAAGTTTCAATTAAAAAAATTTATAAATATTTTTTTTTGCTCGAAACATGTAAATAAATGTATTAAAAGGTCAATTATTTAAATTTTTCAAAATAAAGTCAGGCTTAAAAAACTTAAAATTTCATAAAAAGAATTTTCTTATATTTCCTTGAGCTAAATTCAACCTCCATAAAATTTTTCATTAACATATTTTTTTCATCCCTGCTCATTAAAATCACCAATTCAACGCAAATTGCTCAAAATTTTAATAACTTTGCTACCGGTTGTTCTTATTAAAAAGAAAAAAACAATAAAAATCATTAAAAACATTCTTCTCTTCTGTGCAAAGAGTCACGCCTCGCACTAATTTCAAATTTTTTACGACCACAACTATTATTTTTTACTACTTCGTTTATGTTTTACGATCTCAATTATTAGAACTTATTTCAATTTTATTGACTTAAATTACGCTTAAAAGATAAATTATCTCTGGCGTGATCCTTCGGGTGAACGCAATTACGCGTTCGTCGCATTTTAAAACTTTCATCAGCTGATTCACGAACGCGCCTGCTGTTTTATTTTTTTTTTGTGGTTCAAGCTCTCGTGCATTCAATTTTTTTTTGTTGCCTCGACGTAACAACAACAACAACAACAAGGGACGAAGAACGAAAACGTACGAAATATACAAGTTGAGTTTTTTTTTTGCGTTGGCTTGGATGGCACGACATGCTAGTTCAGACGGAAAGCACATGTATAGATAGAACGTCGACGTCGCCGTCGTTTTTTTTTTTTGTGTTATTTTGCTGTAGCGAATTTCGTGTGTGTTCCAATGGCATGATAGGGAGCGGCGCGTCGTGACAATCACGAAACTGTTGAATTTTTTTTTCCTTGAAGCGAGGAATTTTGCAGCGATGCACGTTAAGTAATCCTTGCAGCGACCCGTTTCCGCTGCTCCGTACACACGAGACGACGAGTGTCTGCGACGTTTTGTACGTTTCGTTCGCTCGAACAGTTTTAGCGTTGCGGTACGTAAAACGTATTGCTTTCCTGCTCTAACGCTCACGACTTGACAGTTGTTTCTCTGTCTGTGTGCGTGTTTTATTTTTTTTTGTGTCGTCGTCGCTAGAGAAGAGTGTAAAGCGAGAAGAAGCAAGCGCTTTAGAATTCAGTTGTTGGACGAACGTAAAGCTGCGTACATTTTTAATATATTTTTCTGTCATCGTTTCGCGGCAACAACAATAACAATAAAAAAAATATATTAAAATTTGCGCTCAATTATCGATTTGCAGCAAAAAATGACGCATTATATCGACACACGGAAACTCATTTCGGACATTCAGATGCGCCCGGCGCTCTGGAATCGAAATTACGCCGTCAACAAGGCATTCACGGAAGACACATGGGACGAACTTGCTGAAATTCATTCGTTGCCAAGTAAGTCACAAACATTTTTTCCCTCAAAAAAAAAAAAAAAAATTTTTTTGCATGTCTTGTCCATTCTTGCGACACAAACAAGCGTCACTCGTACAAATGTGTGTGTGAGAATTTTTTTCTGCTCGTACAGATGTCAGTTGCGTCACTTGCTTGAAATTCAAACGTTTTGAACGTTTTTTCATCTCTCTCTTTCTCTCTCCCGCTCTCTCTCTCTCTCATCTAGAATCCGTACTGAAAACCCGCTGGAAGAGTTTGCGCGATAACTTTCGCATCGAATTCAAACGCATTCCTCGCGATGCCAACGGAAGTTGCCTGATCTCACCAAATTTGCACAAATCCAAATGGGCTTATTACAAATCTTTGCTCTTCCTCGTCGATCACATGAAATCCCGTTACCCCAACCAAGATTTCGTTGCGGAAACGAACGTCAGTAACTCATTTGTGCGCGATTTGCAAGGCATTACGCCCGATACCTCCTCGAACATGGATTATTCGGGTGCCGATGACGAAGATGTCGAATACATAAACATTCCAGAAGTCCCCCCGCTTAAAGTTACTTTGGGATCTGTGTCGCCAGGATCAGATCATCACAGCAACAATGGGCATGATACAACGCCGCCATTACCGCCATTAGTTCCTGTGACAGCGCCAAAGAATTATCCGCCGGCGAAGCGTTTGCGACAAGCCGAAGTTGAAGAAAATGGATCTGAGGAAAAGGACAAAGAAGATGACGATTATCATTTTTTGATGTCGATCCATACGTTCATGGGACAACTCAAAAATGGACAAAAGCTGAAAATGCGGATGAAAATTCAAAAGTTGCTGTATGATGAATTGTTTAAGGATCACGAAGAAGAAGAAGAAGCAACGAATGGAGTTGCTTCTGCGGAATAAATGTGTGTGAAAAAATGTAAATAAAGTTTTGAAAAGTATTAACCGTTATTTGTTTATGAGTTTTATTGGTACTCGAGTTCGCTTTGTGTGAGAATAATCCTCCTTTAAAAATTTTCTTGATATGAATTTGAGATTTATGTTGAACAAGAAAAAAACATCCTTAATCCCTTTGAGCTTTTCTATCTTGGAGTCGTTTAATAATAAACAGATTTAATGTACATAACGAAAAAAATTCAAGAAAATTAAAACGTTATTTTATTTAATCGCTTTTTTCAGTAGAAAATTTAAAAATATATTAATTAAAACTTAATTTTAATATAGAAAAAATTTTTTCAACAGTATCATTTTTTATTTTTGACAAAAAAAAAATATCATAATTAATTAATTTTATTTAATACATTAATAAGATAAAATTATTTTACAAAAATAAATTAAATTATTTTAAAAAAATTAAATTATTTAAATTTTTAAAAAATTTAAAAATAATTTAAATAAAAAAATTTAATTTTTAATTAATAAAATAAAAATAAAATAAAAATGAAATAAAATTTAAATAAAAAAATATTTTTTTTTCTTTTCAAAAAATTTTTAATAATTGATTGAATTAACTTTCAAAACTTTTGTTAAATTTTTATTCTTATTTTTCTTATTTTTATTTCTTATTTTATTTTTATTCAATTTTTTTTTATTAAAAATTATTATTTATTTTTTTAAATACTTATTTTATTAAAATAAAAAATAAATTAAATTAAAAAAATGTTTCAAATATTTTATTAAATTTTTTTTATTTATTTTATTATTAAATAAAAATTTAAATTATTAAAGTTATTGAAAATTCTTTAAAAATTATTTTAAAATAAAACTCAAACTTTAGTTTAAGAATGATTAAATTTTTTCCTTTGATTTTTCGAATAAATTAAAAAAAAATTTATTCACTTTTGAATAATTTTATAAAATAATTAATTTTTTGGATATGACTTAAACCAAATTAAAGTGACTTTTGTATAAGCCTAAGTCAAAATTAAAAAAAAAATTTGACTCAATAAATTTTGAAATTTTCAACATTTACTTAGATTAAATCAATTTTTCAAGCTAAATTAAATTTTTAATTTATTTTTCATTAAATTTTTTAATTTAAAATTTAAAAAAAAAATGTAAAAAAAGGTTAAAATTTTAATTTTGCTTATAAAAAATTCAAATTTTTTGATAAAAGGATATAAGTTACAAAAAAAAACTTCAAACAAATTTGAAA
Source organism: Culicoides brevitarsis (assembly GCF_036172545.1). NCBI lineage: Eukaryota > Metazoa > Arthropoda > Insecta > Diptera > Ceratopogonidae > Culicoides > Culicoides brevitarsis. The sequence goes on from NC_087085.1 coordinate 8,965,847, forward strand.
ATCTTAAAATGACAAACATAGCAACGGATTTCTTTTGAATGGAAACGCGCTCCGAGATAAAAGCTGATAAATAAAAACGAAATAAAACTCAGATATAAATACAAAAGACAGAAAAAAAAGTTCAGTGAATTATAAAATTTCACATAAAAGTGCGTTGTTGTCGTCCTCGAGTTCAAACTTTTCTGTGTTTTTGTGTTACAAACAAATAACAAACTGTATTCAACCTTTTTCTTTCTTTATCGTCGTACCAACGTACGGTCCTATTGAAACTCTTTTGATTTAGGATTTGTATAATTTTATCTCTGAAAAAAATGTTCATGTGTGCATAAGTCGGTAGGCTGGATCCCTTTGGCACACATTACTCATCTGCTGAACAATATTTATATGATTTTTATTACTTTTCTTATTTATGCGAGTATTTGTAACTGTTTTGAGTTTTTATCACGGTTATTGTTCCGCAGCAGCTGTCTGGCGTATTGAATACACTTACTATCATAATATTTGCATCGAAAAATAGTCATATCATTATCACCAGCAGAACCTCCCATTTTTTCTTGTTTACGTCGTTGTCGTCGTCGTCGTCGTTGTTGTTGATGTTGTCCCCGTTCCTTACAATACTTTTATGTTTTTTCTTTCGTCTTTTCTTCTTTACATCTAAAAATTTATGGATTTTGATTTTTATTACTTTTTTATGGCTTCCTTCTGTTTTGAATAGATCTTTTTAAATCTATTGTGTTCTAATGTCTCACACGAGTCCCAGATAGTTCAAGGATTTTTTTCGCTCGTATTATCATCCCGTATCAATAGTGACATTATATTACGACACAACTTTGGATCACATCACATAAAAACAAAGTTTTTATGGTGTGACGTCGAACAAAGTTACTTTTATTATTTTTTTTTCTTCTTTGCCAAAAGTACAAAAATAGCAGAAAAGGTCTTACCTTAAAACTCGAGAGATCCTTCAGCCATCTATCATTTGTCTTATTAGACGAGCGAAAGTAAATAATGTGACATAAACAAGGACATGCAGCGCGATTACCGATAATAATAATGATGATTGTTGCTAGATATCGTCGTCGAGTGTCCTTAGCCAGCTTTTTTTTCGCTTTTTTTGTCCTCATTCTATTATTGTGATCCTCCTTTTCCTCCACTCGGCTGTTTGTTTACTTCCTTGTTGACTAAAAATGGACACAATTTTTTTTTCGGTTCCTAAAAAAGGACACAAAAAAATCATGAATAGGGAAAATGAGTGCGCATTATAATGACAATGCGAAGAAAAAAACTTTTATTTTTCTCCAAATTTATGTGGTATTTACAAGCTATTTTTGTGTGCGAGAGATCCTTGTTTGTGATATGGAAAACAAATGTTTTTTTCGTGAAAGTTGAATGCATGAATGAAAAAAAAAAACAAAATCGAAGAGCCTGTGCGTGTGCGTGGGAGGAGGATGCATGATTGACACGTAACAAGGAAAGGAAGTAGGCGGAAAATATCTGTCGAACAATTTTTTTTACTTTTTCGATTGCTGAGTTTTGACTTTATTTTTGGAACTTCTTATTATCAAGAATTTTTGTTATTTTAATTGATTAAATTTTTTTTCATGCTAAAAATGCAAAAAATTAGGATTTTTATTAATGAAATTTTTTATCTTAAAATCAAATTAACTTTAAATTTATTAAAAATATTTTTTTTACTTTAACTAAATTTTGTTTAAACGGGCCTTTTTTTAATAAAAATTTTTGACAAAAAAAATCCTTTTTTTATAATAATATTATTTTTTTGAAAAAAATATTGTATTTTTTAAAAATATTATTTAATTTTAAATTATGTATTTTTTTATTTTTTTTTAATTATTTTATTTACTTAAATTTTTTATTAATTAAATTTTAAAATTATTTTTATTTAAATTAATTTTTTTTGTTAATTTTTAATTCAAATTTTGATTTAAATTAAAAAAAAATAATTTAAAAAAAAAATTAATTTAAATTATTTTTAATTTATTTATTTCATTAATTTTAAATTAAAAAAAGTAAATAATTTTTTAAATATAAAATTTATTTTTAAAATTTTAATTAATAATATTGAATTAAATTTAAAAAAAAATAAATATAAAAATTTTAAAAAAATAATAAAAAAATTGTTTATTTAATTTAATTTTTTTTTAAATTTTTTGATTTTTTTAATTTATTTATTTTTTATTTTATTTTATTTATTTTTTTTTAATTAAATTTTAATTAAAAAAAACTACCTAAATTTTTTTTTCTAATTGACTTGAAAAAGAATAGAATTTATAAATTAAATTTTATAAAAGTAAATTAATTTTCTCTTATTCATAAAAGCAAAAAAATCATTTTATTCACAAGGGTTACCCTGAATTGAAATTTGTTTCAATGAATTTCGATTTGCATAAATTTTAATCTTGAACTTTAAAATTTTATTTTATTTCATTTTTAACATTAACATATGTCAATTCACAAAAGAAAATCGTCAAAATTGGTTTTTATTTCATTAAACTTCAAATTTAGTGGAAAATATCGAAGAAGGAAGTTCAAAATGGTTTTTCGTCTTCCTCCATTGGACCTCCTGCGAGTATTTCCGCCCGAAAACAGAACAACGACAAACACATTAACGACACAAAATATAACAATTAATAACCAAGTAATGCCATAATAATCCAAAAATGACAAGAAATACACACAAAACAATTTAAAAAATCATACACACCCCATTAACTTCTATAATTTCTTTTGTGACTTCCTTGCTTTCTCTATTTTTACTTCTTTCCGATTCCGCACACACTCATCGCTTCATTTAATTCAATGGCCGTTCCGTATATACACAGGAAATGAAGAAGAAACGCTCAACTACTTTTCATACCCTCTCCTCGTGAGGCAGAGAAAAAAATCTTGTGACGTTACTGCGAAAAATTTTCAGATTTTTGCTTGCAAAACGAAAATTGAGTAAACAAGTAGAGCATAACAACGGGACGTTAGCCATTTCATGGAACGCAGCAGCAGGCTAAAGTGCCCAGTGGTTAATTTTTATCTTTTTTAAGGTTTTAGGGTAAGTTTTTACGATAATTTTTCAAATATTTATTTATTTTTAATATTTAAAAAATACTAAAAAAATTAAAATTTATTTTTAAATAAATTAAAAATAAAATTAACTAAAAAATACATGTATTTTTTTTGATAATTTAATTTTTTTATAATTAATAAAATAATCAAATTAAACAATAATTAAATAAAAATAAGAATCAAAAAAATAAATAAATAATTAAAATATTATTTTTAATTTATTTTAAAATATTAATGAAATGCCAATTAATTAAATTTAATTATTTTTAAAATTTTTAATTTTTAATAAGTAATTTTAATTAAAAAAAAATATTTTTAATTACTTTCAATAAATATTAATAAAAATTATTTGATTTTTTTTTGTAAAGCGCCTTAAAAATGATACAAATTTTCCATTGGGCTTCAAGGCAAACCAAGGCACAAGAGAAAATGCTCACTTTTAAATAATAATATAAAAAATAAGATAAAAATATCACACAATTTCAATCTGAAATTCAATTTGAACTGTGAGTGGCACGAGGCAGCAGCAGCAACAACAACAACGAGTGTGTCTATTTAGATAAAAAAGTATAAAAATAAATAAACAAGCAGGATGTTGTATATTGGAAATGGTAAAGAGGAAATAAACTAATCAAAAATATATTGTCCGTAAATTTTAATGAAAAATTGAGGAGATGAAGGATGTTTGTGTTTCCTTGCTTGCTATATTTCTCGGCATTTCTCATGAAAACCAAGCAACTATTTTCCGTTTTTTTTATAAAAAATTTTCACACAATTTCATGAGACAGAGAGAGAGGGAAAAATGTCAAAGCAAAGTCACCGAAATAAGTAAAATATTTTGTAAGCAATTTAAATTGGTCACGTGACAATTTTATTTTCCATTTCCTTTCTCTCTGGAAGTATTTTTTGTTCTATCCTTTTTGCATTCCGTGCTAGACATTCGTTTCCAATACTAATAAAAATAATAATCAGCATGCGATGGAGAAATAACATCGTCGCAGACACACGACTCACTCGAAAATAATTCACATTTGTGTGTGGTGATTTTATTTCCGACAATTTCTCTGTTTCTTCTTCATTAGACCGGCACAGAAAAAATATGAAACAGGAAAAATATAAAATTTTATTTTTTTAATAATGTATTTAGTTTCTTTTAATTCAAAATTTATTTTTTTTTTATTTTATTTAAATTTTAATTTATTTAATATTATTTAATTGAAAATTATTTTTTTTTTAATTTAAAATAAAATTTATTTTTTTTTTTTGAAATAATCAATGATTAATAACGAATTAATAATTTAATAAAAAAATAATTAATTTTCTTTATTCAAATTAAAAATAAATATTTTTTTTTTATTTTACTTTCATTAATTTTTTTTTATTTTAATAAATTTAAGAAATAATTCCAAAAATCAGATCAACAAAAATTCTGAAGGAATTCCTTAAAATTTCTTGAACTAAAAAAAACTTTTACTTTTACTCGAAAAAAATTTTTTTAAATTCTCCCGAAAAAGAAATTTTAGTTTCGCCCGATTTTTTTAACCGACTTGACCACGTCACCCATCAACAAACAAACAAATGTCGTACCATCACACAAGCGGCACAGAGAATAACGGACAAAAAATCAATAAAAAGTATCCTTTCCCTTCCTTGATGTGCAAAAATTATGTAAATTTTGATCCCTTTCCCTGCCGCACGTTTCCCAAACTCACTCTTTCCGAAAGTTTTGCACGTCATACATCAAAAATCTGAACACCTTTAGTCAAATCCACACACAAACATTTGCATTTAAAACTTTCCCTATCATTTTCCGTACACACGATTCAATGTCACCTTGATGCTTGTTGCTCCGTGCTTCGTTCGATGTACGCCACGCCGCCCAAACACACAGAGCACATAAATTGCATATTTTTTTTTCGTACTTGGTAAATAAAGAACGAAAAAAGGGGGAATAATCGCATGCCGTGCCAACTATACGACGAGTTCACAAGGGAAAAACGGAGTATATAAACACACACACGAAAAAACATGCAGGAGAACCGAAATGACGAGAAAAAGGGAAGGTATTTCACTTAAAATTTGAATGCAAACAGCGTAAATAAATTTTATCGTGTTCGTGATGAATGTACAAAGCAAGACCCTTACAAACGAACTACAAGTACTTTACTTTGATTGACGTGATGCAGTTCTGGGTGTCATTTTGAATGAGTATTTCCACCCTCGGCTTTCGTTGCTCGTACAGCGCTTATTACAAAGGCGAATCTATTGAAGCATTTAAATCTATAAGTACTCCTTGCCATGCTGCGCCGCAATAATACTAATGACTACGACGCTACTCAATCAAAGAGCAGAGTGCAAACAAACGAGAAGCTTCTGTTGGCAAATGATTCGTAAATGGATTAGGATGTCACGAATTTTATGACGTATCTCTTTTAACTTCAAATTTCTTCATATATACGCCTAAAAGATACCAAAAAAGGTTTTTAAATAATTCGATACAAAGTTTGTAACGCAATAACTTAAAATAATTTTTTATGAATTATAGAAATTTTTGTTTGTAATTGTTCATTTTAGCTTTCTGAAGGTTTATGAGAACAAAAAATTTTAAAAAAAGTACTGAAAATCTTATAAAATGACAAAAATGTAATGTAATGTTCATTGCATACTTTAAAAAAATATTTCATTTTTTTAAATAAAAAAATAGAATTTTTGACTTAAATTTAATCTTTATGTACTACAAAATAATATACAGATTTAATTTGAAGTTAAATTAATGAAATCTTTAATATTTTGACTTAAGAGTTTTTTTTTTAATAAGAAGTCGAATGTAAAATAATTTTTGACTTTTTGATTATTTTTGGTAAAAAAAAATATTTTTTATAAATTATAAAACAATTTTCAAATTAAGTTTTTTAAAAAATATATTAATTAATTAATTAATTTATTTTATTAAATATTTTCATCAAACTAAATAAATTTCATAAAAAAATAAAATAAATCAAAATTTTTAAATATTATTTATTTGAATAAAAATTTAATTTGAGAAAAAATTTTTAAAAATTAATATTTATTTTTTAGCAACAAAAAAAGTAAATAAATAAATAAATTATAAAATTTAATTTTTTTTTCTGCCAATACTAATATTTTTTTTTTGGCAAAAATAATTAAAAAAATTAATAAAAATATTTAAAAAATATTTTATAATTTAAATAATTTTTTTTGTGTCAAAAAAATAAATTAATTATTAAATTTCAAAAAAATATTTTTAGCAGAAATATAAAAAAAAATTAAAAGTAAAAGAAAATAAAATTTTTACCCTAAAATTCTTCAAAAATTTCTTTGAGCAAAAAAAAAAATTATAAAAAGACAATAAGTGTTAATTTGTGATTTAAATTATTTTTCATCCCTTGCTTTGATGATTTTTTTTAGAAATATCTAAAAATAAAACAACAAAGTCCATCTAAAATTAAATTACCATAATTTCTGTATCCTTTTCCTGCCCAAAATTCGTCGCAATAGCAGCTCGCCTGGGTGATCTTTGTTCAAATTCCTTCTCACTTACATTCAACAAGAGGTTTTCCATCAACTTCACTCTCTCTTCACGTCACTGCAATACGTGAATTAAAAAAGGGGGACTTTTTACTCAATTTCTTTATTGATACACATGCTTCAAGTTATTACGTCACAGGATGAAAATCCATTTAAACTCATTTATAAGACGCAATTTTCTTTGTGCCAAAAGACGCATCCGCTGCAAAGGCAAAAAAAGGGGAATATGCGTTGTTGTTTGAATTGTACGACGAAATGAAAGAAAACAGAATCACGCTTCTTTGATCACATTCGAGAGAAATCCTTTTCGTCTTTTGTTTCTCGATAAAATCACTTTTAATACATCTTAAAAAAATAAATCTATATTTTATTCATAATTTGCTGCTTATTTTTCTTTTCAATTTGTGATGAATAAGGTGTTTGTGTTTTGTATTTCATGAATTAGTAAGAGGAGGAAGAAAAAATCCTTTTGTTTGTATTTTCTAACAACAATTATTATTATTTTATGATTATGAAGAAAATAAATTAGAACAACACTCTCGATTTTAATTTGTATTTATTCAAGAGACGCCGCCGCGCTTTCTTTCACATACATAAATAATTTGCCCGCGGCAACGTGTGGTGTCGTTTCCCATTGTTCGCCGTCAAATTTAACTGACACATGAGTTAATGCTCGAAGAATGTTTGCTTTGCCATACAAAAAGTTTGAAGCGCGCTTCCTTCACTCTTTTATATTTTCCTGACATTATCAAAAAAAAAAAATTTTTTTTTCGACATGTTTGCACTCGCGTGTAACATGATGATTAAAAATAAATAAATAAATACGAAAAACAGGGAAATTCGCTTCAATTAAAATAAATTAAATGAACTTTTGTCAATTTTTTTTGTTTTGTTCTGCGACACACTTCGATAATTCCCTTTTTTCAACAATGGCATTCGGAAATATTTTTTTTTACAAAATATCTCAATTATATTGAAATGTAATATCGCAAGATTAAAAAATTTCTAATTTGAATTTTTTTCCATCCTCCTCCTCCGCTTTTCATTTCTTTTCATCCGTGTTCCTAATATCATCGCATATCAAAAAACGCACACACACACACATCTCGCTTTTAAATTGTCTCAGCTTACTTGCCATGGAAATTGAAAAATTTTTTTCTGCAGGTTGTTGCTTGGTGTGGGGGAGGATGCATGACATGGCACACGAGTCGAGCACGGAATCGAGAGAGACAAGAAGCGGCGGCGGTAAAATATTAAATTATTATATTTTTTTCTGTTCGCTTCCCTTTGCGTTGTTGTTTCCTTGTAAATCATTTCCTACAACACACATTACATTCTTTTTTTTTGTTTCTTTACTTCTGAAAAAAACGGCATCATGAGAGCAGCATGGAAATGAAGTATATGAGACCTTTAATATATAAAAGATTAAATCTACGAAAATTAGCTTGACGTTGATGCGAAGAGTTCGTGTCGTGCGGAGGAGTGAGAAATTGCTTAAATTTTTTAAATTGAAAATTTTTCATTTTTGGAATTTTTTGTTCTTCGTAAATCAAGTTGATTACCTCGTGTGGCCTTGAGACGTCTTTGATGGTTCAAGTGTTCGAGGGAATTTAACTTTTAAAGGAAATTTTTTTGATTAATTTTTATCTTAAATGGTACCTACAAAAAATATATAATTTTTTATCTGCAGATATCACTTTAATTTCTGAAAATTTTTATTATGAGTAAAAATTAAATCTATTTATGATTGAAATTAAATTATTTGTAATTAAAAAAATAAATATGTGATAAATTTAATTAATTTTTCAATAGTTCATATTCTAGTTTAAATAGTTTTTTATAACTTTTTAAAAAATATAAATTTTTTATTAAAAAAAAAATAATTTATAAAAGATTTATTTCCATTGCTCAACAAATATTTTTAAATTTTAATATAAAAATATTTAAATTTTTTAAAATTAAAAAAAAAATATTCAAATTTTTATTCATTCCTGAACTAATTTTTTTAAATTTTTAGTATAAAAATATTTAATTTTTTTTTTTATTTAAAAAAAAAATTTTAATATAAGTTTAATATATATTTTTGATAAAGAATTAATTTGAAAAAAATTATATAATTTTTTTTTCTATTTTTGAAAATTTTGTAATTAAAAAAAATAAAAATTTAAATAATTATTTCTTAAATTTGTATTGAAATTAAAAAAAATTTAAAATAATTTATTTTTAATGAAATTCCTATAAATAAACAGAAAAATATTAAATAATAATTTTTTTAATTAAAAAAGGTATGTTATTAATTTTTTTATTTTTTGTAAAAAAAAATCCTTTAAAGTTAAAAAAAAAAAATAAATAATTTTTTATGTATTTTTATGTATTTTATGTATTTTATGTATTTTAATTGAATTATTGAATTGAATTATATACTTAATGTTTTTAAAATTGAAAAAAAAAATAAAAATTTAAAAAATAATTTTTGTTTAAATATTAATTCATTTTTGGAAAATTTAATAAATCTAAAAAAAATTTAAAAATATTTGTTATCATCATTTAATTGATTAATTTTTTTAAATTAAAGTATTTATAACAAAATTTTTAATATTTCAAAAAAGAAATATTTTCTGACCTTTAAAAAGTATCTTTAAAAAAATCGATAAAAATACGTTCCAGAACGTTTTTATTACATTCAAGAAACTTTTCTCTCTCCTTCTACGGAGCATAAATAAATTAAAAAGGGCGAATACTTTATTTTAATGATCTATTAAAATGCTTTGCTGGAAGCGAGAAAACAACACACACTCACTCACTCCTTGAAAACAAATGCGAAATTCTCTGCTGGAAAATAAAATAAAACAAAAGGAAATGTCAGCATAACAATTCCGACGACGAACACACACAAGAAATCGCACTTTCAAACACAAACATCGTTCATATTAAATGGAGAACTAATTATTGAGTCAAATTGTGCGTATCTTTATCATGTCGTCGTCGTCGTCGTTGCCGTTCTTCGCATCACTTGTGCGAAAATTCCTCGAAATTATTTTGAGAGAAAACAAAGTTTCAGAAGTATTTGACATTTTATGGTAAATGATTGTTGGAAGAATATTCCTAATGAAATTTAGATACATGATGCGGAGGGAAAACGAAACGCGCGGTCGATGCTCGAGTAAAATGTATTGATTTTAGAAAACAATCGTTTGTGTCAATATCCTTCACAATTCTCTCATTTTCTTCGTTTTTCTTCTCGTTTTTCCGAACAAATCAAATTAAGAAGACCAAATTAAATATTTGTGTTAGCACTTGAAAATCTAATTAGAAACTTTTGTCTATTTCTGTGTTGATTTTTTGGCATCATGTGTGTCTCTCGAACTGGAAAGAAACAAAAAAAATTAAAAAGTCGTCTAAAGAACGACTTACTATACCGCATTTCGATATTTCATACTTACACTTTTTTGTACTCCTCATTTTACAATTTCGTACTCCTCATTTCACAAATTCATACTCCTCATTTCACAATTTCCAAACTTTTCCCATTGAAATGCACATATTTCACAATTTTGTACTCCTCACTTCACATTTTCGTACTCCTCATGACCATTTCACAATTCCATACACCTCATAAAAACTAAAAATTACTAAAAAAAAAATTTGGGGCACCCACAGACGACAAGTCGAGTTTAATACCGCATTTTTTCTTCGAAATGCGGTAAAAACTTCTTCAGTGATTATTTTGGGCACATTTTAAATTACAGTTTCAGCAATTCTAATCAAATTTGGAGAAAGATTTATTTGTGAAAAATATTTATTTATTACAAACCCGAATCGAATTACGTTGCCAGCTGCCTGAGTTTTGCATGCGTTCGAAAATTCCCCGAGGATCGCATTGAAATTCAGTCAAGAGTCTATTAATTTATTTATTGCACACACAGAGAGCTGCAGAGTATTTATTACATAATATAAATTAATATTTGATTTAGTATTTGATTCCATTGTAATAATGGCACGGCGATGATAACAACAAAATGGATAAATATTGCATCGGGAAGCAAATAAATTGCAACAAAATTAAGTCTCTCGTTCAACTTTACTTGCTTGATTGCACACACATTCATCATTAATATTGTATCATTTTTCTATTATGTGTGTGTGTCGTCTCGTCTTTGTACAAATATTATTTATGTGAGTCAACTTAAATTGTGAGATTTTTCCACTCGAACGCACTTCGTTGCAAATAATGCAATTTTCTTGCGCTGTTTCCAAACGGAGTTCCTTCGGTGTTGCGAAAAATCACGGCACGGAACGTTGTCACTCTCTGTGCGCAAAGTTCATGCGGAACAATGATCACGTGTACCGAGAGCAACAGAAGCAATTGGAAGTAAATCACGTCGCTCGTATTATATTTATGTAATAATATATGAGTAATAAGAAACAGAGAGTTTTCGGTATCCTTGTTGCGTATTTCATGTGTCTGACATGCATTTATTACAAATGTGCGCTGTACGGTGAACGAGAAGAAGAATGGTTGTTGATGTTAACACAATTCACTTATAATTTATTAACTGCTGATTTATTGAGTGGAAATATTGAACTGAAATGAATTTCGGAAAACAAGATAAAAAAAGACCTTTTTGATTCATTTAACACATTTTTTCTGCGTTTCGGTTATTTATTAGCAGGAAAGTCCAAAGCGACAGGAAAAGAGGAGGTTAACCCGAGATTAAGTGATTGGAGTGTGTCTGAAGATTTGTTCAACAAGTCAAAAAATTCTTGGAATTTCTGCTAAAATCAAAAATTATTGCATTTTGAACATGAGGAGTAAGAAATTGTAAAGTGAGGAGTATTAAAAAGTGAAATTTGTAACTTTTAAATTTTCGATAATAAATTTTTTTATATAAGTATGAAAAATTTTTAAGAATTGTTTAAGTTTTTTGAAAAGCAAAAAAAAAATTTAAATGAGGAGTAACAAAATGTAAAAATTTTTGATGCAAAGTCCCGATTTTAATAGAATTTTTTTTGAATTTAGAACAATATTTGGGTATATTTCGGGTAGTTTTAAAAAAATCTTGGAAAAATTAGAAATAAATTAATATCAGAGTAGAACAAAAATATATTAAAATTAATTTTTGATGAGGAGTATGAAAAAATTTAAAAAAATGAGAATTATAGAATTGAAATGAGGAGTATTAAAATGTGAAATATTAGTTTTTTACGGATATTTTGAGATTTTGATTAACTTTCAACTCAAAGTTTACTAAAAATTACAAAAAAGGCAAAAAATTGACTTAAAAATTTTTTTTTATTAATTTGCTTTAATTTAATTTATTTTTTTAAATTATTTTATTAATATTTTTTTTTGTTCAATTAATTTTTATTAATTAATTTCAGAGATCTTTAAAAGTTTCTGATTGCAGTTTATAAAACTCTCGATTTTTAAAAATAATTTTTCTTACGATAAGTGAGAAATTTGGAGAAATTTAATATGAAATGAGGAGTACACTAATGTTAAAAAAAAACTTTTTAATAATGAGGAGTATTAAAATGTGAAAAATTATCGAAAATTACCTAAATTGTTGTAAATTTATCTTTTTTTTGGCTTGGTTTGGATTTTTAAATAATTTTTGGATCGTTTTTTATAAAATTTAAAAAATTTCAAAGAAAGCTTAAAGCATTTAAAAAATAAAATAAAATTTATATACTTACCATATGATATCGCTTCTTAAAACGCTTCAAGCTTCTGCAATTAATTTGTCACACTTTGATCCTTTTCAGGAATTTTGCACAAAAAACATCTCACAACCCTCTTCTGCCATACATGTCAATTTATTTAATATAATAATTATAATAATCGTCTTAATGTCTGTCTGATTCACTTCACTTACCCATCCGATGCGGCACATCATCTACCAGAAGGCATCAAAATATTAAAAGAAAAAAATAACCCCCTCACATTTTTACCAAAACCAAAGCAATTCCATGAATTTTTAACTATTTTTATCCCAAAAAAAACTACTTTCGTCGTCATGCCAGATTAGGATAACATTTGCGAAATACGGACCGGAGTCAAAGAAGAGATTTTTGGAAATAAAATAATTGGATACCGGACTTTGGTCTCTCTCTTATCTGCTGTGTATTTATTATAATTATTAGATACTAAAATGTGTTTAATGCCTTTTCTACCTGGCTGGAAACCTTTTTTTGGCCACAAAAATAAATTAAATTAAACAAAAAATATATCTCCAAGACATGTGTTGCCTGCGTTGGTTTTGAGAAAATATTTTTTTTTTACTTAATTACATTTTGAGACGAAAAAGGATTGCATTCGGTGTGCACAGATGGACCGGAGACGATAAGTACGACGCACGACGAAAGGCTAAACGAAGAGAAAATAATATATTTAATCTATTTATTTCATTATTAAATCTCTTAACGCTTTGATAAACTTAATTTTCACTTTTGGTTGTCGTTTTTTCGTTAATTTTATCTTTCATCCCTTCGTCATTCGTTGTGCATTTAAAGGACATCATCTTAAATAAGTTGTTGTTGTCCAGGAAACAACGAGAAAGGGGTTCAATTGAATTTATTTTTTTTTTCTGAGGTACTTTTGGTGTCGCAGTAGGTAATAGGATGACGACAGAAAGTAAATCGACCATATCCGGTTACTAATGATATTTTAGAAGCATTAAAAAAAACATTAAAAGGGGTCATCAAGACAGGTCAGCTGGATTCCTCAAAAAAAAAAAAAAATTTGAGGAAATTTCCTCAGCTGTCCCTTGTGATGTTATGTGATGTGATTGTCCTTTCGCCCATCCTGCTGCGTGACTCAACATTTATTTTTTTTTTAAGAACAAATGTATCAATAATCTTTAAAATGCCCCTTTTTCCATTTTTTCTATGAGATTTTTGTAAAAAGAGACTTGATGCCAATCTCAATCAGCATCTGACTGATAAAAGTAATGGCTTTCTTTGAAAAATATGCGTATAAATTATTCCATATCTCTCTTCATTAAATTTCGAAAAATAAAAAATAATAATATGTTGAAACATCTGGCCATTGTTGTGGTGACTATAAAGACTTCAATATAAATAACAAAAATATCAAAGGTATCAATTATTCAAAGGCAACTCTTTCTGTGGCACAATGAACGTAGGAACATATTTCTTGCCTGGCATTGACAGATGAAAGGGTATTTACTGCCTGTGGAATATTGATGAATAGAGAACTATTAAGTGTATCTGATGTCATGCTATTTATATTTGTACACAAATAATCAATTCATACATGTACCCTTTGAAAATGCTTTTTCAATGCAATTTTATTGTGTGCAGCACAAAAAGATATGGCTTTATTTTTTTATTTTTGAAAAAATTCTAAAGAAATTGTGGATGTTAGGAATTATTTTATGTCTGTCTGTTATTCGATATTTTTAAATTGTTAGAAAAATTAAAATAATTTTTAAAAATTAGAATATTTTATTAGAATAATTCTTTTTTACAAATTTTATGACTTTTTTAAATTTTTCAAAATTTTTTAAAATTCTCAATTTTTATATAATTTTTTTTTGTTAAAATTTAATTAATATGTATAATAAAAAATAATTTTTTTGGGACACGGTTATAAATTTAAATTTTAATTAAAAATATTATTTATTTATTTAAATAAATTAAATAATTATTAATGATAAATTTTTAATATTTTTTTTAATTTGTTGTCTAATTTTAATCAAAAATACGTTTTTTAATTAAAAAATTTACAAAAGTACTAAAAATAAAAAAAAATATTGTATAAAATTTTTATATTAATATTGTTTTAGATTAATTTTTTTATTTCAATAAAATTATATAATTATATTTTTAATTTATTTTTTAATAAATTAAATAAAAATTTAATCAAATGCAATAAAGAATTTAGAAAAAAAATAAGAAAATTAAAAAAAAAATAATAAAAAAAATATTAAACTTTTCATAATAAAAAATTTTTAATAATATTAAAAAATTGATATTTTTTTTTAAATTGTGAAAATTTTTAATATTCTGAATATTTTGAAATTAAATAATTTAAAAATAATTAATTTATTAATTTTAATAGTTTATTTATTTTAAATTAATTTTCAAAAATAATTTACAAAAATCAAAAAAATTTCGCTAATTGAAAAAATTATTTAGTATAAATTTATTTTAAATTATAAAACATAATTTGGAGTTATTTTCTTAATAAAATTGTCTAAAATTGACTAAAAATAGTTTAGTCGTTTAGTCGTTTTACTAATAGTTTTAGTTTTTAAAATAGTTAAGTTTTAATTTTAAAAATTTTTTAAATAAAAACGATTTTTATGAAGAATTTTTTTCTAATTCTTAAAAATTAAAAAAACGCTCAAGTAAAATTTAAAATTACTTACTGTGCCAAAAATTTGCTGTAATATCAGCTGGGTGCCAACTCACTTCATATCATCATCATATTTTTACACAAAAATATATGCATTTATGGAAAAAAATATATATTTTTATATATTTATTGAATAGATCTCTTTCTCTCTGTTCTGTGATGGTGCGCTGCTTTTTTTCATTTATTTATAAAAAAAAAATTTCCATATACAAAATTCGTATTTCAATTTTATCATAATGCAGTAATTGTAAATATATCCATGATCCATCCACACACAGAAGAAGAATAGAGAATAGAGTTCGCTGTAATTGCATTGAAATCCAAATGAATGCACACAACTTCTTCTCTTCTATTTTTTCGTGTCTTTCTGTGACATAGATTCGTCGGAATATAAAGAAGAGATTAGCATAAATATGTGAGTGCATGTATCAGTTTTAATGGCAAAACTTTTGCATCATAGAAAACCCCTTTTGTTCTTGTTTGTAAATATAAATATCACAAAAACTCCGAGCACAAAAGCACCAAAACTTGACATTTTTAGAATGCTCAAGTCAGTCAGCCAATAATTATTCTTATTATAATTGTAGTTAGGGAGAAACTGTTTCAATTGAATTCAGTAATTCACAGAAAAAAAAATACGCTTAAAATTAGGTCGAAACCTATACTTTGCAGTGAACAATGAGATTTTAAGTCTAATATTATTGTTATTATTTCATCCGTATTTTATTCTATTCTAGTCTTTAGAGAGATTTATTTTGAATTTTTTTTTAGATCATGCATATTTTTTTACCCCTTGCCGTGTTGTTTGCTTGCTTGCTCCGTTGCATTCATTGTGTTCGAACTAAAAATATATATTTATGTCATCTAATAAAAGATGGATTTTTTTTTATATTTGTGCACGAAAAATAAAAATGAAATTAAACTGCAAAGGAAAAACTATTTTTACGCTCAAATGAGTTTATTGAATTTTCTTGAATAATTTTCAGAAAATCATGATATGTTTGTGTTATTGGCAAAATAAGGCAAATACAATTTTTAAATATGTTTTTTGTATTATTTTGTAATAAATATTTTAAAAAAATTGCTAAAAAATTAAAAATATCAATTTTTAAAATTATATTTAAATTAATAATTTAAAAAAAAATTAAAAAAAAAATTATTTAATTTAAATTAAATATTTTTTTGTAAAAAATAAAATAAAAATAATATAAAATAAATTATAATTAATATTAATATTTATCGATTTTATTTTATTTTTTTTTCATATTTTAAATTTTAATTAAAAGGAAAATAATTTTTAAAATTATTTTAAAAAATAAAAATAATATAATAATAATTAAATAATATATTTATAAATAATTTAAAAAAAAATAATTCATAATAATCAATAATTTTAATTTAAATTAGTTAAAACTTATCAAATAATTGAATATTAAAATAAAAATTAAAAATAAAATATTAATATTTTAAAAATTTAAAATAAATAAATTTGTTAAAAATTAAATAAATTTAAAAATATTTATTAATTTAAAATAAATAATTTTTTCAAATAAAAAATTTAATTTTCATCAATTTTAATTTTTAAATATTTTTGACATTTAAAAAAAAATTAGCAATTTATTATTTATTTAATTTTTTTGTAAAATTATTTATATTTATTGAATTTTGGTGAAATATATAAAAAATTTAATATTGCTTATGCTTTTTTTTGCAAAATAATAAAAAAAAGTACGAAATCAGGTTAAAGTGCACGCGCCTCATGTATCAGAAATAAAATTTTCTCCCAAAAAAAATTATGTGCTCTAACGCAACAAGGTCGATTTTCCGGATCTTTCGTTTTTCTTTTATTATCTGGCACGCTTGCACTCACACACCTCCAAAAAATATCACGTAAGGCAATTATTTCCATTTTAATTCCTTTTTCGTTTTTATTTATACAAGCACCGTCAGAGAGCTCTCTGCCAGTGTGTATGTCGTAATCATAAGAAATACATTACAATAATGAATAGCTGAAGAAAAATTTTATTACTTTTTTATAGTATTTTATCGCGAGGAGACCGTTTCGTTTCATTTATGTAGAAGTTGAAACGCACCTCTCATTTATGTGTTTTTTTTTGGTGAACTGAATGGAATGGAATCACACAAAAATATAAAAGAATCTAGAAATGAGCGTAAATATTCTATTATTGTTACTGTTGAACGCGGAGCGCGAGATATAATGATGCAAAGTCGTCGTCGTTGTCGTAACGAGGAGCAACTGAAGACACAGAAAAAATGGAAATAATAATAAAAATAACATAAAAGCATTCATTATGCACAGTTCAATGCATGCAATATGACGATATTTGTTGAAAATGAAGTTTAATGTGCGTAAAGAAAGTAATAAAACGAAAAAAAAATCTATTTTTGTTTGAAAAGAACAAATTTAATGAGTGAAGTGTTGTTGTTATTGTCGGTAGTTGATTGTTAGTACATACAAAATAAACAAAAAAATTATATATTTTTTTTATAGTAATGACCCCAAGAGACTTTTTTCATCATTTTAAATTTTCGCTTGGGAATGTCAATTGACTCATTTGTTTAGGTCAATCTATTTAAACTTTTTTTTTTATTTTTCTTAATAGACCTGAAAATTTAGCGAGACTCTGGAGGAACATTTTTGCCACTAATTGTTTATTTTTTTTTGTCGAATCATGAATCACAAAAAAAAATAAAATAAAAAAAATCTTCCTTCACATAAATCACAGCTTATGTCAAATAACGGAAAAAATAAGAAAAAAAATCAATCTGCAAAAGGGTCGAAAGCTAATCTGCATTTCAAATCCCATATTTGCTGGGATTTTTAGTCATTTCGACACACGCGCGACGAACTACAAGTACATAAATCTAGTGTGAGCTTCAGTCTATCATCGGCGTCGTCGTGCGTCGTCGAAACGAGAGGCAAAGTCATATAAATGCCTAATAATCGAATCTCTTATCAACCTGTTTTCAACTCATTGAACATTTTTGCTCAATGCTTTTAAATTGCTTTTGCCTTTGAATACAAAGTACCTATTTATTTGTTGTTGTTGTTCTCGGGAGTTCATGAACGGGGCTTCACTCATCCGTCGATTCTCCAATTTTTTTTTCTGATCTGATTCAATTGTTTGTGAATGCGTGTGATGATGCGGTGAAATGGATGGAGGAAAATATATATATTCAAATTCACACAATCCACTAATAAATTTGTCATCGCAGCGGAGGCAGAAAGAAAGAAAAAATATTGGAGGAGAGATTGTTGTTTATGTGTACAGTTTTTTTGCTTTTGAGTTTCTTTTCTTTTGGTTATTTTTCTTTTCGGTGCTTTTCAACTGATAACAAATAAACAGTCAACGTTTTTTGCATAAAATAAAAATAATAGTAAAGGACAGGGTGCGAAAGAGATTCAAATCATTTTTTTTTTCAAAGTTTTCTAATAATTTTAAAATTTTAATAAATTTTTCAAAAAATTTTTTTTTAGATTTCAAGCAAATTAAATATAATTTTAATTTTATTTAATTAATTAATTTATTAAAAATTTAATTTTATTTTTAAAATATATTTAGTTTTTTATCAAATTATTTTTTTTTTATTTTTTAAATTATTTATTTATTTTATTTTATTTATAAAATTAAACATAAATTTATTACTGAATAAATTAAAAATTAAATTTCAAATATAATTTATCGCTTTTTATAATTTATTTTCAAATTAATTATAATTTATATTCAAATCAAAAAATTAGTTATATTTTATTAAATAATTTTAATTAAAAAAAAAAAAATTAATAAATTTTCATTATTTTTCAGAAAAAAACTTAAAAGAATTTTTTGACTAAAATATTAAGACTTCTATTTTCTTATATTTTTTTCATTTAATAAATTTTTAAAAATAAATAAATTCATAGTTTCTTATTTTTTTTTGAGAAAACCAATATTTTTAGAATTATGTATTTTTAAAATCATACTATTTTTAATTTTAATTTATACAAAATTATAAAAATATAATATTTAATTAAAATTTTGAAGGTAATTTTATTTATATATTTTTTAACATTTTCTATCATTTTAATTTAAATTAATTTTATTTTTAAAATATTTTATTTTATCTATATTTTTAAAAAATTATAATTAAATAAAAAATTAAAAAAAAAAAAATTTTAAATTAAAATAAAAAAAATTATTAAAAATTTCTTCTAAAAATGTAGGATTATTAAATAAATAAATTTATAAATTTTTAATCATATAAATAAAATTAATTTAATTTCTTTACATTTTTTAAAATTAATTTTACCCATTCTAACTGACATTAAAAAAATAATAAAAAAATATTATTTAAAATTAAAAAAAATAATTAACTTTTTTTTATTTAATTTACAAAATCAATTAAATAATAATTTAATATTTAATTATTTAGAATTATTATTTTTATTTTTATTTTAATAAAAAATATTTTTGCACCCTGTTTATAATACTCAATATAATCAACAGAGGCCTTATGCATGCAAATTGTTATGCAATATTCTTAATAAAAGCAAAAAAAAAAACCTAGAGGACGACCAGCGAAAAAGAAAAATACTCGAAGGGAAAAAAATTATTATTTTGAAGAATTTGACTACATTAATCCAGTTACTTTGTTAACTTGTTTTTTCTCCATACACGTGAATCTCCTCTTTTAAATAAGTAGAAAAAATAATAATAATAACAATAAATGATCTGAAAAGTGTCTCTTCTGTCCTTGCGTGCTTTCGTCTCTTTTCTCGCAGCAATAATAATAATAATAGTGAAGAAAAAAAGATCTTTTCGAGGAGGAGATGCGAAGAAGAAAAACAAGAAAAAATTGTGACTGTATAAAAAATACATTATCATCCATTACCATATTTATTGAAAAACATTCAAAACACCATCGTCAACAATAACAACACATAAATAGAGGAGATACCTACCTACCGTGTGGCGTGCAGTAAATGGAGGCAGCAGCAGAAAAAAATGACTGAATTCAAAATGTGCGTTTGATGATAAGGGAGAGTAGAAGTACCACGTTTCAAATTTAGATATGATTTTTTTTTCGGTACGAATGGCAAAAGGAAGCGAAAAAAGGGAACAATCAACGGGAGATCAAAATGCTGGAGCCGATGACGCCGTTGTAACCTTATCGACAACACACCCACGCACACGCACATATGTGACAAAAGCACACACATACGACAAATATCCTGCAGCTAAATCAATCCTTTACCCATGTTGAGTTGTTGTTTGTCGCAAATGACGAGATATCTGAAGAAAAGCTCTTTTTTGCGTAAATTTTTTTTTTGCCGCACACGAGGAGGATGTTATGTAACGCCGTCGTATAGTTTATTTATGAAAATTGATTTGATACACTTTTTTCCGATAAAACGTTTTGCATATTACGCAAGAAGAAGACGAGGACTGATGGAAAAGGAATTTGATGAAGAAAGAAAAAAAAATAGGAAACTGTCACACATGACAAACAAACGATTTTATCTCGAGATGAAACCAAAAGACAGAAGCCAAGAAGAGAAAAAACAGCTCGAAGCATACATTATCGAAAATTCAGTGAAGCAAATAAATTGATAAAGACCGAAAAATCAAAGAAACCGGACTGCGAGGCATAAAAAGGTCTCTTTGCGTTCTCACGATATCGCTTGACGTCGTCGTCGTCGTCAATGTCGATTATTATGATAAATAACCCCCTTTTAATTTTTAATTTATTTACGAAAAAAGCGCTGTGGCAGCAAAAATTATCATTATTATTATGATTGCGTAACACAAAAGAAGGACACACGTTCTCACTTTGTTTTAATTATTTATAGACACGATGCGCTCCCTTTGCCGCATTTCCATAAATCTCGAAATAGAGATGGGTGTTGTTTTTGTTGTATTTCTTTTTTTTTTATTCACAAAAATTGTGACACAAAAGATTAAACGATCCAAATTGAATTGATTGAAAAGGGTTGAAAATGGGGATGGCGCTGTGTGTTTGTTTGTTTCGGCATAAAATATAGTCGAGTACGTGCGTTATGTGACACGAGAATATATTTTTTGGGTGAAATGTTTGTTGCTCGAATCAATTTTCGAGAGATGCGGAGCTCTGATAACTTTGCTTTTTTTCTGTGTTTGCTCTTTGCAAAGTCATCGTTCGTTTACAAAAACAGAGAGGAACCCTTTCATTCAAAAATCCGGACAGATGTCTCGTTGCTTTGAAGTCAATTGAAAGGTTTTGCGATAAAATGTGTCTCGAGGTTGAATGGGAAAAAGTAATCAAGCGTTGTGAGTTTGCGAATTAATTGAATGACTTTTTGGACATACAAAAAAATATTATTTATTTTTAAAAAAATAAATAAAAATATTTTTTAAATAAAAATAAAAAAAATTTGAGCAGTTCAATTTATT
This sequence comes from Culicoides brevitarsis, assembly GCF_036172545.1. NCBI lineage: Eukaryota > Metazoa > Arthropoda > Insecta > Diptera > Ceratopogonidae > Culicoides > Culicoides brevitarsis. Next base: position 8,987,285 of record NC_087085.1, read on the forward strand.
AATTTAAATTGAATAAAAAAAAAGTTAAAAAATATTCCCTTGAAAATATTAAAAAAATTAATAAAATACTCAATATTCGATAATAATAAATTAAAAAATTCATTATAAATTTATTTTTTTTTTTAAATAATTTTAAAAATTTTCAAATTTCAAATTTCAAAAATAAAAAAAATAAAAATAAATAATTTATTTTAAGCTTAAATATTAAATATTAATTGTTAAAAAAGGTATAATTTTCTGATTAAAAAATATATTTTTTTTAACTTCAATATAATATAAATTAATAAAATAAAATAAATAAAAATAAATTTAATTAATTAATTAATTGATGTTATATTTTTATCATTTAAATAAAATTATTAAAATTAATTTAAAAATATTTTTTTACTAAAAAAATGAAAATATAAAAAAAAATAATTTTAATTAAAATTATACAAAATCTTTTTACTATTTTAACATTTTCTATAAATTTAAATTAATAAAAATAATTCTATTAATTTTTTTACAGAAGACATCCATCATGAGAAAAAAAGGTAAGAGGAAATCCTGAAAATTGTAAAAAAAAGATATTAATTACATGGATACTTTTCTATAATTTTTCAAAAATAAATTTAAATAATTTCGAAAAAATTCATCAAAAAATTTAGTAAAAATGATGGAAATTCACAAAAACGAAACGACAAACAATAATAATTAAATTTTGTTTAAAATTCAATTTGTTCAATAATAATTATTTACCTCATCAACAGAAACACGTGTTTATTATCTCTAAACATTGCTCTATATTTATACAGGTGCAACATGTATGAGAACGAGAATTACGTAACATCTCTCTCGCTTTCTAAATTTATGTCAGAATTATCAAAAAAAAAATATTTTTAAAAATAACCTTCAACGTCAAAGTTTGAGCGTTTGGCAGGTCATTGAACATCTGCTCGTGTGGCCAAGTTGGTAAGGCGCCTGACTAGTAATCAGGAGATCCGTAGTTCGAATCTGCGTACGAGCAACTTTTTTTAAATTTTTTTTTGTAATTTTTTTTTTAGCAATTGAAATGTCAACCGCTCCATCACGCACTCACTTCATTTGCATTGATTTTGCACACGAAACACATGCAAATGAGACTAAAGAGTTAACGAGCAAGACATGACCCGAGATAAAATGGACCAAATGGAGGAGGATGTCACACACAAAAAATGATTGAATGTCCCTTTTATTTGTATTTGTTCGTTGTGTGCTCACAAAAAAAATGTCAAAAAACACAATTCCCATTTAAGAGACACACTGCGAGAGTGATGGATGATTCGCCAAGACAGAGTGTCATTCCGGGCGGTTATGTCACCAACTTGTGACATTGTTCGCGGAATTTATGGCTTTTTTCGCATCCGTGTTTACTTGTGAGTAGTATTTATCGTTCGGCAATTCGACCCCAAAAAGAGACGTCAAAAAATTCGACCGCAACAAAAAAAAACGTTTAAAAGGATTGGATTTGTCGTTGCCTCCCTGCGAGAAAAAAAACATGCAAAAGGACGGATTTCGCGTCGTCATTCTTTTCTTTCGCATCTCGTTTCGTGCCAAGGTCATCCAAAAATGTCCCCAAATAGAAAGTTGTTTACTTTGCAATCGAGCAATCAATCATGTTACCGAGAAAAAAAAGTAAGTTTGTCCAGCAGATTAAATAAAAAAAAAGTTGGAAAAAATATTGGCGCCAAATATCGGAGACTTTCGGATGACACAACAAGTTTAATTTTCTCCCCTTAACAAGAATTAATTTTTCGTAATCAAAAAAATGATTAGAAAATTATGATTTATGAGGAGAGTTTAGTCATCGAAAAATTGTAGCAAAATTCTTTTTTTTTTTTTTTGACACAACATCCGATAGATCCGTCATTCTGGATTAAAAATCAACAAACGCCGCAGATAGAAATGTAACTTGGAGTTCCGGATTTATCTATAATGATACGTCAAAAGCACGACAGAGAATAAAAAAGAGTTTGTGATTAAGATAATGCCAAAAAATTATGACAAACGAGCTGATTTCCGAGGGTGATATGTCACAACTCTGTTTTTCTCGCGACGGACCACGATTTTTTTTCTGTTCCAACTATAAAAATGAACCAGCGTGCATAATCAAGTTAGCGGGTAAAAGTAAATGACTGACACATTTTAATCACGATGATGACGATGTCGAGTCGACGTGACATGCACAAAACAATGGATCAATCATCCCATCATGATTCTTCTCGGCTTGTTATTATTTTTATTATTTTAATCGTCGTTGTCGCTCAAATGCATGATAAACGAGAATTTTTCCTTATTTGCATAAATTGTTTGCTTAATCAGTGCCCCTCACTTAAAATTTCATGTTGTTGTTGTCGCCTAGCACTTTCATCCCTCTACATTTTTTGTGCTTTGGAAAAATTCGTTGCTGCTGCGATAAATCATTCATCATCGTATCTAAAAAATGCAAATCAGATTGTTTCCTGTTGTTATTATTATTTTTTCATGAAGTAAGCAATTCTGGAACTAGATGTTTTGTCGCTTCAATGACCTTTTTTATTTATTATTGTTTGTCGTTTCGTTTATTGTGGATCGTCCATCATCTTTTTTTTTCAACGAATTTTTTCGGAAATTATTTCAATTTAAAGTTTTTGAAAAATTATAGAAAAGTATCCATGTAATTAATATCTTTTTTTTACAATTTTCAGGATTTCCTCTTACCTTTTTTTCTCATGATGGATGTCTTCTGTAAAAAAAAAATTTGTAGAATTATTTTAATTAATTTAAATTTATAGAAAATGTTAAAATACTAAAAAAAAATTTTATTATTTTAATTGAAATTAATTATTTTTTTATATTTTCATTTTTTTCAGTAAAAAAAAATTTTAAATTAATTTAATAAATTAATTCATAAATTTTAAATTAAAATAATTTTATTTAAATGATAAAATTAATAGACTTCAATTAATTTATTAATTAAATTATTTTTTTTATTTATTATTTTCTTAAACAAAAATAAATTTTTCCTTATTTTTTTTAAATATTTTTAATTTAATATTTTAAATTGATCAGAAAATTATATTAAATAATTAATTATTTATTTATAAATATTAGGTTTAAAATTATAAAATAAATTTAAAAAAATTAATTTAAGAATTATCATTAAATTATTTAAAATAAATTTTAGAGACTTTAATTAATTTTTTTTAATTGTTAAAAAAAATAATTTTCTTTAATTTAAATTTAATTTGTCGACATATTTTATATTTTTTTATTTTTTTTTTCAAATTATTAACTTATATTTTTTCTGACTAAATTAATATAAATTTATTTTTTTTTTCAAATTTTAAACAAAAATATCAAAAATATTTTCAGGAGTTTTTTTTAAGGAGTAAACAATTGAACTACTTACCATCGTAATTTTTCGAAAATAATTCTACAACTCGGTAAATAAGTTTTTAATGAAAGAAGAAAAGAAAAGAAAAAAAGTTAGAAGAAACGCAATTCAGCAAAGAAATCTCATTCTCCATTCACTTGTTACGATTCACAGAGAAAAAAAAGCACAAAATCTTTTTCGTATTCATTCTTCTGCGAAAAATACTCATTAATGAAAATAACTTTTCTCCTCTATATTTTCTCCCATTATTATGCCTACGTTAGTGTGCTGCGAAAATGTTCTTCCGTAAATGATGATGATGATGATGATAATGGTGGCACATTGTTTTCCATCTACTTCCTTTCGCTACACAAGTTTCCGAACAAACAAACACTTTTACTCCCTCACACACACACACACAAAAAAGAAAGTTTTTTCACGCAGATCTCACTCAAACATCTTAATTGATGCCAATTTTGATTATTTTTATTTATCCGAAAAATAATAAATTGGAATTCGCTGTGCTTTCATAAATCTATTAAAGCACCTTTCTTCGGTGCACAACCTGAAAGAACATTTTAGTTGCTCATTGTACATTTTTTGTTTCTGTATATTTATTTTTGTGTGCAAAGTCAAAAAATAATGGTGAAAGCATGCCAAGAGAAAATAAAGAAAGAAGGAGGAAAGGAAAGGAAATGGAAAAGCGAAGAACGGGAAAGAAACCATTTTTCGCATTAAAACACCACTTTGCTACCGCTTCGCATGCTGGCAAGCGGAATTTTTCGTAGAAGCGGGCAAAACAACCTTTTTAATCGTTATATTGTGATCATTATCAAAAGAGTTTAATTTTTGTTCATGTTGTATGAATATTATATAATAATAAAATGGAATAAGGGAAAAACTTTTTCGTTTTCTTCGTTTTTGTTTGTGTACATTTTCTTATCTTTTTTCTGCTTGTGTGTGAGTATTTTTTGATTTTCCATTGTGGCGTTTCTGTGAAAATGACGAGTAATTTATTGTACGCAAAAAAGTTGAACGTCCATTGAATATTTGTTGAATATACGAAACTTTTTGACACCTTTTAAAGTGTTCTTCCCTCCTTTTCGGCGTTTCGCATGGCGGCAACGGAAATATCGATGATGTTAAATTAAGGTTCAGTGACGACGAAATCAAATTTAATGAGACAGAGATTGATCGTCGTTCGAATTTTGCGATGCTCACACGTGTCACCCATGCCAATTTACGTGCCTTTTAAAGTAAATGCGAAACAGTAAAATTTAAATTTTGTCATAAAAATATTTAAAAACCCACGAGAGAACGAGAGAGACACGCAGAGTGACAGAACAAAACTCATCAAATAAAATAGCTGGATTTGCGACAAAAAGCACACGCATCATCATCGTCGTCGTCATCAACATACATTTTGTGAAGAATTCATGTTTCGCAATCTAAAATATCAGCGAGACATGAAAATTTACTTGAACATTTTTCAAAAAACACAAAAATTGTACATTGGGGAAATTTTTTTCGAATGTGAACTGGGTCAAAATGTTGAAATGTGTATTGGGTCAACTTTTTCGAATGTCAATTGGGTCAGAATTTAAGAATGTGCATTGGGGTGAAATTTGAGCATGTGCATTGGGATGAAATTTGAGAATGTAAGTTAGGGCAAAATATTAAAATGTGCATTGGGACAAAGTTTCAGAATGCGAATTGGGGCAAAATTTATTGTTACCCCAAGTTACATTCTGAAACTTTTCCCCAATGCGAATTCTGAAACATTGCTCCAATTCACATTCTCAAATTTCATCCCAATACATATTTTAAAATATTTCCCCAATACACATTTTTAAATTCTGTCCCAGTTCACATTCGAAAAATTTGACCCAATGCAAATTCTCAAATTTCCCCCAATTCACATTCGAAAAAATTGCCCCAATGTACAATCTTTTTGTTAATACCTCAAATTTAAATTTTCATTGTTTTTGTCCCGCAGATATTTTACCTTGCGATAAATGAATTTTTTACAATGCACAGAGAACGACATGATATATGAAATAAAAGCAATCAACCATCTTGTCAATCAAATTATTATGTTGATGATGTGTGAGGCTTATGTCTCTTCGGCTTTTATTTTATTTTACACAAATAAATTTTGCTTATATCGAGGAGCGGAGGGTGTAAGTTGATGCCCTTTTTATATTTATCTCTATCTCTCCTGCTCAAAGTCGCTCAATGACGATTTACACGCGCGCCGACGAAAAAGGGTGATGTTAATTTTTTTTTTCGATGTTATTTGTTAAAGAGTCAAGTGAATCAAGGATAGATAAGCGCTGCGGCGAATGAACAGCAGATAACGATTTGAAATTTGTGACGACAATTGAATGAAAGACAGGAGAAAGAGAGACAAAGTCATTATTAGTGTGCTCCTCAAAAAGAGTAACAAAAGAAAATTATTTTTCCTTTCATAAAATCCGTATCCTTTTTAGGATCTTCTTTTGTCTTTGGCATTATTATGACAACGAAGATGACATTCATTGAAACGTATAATAAAAAGAATCATAATTCACAACCCTTTCACTCCGAACGTCGTCTTGTCGCACAAATGGATACTATTTTTACACGGGGACAGGCAGGAGAGGATAATGGCTCACAGCAATAATCATAACCGTTAAATTTTAAATCGTCTTTAATAGTTAATAATCCTTTTTTTCTCTGTTTTGCATCGAAGGAAGGTAGATAAAGGAGTGTGAGGTTATACACGTGTTTAGTTCAGGGTTGCAAACAATTATTTAATCAAACATTGGTTTTATAGTAAAAGTCATGAGTTAAGTCAAAATTAAGTCGGAATGCCTTAATTTACAAAAATTTGAAATAATTTTTTTTTTTACGAAAATTTAATCGAAAAATATTAAAAGGCTTAAATTAAAAATCGTTTTTTGATAAAAAAATAAAATTAAAAAAATAAAAAAAAAAAAAAAAAAAAAAAAAATTAAAAAAAATAAAAAAAAAAAAATAAAATAAATATTAAAAAATAAATAAATTAAAAAAAATATTTTGCTGATAATGTGACTTAAAAATTTTAAATAATATTTTTTCTTCACTAAAAATAATTTATTTTTAATATTGTTTTAGAAGTTTTGAAAAAAAAATTAAATAAATTTAGGTTTTTAAGTTGACTCAATACGACTTATAATTAGCTTAACCAAAAATAAAATTTTTTGAATTCTTAATTTTTAAATATTCAAATTTTAAATACTTTAAAATATTTTAAAGAAAATATTTTTTTAATTCATTTAAAAAAAATTTTAATTATTAATTTATACTTATTTGATTTTAAGGTCTTTTTAGTGACTTTTGCTTAATTTAAGACATAAAATAAATTTAATTTAATTTTTTTTTATATTTTGGCAACCCTGTTTCTGTTCAACCTCTTCATGAACGGCATTTTAAATAAATTTTTCATACAAAACTTTTTTTTATAATTTTTATTTTTATAAATTTTCAATATTTAATTTCATATAACAAAAAAAAAACGTTCATTAACTTTACACTCATTTTAAAAATGAAAACAAAAGCTTTTTATTTTTCCAATACAACAAAAATAAATTAAAAAGTTGATCCATGATTGATCAAAAGTGAATAAATCCTCGAGCAAAACGAAAATTATGCAAAATTGTTCGCCATTTGCAGTAAATATTGTGCCGTCATGCAAATGGACGTCCTTTAATGAGCTTAATTGATCAATTTAATTAATTAACTGGTTGCCAGTGGTTTCCAAATAATACGCAAAAAAAAATGCCAAAAATACAAAGCAACAAAAGTATGGAAGAAGAACAATAAAAAGGCAAAATAAATTAAATGAAAATAAATTAACGAGGATATTTAATTAAAATTTAGGAGAAATTACTTAATGCTCTCGCTCTTTTTTTGTTTTGTGTATTTCTTCAAGCGAATCTCTTTTGTCTTTCATCTTCCTGTTTATGATATGCGCCAATAAATGATGATGATGATGATGTCGACGACAACGAAAGCGAAACGATGATGTCAATAAATCCACGAGAAAAGTTATTCATTTACCGGAAACTTTTCGTGTGGGAGTTGGGCGGCGATGGCGCGTGGATGATTGATACAAAATTAAATAATAACTTAAACGATTTTTTTTTCTTGAGCAAAAAGTTGCTTTAAAAATTAAAGAGAAATGACTGATTGGGGGATTTTTCGTGAACAATGGAATCGTTTTAAAGAAAACTTTTTTACACACAAGACTTTTGTAACCTTTTTTGTTTACGTAATTAATTCTCGTAGTTTAATCTCTTCTAAAATTTCCGCAGCGAGAAACTGGGAAGCCAACCAAAAAATAACGTTTTTTGTTATTTTTTCGTGCCATCCATCCACGTTGTTTATTATTAAAAGAGCTTAGTTAAATTCTTACGTTTCTTTATTATGTAAGTGTCCCTTTTTTCGCTTCCTTTTCTATTTTTTTTTCTCATACTTCAAAAATTTTACAGCTTTTTTATTACAATTTTCGAGGCGGTTGCTTCACCTGCAACGCATTTTATTCATTAAAAAATGGAGAGGGATCTAAAATAAATTTTCTTCGACGTCAAAGAGCCTCTGACGGACTATTACCGGAGACGAGTGAACACATAAAACACAGTCACAGTGTAATTAAAGGACTTAAGGATGTATAATTTTATTCATTCAAAAAAGGAAAAACGACGAAAAAATTTTTTTTCACAAAAGAAAAGTGCGGGAAATATAAAATAAGACAAAATAAATATTTTTTTTTAATTTTTCATTCTTTTGATGTATAAAAAATTAAAACATTTTCAAAAATTATAAAAAAATAATAAAAATTTTTAAAAATAATTTGGAAATTATTTTATCAAAAATATAAAAAAATTAAATTATATTAAAAGAAATATTTTTTTAATTTTAAAAAAAAAAATCTATAATTCAGTTTTAAAAAATTTAATAAAAATTTATAATAAAATAATTTAATAATTAAATTTAAAAAATTTACCCTATTAATTTTTTTTTAAATAAAAAAAAATTATTTATTAAAATAAAATTATTTTTTATTAAATAATTTTAAAATGAATTAATTAATTAAATTAAATATTTAATTAAATAAATAAATTAATTATTGTCAATTAAATTAAAATGATTAATAATTTAAAAATTTTTTTCAGCATCTTTTAATTTTCGAAAATTTTTAATTTTATTTTAATTAAATATAAATCAAAAAAAAATTAAAATAATAAATTTAAAATATTAAAAGAATTTTTTTTTCGTTTTATTTTAAATTTCCCGCACTTCAAGAAAAAAAAAATTAAAAGCAGGACGTTAAAAGTACAAAAAAATGTGCGACAGTGGATTAGTTTAGAACATTTATTTGATAAAAAGCGTAAATGTTCAGTAATTGCCGGCACCGTCATCGTGTTATGCAATGCAAACCTCCAGACGTAGATAACAAAGTAACAATTTTTTTTTCGACAGTAGAAAAAAAATTTTTTTTCATGTAGCGAAATTGTGTGGGAATATAAATTAATGACTGACAAGCAGACATTTTTTCGTTGTCGTCGTTTTTTTTTTTTGAAAAAAGGGCTCGAAGAAAGAGGAAGAAAATGTGCGGGTTGTAATTAATATTTACGGTTGGTTTCTTGTCACTTGAACGCCAAAATAAACTAAAAATAAATTAAGACAAAATTTTTCGGGTCCATTTTTGCCGTCTTTGTAAATAAATTTGGCTCATGGTTAATGTTCACGTGTTCCCTGATTAAATATTAAAATATGTTTTGGTCCTTCTTCACACGCACACGCAGGCACGTCAAAGTCGGCAATCCAACAAAATATAATGGAGTTGATTTTTTTTTCCTTTTTTTTTTTTTTTTTGGCTTGCAGAAAAATATCAATAAATGTGTCTGTTTGTGAAAACGTCAGGTAATTTAAGAAGAAACCCTCGTCAAAATATTTCGAGCAAAAACATGAGCAAAAGATGACAATCGGACAACAATAGAAGAAAATTTCTGTAAAAGAAAATTTTTCCTTGTCTCATCTGGATGTATCCATCTATGTCGCAATCTGAAGCATCATGGCACGCCGTACCCGATAATAATTTCATGAATAATAAAAGAGATTATTTAAGTTTTAAAATATATTGCCTCATTATTATTACATCTGTATTTTTTTCTCTGTTTTTCTTGGAATTCACAATGATTTTCCATCCTTCAATCTCTTTTTCATCCATCTACCGAGAGATGTACGAAGGTTGCTGCTGCTGCCTTTCAAATTAGAAATCTACTTAACTGCCTGTCAGGAACAGGGAAGGATATGTCATTTGGTTATACACGTCACTTGTCATTGTTTAAACTCACTTCGAAATGTAATATAATACGAAAAAATAGTAAAAGCATCATTTTGATGGAAAAATATCTTCGGAGAAAATTCATCAGATGGGAAAATTTACATAGAAAAGCGTTTTTTAAAGAGTCTGATTTTATTTAATTTTAAATAAAAAAGATAAAATGGAATAAATTATGTGATTTAAAGATATGTTATTTTAGATAGAAATAAATGTTGCTGAATATTTTAATAATTAGGTAAATAATTTTCGTTTAATTTTTAATTTATTTATTTTTTATTTTATTTTTTTAAATAAATTTAATATTAAAATATTTTTAAATATGCAAAAATCTTTTTTTTTCTTTTATTAATAATTAATTATTAATAATATTTATTTATTTTATTTAACTAACTTAACTAATATAACTAAATTAAATTTTTTAAAAATTATTTTAATTGAAATAAATTAAAATCTTTAAAAAATTATTTAATTTACAAATTATTTTTATTTAATAAAATAAGGCAAATTTACAAGTTTTGAAAATTATTTTTTAATTAATTATTATTTAAATTAATTTTATTAGGTATATAAAAAAACAAAAAAAATTTTTAAATTATTAAAATAAGTTCTTTCAAAAAAATAGAAATTAAAAAAAATTAACAAAAAAATATTTTCTTAACTAAAATTTAAAAATTGTTTGAAAATTTAATTAATTTTATGAAAAAAAATATTTTAATTAAAATAAAATGAGGCAAATATGTAAATTTTTAAAAATTATTATTTAATTATTAACTAAAAATTATTAAAAAAAATTAAAAATTATAAAAAAAAATTAATTAAAAATTATTTTCTTTCAAAAATAATATTAAGAAAATAAAATAGAAAAAATTAAAATAAAATATTTTAAAAAAACTTTTTAAATAATTTTTTTATTTATTAATTAGTATTTTTAAAAATTAGTACTTTGAATTCGCTGATTAAAAATTGAATTTAAAATTTTTGAATTTTTTTTGAGCTCATTACAATTATTTACCTTTGAAAAATGTTTAAATTGACTTCAATTGAAATTAACGAAAATTTCATTTGAATTTTAATTTACAACTTACTCTTCTGGGAATTTCCTGAAAATTAAATTGGACCAAATGTGAATTATTTTTTTCTCTCTAATTGAAAAGAAAATTGAATGAAAATGAATTTTTAACAACTTCGGTAAACGGCCTCTTTTCCACGAAAAAAAAAATTAAGAAAAAAAGGAAAGTTGTCATTTACGTACCTAAAATATTCATCATCATCATCTTCCTCGAAACGAAAAAATCTTCCGCGCTTTATTGCGGGGAAAATTTGATGAAAAATACGAATGTAGGAAAATTAAACAGATACCATCATCATTATTTTAACAACTAACCATTTATTTCATTTTATATTTAATTATGATGATTTGCGTGAAGTGAATTTAGTGCGTGTCAGTTAAATATGAGCAAAGCACAATTATCTTGTTAAAATATGTCTCGCGGGCACTTATTTCCCAACGATATCCTTCAGAACCAGAAAGTTGCCGTATCCTGCGTTCATTACTGCCGTAAATAGTTCCAAATCAATTACGTGCAAGCCGCCCGAGGAGAATTTTGTGTGATTTTCTCCGCATGTCATCGCTTGCAGCACCAATTTCTGCTCTTTTACGGGCAAGTTGTACCACGGCAAGTCGTAAAATTTATCAAAAACTGCCGACATTTTGTCCTCAATTGTTACTGTGATGAAGCACAAGACGAAAAAAGTGAAGATATTCGACATAATTGCCAATCCAAAGAGTTGCTGCTCTCGAATTACCACAATTAAAAAGGATCCGATGAAGAAAGAAGCATATGCCGTAAATTCAAAGAGCAAAAAAAACTTTGAAAATATCAAACCAACACGACTTATCGTGGTTTTTACATCACAAATCATATCGACCAGCATTGAAATCCACATTTTTGGACTCAAATCGTCTTTTTTTCTACGAAAATCATGTAAAAATAGCAAATCTTCCTTCATTTGATCAACTGAGGCCTCCAAAATTTCCAAAAATCCATAAATATGAAATAAAATAACCAGCACGACTCCCCAAATGAGTTGTCCCATCGTTACAGTTTCCGTCAACAGAACAATTTGCAAAGCGGATGTACTTAAAAACACAATCCAGTTATCTTGCGACTTCACGGGCAAAAATAACGGCACCGGAAGTTGATATTTTCCATAAATTTGATCCGGCAAAAAGTAACCAATCACAGGAATTACCGTCAAAATGCCCAAAAATTCAACATATGTGATGACTCGGAGGTATTTTAAAATTTTTATCGACCATTCATGAATCCAAGTAACTTTTTCCGTCACAATTTTCCTTAATTTTTGATGAAAACTCGATTTTTCATAGATTTTCTCGCACCACGTGAATAACGAACGAATTTCCTTTTTGTTGCTCGTCAAAAGCCACATTGACAGTAAAATTGTGAGAAATAATTGGAGCATTGCACCAAAAATGATGTAAGCCAAACTTTTTTTGAATTTTTCACAATACAGAATTCCGTAGAGCAAAACAATTGTGAGGACACAAATTCCGATGATGTAAAGTTTTATAAATTTTTCTTTGAAATTTTTTTGTTTTGAATTGTGAAATAGAAAAGATCCCGTGATGAAATCTAGTTGCAGGAGAATTTTCCAAGTTTCGGCAAATAATAGTGTCTGTTGGTCGTCCATTTTGCCGAAGAAATGAACATCAGAAGATATTAAGAACCCTTTTTATAAGACAATTTTCAAAGATTTATTAACGCTCTAATGGTGCAATTTCGTTTAAAAGTGTCAACATATTACGAAACATCAAAGATTCCCTTTTTGTTGGCATTTTCTTCACATGTGAGATTAATAAATTATAGTTTCGAATTAACATAATTAGCACTTCAATGGGGTTCGAATGATATTTGATCAAAGCTGCTTTGATGTGAAGTTAAATATTTAGGATTTTACAATTTTGAAAATTATTTCACATTTTTAGAGCTAAAAAAGTTTAAAAAATTATTTTTAAAAACTTTAAAATTTTTTGAAATATTTTTTAAAATTTAATTTTGAATTAATTTAATTATTTATTTATTATTTTATTATTTTTTATTTTATTTTATTTATTTTTATTTTATTTTATTTTTTAAATTTATTTATTTTATTTTTTTTTTATTTTAAAAAAAATAAAAATATAAAAAAAAAATTGTAATTAAAAAAAAATTAATTAATTAATTTATTTATTTAAATAATTATTTTTGAAAAAAAATATTTATTTGATATTTTTAGTCAAATTTTATAAAAATCTTCAAATTAAACAAAATATTAATTATTTTTGGAAATTAAAAATAAATACAAAAATTAATTTAAATTAAACTAATTAAAAATATTTTATTTAAATAAAATATAAAGTTATTTTTAATTAATAAATTATTTTTTTTTCTTTGAATGTTCAAATTCAACAAAATATTAAACATTAGCTTATTTTTTGAATTTTGACAAAAATTAGGATTTAAATTTAAAAAAAAAAAATTTAAAAATAATTATTAAATTATTATTAATAATTTAAACGTTTTGAAACCTTAAACAACAAAAATAATTATTTAGAATTTTTTAAATATTTTGAAACGTAAAATATTTTCAAAAATTGCACTTGCCTTTAAAACACTTTTATAATGAAAAAAACGTTTGATCAAACTTTAATGAGAATTTTCTCAAGCACCTCGGGGCGTCTTGCTTTTCGCAAGAATTTTCATGCCCCAATTCCCACACATTGCGCTTGGCATGTGTACACACTTACCGCCCGCTGAAGCAAACCTCAAATGAAGTCGAGTTAATTCTCGGCTTTTATCCTCATTTTAACCCCAAAAAATAAATCAAAAAATGAAGTAAGGAGTTACCACACATCTCGCAGTAATTTAGTACCGCATTCAATCCCACAAAATCGTTTTTAATCTAACAAAAATGTAACCACTTTTTTTTCTCTCGCATGCAAGACTATAAAATTTTGTGTGTAACTCATATTAGTACCGCACACACACTCACGAAAAAAAAGGAAAAATGTTTTTTATCACTATGCAACACACATTCGTTCAAAAAAATACGTCGTTCGTCGTGGAAAAAAAGGAGAAGAAAAAAGCAGTAGGTGCCAGAATGGTTCTAGTTCATAAATTTTTACTCTTCTCATTACCATATATATTCTTTGCACTATTATATGATTATTACTACTCCTGCGTTGCATATTTGTGGATGGATTAAAATGGAAAAAGACGAGAAAAAAGTAGAGGAAACGAGGTTAAAGTATGCATGTCGTTGCACAGTGGTCTAAAAATTACAAAAAAATTAAATAATTAATTAAAAAACAAAAAATAATTAAATATTTAATTTAAAAAAAATAAAAAAAAATAAATAAATATTTAATTTAAAAATAAATAAAACCTAATATTATTAATATAAAAATATTTTTTTTAATTATTAATAATTCTTTTTAATTCATACCATGTAAAAATTTTGTTTTTCAGCAAAACTCTGAGGAAGCTAAAAATTTTAATTTAAAAAGAAAATAAGGCAAAAATATTTGCCATGAAAATTACAAAAAAAAAAATAAAAAATAAATAAATTAATTAAAATTAAATAAAAAATAAATAATATTTTAATAAAATATATTTTAAATTTATATTAAAAAAATTAATTTAAAAAAAATTTTAATTATATATTTAATTAAATATTTAAACTAAAAATAAAATTTTATTAAATAAATTATTAATTTAAAAATAAAATTTAATCAAATATTTAATTTAAAAATTAAATTTTATTAAATATTTAATTTAAAAAAAATAATTAATATTTTTTTAATTCTTCAAAATTAATTTTTATTTATTTTTTTTTTTTAATTAATTATTAATTTAATTTTTTTTTTTTTTTTTAGGTTCAAGGACTCAAGGAATTTCTGCCCATTGTGCGTCATTGTACATTTCTCTGCCATGGAATGAGATGAATCTTTTTGGATGCTTAGCGAGAATTATTTTTTTTGTGTTTTTGTGTACAATGCCAGCTATAGTCATTTAACACCATGACTTTTCCGCACATTTATGCCTCTATTTTTGCCTCGGCGGTTTGTCGAATATAATATCTTCCCGAAAAAAAGGTCTATATGTGCGATTGTGGGTTGGCACTCATTACACGTCGTATTTTTTTCCTTCTTTAAAGGTCTGCCACACACTCCATCCCTTTTTATGCAATCCGTTGTTATTTTTTTTTTGAATTTCTCGATGCGATGCGATTTAGGTGAGATGAACATTTTTTTTTTGTTTTGGCTCAGCAATTTTAACATTTTTTTTCCTTGACATTTTTTTTTCGCTCTTGCATAAAAACAACGGAGTCAGCATCGATTCAGGGATGTCGGATATTTTTTTGCAAAGTTTGTAAGCATCGCATTGGGACATCACTGAGCGAGCGAAGGCAACTCGATGATGGATACATCATGGCATTATTATCATGTTATAAGCAAAAATTTTAACATCGCAGTGGCTGTCTTGTACAAAATGTATATAAAATTTTATTATTACAATATTTTGCGGGATACGAGACGAACAACGGACAATGATGATGACGACGTCGAAGGCAACGTCGACGATAATCGTCGTAAAGTACAAGTTTTTTTTTTTGGGTCGCTTTTAATAAATAAAATGTTTGCACTCTAATAAAGTGAGCTTGATAAAAAAAATTCTCCGCCATAAATAACGTAAAAGTTTTGTTGTTGAAAAATTACTGCATTCAGCATCCATCATCGTCGTCGCTGTTGTGCTTTTCAGTGTTTGTTTGTGCAAAACGGTCATAAAAATGATGAGTAGCTTAGATTAGAAAAAATATTTTATACAATTTCATATCCTGTTTCCTTTTTTGTTTGCTTTTGTCTATTCATTCACTCCGATTCCGACACTATCATCATCATATTTATTTCTCTTATCATCATTACATACGATATACTCCTCAGTCCGGAGACCCCGAATATACGTCGCACGGAGAAATGATAATGATGCCAGTTTTGCTTGTGTGCATCCCTGTTCCGAGATTTCCATTTTCACATTATCTCTAGGTCATAAATTTTTGCTTTTCCTTTCATTCATTTTCAGTTTTGGCTTTTTTCTATACGAAACTTTTCCTCTGTGTGACATGTAGGGTGTTGCGGTACTAAATGATGACTTATATCTCATTTCGTCCCGAGAACGATTCTCGTATGGAGCCAAATTGTTTAAGAGTTTGAGCATGGGAACAGGAACGAACTTGTATAATGACTTGAAAGAGTCCATATCTCTGTAGATTGTGTGTTTAATGTGATACAATGCCTTTTTCCTTTAGATCTTTTGTCCTTTATGTAATATTTTATCCGAAAAAAGGTAGACTATTAGAGTGGGACGAGAAGGAATTTAAATTGACTGAAAAAAAGAAGTAGAGTTTAATTTGATTGATTTTTTAATATTAAAGATTAATGAGAATTACCTAAAAAGTTTTTAGAAGTTATTTTTAAAGAAAAAAAAATTATTTTTTGAAACTTAAAAAAAAATAATTTATTTTACCATAGAATTTAAATAAATTATTTGAAAAAATATAAATTAAATTAGAAAATTATTTTATTAATTAAATTAAATATCAAAAGATTTTTTTTTACTTATGATTACAAAATGCAAATTACCTAATATTTTTTTAATTAATTAAATTAAAAAATTAATGAAAAAACTATTAATTTAAAAATTTCATAAATTTATATTAAGGGTTAATAAGAATTTTATGAAATTATTAAAGAAAAAAATTTCTTAATAAAATTTAATTTATTTAATTGAATATTAAAATATTTTATATAATTAATAATTTTTAAAAAAAAATTTAAAAATAAAAAAAATAATCCAAATTAAATTTTTTTTATTTAATTTAAAAATTTGTTAAAAATTAAATTTAAATAATTTATTTAAACATTTTTGTAAAATTTTATGAAAAATATAAATTTGAAAATATTTGATAAAAAAAAAACAAAATTTGTTGACTGATTTTTTAGTTATAATAAATATAAAATAAAATAAATATAAAAATATAAATAAAAAATTAAGGAAAAAATTTTTGATATTTTTTAATCAAATTAATTTGTATAGAAATTAATTAAAATTTATACAAAAAAATATAATAAAAAAATTTTTTAACAGCTTTTAAATTAAATTAAATTTTTAAAATTTTAATTACATTAGTTTTGATTTAAAAAAATTTTAAAAAATATTAGAAAAATGTCAAAAAAAATTTTTTTAATTTTAAATATTTAAACTAAAAACATTATTTTAATTAAAATTCATTTAAATTGCAAATTAAAATTGATACATCACGATATTTAAATAAAAAAATTTAAATAATTAAATAAAAAATCTCTTCTTAATAAAAAAATTATCTATTGTATGAAAAAAAAAGAAAATAATAAAAAAATTAACCCTCCCTCATCTCGTCTAAAAATACCCAACTGGACAATGATTTCTATTACCTCGTAAGCTATTTATACATTTTTTTACAACTTATATCATACATCGCGTCGAGTTATAAATAACATCACTTCCACGTCTAATGCATCGGGCATGTGTCTTTTCACTCATATCAGCCTTCGTCGCCTTTATTGCGAGGGACTTGTATCAAGAGAAAGTTTGACAAAAAAACGAGAAATATTTGTATGAATTATGGAATGTAATAAACGATCCTTCTTTTGTCCGAAAACAAAAAAAAATGTATGATGACACATTAAACGAGACTCAAAGACCCTGACTGGGAAACGACACAAACGGCACAGAGAAAAAAAGGGACAAAATGTGTCTTGTGTGTGCGATAATGACCAAAAATGTATATAAATGAATTTAATCATGTATGAATTATGCGATTATATTTTTGTTTTATTTTTCATGATGATTTCCATTTGGAGCCTTTTGTCCTCCTCCGTATCATGCATTCATGTTTATTTATGTCACTCATAATGTTATTGAATACGTGCTAATGTGCCAAGACAACGAAGGTGTTTTTCTCTCTTTTTTTTTTCGGGATTTAATTTTCGGATTCCGGTGTGGGTGGGTGTCATTTCTCACACATTTATGAATGAATTGATCGTAAATTGTGTCGCACATGTGAATTCTTTCGCTTTTTTTTTGTCTTGATTATGAGCGAAAATTTATGTCACAAACATTCGCCGAGAAAATGAGGCAGAAGAAGAAGCGACGAAATTAACAAGGGTAGAAAGGAAACTCGCTTTCTTTCTCATCTTCCTTTTTTACTTTTATTAGATTATTATTTAAATGAATCCCTTTCACTTCACTTCGCATCATCTCATCTTTCATATCTCTCGTCGTCGTCGTCGTGTCTTTGTTGTGCAAACCAGAAAGAAATAAAAATAAATAAAATCCTGTTTCGAAAAAAAATCTTGATTTGATTTGCTTTGTGTTTGCAGTCACACACATATGCACAAAGACAATTCGCTTTGTATGTTTTTAAATCATTATTATGATTATTTTTATGAAATGTGAAAAAAGAAAGAAGGGGATTGATGACACACAATACTCTCTAATAATGACGCGAATTATCAATGGTGCTTGTTGATATGCGAGAAAAGTTCTCGCAAATGCAATTTTAAGTAGCGATGTGAAGAAAATTGAATTGGGCGGAACAAATTTGATGAAAAATATTTTTTTAATCTCTTCTCAAATCATAATTTTTTCGGCGATAATTTTAAATCAATTCAAAAAATGCAAAAAAAAAATCAAATAAATTCAAAAGGGGTTCAATGATTGCACTTTTAGTGGCATGGCAATCGTCTCAATTCAACAAAAAGACATTAAGAGGTGAGTTATGTTACAGCCGTGTTGAAAACCTGTATGGCGATGTTGTTTATTGTATTTACTTAATATTTTATATTTCTCTTTTTTTTTCTTCTTTATTATTATATTTTTTAATGATATATGAGACTTTTTGTGTGCGCACATTAATAATTTCTCCTTTTATTCCGCTCTTCTCGGTGCGGTGCTCGAAAGTCTTCGTACAATGGAACGGAGAAAACTACTTGCGATTAGAGATGGGCTGTAAATTATCACGAGAGACAACCGGTTCGATTCTTTTATTTGAACTTTTGTTGGAGTTTAAAGAGAAACGAATCGCTGATCGAAATTTATTGGGATTTTATTCAATTTTTATTGCTTTTGTGTTCGGAGGTAGCTTCTGTTTGGCTTTTATTTGTCGTAATTTAGTCGTTTTGTAGGTTTTTAATTTGTATTTGTCGCATTAATGAAGAGCACAATGGGATTATAAATTAACAAAAAAAGTATATTTATAGATTTATTTTTTTAACGAGAGATACTTTTTACTGATTATTTAAATAAAGTAAGAAAATAATTTTTTAATATTTTTATTTTTGAATTATTTACAAAAAATTATTAAAATTCAAATACTGGCAATTTAATAATACAAAAAATAAAATGATTATTTTTATAAATTTTTTATAAAACATTTTCCGAGTCAAAATTAAATTTATTTTTTAATAATTCAATTAATTATTATCTTAAATTTTTGAAATGATTTATTAATTTTTATTTTTTTTATATATTTTTTAAATAAGATAAAGTATTAGTTATTCAAAATTTAATTAAACTTATTAATTTTTTATTATTTTAATATTTTTAATAATTATTTTTTATGTAAAAATTATTATTTTATTAATTCTTAATTAAAATTTTGCATTATCTATTGATCCAAAAATAAAATTTAATTAAATATTAAATTTATTAATTTTTAATTATCATTCATTAATTTTTTTAATATTTAATAATAAAATATTTTTTTAATACCTAATTAAATAATAAATTTTAATAATAATTTGTTAATTTGTTTTATATTTTCTATTTAAATGTATTAAAATTTTGCTGATTTGAAAATTGAAATAATTTATTTATTTTTTTTTTTAATATTCAATGGATAAAAAATTAAATTTCTTCTGATTGAAAAATTAAATTTATTATTTTTTATAAATTTTTTTTTATTAATTAATTCATAAATTAAATAATTTTTAAAAAAATTTAATTATTTTATTGATTTTTTTTTTGTTTATTTAATTATTTTAATTTTTTTAATATAAATTTTCTTCGGTTTTGTGAAAAAAAACCGGTTCGCAACTCCTAATTTTTCTTGATTTAAGCACTTTTCTGTCTATTGTATTCGGTATGCAAAAAAGTAAGAATTGTTATAATAAAAAATGAATAAATGCACGGTGCAATAAGAATAGTAGTAATAAGAATCATATGATAAAAAAATAAATTCTCTTTGAAAAAATTTATATTTATTATTCATATTGTCTGTTTTTTACTCATCTTTCTTCTTACATTGTATTCATCACATTTTACGACAAAAAAAAAGTTCTAAAGTTGCATTAAAATAAAGAACTCAACCATCAATTTACTTACGTCGCGTTTCTTTAGAAGAAATAAACAAAGAAAAAAAACTTTAATTCTCATGTTTGAGTTCTAAATACTGTCAATTTTAATACAAAAGGACGCATTTCTAATGCAATTCAATTTTTTTTTCAAAAATTTTCCATTGTTCGCGAAAACCCAAGCCACGCCGTGAATGATGCCGCTTCGCTTTCTTTCTAATTGACAAAAGATCTTTTTTTCTATTAAATATTTATTTTCGTCTTAAATTCTCCTTGAACTAAAAAAAAATGAATTTTCTATTCTTTTATTCGAAAAAAAATTTATAAGAGTCTTTGAGACTAGAAAATAAAAAAAAATAAATTATTATTAAAAAATATAATGAAATGCAAGCATGAATTGAGTAAGAAGAGTTCTTATGACTCGCATTACTGGGGTTGCATTTCTTTTCAATTTCTCCTTTTTATATTTATTTATTGAAATATAATTCTAAGGATTCTGTTGTTATTACACATTATTATTATTATTTAGCGAGAAGCGATTAAAAAAATTGCTTTACATAAGAATTGCTGCATCAAAGCTATTGTTCCCGGTGTACTTTGTGAATGAAAGCGCGCAATGAAAAGATATTCCGCGGGGAACTAAAAAAGGGTTCGAATTTTGATTTGTGTGTGACCTAAATAAAAATTTCTTTTATTGAAATATTTTCACATGTCCACATGTCACTCGCGTAATTTCTTTCTCCTTCGAATTTTTATTTTTTTTTTCAACACACAAAAAAAGATAAATTGGACAACCCTTTTGTGTATAAAATTTTTTAATAATAAATAATAATAAAATAAATAGTTGTAGAGGAGAAAAAAAATAAAAGTTATTCACGATAATGGAAGGTTTTAAATATGCAAGCAAGACAATAGACACTTAATGGACCCAGAGGGACACGTAAATTATTCGATTATTTGTTCATCCCTAATTTTTTTTAATGGCTTTCAAAGTGTTTTTCCTCCATTATTTGTGTCTATCTACCGCGACGCATCAATTTACATAAATACACACGAGAAAATCAGGGAGAAAGTTGTTGCATCGCGGGAAAAATTACGCGGTCTTGCGAAGATTTATGCATCGCAATGGTTAGCAAAGTAAAGGATAGCAAAGCAAAAAAAAAATCAAATAAAAGGATAAATTGACCCTTGTTTAGAAATTTAATTTAACAAAAGCAGAAATTTAACAACACACCAGAAAAAGGGTTGTTGTTGCGTTACATTAATGATGAATGAGATAAATTCATGAGAAAGTAACATTTTATTATGTGCTCTGATGATTTGGGATTAGATAACTTGTTTAAAACTATCTTTTTCTTTGCATGAGCAAGAATAATTTACATGTTTGTAATTTGCATGGACTTGTCATGTCACGTATTTAGACAAGCGAGGAAAATTCCATTACTGATGACTAAGTCTGGCAGAAATATATGCATGTGAAAAAGGATTATATTCATCTAAAAATTCATTTAAAATAGAAAAATAATCACTTTTACATATTTTCACGAATTTAAATGAATTTTTTCGTTTAAATAAAAATAAATAAAAATATTTTTTTTAATTAATTAAGGTAAAAAATTATTAATTGCCTTATACGATTATTTTTATTTTTTTTAATTGAATATTTTTTTTTTAAATTAAATTTTAGGAAAGTTTCTTAAAAGAAAATTTTTTGCCTTTTAATAAAAAAAATAAAATAAAAAAAAATTAATTAATTCAATTAATTTATATTTAATTAAATTTTTAATTTTATTCCCTATGGGTGTTTTTAAATATTTTTTTTATAATATAATTATATATAATTTTATTTTTCAAATATTTTATTTTATTTAAAATTATTTATTTATTTAAAATTTTTAAGCTTATTTTGGAAGTTTTAATTTTTATTTATTTTAATTTTAATAAAAAAAAAATAATATCATTAATTAATAAACTAATTAATTTTAAATTATTTAAAAAATAAAAAACTATGACAAAATATGAGCATGAAAAATGAACATAGAATTAAATTTTTAAAAAACGAAATTTTTCATTTATTGATTTCACGATCAAAAAATGACTGACAAAATAAGAATTTGCATATTTTTGTCAGACCTACTGATGAATTTCGGAAAAATGATTTTAATTCAATTGCAACAAATTTTGAGTATTCAATTAAATTAATTCCGAGAAACGTTTTCAGCCATTAAATGATTTGCAAAAAAGTTGTCAGTATCAATTTAGTTGACAAACGCATCGAACGTGTATTGCAAAAATGTCTCCAAGCGATAAAAATCAACAAAAAAAGGAAACAACTTTCGACGACATCTGGGAGATGATCCGAAAAATCATCATGATTGCCGGGATTTTCGTCTTTCCCAACAACGTAGTGACCAAAAACAAATCTCTCAAAGCCTTTCTAATGTTAAATGCCGCTACAAGCTTTGGAATTGTCCTCATTTTAGCTTATGGAACATTCGAACTCAACAACTACAGCTTGATGTCGCATATTTTGGTGCATTCGATCCTCATTAATTACGTCACAGTGTTTTATGGATGTTCTTGTATCTATCGCAATTCAGATGAAATGTATGGATTTCTCGCGTGGTGTGGAAATTTGTACAAATATCGCGAGAATTTTCATTCGGTACAACATCCCACGGTCAAAACGCATCTTTCTTGGGTGCATAAATGGACAATTATCGCGATCAAAGGCGCTGCATTTGTTTTGTGGGTCGATTCGACAATGATAACCCTCGGCTTTGCCTTTGTCGGATACTTTTTACCTGAGAAAATTTATCCGAAATTGAGTGCACCCCTGCCTTATTACTACCCCTTTAAGGAACAAAAGACATGGACTGCTTTCTTGTTGACTCTGGTCAGTCAATTTAAGTGCGCCATGGATTTGTCGTCGATTCATCTGCTGTTGCTGAGTATTTTTTACACGATTTCCATGCACATTCACACGCATTTGAATGTCATCAAGGAGACAATTGTCATGATGGGCGAGCAGTTGCAACGAAAAAATGATGAAAAAGGTAAGAAACAATGCTACGACGACGATTTGGATTTGAAAATTTGGATAAAAATAATTGTCGATATGATTTGCGAAAGTAACGAAATTGTTTCTCGCTTCGGAGAAATTTTCAGCGGATATTTTTTCCTCTTTGAAATGTCAAGTTTTGGTGCCTTGTTCATCTTTGGACTGATAATGCTCGTGTTGCATCAACAATATTTCTTCGCATTTGGCATCGTGTGTGCATCTGTCATTCTCTTCACCTTTTGTTTCATCAATGAACAGTTTTTGGAGAAATTTGCACAAATTTCCGTTGCATTGTACGACATCCCTTGGTACACATTGACGCCGCACGAGAGAAAGTTATTTTTGCAAGTAATGACCTGCAGTGACATTCAACGAGGATTCAAGGCATCCGGTATGCATGGCGTCACTTTTGAACGTTTCAATAAAATCGTACAAGCAGCTTATTCGAACGTTCTCGTATTGAAGGACTTGGTATTGAAATTCTAAAAAATAATTTAAGCACGTGAAAGTTGCACCATATGTTATAAAATCTAAAATGATGAAAAAAAAACTTTTTAGGAATTAATTTCAGTAATAAATCGAATTTCTCACCGTTTAGACCAAAAATGGCAAAAATAGCTCCTGACACTAAAGAAAAGTCCTTTGACGACCAATGGAATCTCATCCGCAAAGTCATCATGATTTCTGGCATCTTTTCTCTCCCCGGAGTTACCAACAAAAAATGGCTTCGTCGACTTTTGATGCTGAATCCGGTAATTTGTTCGTTAATCATCATCGTTTTTGCTTACGGAACCTTTAAATTTCACAATTTCAACTTGATGTCTCATATTTTATGCGATTCAATCCTCATTAATTTAGCTGCGAGCTTTTACGGATCATATTGCATCAAAAAATATAACCCCGAAATGCTTCGTTTTCTGGATTGGTGTCGCAATTTGTACAAATTCGAGGAAAAATATCATTCAGTTCAACAAGAAATCGCTCAAAAACGCATGAATTGGGTTCATTTGTGGTCATGTCGAGTAATTAAAGCCACAGCTTCATTCTTTTGGTTTGATTCGTTCATGATTTCTGCGGGATTTGCGTTCGTTGGACAATTTTTACCTGAAAAAATGTATCCGAAATTCAGTCAACCCTTACCTTACAACTTGCCAGTGAAGGATCAGCAGAATTGGACAGTTTTTTGGGTCACTCTGATCTTGCAGATCAAATGTGCGATGGATATTGGATCCTTTAATGTTGTATTTTTGAGCATTTTTTATACAATTTTTATGCATATTCACACGTATTTGAACATAATTAAGGACACAATCGAGCTTTTGAGTAAAAATCTAAACGAAAAATACAAAAATTGGATAGAAAATGGAAGAAAAGATAAAAATTTAACTCACCGAACCCGAAATTCAGAAGATCCAGATGGCAGCACAGACGAAATTCCGTTAGAAGACTGGTTCAAACTTATTATCGACATGATTTCGGAAGTCAATGAAATTATCACAACTATAAATGACATCTTTACTCATTATTTTTTCTTCTTCGAGTTTGGCAGTTTTGGAGCTTTGTTCATTTTTGGCATGATTATCTCCGTTATTCATCAGCAATATTTCTTCGCCTTCGGAATAATTGGTTTGTCGGCAATTTTATTCGTTTTTTGCTACATTAACGAAGCTCTTTTAGCAAAATTTGAGGAATTATTTGCTGTTTTATACGAAATGCCATGGTACATGTTAACACCGAAGGAAAGAAAACTTTTTTCACGAGTTTTGTATTTTCGTAATATACAAAAAGGGTTTATGGCATCCGGCATTCATGCAGTAACGTTCGAGAGATTTAACAAAATTGTCCAAGCTGCTTATTCAAATGTGCTGATTTTGAAAGATTTGGTCATGAAATTTTAATTTTTCGAATGTAACCGCAAAAAATAATCAATAAATGTCTCGTCACTTTAATAATTTTTTCAAAAAGTTCCTAATTTATTCATAAAAACATGGAAAAGGGAATGTTTCTCCCTTTTGAACATTTCCCAGACTTTTGTATTGATTTTCGTTTGCCAGATGAACTCCCAAAAATAACATGACACAATACACGTGTAACGAAAATACCGACACATATACATACAAAATATTGTAAATCAACATAATGATTACGATTATCGTCTTATGTGCATGATACAAAGTTAAGTGCTTTTGCTGATTAAATGGATCTCGACGACGACATTACATTTACCTTTTTTCCTTCGGTAGGTGCCTTCCTAATATTTGAATTTTTTTTTTGTGTGTTTGCGAGAGTGATGTACTCCATGGAACATGTTTCATAAATGTTTTTGCTTTGCTTTTTATTAATATTATACGGAAATGGAATGTATTCGATGTAGATTATTATTTTTTTTACGTGGCATGGATATTGTTGTTTTTTGTTTCCATTTTTTGCCAAAGCATAAAGAACGTTCTGATAAGAACAAAAAAAAATTTTTTGAGGTCCCTAAAGTAAATATGAAATTAATTTTTTTTTTTAAATATTTAAATTTGTCGAAAATTTATTTTTTTAAAATTTTTAATAAAATATTTTATTTAAATAATTTTTTAATATAATTAATTTTTAATAAAATTATAAAAATTTTAATCCAATAATAAATTATTTAAAAAAATATATTTTTTTAAATTTTTACTATTTCAACTTAAATTTTTTATTTTAATAAAAATATATTATTTAATATAATTTATTAATTTTTTATTATAGTTTAAATTAAATACTTAATTTTAAATTGATACTATTAATAATAGTTCAAATTGAAAAAAATTTTAATTTAAATAAAAAGTATTTTTAAAATAATTTAATTTAAATAAATAATAAAATTCATAATTAATTTTTTTAATTTAAATTATGTGAAATTAATTTATTTTCTTAATTATTTTTTTTAATAATTAAAAAAAAAATTCTAAAATAATTTAATTTAAAAATTAAAATAATTTTATTTTAAAAAATTTATTTTAAAAATTAATTTTAATTTTTATTAGATTTTTTTAAATTTTTTTATAGAAATCAAAAATCATTTTTAAATGAAAATTAATAAAATAAAATAATTTTAAAAAAATTGTGACATCTGTCAATTGAAATATCAAAAAAAAAGTTGAAATATGGTCAAGAGTTAATAAAATTCTTCATGCAAAAAAAAAATAAATAAAAAAATCACGATTCAATAATTTTTCAACAAGAACATCTTGAACCAAAATCCGCTCACATGTTTTGATCCCACTTCACGTCAAGTCGAGTCCCATTTTGTTCCTGTTATTTTGTTAGATATTATTTTTATGAGAAAATATCACATTTTTTTTGTATCCACTGACTGATATGAATACATACCTCCACATATTTGGAGCACTTAAATTTTGATATCGTTCAAGCATTTCTCTACTCATTATTATTTATTTGAATTACTTCAAAGAAGTACTTTCGTGTCTCTTTTTCCCGTGCTTTTTTTTAATATATTTTAATGTAACATGCTATTTTTGGCATATTTAACATATGTTCTTCTTAATACAATATAATAAAAAGGTAAAAAAAAGAAATGGGGAGATCGGTATCATTCTATTCCATTTTTATTTTTCTGCATATCATCCCCTAAAATTTTATTATCATTACCATTCTTATTATTTTTCTTTTTTCCAATGCAAAAAAAAATTTCAAAGTCTATCTTGATTACATTTAATTTTACATTAAATTGATTAAACTAACCAATTGTATCTCCTTTTTTTCCTTTGTTGCTTGTCAGATTAGTTTCGTGTCGCACTTTTTCTTCCTTTCCATTTTTACAAAGTGATTTTTTTGTGCTATTAAAAAAAAGTAAAAGGAAAAACAGAAATGATTTTATGTAAATCTAAAAAGTGATGAGGAAAAAAAAACGAAGAAAATCTTCTTACTTTTACTTTTTTGTGTTCTCTCTTCAAATAAACGGAATTTTCATTTCAATAATTCCTTCTGGGTTAAAATATTCAAGGATATTAGCATCCTAAACTTCCTGTGTCCTTTGTGTGCGTGGCGTGTGTATTCGTCATAAATTTTTTCGTTTCATTCTTTTCCACTGCAAAAAACGAAAAAAAGAAAGTTGAGTTGCTACTTAGTTAGATCCTTCTTATACTTATATTATATAATAAATATGTACTATATATATGTTTAGGAGAGAAAGCGGATCAAAGAAGATTATGCTTTATTATATTCCTTTATTTAGTTGAATAATTTTCGTTCAATATGAATGTGTAACATTTTTTTTTAATAAAACCCGAAAAAATGATGAAAATACATTTTATGTTGTTTTTTCTTTTTAGGAGAGAAAAAGTCAATATTTGATGTAAAGTACCGTGACGGCAGTGAATTGAAGTAGAATTAAACTTCCATTAACACATCACATCGCCTCCAAATTAATTTAAATTAATAAACCACAGTGAACTTCCTGCTTAAAAATCACTTTGCATAATACATGGAATTAAAGAGGAAATATGTGAAGACGTTACGAGAAGATAACTTAATGGAGATGCTGTCAAGCGGTAAGAAAACTAAAAAAAAAAAAAATAATTTTACATAAAAAACCTTTTTGAAATTTTTTTCTCAATAAATATTTTGAAATTGACTAATGTTAATTTAGAATTTTTTTTAAATGTTTTTAATGAAAAATATATTTTATGTTTACTTTAAAAAAAATAAATTTAACTGTTTTATTAAGCTTTATTAATAATTCATTTTTAATATAAAAATAAATATAAAAAAAAAAATAAAAAAATGAGAAATTTAACTTAGAAATTTAAGTGAAAATTAAAATTAATTTATTAAACAAAATTAAAAAAATAAATTATTTTTTTAAATAAATAATAATTATTTCAATACAAATAAAGAAATTTAATAAATAAAATTTTTTTATTTTGCTTAAAGATTTTTTTTTTTAATTTTTTCATAAAAATTAAGATTGTTAAAAGCTATGACTTAAATTAAAACTTAAGAGACTAAAATTTAAATTTGAAAAAAAAAAAATCTAAAATCTTTTAAATTAATATTTAATTTAGTATAAAACAATTAATTGGCTTTTGAAGAAAAAATTTTTTTTAAATAAAAAACCTTTTAAAAACTCTTTTTTTAATTTTTTTTTATTATTTATGATTATTAAGACGAATGAAAAATTAATTATTTAATTAAGTTAAATTATTTTTTATAATTATAATTTAAAATATGATTTTTATTTATAATATTATTAAAAACTTTAAAACGATATAGATTTAATAAAAAAAAAAAATATTTATTTATTAAAAAAAAAATTATTGAAAAAAATAAATGATTAAAAAAATTAAATATTTTTATAATTATTAAAAAAATATTAAACTAAAATTCAGTTAAATTTAAAATTTAATTCAAAATACTTGTTATATAAAAATACTAAATAAATTTTTTTTAATAAAGAATCATATTTTATTTTTTAATTAAAAAAATAATAATAATTAATTAAATATTTTAACTAATTATTAAAAAATAATTTAAAATTATAGAAAAAATATTTTAAAAAATTATGAAAAATGAACTTTAGTTATGATTTCAACTTCCAGAGTAACTTTTTATTTTTTTTAATTTTAAAATAAAAATCAAAATTAAATAAAAGAAATAAATTTCCATAAAAGAGGTAAAAAAAACCAATACTTACCTTGAGTCAAAAATCTCCTTTCCGTGCCACACACATTCAAAGCAAATACACATTTTAATGTAAAGCACCTTATAAATCGTAAGTACATATTTATTGCACATCAATTATGTTGATAAATGTGAATATTCCTCTCCGAAAACAAAAGGAGTCTTGGCATGGCACTGACATCATTGCGTAACATCATTTATCAAGCTTTGTGTCTCGCATTGTGTACTCCGTATACCACATCCGCAGCAACAGCAGCACACTCTTCGGGTAAAATTAATAAATGCTCAGGCAGCAACACACAAAGGTGTTGTATGTCGTTCGAACCAAAAATCCTATTAAAATTATTTGTGTTTGAATTTATGTGTGTGTGCCTGCTAATGGTATACAAATATCTGGCTGGGATGGATCCATATTCCACATATTTACATATTATTAGAAAGAAACCCAAAAAAAAAAAAAAGAATTTAATATCATCACCTTCTGGCTGAGATGTAAAAATATTGTGTCGTTTAAAGTGCTGCTTTTTTTGGACGAACTGTACTTTAATCTGTTGCATAACAACACGCACGTTAACGTTCTATCGCATTATTTCATCATCAGTCATAATTTTTTATGATTTTTTTCTCTTCTCTTTTCATATAAAAATAATTTCCATAAAATGAAACAAATTGTTGAAACCTCTATTAATAAGTGCGGGAGAATAAAAGAAGCTCTAATGCGATCAGCATGTGCTTTGTTTCTTGCGAGGCATAAAAAAAATGTTTCTCCATACATTATAATAGAGCGAAGGCAAAAAAAAAAAATAATAACAATAACGTAAAAAGTAATAAAAAGTACTTGTTGTAGAATTGAAGACAATAAAAAAATCCATTAACATTATAAAAAGAGGCGAATGAGCATCATAAATGTGATGCCGTGGCTCGGAATGGAGAAAAAGCGTTTTGCCGTGAATTTGATTGTCAGATAAACTAATTATTTCCATTCAAATGTCTCTAAAACTTCATGACCAAGTCTTTCAGTACGAGCACATTCGAGTATGCGGCCTGCACAATTTTGCTGAATCTCTCAAAAGTGACGTCATGAATGCCAGATGCCTTGAATCCCCGTTTTATGTCACTATTGGTCATTACTTGCAGGAAGAATTTTCGCTCGTATGGCGTTAATGTGTACCACGGGAATTCGTAAAGTGTCGTCGAGATTTCTCCAATTTTCTTTAAAAGTTGTTCGTTGATGAAACAGAAGCTGAATGTGATTGCCGAAGCACCCACGATGCCAAATGCGAAGAAATATTGTTGATGCAAAACCATCATTATCATGCCAAAGATGAAAAGGGCGCCAAAACTTGCGAGTTCAAACAAGAAAAAATATCCGGTAAAAATTTCGCCGAGTTGTGTGAGGATTTCGTTACTTTCCGATATCATATCGACAATTAATTTTATCCATTCTTTCAATTTTAGGCCATTTTCGATGTCAATATCTACAATTTCGGTCTTGCCATGTACCCGCAAGTCGTGTTTCGCTTGAAAATGTTTCGCCATGAGGTCAATTGTTTGTCGAGTGACTTCCAGATGCATGTAAATGTGGATAGAAATTGTGTAGAAAATGCTCAAAAACAGGGAATGCAGAGTTGCCAAGTCAATGGAACATTTAAACTGCCCCGCTAACATCATAAAAAACGCCTTCCAGCATTTTTGGTTCTCTTCGGCGATGGGAAAGTAATATGGCATGGGCGGACTGTATTTGGGATAAATCCTTTCCGGCAAAAATTGTCCCACAATTGCAAATCCCACGGAAATCATGAACGAATCCAAATACATGACAGCAGTTGTTACTTGAATTGCTCGATTTGACCATAAATGCACCCAATCGACTTGTTTCGCGGCGATTTCTTGCTGAATTTTGTGGTATTTTTCCGTGTAATTGTACAAACTGCGACTCCAGTTCAGAAATTCGACCATTTTCGGGAGATGTCTTCGTATGCAGGAAAATCCGTAGAAGACTGCGGTGTAATTGATGAGAATAGAATCGCATAAAATGTGCGACATGAGACTGAAATTGTAACGTTTGAAGGTGCCATACGCGAAAAATAGCATCACAATGTAGCCGATTGGTATGTTGAAGATTAAAATTCTCTTGAGCCAGCGTTTCTGCGTTGGGATGATGTCGGGCAACACGAAGATGCCACCAAACAAACTCAGTTTACGAATAAAATTCCAATTATCGTCGAATGACTTTTTTGTTGTTGGCTTTTCTGCTGCTGGAGCGACAGATGTCATCGTGATGTCTTTATGCTTCACAGCTCGCAAGAATACTAAAATATTTTGCACGCGAATCGACATTTGCGCGAAAATTTGTGCTGCGTGTGAAAAAGTTTTCAAGGACACGTCTGTTACAAATTAACGGAAATTTTTTTTCCATCGAAGTTTTTAAAGAATTTTTTTTTATGTTTTATTCGCTAAATGACTTGTAAAGGAAAAATATCATTATCGATGTCCTTGATGAGGGTCACATATTTTTTAAAGGAAATATTTTTTTGCTAATTTAACAGAATTTCCTCATTATTTAAAGGGCGTTTTATTGACTGACCATTTTATCTGAAAAAAAAAAATTAGAAAAATAATTAAAAATTATTTTAAATAAATTTAAAATAAAAATTATTTTTTTAATTATTTTAATTTAATTATTAAATTATTTAAAAATAAAATATTTTATATTTAATATAAAAAATTTAATATTTAAAAATTAATAAAAAATAAATTTTTAAAATTATTTTATAAAATATGACTTTATTTAATTAATTAATTTAATATATAAAATTTATTTTTTTTTATTATTATTTATAAAATGATTAAAATAATTTTTTACATAATTAAATTTCTTTAAATTATTTTGTTTTAAACAATAAAAAATTTATTTAAATTAATTTTATATTTATTTAAATTTAAAGTCAATAATTTTTTATTATTTAAATCATCAAAAAATTAAAATCAAAAATAAATTTTAAAAAATATTTATAAAAGTTAAATTAAATATAATTTGACATAATTTAAATTATTAATTTTTAATATTTTTAAACAAATAATTCAAAACTATTAAATTTTATTATATAAATAATTAAAACTATAATTATTAATTTAAAATTATAATTAAAAAAAAATAATAAAATAAATTAAAATTAAATAATTAATATTTATTAATAATAATTTTTAATTTTTATTCATCAAAAAAAAATAATTATCAAAAATATAATTACTTTCACAAAATATTAAAAAACATTTTTAGCAAAAAAATAAAAAATAAATTAAAATATGTAGGTAAATAAAAAAATAAAAAGAATTTAAAATTGTCAATAATTTCAATAAAAATAATTTTAATAAATTTAAAAAAAATATTTTATAAAAAAATTTCCTAATAGTAAATTATAATAAAAGGTAAACTACATTCACAGAAAATAAATCAAAAAAATTTCCCAAATAAACACCATTCTCGGAAATTTTTCTCGTTATATTATTTGACTCCCACACAATACCAAAAGGTCAATAATCTTTCTAATTTTTTTTCCTTTATTTTCCAAGTTTGTCCAAAAAATTGAACGTCAACGAGGACAACGACGAAGTTAAATCAATGTTATTTTTTTCTGCTGATTCACAGTTAGTTACTCGCAGCAAGTAACTTTATACTTTTTTTCGGCAGAGTGAGGAGCTAACTACTTCTTGTTCTTCCAACGCGGTGAGATATTTCCTAAAATAGAGAGAAAAAGAAGATCATTTGCCAAAAATTGTACAAGTTGTTCTTTATTTTGCTTGCTTGCGAAAGTTTTTCCTCGTCTGTGGTGCGTGCAGCAGTGCAAGGAACTTGAGAAGAAGACGAAAAAGAAGAAAAAACAAACCAAAACTTTTCACAGAGCAGAAGAAGTAAATGTAATAAACTGATGACTGAATAAAAATAAAATTGGAAGAAAAACTGTTTATTTACTCCGAACGAACACCGAAAACATTACGAAAACTCATGTGCTTGTGTGTTTGTTTGGCAGTCAAGTAATGTAATACCATTTCTTGTAATCGAGTAAAATTATACTCGTTATTTCAACTTTTCCTCAATTTTTTTCCTTCGTCTCTATTTTCCTTTCCCCAAAAGTTTCAATTGTCTTCTGCTGAGCAAAGTACATTGATGCCAAAAAAAAAAGCGAAGAAAAACTCCTCGTAAAACGTTTTAACTTTCGATATTCATCAGAGTTCAAACAACAAAACTCATGCAAGCGAGGCAACGTCTGCCATTATTTGGGAAAGTGTAAAGAACTTTTGTAAAATAAATGAAATGATAACAATTACATCCAAAAATAGATGTTGTTGTAAGGAGGAGATCAAAAAATACATAAAAGACGATGTAGAAAATGAATAAACTTCTTGACTATAAATGACCTGAGGGTATTTGAGATGTTATCTTCTTGTTCTTCTTCTGGTTAAATTAGTTATCTTTATCATTAAAACTCGACTTGTGGCACCGACTTGTGAGTGATGAACTGAAATATAAATGAAGAAATGATTATTCGATCTCTCGCTTTTGCTTGTTATGGATGAAATTAAAATAACACTTGAAGCAAAAACATAAATTACTTTTCTTTGTAAAAATTTTATTGAAAAGAGTTTTTTTCTCGTTTCTTAATCTCTTTTCCTCCTTCGTCGACTTATCTATCACCCATATTGAAATAATGATAATTAGAAAACGTTTCTTCATTATTTTTTATTTTGTTTTTGAAGTAAATCGAGCTGAAATAGGGGCTCTTAAGACAACAAAGAGCGAGATTCTTCGGAGAAAAAAAGCTTTTATGGTAACAGAAACCACTTTTTTTAATTTTTTAAAAGGCTTCTCCAAATTTAAATGATTTTTCGTTTTGAGTTTTTTGGATAATGAAGCAAAATTTAAAAAAATTAAAATTTTTTTAAATTAAAAAAATAATTAAAATTAAATAAAAATAAAATTAAATGAATAAAAAAAGATAAAATTTTAAAATAAAATTTTTAAAATGAAATAAATGAACTGTTAATCTTTTTAAAGATATAAAAAAAATAAATTTTAAAATAAATTAAAAAAAATAAAATAAATAAAAATAATTTTAAAAAATATTTTAAAATTTAAAAATAAAATAAAATATAATTTTTTATAATTAAAATTAATATTTTATTGATTATTAAATTTTTAAAATATTTATTAAATTTAAAATAATTTTTTTTATAATTTAAAATATTTTATTAATTTTAAATTCTATTTAAAAAAATAATTTTAATTTTATTGATTAATAAATTTTTAAAATGGGTACTTATTAAATTTAAAAAAAAATTTTAATAATTTTTAATATTTTATTAATTTTTAATACTCTTTTAATTTTTTTTTTAAATTTTTAATAGGCTATTTTCGGTATTAATTATTGATATTAAAATTAATAAATTTAAAAATTATGATAAAAGTCCAAAGATTTTAATTTTTTTTTAATTTTTCAATACTTTTTCAAATGAATTTTAATTTTTTTTAACATGAAGCAAGGAATAATAGTTCAAATAATTTTGTAGCAGCCTATCTGAAAAATAGAAAAGAAAAAAATTCGCTTCACTTACATAACACAAACCGTTGCTTGGTACCTTTTGTTTTAATTCTGGGAATTACTTTGCTGTCTTTTACCTTGACTTGTTATTTGATTAAAATAGATAAAATCTTAAACAATATTGTCGGATTTGCGTTGATTCTCTTTTATCTGCCTTGTGCTGCCGCGTCTCCATGGCAAGTAATCGCATTTGAGAATTTCTGTCTGTCAGCCTGTTGACGGATGATGAATTCGATTTTTATTTTCCGGTGTACCCTCTGACTTTTCATTACATCCACGTTGTTGTTGTTGTTGACGTTCCTCGAAAACCAACGAATGTATATTTAATTTTATTTAATCATCTTTCAAGTACTTTTTTTTGTGCCGTATCATCTGGGGATTTCTGCACGCCGCCGCCGCCCGCTCTCCGTTTCTAAGAAGGTAAACAAATTATTATTATTTTTACCCTTTTCTGCTTTATATTTTATATTTTATTATTAGAGGTAGATTTTACGTACGAGTTTCATGATAAAAATAAGATAATGTTGAATGTTGATGGTCTCTAGATAATAACGTATGATGTTCGCTCTCTTTAATCAAGTTGCTTGTTTTTACAAGAGATCGTTAGATAAAACGAAATAAAATTAAAGATAAGGGTTCTCGCCGCAAATTCCCTTTTCGCACAAAATTATTGTTTAAAGAGCTTTGTTTTTCTCCCATTATTCACCCGGATGCACAACACAATAACAAATCAATTAAATTTTCAGCGAAGTTGATGAATTATCGTTATTTTCGGCGAAAAATGTCGCAGCAGATGCGCTCCTCTTAAAAAAATTAGAACATGTTTCCTTGTGATGTTGGAGACCTACAAAGATAATTAAATTGTTATCAATTAGTTACAATGCACGCAATGAATGACTGATGATGATGTAACATGTGTAAGTTTTACTTTTGATTGATAATAATTTTTTAACTTTATATTAAAACAAGAAAGCAAGTAAAGAGGGCTTTTCATGAAAAAAAAGGCTTGTCTTGTCGGATGATTTATGAAGCTCCTCAATTGACGAAGTTGACTTTAATTGATGGAAGTTCACTTGTACAGGCAGATGGTTTCACACCACTGACACGTTTTTTCGTAATGAATTTTTAATCTACGCTCGGTAAGAATGTTTTGAGTTAAGTAGAGGCACATGAAGCACGTCTTCCATAAAAAGTGATAACATGTTTTTTTTTTTTTGAGAATTTTACACTGATAGGAGTTGTTGGGTAGTTCCATTGCTTGTAATTTTTTTAAACTCGTTTTTAAAATATTTTTGGAATATTATTTTCTTATTTTCTTTTAAATATTTGAAAATAAATCATAAAAATTCTAAATTCAAAAAAAAAATTAAAAAATCTTCAAAAAATTTAAAAGTTAGTTCTAAAAATTTAAAGTTAGTTCTAAAAATTTTAAGGTTAGTTCTAAAAATTTGAAATTTTATTCTAAAATTTTTAAAATTTGTTCAAATATTGTGAAAGTTAGTTCTAAAAATTTAAAATTTAGTTCTAAATATTTTAAAGGTTGGTTTTAAAAATTTAAAAGTTAGTTCTAAAAATTATAAAGTTAGTTCTAAAAATATTAAAGTTTGTTCTAAAAATTTAAAAGTTAGTTCTTAAAATTTGAAATTTTATTCTAAAATTTTTAAAATTTTTTCAAAAAATTTAAAAGTTAGTTCTAAAAATTTTAAAGGTTGGTTTTAAAAATTTAAAAGTTAGTTCTAAAAATTTTAAAGTTAGTTCTAAAAATTTTAAAGTTATTTCTTAAAATTTTAAAGTTAGTTCTAAAAACTTAACAGTTTTTTTATTTTAATTTTTTTCAAAAGAACTAAAAGTTTGTTGAAAAATTTAAAAAGTGTAAAAATCATGAAAAATAAGTTTTAAAAAAATAATTTTATTAGAAAAATTATTTTAAAAAATTAAAATATTAAAATATTGCAAAAATAATAAATTCAAATATTTGAAAAAATATTTGTAAAAACTCAACACAATAAAAAAATTTGTTAAAAAGATTAAAAATTATCAAGAAAAAAATATTATTATAAAATTAAATTAAAATTGAAAAATTTCATGGACTTACCCAGAATGAATCCATTAAGTCTATCTCTACTCCTCTGTCAACAAAACAATTTTTTTTAAAATTAAATCGGATCCAAAACAGTAAACACAAAAAAAAACTTTGGCCAACAGAATTGTAAATAATCAGTAAAAGACAGTCTCAATACAAATCTCAAATCGAAAAGACTGATTAATTTAATAAATTTATTAAATTTTTCTATAAATTTCATTTGAAAACGTTATTTTTGTTGCATTGAAAATAGCTCATTATTATTAGTGGTGTTCCTGTCAATTTATTGCATTAAGTTGTTATTTTCTTTTTTTTTTGCATTGTATAATTAGATCAATTGCGATCTAAAAAGTGGTTTAACAGTCAATTTAGAGTAATTGTGTTTATGTTATACTTGAAAAATACATTTATATAAACTCATTACTGACATTATTTATATACATATATATTGAAATAATATAATAAAAAGAGTGAAAGTCGTTTTTTCTTCTCCTTTTGTACGTTTGCGAGTGTAAAAGAAGTGGTCGGCTGCATGTTAAATGTATCTATGACACACAAAAAAAAGCAAAGTCGTGTGCAATAAAAGTGCAATATATTTCGTATAGACACTGATTGCTGCTGCAATTATCTGCACCCATTTTTCGTTGCTCGCGTTGCCGTTGGCTGTGCTGCTCCGTGTAGAATATGGGATTAAAAAGCAAAGATAATCATGTTATTTACCAGAGTTGGGCTGCATTTTGTGGTAATAAAATTAATGGAATATTATATGAAAATGTCGAATAATGTTTAAACTTACGACTCGCTGCTTGCATGATAATATTCATATTAAATTTAATTTTTCACTATTTTTTCTTCATTATACTTTCCTTGTGTGTTTGCGAAATTTTTACTTTCTCTTCTTTATTAAAAAACATTTCAATTCTATTTTTTCAGCTAATATTCCGAACATTATCTTAGGCATGAGCATCGCTTGGAATGGCGTTTATTTACCGAAATTCCAAACAGAAGACTCTCCTTTAACCGTACTGACCAAATCCCAAATTGGCATGATGGCGGGCATCGGAGCCATTGGATGTGTCATCGGAAATTTGCTCAGTGGATGGTTATCGGAAATGCTCGGAAGAAAAATAACTTTGGCTCTTGTTGGGATTCCTCAACTTTTAAGTTGGACGATGCATTTAAGTAACGATTTTACCTTAACCGTGATTGGAAGATGCATTTTGGGAATTGTTGCGGGGTTTAGTTTTGTCGTTACTCCCGTTTTTGTGGCAGAAATCGCAGATGATGAGTAAGGGAAAAAATTGTGGGTGAATGACTTTTAATTAAATTTTCCATTAAAATTTTAGACATCGTGGATTTTTCGGCACATTTCTGTCGTTGGCTTGTAATACCGGCATTTTACTCGGATTTATTCTGATGAATTATTTAGATTACAACCAAATTAACTTTTTGATGGTTGGCATGTCGGCGCTTTATTTCATCGGAATTCTGTCGATAAAGGAGTCTCCGGTGTGGTATGCGTTGAAGGGGAGACACGAGGATGCGGTGAAAGCAAATTTTTATTACAAAGGGAAGGCAGATGAAATGAAAGAAGTTGCGGATGATGTGACGACGGAAGTGCAGAAGTTTTCGTTTAAAGATTTTTGTGAGTAAATTTTTTTTTTAAATTTAATTTAAATTTTTTCCCTCTTGTCTTTAAAAAAATATATTTAAAAAATATTTAAAAAAATATATTAAAAATATATTTAAAAAATATATAAAAAAAATTAAAAAATATTTAAAAATAAATAATTTAAAAAATTTAAAAACTTAAAAGTTTTAAAAAAATTTCAAAAAAAAATAGTTTTTTTTTTAAACTTTTTGTCAAAAAATAAATTCAGAAAATTTCATTAAAAATTTTAGAAAAAAAAAAAAATAAAAATATTGACAATTAATTTTGGATCTTTTGGAAATTTACGTAAAAATTCTTGTGCAAAAAATATTGAAATATTTTTATAATTTTTTTTCAAAATTAAATAAAATTTTGTAAAAAAATTATTTTTTAATGCAAATATTAAATATTGAAATATTTTTTGTAATTTTTTTGAAAAATTTAATAAAATTTAAAACTTTTTAAGAAATCTAAAGAAATTTTGTTCGATTAAAAAATATATTTTAAAAGTATTTTTCATATGTTACATAATTTATAAAATCACTTTTTAATATTTTTATTTTTTTTCTAAAATTTTTCATTAAATTTTCTGAATTTATTTTTTAAAATAAAATTAATTTTTTTATTAATTTATTTATTATTCATTAAGATATTTTTTTTATATATTTTTTTTTATTTTTTTTTAACCGAAAATTAAAAAATTTTTTTATTTCAGACGCTAAAGAAACCCGAAAAGGCGTAATTTTATCAATAATCCTCATAACTTTCCCTCTGGTATCGGGCACTGTTGTTCTCGTCAACTACGCTGTCAAAATTTTCGACGAAGCCTCATCGCATCTTTCTTCCATCGTCTCATCAATAATTGTGGCTTTGATTCAACTCATCGGATCTTACATCGCAACTCTACTTGTGGAAAGAACAGGACGAAAAACCTTGTTGATCGCTTCCAGCCTCGGCTGTTTTTTGAGTTTAACCGTCATGGGCTCCTATTACTACTTAAAAAACCTCGATTTGGACATGAAACATTTCACCATTGTGCCTCTTTTGTCATTTTCCGTGTTGGTTCTTTTTTCGGCGATCGGATTGGCGGGAGTGCCATTTGTTGTAATTGCAGAAATTGTTCCCGAACGCATGAGAGGTCCCATGTTCACAGTTTGTCTCGTGATTTTCAGCGGATTGGGAGCAATTGTGATGACAGTAAGATAATTTTTTATTAAAAAAAAGATTAATCTTAATTTTTATTTTTTTTTAGTATTTTATCCCGCTCGTGAGCAGCGTCGGCATGCATGGATGCATTTGGTTGTATGCGGTTTGCAGTATCATCGCGTGCACGATTACCGTGTTATTTATCCCGGAAACAAAGAAAGACGTTGCGACAACGACGATAAAAGCCTAATGACACATTTTCACTTTATTTTTATTTTTTACTTTTTTTTTGCGTAAATGCCTCCGCGATTAATCAGGCACTACTCAATTTATCATTTTCTTTGTTTGTTCGATAAATGTCATGAAAGCACGTTCTTTATTATAAAACACGCTCAGTTTTATGTGCCATTGTGTCTCTTTTTGCTTGATATTCATTTTCAT
This sequence comes from Culicoides brevitarsis, assembly GCF_036172545.1. NCBI lineage: Eukaryota > Metazoa > Arthropoda > Insecta > Diptera > Ceratopogonidae > Culicoides > Culicoides brevitarsis. The sequence goes on from NC_087085.1 coordinate 9,027,139, forward strand.
TTAGTCAATTAATGCCAAAGCTGAACAAATCGCTTTATAATTAATGCTAATTTATACTAAAAGAATTAAAGTTTAAGCCTATTTACATACGTTGTGCTGCCTTAAACGGGCATAGATTGTGTGGGAGGTGATTTATGGAAAAACTTACTAAAAAGATTAAATATTAATTTAGTACAATGTTAGCATAGAATGAAAATCATTGACGTGTGTTGAAATTCAATGCCAAAATATCATTTATATCAGCCTAAAATAATTTAAAAAATAAAAAAATAAACCAAAAATTCTTAAAAAAATTCAAAATAATTAAAATAAAAGTTCGATAAAAAAATTATATTGAAATAAAATTTTAAAATAATTTTTAAGATTTTTAAAATATTTAAAAAAAAAAATTAAAAAATAAAAAAAGTAAAATTTAATTTATGAACTTTAAAAATAATTGTAATTGTTTTAAAATAATTCGAAAATAATTAATAAAAAAATTTTAACAATTATTTAAATAATTTAAAAATTTATTTATGACAATTTGAAAAAAATTAAAAAAAATAAAAATTAATAAATTATTTTTTTAAACTTGTTTTCAAATATGATCAATTATTTTCAAATTTTTTAAATAAAATTTAATTTTTTTAAATAAATGTTTATATTAAATTTTATAAATTATTTTTAAAAATTTTCAAAATAATTTTTAAATAATAATAATTAATTAAAAAAAAAATAAAATAAAAATTCATACAAAAATTAATAAAATATTTTAATTAAATTTTTTTTCGAATAAAATTTTGGATAAATTTTTATGAATTATTTTTTAAATTTGAAATATATATAAAAAATGTTGTTATTAAGTTTCAAATCAAAAAAAAAAAATAAATGAATTAAATATCGTTTAAACTTCTTTTTAAATTTTCGCGGCACTGCATCATCATTCTAACTCTTGCTATTATTTACGGATCCAGCTGCGTTAGCAATTTCGTTTTATTATTTAACATCTGAATTATATGCGACAACACGTGAATTAATATTATTTTGACACTGATTTAAACAAAGCCACAATTTTATTTATACATTTTTGCTGATGTACAACTGTAAAAAAAAAATATACACAATGAGACTAACCTTGGAATTTATTTGTGAACAAGATTTATTCGTTATAATTTATGCATTTAAATCTTTTTTTTTCACAAAAGGTGTGAACTGAATTTTTCCTCTGCATTAATTTATGACTCTTTATTATTCTCGAATTTATGTGAAGGGTTTTTTTTCTCTCTGAGTGCCCTTTTAATGTTTATTGCTACTACCTTTAATAATAATAATAATGATTTAATTTGACGTACCATTAAAAGTTAAGAGCAAAAAAAAAATATATAAAAATCGTTAAAACTGCTGATGTTGACCAAAAGCTTACCGATCACGATCATTACGAGATGCCATTAATCATCTTAAAGCTGACAAAATATTCGAAGAAGCGAAAAAAAAAGATTCACATAAAAAATTTACGATACTTACTTGACATGATTTCACCTTGATTATATCATAGAGTGAGAGATCCAAACAAAAGAGGCAAAAGATTAATTTTTAACGTTATTTTTTGCTGCTTTTTGGACATACACGTGCCAGAAAATATCTTAAAATTTACATTTTTGTTTTTTTTTTCTTTCGACAAAGTGACAATATGAATAAATCTTTATTTGTGGAAAAAAATGTCTTTTGTGCGAATTTTATTTTATTTTTTTAAATTTATTTAAATAAATGCCTAATTTGTATAAAGTTATCTATGATGTTCTTAGAAATTACGTTATATTGGTTCGCAGGTAGAAACTTATGACTTAAGGTTTGACTTAAGACATTTTAAATCAAATGCACAAATAAACTTTCAAAGACAAATATTTTTGTTCTTGTTTGTATGACATTAACACTTAAATCGCTAATTTTCTTTAAGATTGATTTAAAAAGAAAATAAAAGGAGACGAATAGTTCTTTTTACTGAAAAGTTGCCAATTCGATTTTCTAACCCAGGTCAACTTATTTTTAATTTTTTTTTACTAATTTAAGAAAATTTTTGAAAAAAACTTAAATCAAAAAATTTTCACTTTATTAATTTTTATAATATTTATATGATAATTGTTTAAAAATTTATAACAATTATTCTTTCTTCAAAAATGCGGTAAAAAAAGAGAACCACTTTCAATTCAGCCGCATAAAGAAATTACACATTTTGGATCTATACTTTCTTCATCTGATACCTTTGGTGGTTTTAGTGTTGTTGGTAGTCTAGTTGGTATTTTCGTTGTTGTGGAAGTAAAAAGTTGTTGTTGTTGCGAAGCCGGATCTACCGGAGGACTTTTCATAAATTTATTTATTTTTTCTTTTTTAAATTATATTTACGAAAAACTTTTAACTTACTAAGTAAATTTTGGACCCTTTGGTCTTGTATAAGAATAAGCTTGAACCATCATTGCAAAAAATGCAAGAATTGAAAAAATAACTAAAAATTTCTTCATTTTTTTTAAATCAAAAAGACGTCCTTTAGCTTCTCAAGAATAAAGAATACTAATCTTTTATTAAAGAACAAAATTGTTTTTATTAAGCAGAAAATAAACAAAAACCAGTTGTAATTATGAGTCCTTTACCCGACATCGACTTTATGACATTAACCTTGGAAAAATCATCAAGGAAGATCAACGAAGCCCAATAAAAAAAATAATTTTTAAATTATTAGGCCATTAAAGTAAATCCATTGCGTAAATAATTCGATTTTCTAGTCTATGTAAAAAAATTAAAAAATTTTTACTGTTTAAGGCCGTTTCAAGTAAAACTCTATAATTTTGTCCCATTTAAGAATTCAAAAAGTGAGTCATTTTTGTCATTTTTCGTAACGACTTAAACTTAAATTTGAGAGAAATTATTTAAAAATATTAAAGCCGCTCCAAATTTTTATGCCCCATTTCGAAAGTCAAAAATCCAATGGGGCAAAATAAAAAAAAAATTATCAATTCTCAATGTAAAAACCACAAAATCAACTAAAATATTGATTAATGACAAAAACTGTTAAAATTTTGCCTTTTTGTATGAACAAAAATTTCAAAATTTTTCTTTTTTATTTTGCCCTCCCCCATTTTGAAAAAAAGTTTTTGGGACAAAAAGTTCAAAAAAAAAAAAATTGGAGCGGCCTAAAGTTTTTTTTTAATAAGAATCACTTGAAAGTTAACTTTTTAATATTTCTTGGCTTTTCGATGATTTTTTTCATTTGACTTTATTTTATAACATGAAAGATTTTGACTTAAGGTTTTTGACTTTTATAAATAAAAAATTTCAGGAAAAAATATTTTTATTGCAAAATAAAAAAAAAATAATTAAAATGTTTTGATTTTTTTTAAATTGAAAAAATAATTAAAAAATAATTATTAAAAATTTTCAAATTAAAAAAAAATATTAATTAATAGTTTAATAAATAAAAAAAATAATAAATTAATATTTTTTATTAATTAATAATTTAAAAAATAATAAATATTTTAATATATAACAAAAAATAATTGGTTTATTAAAGTTTAAATTATTTATTTTTCTAAATTTAAAATCTTTCATTCTCCTTTAACGATTTTCTCCATTTCACTCTTTCCAAAATTATAATACATCCAACCCTCAGTTTCCGTGAGATTTGTCGCGCCGATGCCTCCATAGAACTTCCTCGCTGTCTCATTACTCTTCAAAACGTGCAAATCCAAGCGACTACATCCCTGTTCGATCCCATATTGCACCGTAGCTTGCATCAATTTCCTTCCGACGCCATGATTCCTGGCTTCTGGCTTCACATAAATATCCTCAAGTAGCAACGAGCGACCTTCCCAAGTCGAATAGGCGTAAAAAGCAATTGTATATCCAACGGGTTTTCCATCACATTCCGCAAAAAAGCTGAAATAAAGGGGATGAGCGCCGGTAAATCCTCCATCACGGATCAAATCGTCGAGCGTAAGACTGGTTGGAGTGGCATTTTGGTACGCGATGAGTTCCTGAATCATCGAAAAAACATGCTGCAAATCGTCTTTTTCGGTTTTGCGGATTGTGATTTTCGGGTCTGACATTTTTTTTAGCTAAAAATGAGTTTTTAATTTAATTTTATGAAGAAATTGAAGAATGAAGAAATTTCTTACCTTTGGAATTATTCAAAAATACGTTCAAGGTCTTGAGATCTTTTAATTTAACACAAAAAAACTACTGCTAATGAAAAATATTCCGACAAATTATTACTGATGCCGGACATGTGTTTACAAATACTAACAAAAAAGTATGAAATATTGAAGACTTTTCTACATTCTTACGCCCATGAACGTATGGAAGACTTGCAAGTGTGCGTTCCAAGGACGGACATTTACATATTTCTCAAAGTAAGTATTTTTCAACGTTCCATTGTTGTTCTTACCGCCAAACAAATCAACTTTCCAGCATCTACGACTTTAAACAAAAAATGTTCATCCTATCAAAAAGTGACATACTAACACAACGACGCGTTATTTTTAAAAAATTCATATCAGCTGTTGGACTCCGTACTCTCTGGTTTATGTTAAATCGGGCGTTATCTCGGGGAATATTGATAAAACTATCAAATTGACGAGGCACATGCATCACCTACCTGCAATGATTGCCTTTTCTGACAGTTACCAACTGAAAGTCATCGGGGAAATATTGCACGCGCTGAGGCTTTTTTGCATGTGCCGCACTCACAAAAGTTACAATTAAACCACATATTAAACCGCACATCTCACAGCACGTCTCTCTTTTGCTGTCTGTCAAACCAAATGAGTATCCGTATCTCGTATGATGCGGCTTTGCCAAATACATTGTGTCACATTTTGCCTACACATTATCAGGGATCTGAAAAATATGGAAATTTAATTTTAATTATTTTTTTTTATAAAATATAGTTTCATAGAGACTACATCGAGAAAAAAAATTAAATAAAATAAAATAAAATAAAAAAATAACAATAAAAAAAAAATTAAAAAAATAATTATATTTAGGTGTAATACTTATTTTTAGATTTTTTTGAATATTTAAATTAATTTTATTTTTATTATTTAATTTAATTTAATTTCGAATATTTTTTTTATAGATTTTACTCAAATATATTTTAAATAATATTAAATCAAAACTCAAATAGTATTAAATAAATTAATTTAAAAAATTATTATTTAATTTCTTTCAAGATTTAGTTAGTTAATTAATAATTAATTAAAAAATTATTTTTTTTCATTTTTAAATTTATTTTTTAATTAAACTTTTTTTGAAAAGCTTCAAAATTAAAATTTTTTAAAAGACCCGTAGATTTTGTTCTACCCATTGAAAGATTTTTCTTTATATTCAAAAGTTAAAATTGTTATCTAAATGAGATATGCAATGAACTTTACGCACGAAAATTGAAAATTTTTTCTAAATTTAATTTTTTTTTTCTGAATTTTTTTAACTATGTATAAAAATAATTTTTTCAAAAAGTGAATCCAAAAATCAAAATTTTGCAAAAATTTGTTAGAAATAATTTTAATTTAATTTTAAATCTCGTGAAAAAATATCTCGTGAAAATATTTTGAAAAATTCTAAAAACTTTAAAATATACTCTGAAAATTATTTAAAAATAATTAAAAATTATAAAAAAAATTATTAAAAATTATAATTTTATAAAAAAAAAAACTTCAGAGTTCAGCTCAATTAAATATTAAATTTATTTTTTATTTAAATATTTTTCTCATCCCTGCACATTTCGAGTAGAAGTGAAATTTTATTTTATTTTCAATTTAAATTCATAAAATAAAATAACAAAAATTTTAACATTTTCAATGCAATGTAATAAGTTCATGCTTTTGTTGTTGCTGTTGATATTTATACGTTGTATCACTTCAAGTAGCTACATTGTTGCAAATCTATTTCTGTAAATACTTACAAATGTTTCTTTTTTTGCTGCAGAGACACACATAACGAATGCAAAGTCCAGTATCAGTAAACTTTCAGTTGTGTTAATTTGTTTTTCTTACGTTTCTTACGTAAAATCGCCCCATTCGAGGGTATGTTTTTTCAATGGAAGTCAGTGAACTATAGTACCTCTCTACCTACATTAAAAACGATTTCTGTCTAGATTTCTAAAATTTACATGATAATGTTGTATCAAAACCGCAACGTTGTCTGGAAACCATTCAAGGGTTTTATTGACAAAGCCCCCCAAATAAAAAATCCGCCATCTTTGAAATTTTTGGCGCTCGTTTTTTGTTTACATTTTAAAACTATTTTTAAGCGCGCAAATCTGTCAGGAAATAAAATAATTTAAAAGTCCAAAGTTTCGGTGCTAAATATTTAACACAGATCTGCTAATAAAAAAATTTCTGGTTTTTCAAATATTTTCATTTAAAATATTTAATTTGCAAATTTATCACAATGCACGGGGGCTGCTAATAAACGACGAGCGTATTTGTAATTTAGCACGTTATGGACAAATGAATGTTAATAAAAGTGACAAATATTGGACATTGATGAGTGTCTGCCATTCATTATCAATTGCGATGCAAACTCTTTTTTTTTCGCCTATTTACTCTTATATAAATAACAAATTTTTTTTTTGGTTTGTTTTTGTTGTCGAAATAGTACAAAAAAAAATATTTTCGATGTTAAATAAATTCAAATAAATTTATTGCTTGTGCTATTTTTGCTCGGCAAATCTAAAATTAAAATTTAAAAACGAATCCCGTGTGGCAAATTAGCTTTGAGATGAGGTCCTCCCATGAGTTTTATTTCAATTTTCCGCTCTTTTGAACAATCAGCCTTGGTTGGCGGCAAAAATGTGCGAATGAATTTTTGTTAAATCGTAAAAACACAAAATTTATATCGAGACAATAAAACTCATTCATCTACGAAAATCTACTATTTAAAAAATAAAAAATTAATGCGTGCGTACGCCTTTGTTGATAAATAAATAAATAAAATAAAATAAGTGCTAAAAAAGTTTACAATTTGATTCTCTAACGTAATTCTCTCAAAAAATTTTTCATCATCATCTTTGTGATTATTATACGACTACTCGACTGAATTATATGTGCAAACTAAAAAATATTGGAGATTAGAGAGAACCAGAACTAGGTCAAAGCAGTAATTTATTTTATATACGAGCTCTTTGATTGTGTGGCACGTAGAGTAAAAAGATGACTCGTAGCGTAAAAAATATTCTACATGATAAAGAAAATTTTCTGTTTATTTAATTAAAAATAATTTTTTGGAATAAATTGTTTAAAAATGTGTGTTTTGTGTCGTAATTTTGTTTCTACTGCATTAGTCAAGAGAAAAAAAAATTATTTTTGGGAACAGACAATTTTTTTAATTTTTTTTTTCATTATTTGAGTTCTATTTATTAATCTAAATATAGAATGTCTGTCTGATAACGATAAGGAAATTAAATGCATTGACATCGATTGACGAGCTTATCACTTTTAATCTATAATTGAAATGCATCTTAAAGTCTCTTAACACATTTTTTTGAAGAGATTTATTAAATTAATGATTTTTTTAAAATATTTTTTTAAAAATTCTTTTGAAAATAAATAAATAAATAAAATAAATTCTTATCTCTGGATCCTTGAAAATTATTATTTAATTCGCGAACTTGAATAAAATTGTCTCCCAAGCCAATAAAAATGCTATAAAAAAATATTCGGAGGCCGAATTCCGCCAACAAAATAATAACAATTCGTTTGTCGTCGTCAAACAAAAAAAAATGCGCATTTGATTAGAAAAAAAAAATGATTTCATTTCATGCTCATGTTACGATTTTTGCTTGTCTACAAATAAAATAAAAAAAAACTACTATACTACGCACAAATAAAAGTCACAGACAATTTCTTTCATAAATTTATTTACATTTTTATTATCACGAGCACATCAAAAGTTGTCACATTTTTTTTTTGGACGTCACATGTGATAATCATAAAATAATAATAAAAAAATTATTCGCGCTATCACATCAAAAGCGTTAATTTTGCGTACTTTTAATACATACTATCGAGAGTATTTTTGGTTACAAGGTCAGCGAACTGTTTGTTTTTGCGCGTATTTTTTTTTATTTTGATTTTTTTTATTTGTCAATTAAGGCGTTCATTCTATTAATAGAACAAATATTCTCAGTTGAATGGATGATAAGAACGCATTGTGTTGATTTTTTTTTGCGCGAGCAGTGAACTTCGTATATAGGTATATGGAGAGGAGACTGACCTTTTTTGGATGAATTTTTTTTTCGCATGTCATGTGATTATTGAACAAATATTTAAATGTCACATGTTAAATTGCGCTAATCATTGATTTATTTTTTAAATTATTTGTAAATTTTTACTTCCATTTTTGCATTAAAATTTATTTTAATTAATTTAATTTATTTCTCTATAATTTTTTGCAAAAAAAACGAAAATGTAAATTCATAGGAATAAATTTTAATTAATTTTAATTTAATTTAATTAAATTATATTTTAATTAATATTTTTAAAATTAAATTTATTCGAAAAAATTTAATAAAAATTGAAAATTTTGAATATTTTTTTTGAAAAATATCTAATTTTTAAATAATTTTTCAACAATTAAATCTCAAAAAAAGGCATAAATTAAATTTTTAATATAATTTTTTTAAATTAATTTATTTTATATTTTAAAAATAATTATTTATAATTTAATTAATATGATATTTTTAATATTTTTTAAAAAATTAAAGTTAAATGAATTGACAATATTATAAAAATTTTAATCTAAATAATTTAAATGTTATTTTAAAAAATTAATACTCAAGTAACTTATTAATTATTAAATAAATTAATAAAATAATTAATTTTCATTTCTTTAAACGAATCAATTATTTTTTAAAAGAAATTATAGAGTTTAAATAATTTTTGTTTCATTTTAAGAAAAATAAAATTTGATATAGATTTTTCATATAAATTTCTCATAAATTTCATCGATTTTAAAAAATATAAAATTTCATAAAAAGTATCAAAATTTTTAATAGAAAAAAAATACATATATTATTTTTTATTTTGACAAATTAAATATTTAAATCTAAAAAAATAAAATTAAATAAAATAAATTGAATTAATAAATAAAAATCTTAAATTTTTTGTAAAAAAAAATATTATTTTCTTTTTTTTTGTCATTTTTGAATTTTTAATTAAATTTTGATGATTGCTTTAAAATTTTATTAAGGTTAGAAAATTAATTTGAAGAAATTAAATGAAGTTGTCAAATTAATAATTACACATTTCAATGCAACTTTCTCGAAAAGCGTGAAAAAAATCAAAATTACGTGTGGATGCTGCTGCCTGAAAAATCATTATTTCTCAATTTAATTTAATAATGAATGCATCTGTCCATATGCCAACCTTTGAAATGCATTACTGACTGCCATATTGCTAGATGGACCAGTATACCGTATAGTTTGCGCCGTAAAGCGAAGTAGCAGCTAGCTTTACATGAGGAGCGAACGTGTTGTATGTGCTATAAAGTTTATTGCACTTTAATGTAAATTGCTTCTCAATTTATGGATTAGACACAATTTTTGTTTCACCATGTTATTATTATTTTTATTATTACAACTCCAACTATACGCTTTTGCCAGTAAATATACTTGTTTTGAATTTTTGATGTGAACATAGATTTAAATTGCAATGGACTGTGCACGTCGATCGTCGTAATTGTACGTCTCTATAATAAATTTTAACATGATTTGAGCAATTTTGTACAATTGTGGTGTCATGCCAGTTACCTTTCTGTACTGCATGGCAGTAAATTGAAAATTTTAGTTATTTTGAAACAAAATTGGATTCGTGAAAGTCTCTCTGTTGTGCCTTTTGCCATAAAACGAACGCGATTGCAAAAATCTCTTTCGCAGCGACTTGACCGTACTTATGGCAAAGTAATTTCCTGCGCGTCTCTCGTTACTGCCGACTACTATATTAATTTAACACGCCATTTAACGAGGAAAAGTGAGTCGTTGTGATGCAAAGCCAAAAAATTCGTACCCGGAGCAACTAACCAACTACCAAGGTCATAAACAAATTGCATATCATTTGTGTCATGCCAAATTGCCACATTACGAGAAAATTTATCGTTCTTACATGGCGATATCGTAGTAACGACAAAGTAGGATGATATGATATGATGACGACGAGACCACACTACTTTGGCATTGTTTTGCTTTCTCTCCGGGGACGTGTTGTTGTAACGTCGTCGTTTTCGTCGTCGTCGTTCGTCGCATAAAAATAATAACAATAAAAACAAGCAAAAATTAAATGGAAATTCAACGCCAAATTGCTGCAAAAATAAATTTTCTGAATGCATCATGTTTTAGCTAATATTATTATATTTTTTTTCTCTCCGCTCTGTTGTTTTCTTCCTTGCGTCGCGTTGTGTAACCGGAGAAATGGACCCAAAAACACATAACATTCAATTTCTTTTTGAACATTTTTATAGAGTCGGTCGCAGTAACAACACAGTTTTTTTTTCAATATGTTTTCCACACATAGGACAATAATAATTCATAAAGTTAATGTCTTGTCTAGACATATATTGTGGAAGAAGTAGCGGAATACAGACTTACTACAATTGTTATTTCTTATGTCAGTATTTTTTATTTTTTTTTTCAAATGTTAAATGTTAGGATGTCTAATTTTTCTGAAAAAATAAATAAATAAAAATATATTAAAAAATAAATAAATAATTTATAAAAAATTAATAAAGTTAAAATGAATTTATTTAGTAAAATTAATTAATTTAATATAATTATAATTTTTATTTATTTATTTTTTTAAGTTTATTAATTTTTATTAAATAATTAAATTAATAAAATAATAATAAAAAAATAAAAATATAATAATAATAAAAATCGTTTAATAATAATGAAAAATAAATTAATTTAATATTGAAAATTAAAAAGTATTTTTTTAAATTAATTTAATTTAATTAAATTTGATTAAAAATATTTTAAAACTAATTTTATTAAAAAAATAATTTAAAAAAAAAATAAATAAAAAAATTAATAAAAATAAATAATAATAATAATTAATTAATATTTTAAATAAAATAATTTTAATTAATTTTATTAGATTATTATTAAATAATCATTATTAAAAAATAATAATATATAAATAAAATATTCAAATTTTTATTTTAATAAAAAATTTTAAATTAATTTAATTTTTTAAAATCAAAATTAATTAAATTAAAAAATAATATTTTATTAAAAAGTATAAAATATATATATATTTTAATTTTTTGTAATATTTTTTAAAAAATAATAAAAAATTTAAAAAATTATATAATATAAAAATTAAAAAAGAAAAATTTTATAAAAAAAATAAATTTCGTACAAAAATAATTTCATGTCAAATTGTCCATCCTTGAAAAACAAAAATAAAAAAGTAACGTGCTGTATTGTCATTACACATTACAATGAAAAGGAAACATATTACAAAATATAAAAATTCTGCCATTCCCTTGTAATATACGTTCTACTCACGATAACACCACTCCAAACAATGTCGACGATCATAAAGCCATATTGCCGGAATTTGCTTTATTCGAATTGGAATTGCTGCGAAACATTTGGCAGTCGCGCTACTTACAACATTATCCCGAGTCTTTTGCCTCATGTAACTTTAATTTTTTTCCACTGCACAAAAATGAAAAAAAAAATACAAAAATAAATAGAAACTTTTGCAAAAGAGATAAGTAAACACCAATACCACGGAATGAGTGTGTGTGTGAAGTGCTGTACATGAAAATGCATTCAAAAGTCTCAAAATGTAAATGATATGTTTATTTACCGTACTGTGCCTCAGTTTATATATATGATGAAGAATACAACTGGTAGTGTACTAAAAACTAAAATAAGACTCTTTGTCGCATTATCTGAATAAATATAAATGCAAAGTAAATATTACTTTTCTTTTTTTTTCAACACACAAAAAAATACACAAGTAACAAACATAATTTTGAATGCACATATATTGAGAAGCACAGAAAAAAAATAAAATAAACGACGACTCTCTTATGGATGGAAACTTGTATGGATGCAATGTGTACATATACGATATCGGATGATTATTATGCAACTTCTCGCTTTTGGAGCTTAACACAAAATTTTTCGTTATTTTTCTGCGATATTTGCAATGCAATGTTTTCCTTTAATGTGTGCACAAATATTTGTTACAGAAATTCAATATTTACTTCCAAGTCTGATAAAACATGTGCTAAAATGAATATATTTACATTAATACGAAAAAAACTTTTGTCAAAAAAAAATCTTGAAATGAAGACGTCTGAAAGTTTGTTTTTGTTGCATTCATATTGCACAATGTCGAAAAAGTTTCAAAGTTTTCATAAAATAAATTTAAAAAAAAATATAAAATAAAATTAAAAATTAAATAAAATTAATATAAATATTAAAGAAAAATTTTTTTTTATAATTTTTAATTTATTAATAATATTATTAATTTGTTAATAAAACTAATTAAGAAATTAAAAGTAAAATTAAGAAATTTTTTTTAAAATTTATTATTATTAATTAAAATTTTAATTATTAATAATAAAATAAATTTTAATATTTTTATTTAAAAATTAAAAATTTTAATAATAAAATTAAATAAATAAAAAATTAATTAAAATAAATAAAATTTATAATAAATAAAAAAAATGAAAATTATTTTTAAAAAATTATTTTTTTTATTTAAATTTTTACATATTATATTTTTTTATTAAACAAATATTAGAAAAAATAAATTAATAATAAAATATAAAAAATTATTTTTTATAATTTTTAAAAAAATATATTAATTACAAATTATTAAACATTTCAATAATTAAAAAATTTTTATTTAATTTTATAATTTTATTTTATTAAATAATGTTTTATATTTTTTTTAATTAATTTTTTTTATATTAAAAAACATATTTAACTTCATTTTAAATAAAATTATAGTTAAAAAAATTATTTAAATTTTATTCAAAACAAAACTTTATCATCATCTTGAAATAATATAATAATTTTGCTTGCAAGCGTTATAATTGCACGATGTGTAATCATAAACTTAATATACATAAAATAAATTAATCAAAAAATACAACTTTTTTTTTAGAAGAAAACAACTTCACAACAAACCAAATAAAACATATATAAGAGAGACTTTGAATAGAAAAAAAATAAATATATTGCATTTGTGCCTTTTTTCATGGAGAGACTTGTTTGTTGTACATTTAAGTTAGATTTAAACTTGTACTAGATAAAATGCATTGACTCCAGCGAGTATTTATATCAAGATTTGTGTACACAGAAGTAAATGTAGTATATGTTGTGTATTATTATAATATTAAATGAATATTTTACACTGAAAGACAAAAAACTTGCAAGAAACATCAAGATAACAATTTAATTGTAAAACATCGTTTGCCGCAACCTTCAACCAACTTCGTTTCGACGTGAACTCTAATTCTATTTATATATATCAAAATGTAGAGAATTGCAAAGTACAACTTTGTTCTATATATTAAATGCTTTAAATTTATGTATTTCTCCTCTATTGAAGGACTTTTGGAGTTTTTGACTTTTTTTTATTAATTTTAAACTTGAGATGATTTCATGTTTCGCCATTTTTTTCGTGTCACACAATTAACTTGACAATATTTCGACAATTGACAAGTAACATATTGCCCTTGTTCGTAATTATTATTATAAAAGTTGACATTCACTTGTTCTTTTGAAAAAATATGTTTTCCCAATCTTTTAATTTATTTTGCGTGCCGTACTTAAGTTTTGTTAGTTTAAGATTATTATTTTTTATTTCTAAATAAATTAAATTTCATCATCATAATGTGAATAATCATGATAATAAGCAATAATAATAACAATAATATTAATAATTATATATTCTTTGGGCATTTCATGCTAAGTGGCTCATCAAACTAATTACCCGACCTTATTAAATTTGATCAAATTTACAAAAATAAACAAAAATTTATATTCAAAAGTAATCAAACAATATAAATTCTGTGTCATGTCACTCAAAAAAATTTTTTTTTAAAAGGTCCCTGCGTTCCGCATCTCGCAATTATCATTAATATTTAATTTATTCACAAACAATAAAAAAAAATATTGTTGTCGAGGAACATATATCAAGCAAACAAACCCAAAGACCCAAGCTGAATTTTCTAAATGTGTTAAATTGTTTGTTATTAAAGTAATTATATATTTTTTCTTCTCTCGTCTTATTTATCGTCGTATATTTATTATTACTCCACACGGTACGTCGTCGTCAGTAGTAGGAAGGGACTGTTCCCTTTAATATTTAATAAATTTACAAGAGGCAAGAGACCGCGAACGCTCCAAACCAACCTCTTTTCTTTAAAATCACGAGGCATATAATAATATTTCCTTGTAAATTATTACAGCACAGAAAAAAAAGAAACCCGTCAGTGTGAATAAAGCAAGAAAAAAAAACGGAACTCGATGTAAAAAAAAATTAACATTAAAATAAAATTGACCATTTTTTATTATTATGATTATTTGTATAAATCTGGTAGTTTTGTTGTAATAAAACAAACAATAATGATGTAAAATCAGGCAAATGTTATATAAAGTGTAGCATATACAAAGTTGAAAACAAAGTGATTAACATGTTTATAGTTTTATTTTTTATGGAAATGTTGTGTTCCAACTTACGGTTGATGTCTATCGCAATTCGCTGTTTCCCTAACAACATTTTTATTTAATTTTTTTTAACTTTGTGTTCTTCCACACCCTTGAATTATTTTTTAAATTTACTTTTTGCAAAGAAATATTATTTGAAAAAAATAAAAAAAAAATCAAAAACTTAAGAAAATTTAATAATAAAAAAAAGGAAAATTTTAAAAGCAAAAAAAAAAATGAATCAGTTAAATAAAATTAAAAAAATTATTTTAATTTATTTATTTTATTTTTTTATTCATTTTTTTATAAATATTTTTTATTTATTTTTAGTTTAGTTAATTTATAAAATAAAAAAGAATTATTTTTTTTAAATTCTTAAAAATTTTAGCTTTTAAAATTTTTAATTAAAAAAAATAGCAAACTTTAAGAATTTCAAAATATAAAATGGAGTTAAAAATTTAATTAAAAAATTAATTAATAATTTTATAATTTTAATTGCTATTTATTTTATTTATTTTTTAATTTTTATTTATTTTTATTTTTAAATTAAAAAAAATATTAAATTTTTTGGAACAAGAAAATTTTAAAAAAAAATTTAAAAAAAATTAAATTAAAAAATAAAAATAATAAAAAATAAAAATTAAAAAAATAAATAAAAAATAAAAATTTTTAAAAATAGTTTAGTTAAATCAATTAATTTAATTTATTTTAATTAATTTTTATTTCATTTAATAATTATTTTATTTTACTAATTTAATTTATTTTTAAAAATTTTAAATAATTATTTTAAAAAAATTAAAAAGGAACAAAATGAAAATTCTTAAAATTTTAGCTTTTAAAATTTAAATTTTAAATTAAAAAAAAAAAAAAAAAAAAAAAAATAAAAAAAATCAAAGAAAATGTTAAAAAATTGTATAAAAATTCACACCCTTGAATTTCGTTTAAAATTGACTTTTTTTTAGTACAGATCACATGTGTGATTTTTTTTCGGTCCTAATCAAATTGTTTTCCCATGTCAAATCACCTTTTATTTGATTAAACGACGACTCTTTCGCATATGCTGCTGAACTTTTTACCCGCAGATATTTTTCGCGCGCACCCACGTAACTCTATACGAAGCAAAATGTCAATTTATGATAATGTAATAAATATACAGTTTGCTATTTTATTTTTATTTTATGCGCTATGTATGTAGAAAAACACACATGACAAATATATTGATAACAGGCAAAAGAGAGGAAAAAAAGAGAAGCAGATGACAAAATCAAAAATTAAATTACTTTTCAATCAAATTTCATTCTTTGCTTCTTATTTTTCGTTCCTCACTCGATCTAATCCAGACTTGAATCCAGATGCATGCGTGAGTGACATAAAATTAAATATTTACTTTTGTATCATTTTTTGTATTTTTTTAAAGTACAAAAAAAGTAAAGAAATTTTTTTTCATACAATTTCTGAAGATGTCAACGATAATCGCGCCGCTTCTGTGCCTTCATTTAACGCTTTTTGTATTATTATTCATCGCATCGCCCTGCCAATGATGATAATGCCAAGTAAATTTCTCGTGTACAAAGACAAACATTTATATTGTTTTCCATGCAATATTTATTTATATAGAATTTTTTTTCTACACTTTCGAAATTTTAAATAGATTTTCCAATATTTTCTTGTTTTTTATGCCTTTTTTACTTAACTTGTTTTGCATGCAAGTTTCGTGTTTTCCGACAAAAAAAAACAAAAGTTTCCAAAAGGAAATCATGTTCAATGACACAAAAGTGGTTGTGTAATGGAAAAAGTTTAATTCATCCATATCCAAGTTTTATCCGGCGTGAGTTACGTGAACGAAGAAGAAGGAGATAAGTAAAATATTCATGCACACAACCGAAGAGTAGTCGTGTCATCACAAAAGAACAGATAATACCGCCGACATTTTATCCTGTTCGTCTAAACAAAAAACACACAAAAAAAAGCACAACCAGGACGACAACGACGAAAAAAAATTTATAATCAAAAGTATGGAAATATTTTTTCGTGCGTGACATAAATTTTTAATAATTTGAACTTTTTTAAAAAAATATAATATCAGCAGATTTGTTATAAATAAATACATGAACGGAACGAACGAACGACAAACATGTGGAAACATATCAGGAATGTTTTATGATTTTTCATGAAAATTGTATTTTTTTTTGATGTGATTCCCAATTGGAACAGATTTAGAGAAAAAATTCTGTGCAAGTTTACTTCGGGAGTCGTGCGTGCAATTTTGGATTACTTTTACTTTTATTTTTACCGCATTTCAAGTAAAGTATGGGAAAATTTTGTTGTTTTCCAGATATGTCGTCTAACGTTACTTAAGATATTAAAAACAAAATTTAAAAGAAAAAAAAAATAATTAATTTACAAAATAAATCTTTAATTTTTTTAAAAAATAATAATTTTGTAAAATGAACATTTAATAGATTTTATTCAAAAAAAAAAAATAAAATAAATAAAAAAAATAAATAAATAAATAAATAAAAATTACTAATTCGAAAAATTTTAAAAAAATATTTTACATGGAAATATTTTAAATTAATTTAATTGAAAATAAAAATAAATTGAAAAAAAAAAAAATATTAAAATGGTAAAAAAAAATTTTAAAAAAATTATAATTACAAAAAAAAATTTTAAAGCCAAGGAATATTCAAGAAAAATTTCTTAAAATTCATTTAAAACAAAAATTTTTAAATTTTATGTTTCAGAAAAAATTTGAAAAAAATTATTTAAAAATTTTAATAAAATAATTTTGATAAAATTTTATAAAAAAATTATTTTAAAATTTGAATTAATTTTTTTTAAAAGAAAAAATAAGAAAAATCATGAAGAAAATTTTTTAAAAAATTTTTTAAACCGAAAAAAAAAAATTATCAAAATAATAATGTGATTTTTTTTCATTTTCAATAAAATTTTTAAGTGAACATTTGAAAATAATTTTTTTTTGACAAATTTAAAAAAATTTTTTAAAAATATTTATTTTTTATTTTATTATTTTTTTAAAAAATATTAATTCTCAAAAAAAATAAAAATTTTTAACATAAAAAAATTATAAATTAAAAAAAAATAAAATATAAAAAATTATGGTTAAAAATTAAAATCGTTTTAATTTTATAAAATTTTAATTATAATTTATTAATTCTTTTCAGAATAATAATTTTTTTTAAAATTTTTTACCCGGTTCTTTATAATCAAAAAATAAAACCCTAAAAAGAAATCTAAAAGATTTTATAATTTTTTTATTTAATTATAAAAAAAATTTTTTTTTAAAAAAAATAAAAAATTATTTTTTAATAATAAATTTTTTTTTATAAATAAAAAATTAAATATAATTGATTAATAAAAAATAAAAAATTAAATATATTGATTAATAAAATAAAAAAGTAACGTTATTCATCTCTTTTTTTATATTTTTTTTTTAACAAAAACTCCATGTAGATACCGCATTTATTGTCAAAATTTTTCCAAGCCTCAACAAATATTCAGAAAAAACTAATATAATTAAATCCCATCATGCCGATTAAAAAAATTGTCATGCAAAAGTTGATTTAATATCAACTTAAACTCGCCTTTTATATGCAAAACCACACTAAAAAGATCTATTTTGGGTACTTTACTTGCGACAAAACGCGAGAGAGAAAAGTACTTGTAAAATATTGTATTTTCTAAAAAAAAAAACTAAAAATCGTGCCTCGCATCGAACATCATCGCACATAAATTTATAAAATAATAATAATAATTTCGATTATGGCAACGAATTTTAATACAATATTTATGCTAATTTTCATATATAAATTTTTGTGCCATCCACTCGTTCGTATATTTTGTTTAATTCAAGTGAATGCGAGTCAAATCTCTCTTCTTTCGCCAACTTATTACGGACGACGACATACATTGTTGTTATTTCGCTGGAGTAGTTGTGTTTGTGTTTAGGCACGCATTTTACTTTTTTGTTCTCATTTCTATTGTTCGCGTTACTGCTTCGCGTTCGCTGGTTATGATGCCGGTAGGGTGCATCGACATGTAGATTGAAATAAATTCGTAAAAAAAATTGAAATGTCAATTTTTAGTTCACCCTCTCGTAATTCGGTACATTAATAAAATGTCGTAGAGTTCGTCACAAAAGCAACAATTTGTTGTACGCACTTTTTTCTCCGTTTTTTTCTAATGATTCATATCCATGTTTGTTCAAGAACCGCAAGAATGTGTGTTGTAGTTGTTAAAAAGACCCTTTTTCTGTTTGTGCGAAGAAAAATCGGCTCACAAAAACCGAGCGTGCATTTATAAGTTGACAGCTTGAAGAAAAGATAATCATTATAATAATATACTCCTTGAGGATTTGTACTCTTCAACAATCTTTTTTTACTGCCATGCACGTCAACGAACGTCAATACACACGTTTTTTGTCCAATTACAACAAAAAAAAATTATTACAAGCGTAAGTAGAACGACGACACTTATATCGTCATTCTTTACGCTACTCGAAAGGCTCCTTGAGAATGTTTTGTCATCCGTGTACGCAAGCAAGCCGAGTAACAAAGTAATGAAGGAAGGAAAATAAAGACAAAAATTTATTCGTTTTGTCTGCATTTCCCATACACGGAATATTTTTTAAGTACAAAAAGCCGCACATTTGCGTAAAATATACAAATATTCTCCGCACAAAAGAAGAAAAAAAACGCAAAAAAACATAGAACTAGGTCAGATTTTGCGTCATGTCATGGGATTATTATAACATTGTAGCAAAATCGTACGACGACGACGACGTTCACATTGTGTCGCATTTGCAAGAATTAGATGCCATGTCGATTGACTATTAAAATGTCGATGTTCTCGTTATTATTATCGTTTTTCTTTCTGTTTCACATCAAATTTCGTTTTTATTCATTTTTTTTCTATGTGTGGATTTTCGGAAAAACGAGAGTAAATTAGTGACATGCTGATTCCGAGAAGGACGAGTTCCCACGCAGAATCTTAAAAATAGAAAGAAATGATTTCCTATTTTTTGCATGTTCGAAGGTTTTGAATGGGAATAAAGGAACGACAGGAAGCAGAGCGATTTTATTGAATAAATGAGGGTCAGGAAAAAAAAGAAAAAAAAATACGGAAATTGAGCCAGAGAGATGTGATAAAAGTGAAAATTGCGATCTAATGAGCAAATTTTAATGAGATTTTTTTATTTTATTTTTTTAGTTAAGGTAAGTTTGTTAAAATTTTTTTTTCCTTTTTTATTTTATTTTTTCGCAAAAAAATATTTTTTTATTTATTTTAAATTTTTCAATTTAAAATTTGTTTTTTTTTTTTAATTTTTTAAAATTAATTAAACGTAGGTATTTAATTAATTTTTAAAAATTTAAAAAAAAACTTTCGATTTCATAATTTTTTTCATTGAAGTCTAAATTCAAGTCAAAAATTAAATAAACAATTTTATTTTAATTAATTTATATTAAATTTGGTACTTTTTAAATTATGATTTTTTAAATTTTAATGTAATTAAATAAAAAAAAAAATAAATTATGAAATTAAACTAATTTTTTTTTAAATAAATTAATATTAAAAAAAAAATATTTTAAAAAATAAAAAAAAAATTTTTTTAAAATATTTAAAAAAAATTTTAAATTTTAAAAATTAAAATATATAAATTCATGAAATTGATAAATTTAATAAATTAATTAAATTCAAAAAAATTTTTTTATGTAAAAAAATAATTGTTTTTAAAATTAGAATAAAAATTTTAAATATAAGCATTAGTTAATAAAATTTATTTATTTCTTTATTTTTTTCGTAAAATTTATATTAAAATAATCATTTATTTTTTTTTCATTAAATAATTATAATTATTGTTTAACAATATAATTGTTGTTATTTTTTTAAAATTATTTTATTCATAATTTTTATTAACTTTTTTTATAATATTTTTTTTTAATATTATTAAAAATTGAAATGAAACATAAAACAAACCAACTTGCCATATTAACATAATCAACACTTTCTTCCAAAAAATTATTTACAAATAATTTTATTTTAAAATAAATTTAAATTTGTTTTTTAAAAAACATTTCTTGTTTACAGGCCAAGCAATTTCTTTTTTTTTTTTTTTTTGAGTTAAAAGCATGATTATGTTATTTGAAAAATAATGGCAATAATAATAATAAAGATAATGGAATAAGTAATTTTTTTCTTTCGCTCTGTCTTTCTGTGTATATAACATTTGTAACAATAACTCCATCAACGCTCTCTCTCTAATTTTTTTTCTAAACTCGTTTAACATCTGTGTCTTTTCGTTACAGAAATAATGAGTTTGCCCCTGTTACCTGGTCTTCTTCGACTTACATTTCTCTTTTTTTTTACTGTTATCATTATTTAGTCAAAAAATTTAGTTCTTAATTCAATATTAATGGAAAAGTACCAATGTCAACAACTGAAACCAAAAAAAAAAAAAAATTAAAATAAAACGAGCTTTGCCGGATTTTGCATAATGTCATAAAAATTGTTACAAACACACAAAAACATGTGAAATCCCAAAGATCTGCCCCAAAAGCCACTATATTTATTTTTTTAAATTTATTTCATATAAATTTTAAAATAAACGGATGTTTATTTCGTTGCGGTCAATAAACCAGAAATTGAAATTATTGTTCAACCAAAAAAAAAAAAGGTAAATGATTCAACTCTCGGCGTTGAGTGTGGTAGTGAAGAGTACTTTTCTGAAATAAAAAAAATCGCTATCATGCATGATTATTTGTTTGTTGTTGTTGTTAATAATGATGATGATAATAATAATAGTATAGAGTGATATTTTACCACACTTCAAACATACATTCACAAAAAAAAAACAAGTCAGCATAAAAAAAATTGATGAGTAAAAATTCAATAGTAACGATGTTGCTGAGGGTATGCGGTGTGAAATGTACGAAAAAAAAATGACTTAACTCATCAAACAAAAGTCATTGATTTATTTACACTAAACACATACATGATACCGTGTGTGCACTTCTCCAATAACAAAACAGCATGCATGTGAATGAATAATGTTAATTGAAAGTATAAACGCAGGCATAATCACACAGCAGAGTCATTAGAGTCCATTGACAGAGTTTCGCACTGTACGATGATGAATTTTCGTTATTTCTGTTATTTTTAATAATAATTGCAAACGCACAAAATAAATTGGCTCCCACCGAAAAAATGAATGTCATGTTTTTTTTTACCAAAGTAGGGTGAACCTAAATAAAATATTTAAAACAAAATAATAAAAAATCAAATTGTTGAAGCTTTTAAAATAGTTTTTATATTTAAAAAAAATAAAAATATATTTTAATAAAATTTTAAAAATTGATTTATTTAAAAAATTAATTAAAAATTAAAAATTATTTTTTTAATTAAATAAAAATAATTTTTATATTTGAAATAAGTTTTAAAAAATATAGAAATATTATGAAAATAAAATTATATCAAACTATTGAAGTTTTTTTAAAAATAATTTGTAAGTTAAATAATTTTTATTTTTATTCAAAAAAATTAAGAAGGAATTAAAATATTTATAAAAATAAACTTAAAAATTTTTATTTTTAAAATAAATTGAAAAAAAAAAAAATATGAAAATAATAAAAAAAATTAAATTTAAGTTTTATTAAAATTAAAGAAAATTTAAATTTGAACTTTATTACTTTTAAAATAATTTTAATATTTATAAAAAATTTTTTTTTAAATCTACGATTGTAGTTTTATTCTAAAATAATTTTTTATTTAAAAAAATAAATAAAAAAATAAATAAAAAAATAAATAAAAAAAATATAAAAAAAATGTAAAAAATATAAACATATTTAAACAAAATTAATTTTTAATTATTTATACATTAAATTAAAATACATAAACTAAAATAAAATAAATTAAAAAAAATTAATAATTTTAAATAAATAAAAAATAAATAAAAAAATTAAAATAAAATATTTTTTAATTAATTATAAAATAAATTTATAAAAGTTTATTTAATTTTTTTGACAATTAAATTTTAAAATACTATATAAATTAAAAATTCAACTGCTGAAATTTTTTTTTATTAAAAAAAATAAAAATAAAAAGTTTAAAATAATTAATTACAAAAATTAAAATAACTACTTATCATTTTCAGGTCATCCTTTCATTAGTCACTGAATTACACACAAACGAAAAAAAAGTGCAAAAATATAATTTTATTTTTAAAAAACAATTATTTTTTAAACGTGTGTACATAATATAATGCTTGTGTGAACGAACGAACGTTTGCACCATACATCAGCCACGAGCACCGGCTTCAGCTTATGTAATTAGTTCAAGTCAAGAGTGTCAATTGCTTCAAAAGTGCATTGCCCTCGTGAATGTTTTGAAATGTTTTTTTTTTCGTTGTTTTTGTGTTTTACAATTTTATTACATTTATTGTTGATTTATATCGGTATCTCTCTATGTTGTACGACGCGTCGTATCGATATATTGAACCGAAGGCCATTTATCGTTTTAGATTTCAACAAACTGGAACATTTTTTGATCATTTTAATTAGTAGTAGCATTATTGTTATTTTTTTTAATTTCGTTAAAACAAGAAAAAGACCGATTTACGAAAGATAGTGGAAAAATACGAAAAAAACGTACGTGAGAGATTCGTACAATCTAAAAATAAATGATAGTATTTTTTTTACCCGAAAACAAGGTCATTGATATTCGACAAATAAAAAAAAAACAAGTTGTGAGGGAATAATTTTTTTTTAACAAAAATAATTTTTTTTTTTAAGATAATGGTTCGCACCGGACATTGTACGATGATAAAAAGAAGGCACGGTTCATCATCATCAACGACGTGTAATTTTTCTCATATGCGATTCGATTTTTAATTAGTTGCGCCTTTTGTCGACTCGTTGCTACATTTCACGAGAAAATACCAAAAAAAAAAAAACGAGCATCGTCGCATGTTTATGTTTATTACATTAACGACGCATGGTGAATGGAAAGATGGAAGAAAACGTCCGACAATAACAATCTCGCACACACAAAAAAAAATCTGATGAAATTCATCAAGTTAATTACGTGATATGCGAAACGAGGGACATTTAAGTTTACGTGAACGTGCAATAAAAGAAATGAGAAAGGATCCAATCAACAAAATAAAAAAAAATTATTCATTCATTCTTAGAGTAAGAAAAAAAATTATTCTTCTTGACAAAATGACACGAAAACATGCCGCAAATTTTAATGCTGTCTTAAATAAGCCGATGTTTAGAAAATATGTCAGAAAAGCATTTGAAACGATATTTTCAGATGACAGGCGAGGAAAAAAAATTAATGTTAAAATTAGAAGATGCCAAGTCCAAAGTACAAAGATCCTTCATTGATAAAAATGGAGGCGCCAGGTAATTTTTTAAATGAAAATTTAAATTTTATGAAGAAATTTTTATTATTTTTTTTTACAAGTATTATTTTAAAATTATTTACTATTTATTTAAAAATTGTATTAAAAATATTTTATTCAAAAAAAAAATAGTTTAAAATAAAAATTAATAAATGATAAATAAATAATTATAATTAAATACCTAAATAATAAATATTTTTTATATTTAAAATAATGCTTTAAAATAAATGAAAAAAAATTGAAAGAAAAAAAAAATATTTTTAAAAAAAAATTTGACAAAAAAATATATTTTTATTTTTTTAATTTTTATAAATTTTAATTATTTACAATTTTAATATTCATTGATAATTTATTTTTTTTTATTTAATAATATTATTTTTAATATTTAAGAATATATTTTAAAATAAATGAAAAAAATTATAAAAAAATATAATTTTATTTTTACAAATTTTTTTTTCTTATTTTTTTTATTATTTAATATTAAAAAAAATAAATAAAATGGAAAAATAATAATAAAATAAATATTTTTAATTAAAAAAAAAAATAAAAATAAAAAAATAATTATTTTTTTTAAATTTTATAAATTTTTACTTTCTTATTATTTTTATTATTTAAAAAAATTAATATTTAAAAAAACTAATAAATAAAAAATAATATTTTAAATTAAATGATCAAGCCTTACAAAAAAAAATAAATAAATTCTTTTAATCAAGATAAACGATTTTAAATAAAAAAAAATAAAAACAAGAACATCGAATGACCAAGTTTTGTATTTTTATATTTTTTTTTTGGTTCGCGAACGACACGCGGATGATAAATGGAATTCTTGAGTACTTGTTCTTTCGGTATGACGTACTTTACAAAAAAAAAAAAAATGACAAATAAATTTCAATAATCCAGAAAATAAATTTAAAAAATTTTGCTTACTGAATTTTAAAGAAAATCTTTTTGGTATTTATAAATTATACTTGACAAATCCATCTCATGCTCCGTTGTTTTGCTTTCAAAAGATTTTTTTTATTTTTTGGTCTTTATTGAAAAAGCAATAAAACCAAAGATGCGATGAAAAATATTACGCACATTTTGTCAGAGTCATACTTATATGGTTTTACGTTACATGCCAATGGAGCCGCGTGCCCGCCATTTATGTTGCCTCCTCTATATTTGTCAAAAAAATGTTTGTACCGAAAATGTCGCGTATTCCATATAATGATAATTTATTTGCTGTAAAGAAATTTTTGTGTTACAATGATGATGCAAAAAAAAAATCACGCTAAAAAATACAAACCTTGAACAATTTTTGTCTATTTGTAAAGTAATGATGTGGGATATGCCATCACACACACGTGTCGCGAAACAAAAAAAAATCGTCATCATCATCGTTTGTGACCTAGAATAATATATAGTAATTATTATTAATACGCGTGTCTTTTGATATAAAGGAGAAAAATTTTTTTTTGGGAAATAAAATATTTTTTTTCTGTGACAATTCAAGGCGGCATTAAAATTTTGTGCTCATAACGCTCCAAAAAAAATTTTTCTTTGCCAGAAAAAAAATATAAAAAATGGACTATAATACGTTTCACGTGCCGCGTGATTTTATTTTCAAGAAAAAAAAAATATTTTTTAATGAAGATGTTTGTTTTGACAAATTTTCATGTACAAAGTTCATTCCTCCGGAAATTCATTGGAATTATTAATAATTGATCACGCATGAACTGACGCAATTTTCCTTTTATATCAGTTTGCGCATTACATGTCAACACCTTTAATTACGTATTTTTTGTTTTTATTTTTTGATGGTCAAAAAATTAATTTATTTTTCATGCAAGATTTTTTTTTTGTTTTTGCATCAAAGCGTGTGTTTTAAAAATTTTTATTTTTTTTTTGCTATTTTTAATTTTTTTTTATTACATTCCGATATTAAAAATATTTATTTATTTTTGATGTGTTGACAAGGTTTTAAAATATCTGCTCGTGTCTTTGACAACGCGGAGAATTTTCGACATAAAATTTTTTTTTACTAATAATTTTTTTTCTCTCGATATAATTGGTTTTTTTTTGATGTCATGTGTGAGAGCTTGGCAGCATGTTGCTTGTTTACATGAGATAATTTGCCGAGAAAATTTTATCTCTCGTTGTTTAATAATTTTTTTTTTTTTTTTTGATATAATGAATGAAATTTAATTATGTTAATAATGACACGCATGATGCGTGAAAATTTATCGCGTTGTCAGAGGAACACAAACCGGATATACGAAAATAAAATAATAAAAAAAAATCTTTTTGATGTCTTTAATTGCACGTCATGACCTGTTGTGGCAGCAGCAGCAGCGTGGTTTGGCAACGGATAACATGACAACGAATGCTGCTGCATGCTTTTTGTTTTGACAAGTGATTATGATGTGCTAGCAAAGTGATTATTATTATTGAGTTGTGAAACATGCGACAATTGTGGAGACTTTCTTCGCACGAATTGCCATTATTTCAAAGTCGAATAGGAAAAAAAAGTGCTTTTTTTTAAACAATAAATTTTCAGCCGAGAAAAAAAACGAGTTTTGTAAAGAAATTACCGCTTGGGCTTGACTTTTATATCCAATTTATGTTATTTATGAAATAGTCATATTTCCGTGTTGTTTCGTACTGCTCAATTTTTACTGTGATTTATTGACTGACTTTTGCGTTTAAATATCTTTTTCCTCTTTTCTTTATTACATTATTTTTTTTCGGTCGACGAAGAAAAAACACCTTTCTGTGTTTTACGGAATAAAATTGATTACAAACACACATCGCACGCACTTCGCACGCACCATAGAACATTTATTGCCGCTGGCAAAGTAGTGTAGGTAGGCACACGTTCGATGTTCGTTCGTTGGGTAAGAAGAAGAAGAAGAGCGAGGTGATTGAATCCAGATTTTCCATTTTGTGTCAGCGGAGAGAAATTTTTTCCAGGCACAAGAGTGTCGATTGATTTAGGTTTTGTGAGAAGAGAGAAAAAAAAATGTTGAAAAAGTAGAAAGTTGGTCACTCTAATTCGAAAAAAATAAATATTTTTTTTTGACGTAACACAAACTCGTGGAAAAAAAATAAGAGAGAAAAAATTTTCCAAATGAAAATATTTATCTTAAAGCTTTGTGACCCAAATTCCTTCCAGCGTTTGCTTTAATTTTTCAGGGTCGAAAAAAAAATATTTTACTTTTACTTATACTTAATTTTTGCTTCTTAAGCAATTTTAGCTTTTTATAAATTAATTTGGTTAAAATATTTTTTGTTTTAATTTTTGAAGAATTTTTTTAATTTAATTTCGGTTTTCCATTTATTTTTTTTTTCTTGTTTTTATTTTTTTTTAATTTAAATTTTTTTTTTTTTTTTTAAATTTTTATTAAAAATTTTAATTTAATTTTTTTTTTTAATTTAATTAATTTAATTTTAATTTTTTTGAATTTTTTAATTTTAATTTAATTTTAATTTAATTTTAATTTAATAATTTTAAATTAAATTTTCATTTAATTTTAATTTAGTTTTAATTTAATTTTAATTTAATTTTAATTTAATTTTAATTTAATTTTAATTTAATTTTGATTTAATTTTAATTTAATTTTAATTTAATTTTAATTTAATTTTAATTTTAATTTTAATTTAATTTTAATTTAATTATCATTTAATTCATATTATGAAACTTGAACTTTAACTTTTATTTATTTAATTATTTTGAAAATTTGAAAATTGATATAAGTTTTATAGGAAAATAAAAAAAAATATTGACATAAATATGAAATTTAAAAAAAAAAATTTTTTATATTTTTTTAGAATCAACTGTAATTAAGTTAAACTTAACAATTTAAAAAAGATTTTCATACAAAATAAAATGGTCAAAAAATTTATAAAAAAATAATAAAATTAAAAAATGTTCTAAAATTAAAAAAATGTGAAAATTATTTTTAAGCGAAAAAAATTTTTTGAATTATTTTTTAAGAAAACGAATTTAACGAATTTTTTTCAACCCTTAAATTCCAACATTTTCCTCATTCATACGTCATTTCCTCACCTTTTACAATTTTACAAAAAAAAACTCACTTTTTTTTTATCAAGCAAAAATATTTCTTTTCACCGTTACATCATGCGGCGACGGCATGATATAGAACCTGACAACGTTGATGAGGTGAAACACCTTTTTGGTTCATCATCATCTTTTACGCTTCTATTTACCGCAACACGCCGGCAACACGAACACAATAGAGCGAAATTTAACTTTTGATGAGAGTTGTGTAGAATTTGACACCATTCGTTACTTAATCCGCCTCCTTCACGAGTATTTTTTTTTTCTTCTCAAGAAAGAAATTAATTTTTCCCTAAGACGCTCAAAAAAGAAATTCGTTTGTCACACTTCAGTTCCTTAAATACTTTTTTCCCTTTTTTTCATCTCTCGTCGTGAGTTGGAAAAAAACCCGAAGATATTCCTTAGTTCATTAATTCTCAAATTCTTAAATCCCTTCAAATTACATTTTCTTTGTCTTATACACTTTGCTTGTGGTTTTCCGCATGAACTTTTGTACGTAAGAGCGTTAGATTAAAAACGAAGAAGGTAAAACTCGTCATTCATTAATCACTTGAACTCCATTAATAATTTTGTGCCTCTCTCTCTCGAATTTTTTTTTTTTTTTTTTTTTTTTGTAAAATGTTGAAATTGTTTCAATTTCTTCTGGTTTTTGTTCGAATTAGAGATAAATTGGTAGAAATAAAGTTTAATAGGTGTTTCGGTAGACATAATTGCTACTAATTCCTCAATTTCAATCTTTAACACGAGCTCGGGTGTCGTGTTACTCCGCATCTAATAAAGTAATTTCTCGTACTTCCTCGGGGCCAATTACGGAATTTTTTTCCATGTTAGTTTCATATATCACGTCGCTGCCATCCACTTCACTACTACTACACTTAATCAGAAATTGCTTAAAATAATATTTTACCTTCATGTTAAACACACATAATTTTATTGTGTTATTATTTTGTCATGTATTGTTTTGATATAATTTTTTTTTCCATCGCGTTAATTTTTTTTTTCAACACGACAAGAAAAAATCTCTCGAAAAAGTTAAAGCTGTTCGTGACGGGCTGATGGAAATTTTGGGCTGGCACGTGTTTCTCTGTGTTTCTGACATTACTTTAGAGCAGATAATTACTAGCCTGAGAGTGAGAGAGTGCCTTGAGGGGAATCTATTCTCGTTATGTACAAGAGGCTCGGTCTCCAAACAAAATTAACTTTTACACGTAGAAATTTTGCTTGTTCAGGCGCTTAGTTTTTTACGTACAACTTCCCATTTAACGAAAATTTTAACTATGTTTTGAGTAAAATTTTTAAAATGTGCATTGGGTCAAAAATTTTGAATGTGCATTGGGGCAAATATTTTGAAATGTTAACTGGGGTAAAAATGCTCAAAGTTCATTAATGTTTTTTAAGTAAATTTTTTAAAATGTGCATTGGGGTAAAAATTTCAAAATGTTAACTGGGGCAAAATTTTCAAAAGGATTGGGTAAATATTTTCAATAATGCATTGGGTCAAAAAATTAAAATTAAAATGTCAATGGGGTGATGAAAAATTTTTAAATGTGCATTGGGTCAAAAATTTTGAATGTGCATTGGGTCACTCATATTAAAATGTCAACTGGGGTAAAATGCTAAAAGTTCATTAATTTGCTTTGGGTAAATTTTTTAAAATGTGCATTGGGTCAAAAATCTTGAATTTGCATTGGGGCAAATATTTTAAAATGTCAACTGGGGTAAATTTCGACTTCAAAATACTTTAAAAACTTAAAATATGCACTGGGATGAAAAATCCAATTATATCAGAGACTAATTTTGTAAACAAAAATCGATACATTAAATAGGGAGTTGTACGTATTTTATTTTTAGGTGATGGATGTTTACAAAATGTTGTTTCGTGCCTGATTTGATTGGAAAAATATTTTATATATATGTCGGGCAAACATATGCAGACCCGTTTTTTCGACTCGTACACACAAAAAATAAAAATATAATTGTAATGACGATTTTTTCATGCATGATTTATTATTATTAGAAAAAAAAATATTTATACGACACACGCCGAAAAAAAAATTCGAAGGAAGATAATTAGTTTTTTGATCAAATTTGGATATCGTGACGTGTTGTTTACCGGATTCGGTGTCGACTAGACTTTGGAGCGAAAATACAAAAAAAAAAGGAAGAAGGCGCTTTCACATGATGATACAAAAATTAATGTGTAAACAATGTGCCGGGGTTTAAGTGTGTTTTGTTTAAAGGTTAAAAAGGTGTGACCTTCACGGGATTTAATAGCGTGGACTTAAAATGTAGCAAAATATTGATAGGAGGGCGTTACTAACATTTGCTGTAGGTACCTAACACATGTGAGACATAGATAGTAATTATTGTTGGAGGAGAAAGACCTCATTAGATCAAGTTTACTTGGCAAAAGAGGCGTTCATCGCTGTCAAACTGAAATTTTGTTAAATTACGAAAATAAAAGGTCGATCACGATGCGCTACTTAATTTAAAAGGTAAGTAATTTATAATTTTTTTAAAAATCTATTGATCTTAATTTTATTTTTTTTTGTTAACTTATCGAATTAAAAAAAATTTAAAAAAAATTATTATTTTTAATATTTTTCTTTTAAATTTCCTGAAAAATCTAATTTTATTTATTATTTTTTTCAATTTGAATCTGAAAATAAAAAAATTTTTATTCAATAATATATTTTTAGAACTAAAGAATGAAAAATTATTTTAAAAAATTAAAAATTAAATAAAAAAATAATAATATCTTATAAATTAAAAAAAAATAAAATAATTGTAAATAAATATAGGTTTATTTAAATAAAAAATAAATAAATAAGTTATTTAAATAAGAAAAAAAAATTTTTTAATTCTAAAAACAAAATTAAATGATTTTCTATTAATTAAACAATAAAAATAAATAATTAAAAATTAAATAAAATAAGAATCAAATAAAAAAAAATAATTAAAAAATGCAAATTTTTCTTAAATTTGTGACCCTTTTAAAAATTAATAGATTGAACTGATTAGATAGATTTCATTAAAAGACAAAAAAAAAATTATCTTAAAAAAAATCAACCTTCTTTAAAAAAGTCATAAAATTGCATTAAAAACGAACTAAAATGCGGTTAAGTGATCCATTTTACAGCCGGTTTTTTTATATCTTTTTTATTCTGGTCATCCATTTACTTTGATCCGACACGACATCGTCAATTAACTTGGCATCACAGATTTAATTGAATGGATCAAGAGTACTCACAATTCTTAATTGAGAAAAATAAAAAAAAAACATTACCTTAAAAAAATAAAAATTAACCCAGAAAAAGTGCAAAGCAACGAAAAAAAAAAGTTATTATTAAAAATATAATGAAAAGCAATGTTATAAACTCCAAAGATAAAAAAAAAGCAAAAAATTATTTATTCAACGCACGTATTCTCATTAATATACACAAGAGTATCATCACTTGCGGTATCAAATGTACGCGCAACGCACGCAGCGAACAAACAAACAAAGCCAAACGTCAACCGCAATACCATGAGATTCACGTTTGTTTTTGTTGGCCAACTATTATAACTATCGCTATAACTAAATGCTTTAGACATGAAAGTAATTCTTAATTAGAGATAAGACAAAACCATATCAACAACTTTTTTTTCATTCTTTTGTGCAGTGAAAAATTTATGTTTCGCGATCTAATTTTTGGCGCCAAAAAACAGATCGCGATCTATGTTTTGGCGCGAAACGTGAAAATTCAATCTTTTGGCAAATTTCTGATTTTTTTTAAAAAAATATTATAATTTATAAATGTATATATTATTTTATAAAATGAATATATGTATAATAATATTATATTTTCTAAAAATTAAAATAAATTTAAATATTAATCTATATTTTTCAATTAAATTATTAGATCTAATTAGATTAATAAAAATTTAAAAAAAATTAATTTTTTAAAATTTATTTTAATTTTTAGAAAATATTATTTTATCTACATGAATACATATATTCATTTTATAAATAAAATATAAATTTATAAAATATAATATTTTTTCAAAAAAAAAAATTGAATTTTTCTCATTTCCCGCCAAAACATAGATCGCGATCAGTATTTTGGCGCGAAACGTAAATTTCTCACTGCAACATTCGAAATGTATATTGCTTGTGTCTCTAATTGATTTATTATATCATATTCTATGAATCTCTCTTCTTCTACGATAAAATATTGTCATAAATTATGATATTATAATTCATATTAAACATCATCGCATCGCGCTCATATCTGATTATTTTGGGCTCCAGCACCGCACAGACAAGCCAAGACAAGCGATTTATGTAAATGAAGGGCCTTTAGGGTGAAATTTCTAAGGTTTTGTTTTTTTTGTGTATTAATTTCTCTTTGTGAGGCGTTCGCTTGTACATGACTCGTGCCCTACAAAACATTTTGCCTCAGATTAAAGTAGATAGATAACATTCAAAAACTATTAATGTCATGATGGTTGCTTGTTTAGAGAAAATACTCTAGAAACTTTTTTCGTTCGTTCGCTACAATTTAGCGTGTGCATGGAGAAAGTTTCGTTTTTTTTTCGCAGTCACATCGATCTATCATACACACGACTAACGTTTTTTACCGGATTTTGTTCGACGAAGAAGCAAAAAAATCAAACGTCTGTCTCTCGTTTGCAGCAAAACGCGATTTGACATCGCTTGCCAACAACTTTCCTCTCTCTCTGTCGCTGGCTAATCTTGTATGTTCACGACGACGACGACGACGGACAAAATAACGTACAAAATGAATGGATTAACCCATACGCCGTTTATTTTGACCTTTTTATATCATTCATTTTTTTACTTGTTATTTTATTTTAGTTGCATTTGGCTTGACAATAAAAAAAAATGTAGAAAAAAAAACTGGATTTGGCGAGGGATCTGCGATCTGACGGAATATCATTATTATTATTACAACTCGACTGTCATCACCGCTAATGTATGAGGACGTAAGTATACTTTATTATTATTATTATTTCAAGCTAAATAAATATCGTCTTTCTTCTTCTTCGTTTTTTTTTTATTTATTTGTATTTCGTTATATATCTCCTCACTTAAATACTCTCTCGTTTATATTTGTTTATTTGTCCTACAAAATGTCACGAGATTTACATAAATTTAATACTGCAAGCGATTTACGTGATATTTGCCTCCTATGTGCTTCACCGAATCGGCAAAAAATCTAATTTTAGAATTTAAAAAAAAAATCATAACAAAAATACAAAAAAAAGGGAATTAGTGTCTTATATATTAAAGCACGTTGTCGTCTTCGTTGAACGTCAGCACGTCAAATATTTACATGGACCGGCATCTGAGAGATGATTAGTAAGTAAAAAAAAACTAAAGAGTGCGAAAATGCCGGTTTTTAGCGTGCTTTTGTGGTAAACGTGAGTTATGTCAATTAGATAAGATATGACAAATTATTTTTTTTTATTTATTTATTTTTCTTAAAATAAAAAAAAACGTTGATGAGGAACAACAGGAGGCAGTAAAAAAAGTGAAATATTATTTTTAACGTGATTTACGTATTTGTTTTATTTTTTATTGTTTTATATTTATGGAAGATAAATAATAAATAAATTTTTACAGAACCTTTTATTACTTTAAAAATAAATTTATATCTTTTCGGGGATCAAAGAAAAAAAAAATTTTTTTTTTCAACACAAGAAGAAGATTATAAATAATTTTTCTCATCTCCGGTGCATGTAAAATAAATAACTTCTACTACTGCGTTTAACAAATTATTAATTAACGGCTAGACTTTAATTTACATGTTTCTCGAATATATTAATAACTCCTGGTAAATTATTACCGTAACAGCGCGAAATACGAAATGAAAAAAAAAATGTTTATAAATAAAGAAAAACAAATAAATTTACAACAATTTCAAGGTTTGTACCGGTTTTCATGAATAGGGGCTTGGTTTGTTTATTTTGTTGTTTTATTTTTTTTTGTTTCGGATTCTAACCATTTTTGAGCTCACTCGTGCCATCAACAAGTTATTTATGTATTTTTTTTTAATTAATAATTATTATAAAAAAAATTATTATTAAAATTGGGGGTGCGACAGATGTTTGTTTTGCAGAAAATCTTAATAAATTTTAATCATGACTCAATCAGAATATTTTTTTTTTAAAAAAGAGAAAAAATAAGATGAAATGTGTGTATAAACTATAAAATGTGTATAAAATGAAAACAACAAAATCATTAAAATTTATTGAGTGTACATGAATATATAGTTCAGAGCTTGTTTTTTCTCTATATTTTCGTGTTTTGATATAATATTATTATTTTTTATAAACTTCTCCTCTATTTTTTCGATTATATATGTTGTATAGTATATAACTTGGTATAAAATTTATTTTTCGTACGTCATGCAAGCAAAAGACATCGAGGTACATCAAATATATATCTTATTTGTGCCCATATAAACATCTCATTAAGTATATTTGAACTGTAAAAAAAAACAAAATGTGTATAAATACATGATGATGATGATGATGTACATAACATACATATATCGTTTTTATTACATTTTATATACACTCGCATTTAATGTAGAGCAATGAATGAAAATAAATTGAATTAATGGGATTGCTGTTATTCTGTAGCATATACTCATCTCCTCAAATTCACTGGATGGCATGTAACGTCATTCAATTCTCGTACAAGTCAAATTACAAAGAGTTCCATAGTTCAATTCAATCAGACGAATTATTAGATTTGATTTGAATGCATTATAGTTAAGCTTTCTCAGAGTTGTTGACGTGTGCACATTAAAAAAAAATAAAACTCTTCTCTCGTAAATTTATTTTAATTAAAATTTTTGGTCCCAATTCGATTTTCGTTTTTTTTTTTATTTTTACACAAAATGCAGCACTGTATGTCATTGAGGAATAGCGAGTGTGTAATAAAAAAAATATTCAAGGATAAACAAATGTTTAAAAAAATAAAAAAAAAATATATGACGGATGATGAATGTCAGTTATTGTGTACATTTTGGAGTGCCCAGCGGGAAATTTGAGCAATTTTTGAGACTTTCAGGATTTTTTTTTAATTTTTTTTCACAATTGTTTTTTTTATTTCAATTTTTTTATTAAACATTATTTGAATAATTTAAAATAAAACTATAAAATAACTTCAATAATTAATGATTATAATCATTAATTAAAAACATTTTCATTTTTGTTAAATTCGAAATTGAAAAAGGAAATTTAATTATTTTAATATGTTTTCTTAATTTAATGTTAATGTTTAATTAATTTAAAATAAATTATTAAAATTTAAAAAAAATATAAGTTTGTCATTTAATAATTTTTAATATTTTAAATTTATTATTTTAAAATTAAAAAAATTAAATATTTTTTTTTTTTAATAATTAAAAATAAAAATTAAAATAATTTAAATTAAAATATATAATAATTTAATACAAAATTTATTAATTGAAAATTTTGTCTTATAAATTATTTATTTTTTTAAAATTATTAAATTATTATTAAATATTAAATTATTTTAAATGAAAAATAATTTTAATAATTTAAATTTCATAATTTTTTAAAATTAATTAAACATTAACTTTAAATTAATTAAACATATTAAAATTATATAAAATTATTTTTATCTAAAAATTATTAATTAAATATTTAAAAAAATTACCTAAATAAAAAATTATTAAATTAAATTATTAAATTATTTTTTTTTATTTAAATTTTTTCTTAATTTGATTAAAAAATGAATATTGAGCCATAAAAAAAATTAAATGAACATCTCGAATTTTCTCTAAAAAAAAAATAATAATAAAAAGGCCCAAATTTGTCACTGCATATTGAAATAATATTTCGAGGGTAAATTTTATATAAAAAAAAAAAAATTCGTTAAATCAGACCCATTGTGCAACAATCGGGCATTAGGATGATGATTTGTTAAAAAAGGGCTTTTTAATTCAATTTGTAATTTTGAAAAAAAAACGTACGTAGGAAGATTTTAAAATCTCATATATCATAAAAATAAATGATACTTTAATTTGTGAGCAAAACAAAATTAAAAGTACACTCGCACTCGAGTCAATTTGTGTGCCTTGTATGAAAAACTTGTTCTTTTTATTATATTTATATTACATTATTTTTTTCTTACTATAAACATTCACGAATATGTATACAATTACTAAAAAGCCATAAAATACAATATTTTACTCTCCTGTTATTGTAAATAAAAAAAATACACGTATGGACACAATAACAATATTCAAATGGAAACCAGTTGGTCCAGTTTTGTTATATATCATTAACTTTTTTTTATTATTATTCATTTCCATATTCCATTTATTCACTTGGACAACTTTGTATATACCTATGTCGTCGTTGTCGTCGTCGTCGTGAAGTAAGTAGTAATAATAATGGCATAATATTACTCTGATTTACAGCAGCTCGAAAGATACACACATGTATGCTGCTCGTATTTGCTCAAAAGTTGTTTACGAAACATGAGACACAAGACGAGATGACGAGAAATACTAACAACAACGGTGGGTCCCGACAACTTTGAGCTAATTGGTGGCAAGTCTTGCGAAATTTTGTGTGTCACAGCGATGCACCGTGTGCCATTTTGACAGTAAAAGCAAGTTTAAACTTTTTTTTTAAATGATATTCGCGCAAAGTATCTTATTATTGTGTTGTTATTATAATAGTAATCGGTTGTAATGTGTTTTTGACCAAAAACGAAATGTGCCTTTTGATCATTATTGTATGGCTTGTTTGTTTTTCAGACGTTGTCGTACTTTTTTTCTGCTCTCTTCGGTGACTTGGTTGTTTATTCGAGTCGTGAATGCACGTTGTTAATATAATGAAGACTATAAAAAACGACGAAAGAGTGCGAGTGAGAGACCTAAAAGAAGGAAAACAGAGATAAAATAATAATAATAATAATAAAAAATAAATAAAAAGAGTTTATCGATGCATGCATATATTTATATTTATTTGGTGTGTTGGATGTAAGAAGAGTGTGCTGCTTGTTCGTATCATTCGATGGTTTCGTTTTTTTTTTTTTTGTTTTTGTTGCACGCCACACCAAGTACCTCACTAACTAACTGTATGAAGAGAAAAAAGAAAGACAGAAAAAAGCTATTAAAATGGATGAGATCAGGAGACAAACATGATTCGACGAGTGTGATGAGGATGTCTCTTTTCTCATTAATTTTGCCTAGTTTTTCAATTAAAAAATTTATTTAATTTTTACCGCATTTCGAAGAAAAAATGCGGTATTAAATTCGACTTGTTTTTTTTAAATAAAAAATATAAAAAAATGATCATAATTATTTATTAAAAAAAAAAAATTATAAAATTAACTAAATAAAAAATATTTTTAAAAATTTGAAATAATAATATTAATTTTTTTTTTTTGCTCTAAAAAAGTCTTTTAATTTTTTACTTAAAGCCCTGAAAGTCATTTAATTAAATAAAAGTTAATTAAAAATTATTAAAAATAGAAAATTTTTCTTTATTATTAATTTAAAAAAAATAATTTAATTTAGTTCTTAAAAAAAATTATAATTTAAAAAAAATTCCTATAAAATATTTTACGACACATTAGCTTAAATTATCAGAATTCAAGTAAAAAAAAAATTAAATTAAATTAAATTCCAAATTAAAATAAATTCAATTTAGTTGATAAAATTTATTTATTTATCTTTGATTTTTTTTATTATTAATTTTTTTTTTATTTTTTATAAATTTAAATATAAAATATTTTAAAATATATAAAATATATATAAAATATAAATTTTTAACATTTCGAATATTTTATTCTAAAATTTTTACTTTAGAAATTTTAATAAAAATATTTTAAATAATAATGAATATAAATAATATTTTTTTAATTTTTTAAGAGATTTGATAAAAATGATTTTTTTTATTTTCGAATATTTTATTAAAAAATTTAGAAAATTTAATGAACAAAAATAAATTTTAAAATATGATCAATAAAAAAGATTTGAGTTGAATTAATTGAAAAAAATATTATCATAAAAAAAATTTAAATAAATATAAAATAAATTTAATTATAAATATTTTTATAAAAACCAATTAAAGCATCTAAAATATTTAAAATAAAATATTCGAAATTATTTAAAAAAAATCTTTATTTTTTTTTGTTAAATAATTAAATTTTTTTCCTTAATTTTATTTATTCACATTTTGGACTCTTCCATTAGAAAAGATAAAAACTTAATTTTTCCTTATCATTCATACCAAAAATAATACTTTTATTTTATTTTTATCTCAACCCGGATCTGATAACAAAAAATGTTTATGACCTCCAAGCGAATCTGATAAAAAAAAAACTAAAAAAAAATAGAAAATTACAAGATAATTTCGGAGACACTCTACAACACTGACAGCAAACAAAAAAAAATATGAACAGTAGCAAACAGATGAATGGATGAGATCATGTTTGTATATTATGACAAAAAAAAAACACACAAGATAAGAAAATAAAAATATATGTACAAAATTTTACACACATATAGCCGCTTGCAATGACGAAGAAAGACAAAAGAAAAAAGAGACCAGAAGAGATAAGTACATGCACATAAGAAGCAGCAAGAAGAAAAAACTTGTTGATGTCCTCACCACACTCTCTTTTGCTCGGTAGGTACGCGACTTCTTCTCATGTTACGTATCTTCTCGAATTTCGTACAAAAGAAAGCAAAAAAAAATGGTCTAACCCTCTTTTGGATGATTGAGCTTCTGTCCAGGCATGAATCGAATTAAATCCACTGCTCGAAAAATTTAATCTGCAGTTAACGCTCTTGTTCTCTGTGTACGTTACAGCTTGAACGATAATCGATCTTTCCTTTATAATTTTTTTTTATCTAGCTGATGTTTTATTTTTTTTTCCTTGATAATTTCTCGCTTGACCATTATAATGATTATATTACGAAAGTGAGAACAAAACACACTTTTTTCGTATATGAAAGTCGACGTGAAGTAGATTGATTGCCTAAATGTAGTTTTTTTGTGTCAATTATTCACCATAAATCTTTTAAATGTCAGTTTTGTTAAATATTACCAAGAAAAAATCCTCGGCATGTGTTAAGAAAAAACGACGAAAAAAGGGGATGTAACGAACGAAAACGAGCGAAATTCGTACGTGTGTAATTTTCGATCGATTCGCAGAAAACACCTTGTATTACCGAGAATTATCATTAAAATTCACGCTAAAAGCCCATCTCGTAAAGTTTATTTTATTAACAATTATCTTTTTTTTTCGCTGTACGGGCGACGAGTGAGAGTCTCGTATTTATCGTCTGCTTGTTTGTACGTTTGACCTTCTTCTCGCAATATAAAAATACTTTATAATGTGTATTTTTGTTTAAAGCCCCGGTCTTACATGCAACGCAACGATATGTAGACATAAAGTTAAGTTTTTAAGTAAACAACTCTTCGCAAGTAAATGTACTTAAAAATACACATTGGAAGGCGTTCTTACAAGCGAGAAACCGGTAAGGTGATAGTGAGACGTCGTCTGTTTTTATCAGAAGTAACGGAGATATGATAAGGTTTATAATAATAGTTGGAGGCCCTAAAAGATTTTTGAACTATGCTTTCAAGAGAAATTATTTCACGAAAAACTTGTTTCTTAAATTTTTATTAATTATTTTATTTTTTGAATAATTTTTTTTTATTTTGGAAATTTGTGAATATAATTTTAAAAAATTAAATAAAATAAAAAAAAAATAATTTCACAATAGATCACAATAGGTCTTCGGACCGCGGTGATGCATCCTCGAACCTAACCTAACCTAACCTAAAAAAATAATTTTGTAAGAAAATATCAAAATTTTTATGAATTTATTAATTTAAATTTTTTTTTAAATATTTTTAAATTTAAAATTAAATAAATTTAATTTTTTTTTTATTGTTTTAAATTTTTTACAAAATATAATTTTTACCGCATTTTTTAAAAAAAAAAAAAAAAAAAAAAAAAAAAAAAAAAAAAAAATTTATAAACTTAAAATTGAAAATTTTTTTTATTAATTGAATAAATTGAATAATTGAATAAAAATATTTTTTTTATTTTTTTTAATAACAGGAATTTTGATTCAAGTCCTAAAGGTAAATTAATTTATTTATTTTTAATAATTTAAATAAATTATCAATTATTTTAATTAATTTTTTTTAATAAATATTTATTTTATAAAAAATTATTTATCTATTTTTAAAAATAATAATTATTTTTTCTATTTTTTAAAATAATAATTTAGTAAAATTTATTAAATTTTTTATTTTCTAACTTTTTTAATATTTTTCTAAAAAAAAAAGAAAATTAATATTTTTCAACTAATTTATAAGTTTTGTTGAAATTTTCAAGTTTAATTAACCCAAAATCGTAAAAAATTCGTACGGAAGCCATTTTTGTTATTTCTAAAAATGAAAAAATACTTAATTTAATTTTTCTTAAACTAATTTCCATTTTTTATGTCTTCTTTAGTCAAAAATAATTTTTAATTTTTATTTAATTTTTTTTACTTCATAGATCCAGTTGAAATTATTCCAGTACTTTTCCATAAAAACAATTCGTGTTTAACAGTTGGTCAAACAAGTTAAACTTACATGTTATTTCAAAGTTTTTTTTTAATTAAATCTCGATTTTAAACATTCTTCAACCTAACCTGAGCAATTTTTCCTTTAGAAACATTTCGGATTAAATGCACTTTTGAATGCGCTTTCATTTGCTTCGCATCTCGACACTCTGGACAGGTTTGTTAGTTTTTATTACACATATAACGAGATTTTTTCAAAATAATATATTCAAGAGCTATATATATATTCAATTCACACCACATGAGCCGCAGATATACACGACACAACACGAATAGTGAGGCAAATGTATTAAATTATCTGTTTAAAAAGATCAGAGCTTGTTTGTTTCAACAAGACAACAACAACAACAACAGCAAGAGAAAAAAATACAAAAAGACATCTTATTATTATTATTTTATTTGTTCATGATGTGTATTCAGCTAGTTTTGGGCTTTGTGCACTGCGTGTGTTTGTGTGTAATTTAACGACCAGACACAATCAAGGTGAAAACGACGAATGTTTATGGATTTTGTATGCAGATTTAATTGCTTGCTCGATTTTTACTCCCGTGAAATGTTTATTTTTAGCTTTTATCGAAAACAAAAAACGGTTTCATCCTTTCAGACGAACAGGGAACAAAATGTTTTTACTTAAAGTTTAAATTAATGAACTTAAGTTTAAGTTTGAGTTTAATTTTTGACTTAAGCTTAAGTTTAAGAATAAGTCAAAACTTAAACTCAATATAAATTTAAGTCCCTAAATTTAATAATTTTTAATTTTCGATCGTTTTTTGAAAAAAAAAATTTAAATAATTATTTTTATTAAATTAAATAATTACTGTTTTAAAATTTTTTTTAGCAAATAAATTGACTTATGGTTAAAATTAAGTAAAATTTATTTTTTTTTCTTTGACGATTTGACGAAGTTTAAATTAATTAAATTTTAATTCATAAATTAAATTTTAATAAATATTTAAATTGTCAAAAAAATAAATAATAATAAATTAATTTAAAATAAATTAAATAATTAATTTTTTCAATTTTTAATTAATTTAATTTATTTTAAATTAATTTATTATTATTTATTTTTTTGACAATTTAAATATTTATTAAAATTATATTTCATAAATTAATTAAATTAATAAATATTAAATATAATTAATTTAAACTTAAAATGCATTTTGGGCAAAAAAAAAATAAATAATTCGAAATTGAACAATAAATATTAAATTATTAATAAATACCTATTAATTATCAGAAAAAAATAATTAAATAAAAAATAAACAAATAATTAAAATTTAATTAAAAAACATATATTTAAATTTTAAAATTAAATAACTTTTAATAATAAATTTTTAAATATTTATTTTTTTAAATTTTTATCTAATTATTTTTTTATAAATATTTATTAATTGAATTTATTTTAATTTAAATTGATTAAAAATTCAATTTTGAATTTTTTTTTCATTTTGGCCAATTAAGGTTCCTGATTCTTAAGTCAAAACTTAAATTTTGTTTCAATTTTAATTTTTTTATCCCTGCCCATGAGATCAATGTTTAACTTATAAATTAACACAAATGCCATTTATTGACTCTCTTTTTATTGAGTTTTTGTTTAAACGCGAGACGAAAAGTAAACCAAAGTTGTAAAAAAAATCTTTTCTGGCGAGAACTGGAAATCACTTTTGCAAATCCAAGGAAAAGTGAATGTCGATCGTTTATCGATGATAACGAGACGCAACAAAAAAAAAGAATATAATTGAGATAGATCTCACACGAAAAGAAAAAAAAGTTAACAAATGCAACATTGTATTTATTTTGTTTTTAAAAAGGGTCAAATTTATTCAGAAATGCAAATTTTTGCCAATTCGTTTAGCATTTTGGTGACCCTTTTGCACGGCGATTATTATTAACAGTCACTCCTCGCATGATTTGATTCACATTCACAAAATCTCTCGCTTTTGGACATTTTTCGTTTTGTCGTCAGCTTTGCACGATGCACGAAAATGAATTATAAACCCGTATATTTATGGATGACACGAGTTTCATATATGCAAATGCGAAATTCAATTCAAATAGACGCCACAAGTCAATCTAGTTAGAGAGCGAGAGAAAAAAAAACAAGTTTTTGAATTATGTATGCGTACGCA
This sequence comes from Culicoides brevitarsis, assembly GCF_036172545.1. Classification (NCBI taxonomy): domain Eukaryota; kingdom Metazoa; phylum Arthropoda; class Insecta; order Diptera; family Ceratopogonidae; genus Culicoides; species Culicoides brevitarsis. The sequence goes on from NC_087085.1 coordinate 9,070,079, forward strand.
GCAGTGACAGAGAATTGCTACTGTTTTGGAAAAAGGTGTTCAGATCTTTATCGATAAGAGTGTGAAATATAAAATATAGGTGCGGAACAACAAATTGATGAACAAGCTTTTTTTTCACAATTTTTTTCTTTTTGCTGACAATTTCTGAAAGTCGAGCGGAAAAAAATCGAATCTGGAACACACAAATCAATCGAAAAGTTGATCACTAGCCCCATCTCCTCCTTCTTTTTTTTCATTTTCTTCTTTGTTACGAAATGATGCATGACCATCGCCTCACATGTACACGGCATAAAATGCCCGATTGCCTGACATGCATAATGTATGAAGCTCTCGACTCGAAAAAAAAAAACTGTATATAAAAATAAAACAAATGAGAAAAAAATCTGAATTTCATTTAAATTCAATTTTGGTTCGATCTGGTAACTACAACGCCGCTATCGCCATGCCACAATACCATCGAGCTTCGGCAGCAGCAGCAACATCGGATAAATGTATCGACTTGATTTATACGATGCATCGGAACATACGGCGGCGCTGCGAGAGCAAGAGACGAAGAAATACGCCAAAGTGATTGATGTGTACGTGTCTTTTGCCTGCAAATATTTTGCCTCTACTGGGCTCATGTGTTCACTTTTTCCCTCATTTCCATTTTATAAGGCAAATCATGATGACAATAAGATATGGATGTGTGGAAATTGGACATTTTTCTCGTTCCTCGAAAAAATCTTCTTCGACAGACAAAAAAAAATAATAATAAAATGACGAGCGAGTGAACGAGAGAACGAAGAAGAAGAGCACAGAGGTATTTGGTTCATTGATCGACATTGAACGCATGTATCGAAAAATATTTCGGTTCGGTGTCGATTCTTAAAATATTTGACCTTTCAACCTCCTTTTTTTCTGCGTTCAAAATATTTTAACAGTTTATTGCTTTGTTGGATTTTTTTTTGTACTTTTTTGAGCGGCAAGTAGAAAAAAAAATAATTGTCCTAAATTTTTGACTAGATGTTTGTTAAATATTTGTCATTTCAAAAACGTGACAGTTGGGAAATTTCCTTTGTGCAATCTGGCTTTTTCCATGTTGTTATCGTCGGATCTAGACGAGAAAGATGTCAGATTTAATCTTTGGTGACATTTTATATTGAGGTTATCTCTGAGATCCCGGCAGTCGTTGAAGGGTTATTGTGTCAACATTTTATGACTTTTTGCATTTTCAAAAGAAAATGTGGTTTATTGCAGAAAATGTTGTCCATTTGATGATGAGGAGTACTAAAATGTGAAGAAAATTGAATTTTAAAAGAAACTTATTTTTGAGGAGTATTTAAATGTGATTTTTTTGAATATTGAGTATCAAAAAAATTTGAACTGAGGAGTACTAAAATGTGAAACGAAACTTTTTTAAAATACAATTTGTTTGAGGAGTAAAAAAATGTGAAATTTGAAATTATTTGAATAAAAAGGAGTATTAAAATTTGAAATTTTAATTTTTTTAAATAAAAAGAAGTATAAAATTTTTTAATGAGGAGTATTAAAAAGTGAAAAATTTGACCTGTTAAGCTTAAATTAATTAATTCTACTGATTTTCATTTATTTTTTATTTTTACTTAATTTTTGAACTTATATTTTTTATAACTTTTACTTTTAGATAAACCATTAAAATGCATTGAAACGAGATGAGCTTTAAACTGTGCAGTGAGGAGTAAGAAAATGTTTATATGAAAAAAATAATATATGAATAAAATATAAATATGAATAAAATGTGAAATACATTAAAAAATACAAATACATAATACATAATAATAAGAAAAATACATTAAAGTTAGGAGAAAAAAATGAAAATATGAAGTAAGTTTTATTTTGAAATAAGAAAATTAAAAATTAATTAAATTTTTTATTTATTTTTAGAAAGTATTTATTTTTAAGGAGTATAAAAATGTGAAATTTTAAATTGAACTAATATTGAGGAGTATTAATATTTGAAATGAGGAATAAAAAAAAATGCGAAAAAAAGTAATTTTGAATTATTTTAATTTTGAATAGAATAAAAATATGAAATTTGGGGTTTTAAAACCACAAATTCAAAATTTTTATTAATTATGAGGAGTATTAAAACGTAAAAAAATGAGGAGTACAAGATTGTAAAATTATTTAGAAAATAATTCATCAAAACAAAAATGCGATAAAGTTATTCTCTTAACTCTTGCGAGACTTTCATTTCCAATTTTTATTTTTTGGCAGATTATTCCACAGTACTTTTCCATTATTTTGTCTCTTGAGGTGATGATCGTCTCATGGTAAAACTACATTCTTAATAATGTCATTTGTAAACAAATAGTGTTGTCATGCAATATTTATTCTATATTCTAGTGCAAATTAAGTATCTTGTTTTGTCTTTTCGTTGTTCGCCTTCTATCTGTGTCGTGATAATGAGTAATATTGATATTGATAAGTAAACAACAGTCTGGGTGAAGAAAATTCAAATTGACATTGGTCAGTTATTTTATTTTAAATAAACAAACAAAATTGCAAATTCTAAATTGAAATTATTATTAGATAAGCAGAGATATGTTTTTTTTTCAAAATAGACTGAAATGGAACGGAGATAGGAAGTAACGTTGATAAAATTACCTTCCTATAACGTTTTCATAATAATAATAATAGTAATATAATGTGTAGGCTCGCAGCTTGTTCGATCACTTTTCGATCGATTAAAATTAAGATTTTAATTGCTTTTATTATGATAACTGACGTTTTATTTATGACATCAATATATAACTAAACAACCTCTCGCTGTAAGTATCTATTTGCTCGCTATAGGCAAGCCCATTATTATTATTTTGTTGCAATAAAATAATAATAATAATAAGTGACTGCTTGCTCGCTAGTTAACGTTTAATGAAAAATATCGTTGCGAGAGACAGCAGCCGAGAGAAAAAGGAAGAAAAATAAAGACAATTTAAAAATAATTAATGATATTGATTATATATGAGTTTGTGTGCTTGTACTTCTGTCTCACGTCTTCCGATACTTTGTACATATTTCGCTCTCTCTCCAATAAAGCGTTAACGGTTAAATTGTTCAATAAATAGGGAAGTCATGTTGCAAGTCGTCGTCCGTTAATATAGAGAGTTTTTTAAATGTTTTTTTTTTTATTTTTTTTACCAACATAGACAATGGGCAATAATAATATTAGAGATAATCATGGAGTGTCCATATGGAACAATGATGACGACAACGACGAGAGCTTGTTAGTTAGTTAGTTTAGTAAACAGTTTCATTAAATGCACGTACAAACTCGTTCGTTCCATAGAAAGACTTCAGAGAGAGATAACTTATGTAATCTAATTATTATTAAAATAATATTAATAAAACAAAAATTATAATAATAAAATGAGTGGAGATTATTTAATATAAATGAACGTTTATTTGATTAGTTGAGGCAGCAATGATAGGAGAACGAATGTGATTATTTTACTTACTTAGGTTATCGCTCTTTAAAAGTTTTATTTGGAGTTAGGACAGTATAATAATCGAAAGTTTTTTTTAATTTTTTTTCCTAAGTATTTTTAAAAAAAAATAATTTTTTTATTTAATAATTTTATATTATTTATTTAAAGTTAGTTTAATCTGAAATGCAAAAATTTTTTGTTAATTACAAAAAAATAAATAGAAAATAAATAAAAAATAAATTAATTTATTAAAATTCAAATAATTAAATAAAAAAAATTAAAAATAATATAAAAACTTAAAATTAATTTGAAATTAATATTTTCTATGTTTCAATTTTCTTCTGTAAAAGTACCTAATAATTTTTATTTATTTTTTAATTTTCTAATTTTTTAGTAAAAATCATATATTTAAAAAATTAATAATAAAAATAAAATAATAAATAAATAATAATAAAATAAATAATAAAAATAAATATAAAAAAATGTTCAAAAATGTCCGTAAATTCATTAAAAATGGGATCGAATAGATAAAATTTTATTTAAATATTTTTAGGATCTCAAAGCAAAAAATAAAAATAAATATTAATTTGAAAATCATTCTGTTTTTAATTTTTTAAGTTAAATTAATAATTTTCATTTTTTTTATTTATTTTTTTTTTTGTATAAATGATATTTTTTTTTATAAATTTAATAAATTTTAATTTTTTTAAAATTTTTATTTACTACAAAAATTCTGAAAGTTCTTTAATTATTTAAAAAAATTATTTAATTTTCTGAATTTCTGTAAAAAATATTTATAAACTCAATATAAAATTATTAGTTTAATTAAAATTAAAAAAAAAAACAATAATAATAATTTAATTCTATAATAATATTTTTTTTTAATTTAAAAAATAAATTTGACCAAAATTGGTCAAGATATAAAATATATTAAATATTACTTCATTAACTTTCACAAAATATATAATATTCAATACAATTGTATACATCTGAAATTTTCCCATAATTTAACTATTAATTTAATGTTCTATCAATTTAATGACATTCACGCGAGATGTCAATTTCCAACTAAACTAACCACAAACATTTTTTTAATGCCCAAAATAACTTCCCTTCTTAACAGAATTAATAAAAAATTGATAAAAAAAATTATGCTCGCTTTCCGTGATTGAACGCTCGACGTGATTCCAGTCACGCTATATTCTACAAAACTTTATCAAAGAAAAAAAAGACAAATATGCAACATCTTATCATTAATTAAATATTGTTTTTTTTTTTGTTGTAATATTATTTTATACCTTTGTTTGAATTATACTTACCAAACTATCTCTAAAAGATAATTACACCACTTATTATTATTAATAGACGATTTATTTAGTAACTTACACTATGTAGTCTGCCTACGAATATTTACACAAGTGAATTTAATGCTTAGGAAAATAATTGCTTATTCAATACCGTAGATTACTTGATTCAGCGTAATCTCAGCCTATATTTCCATCTTGAAGTTCAAAAGCACGTCAAAGCAAAAAATTGCAAGAAAATGCCATCAACTATCCAGTTGCGTTGAAAATATCGCAAAATTTTCTGCTTGACGTGAGACACGCCGAAAGAGAGCAAGAAATAGAGAGATTATTAATAGAATAATCATGATTGCAATATAAATATTTAAAAGGTGCAGCTTGTGTATGCCGAGAATCAAAATGAAATTCAGCACAAAATACGAAACCATAAGTAAATAATAAAATATAATTAATGACTAAAATCTATCTCTTTTGAGATTTTATTTTGCTTTTCGCGTTACACTTTTTGCCAAACTAACGAACTAACAAATACGCGCGCGGTGTATAAATTGCAAATTTATTATTGTTGCTGCTTCGTCGTCGTTTGCTTTGCCGAATGTACAAAATGCACAAAATGAAATAATAAATATATAAATTACGCTCAAAGTAAACATTATTTTTACATTTACGGACGTATAAATAACGTCACACACGTACGCGCGCCTTGTTTATCTAAATATATATCAAAAGAGATAGATAGCAATAGAAGAGGAACAAAAAATGTGTTCAAATTAATCAAAATGACGAAAAATTGGGATAATCGCCATGTCGTATTTGAAGGAAACGTTTTTTTTTACCGCATTTCAAAATTTACTGCGGAAAAAAATTCAATATTTTGTCCATCGTGTTCGTCTGTCCGGATTGTCATGAAAATTTGCCTTTGCTAATTCAATTCGTAATTTTCAAAAATTTTAAAAAAGAATAAAAATTAAATTGAAAGAAAATTTAAATGCAGAAAAAACTTAAAGTTTATAAAAACTGAAAATTTATGAAAAATTTTAAGGAAATCCGGAAAATTCATGGAAATCAGGAAAATTTGAAAAATTTCAAAATATTATAATTTCCATAAAATTTTATTATGTATTAAAAATGTTTTAAAAAGCAAAAATTTTTGGAAAATTTTGGGAAAACTCGGAAAATTTGGAAAACTTGGGAAAATTCTTAAAAAATCGTAAAAATGTAAAAATCTTCTAAATTTTTCTTGAAAAACTCTTAACTCTTGAGTGAATTATATTAAAAATATTTTTTTTTGAAAAAATTAGAAAATTTGTGAAAAATTGAAAAAACTCGAATATTTTTTTAAAATTAAAAAGAGCATATGCGAGAAATAAAAATAAATAAAATATTTATTTTTATTTTATTAAAAAAATATAACGTATTATTCATCAAAAGTTTTAAATATTAAAAAAAGAAAAAATATTAATTAATGAATTAATATTAATTTTTATTTTTTATGACAATTATTTTTTTAATTATTTATTAACTATTAAAAAATGTATTATTTTTTTAATAAATTTATTTTTTTATTAAAAATAATAATAAAAATAAAAATTATTAATAATTGACATTAATATTTATATATTATTTAATAAATATTTTTAGAATCGCGTTAAGAATAATTTAGCAAAAAAAAAAAATAAAATTTTCATACCTTATCTTAAAATTGAAACATGAAATGCGATTAAATTGAACGTTCCAACGAAAGTTTTTCAATTTCCAATTTTTTGTTTGAAGGTGAAAAGGGCGTTCTTTGCCGTCATTAGGACAAAATTTCGCTAGCACTTGAATTTAAATTGCTTTTTTCGTCTATTTTTGTCTGTAGATGATGTGAATTAAAGTGAAGTTGAGGTACAAAGTGTTGCCTTGGGCATTTTTCTATAATAAGGAAAAAAACGAAAAAAAGAAAAAAGATGAGACTTTTTTTAACAAAAAAAAATATCCCAAGTTCGTTAGTCACATGCACTTTTGTCCATTGTTTCATCCAACTCCATTTATCTCGCTTGTATTGTTACAAAACTGCATTGCCGTAACATTATAGCGTCAAAATATAATTAGGGAGACAGGATAAATGTCTGAAGAGTCTTTAAGGATCTCTTGTGCATTGTTTTTGAAAAATTACAAGAGCTACGTGTCAAATTTATTTTATTTTTTTAACAGCTCGACTAGACTGAATTACGATGAAAAATATCACATGACTCGGGGAAAATACTCATTAAATGCAGTCTCAAGCATGTTTTGATGTCAAAAAAATGGAATTTTCCATAATCAAATTAATTTGTGGACAAACATCATTACATAACTCATTATTTTAATGTCAAGTCAATTCTTTTGGGGACCACACAGGAATAATGTGTCCCAAAATAAAATGATAAAAAAACAAAAATAATATAATTTATGTACACAAGCACACATGCATACGTAATATACTATAATTTGATCAACTTAATTAAATATCATAAATCAACTTTCATGGCGGACAATATGGCTTCTAACTTTGCTTACTTACTTACTACCCGAAAAAGGCAAAACCTAAATTTACAATTAATGGAACAGGAAATAAATAAATTTGATGTAAGAATTGGTTAGAAACACGCTAATCCCTATTATATATATATTCTAAATATAGAACATACATAATATATATGTTGACCAAATAAAAAAAAAATTGTATGAAAAAATTGATCAATCTTCAAATGGACAAAATTCATGAGGATTTCGAGGCCTTTTACGAAAAATAAAGTACTTACGGTTATTGGTCACATGTTAAAAGTGTGTAATGTTGTGCATGTTGGTGAAAGTTAACTTCGTTTTTATTATTATGTGCATAGATGATGATAAAGACACAAAAAAAAAATAAAAGAAATTTAAAGCAAAAGGGAAAAGTGTTGTAGACCCGTATCAATTTTTACGATCTCTCTCTAATAAAATAAAACTTTAACATATACATTTTTTAACAACAGGATGAAATGTGTTATTAATTTATTATTATTTTCCATTAAAAATTATGTATAATGTATAAGAATTTAATCGTTTTTTATACGCATCGCACACAAAATATAACAATAAAAAAATAAAATGATTAAAAGGTATCCAAAAAAAAATTTTTTATGTTACGCTATAATGTTGTCATCATCGTTGTCATGCATAGATAATTAAATGGTTTGTAATCTATTAATTAAAAAATGAGTCAGCACCTGTCTAATCTAATAAAAATTAGAAAAAAAATAACTTTCCGGCATACTTTTTGGAACCAATAAACTCTTTCGTTGCAACTTTAGTGCCATATCTCCTAAAAAAAAAATTAAAATAAAATACAAAAAATAACAAATTTGATGTTGCATAACTTAATATATATATATAAGTTCATTAGCATGTTTCAAAACATTTCCTGTTCTTTTTCGATTCACACAACACAATAAAAAAATAAAATTTCATAGGTATACTGTTTCATATCTAATCAAAATGCCGGACTACGAAACTTAAAATGTATAATTATACAGAGATATCATTAAAAAACTAGAATAAATGAAACTAGTTCGTGATGCGTTTTAAACCAGTAATTTCTTTACAGGTAGTTTCTACATAGATGTAATTTTTCTCTAAACATTTGTAAAATGGTTATCATAAATGTATTTGTTTTGTTTATTTCATTGCTTATTATTTTTTTTTTTATTTTTCGTTTTCGGTATAAGACGCACAGCATAAATTTTATTTACGAAACAGTTTCTATTTGTTTAATTTATGCAAATTACCCATATTATTATATACGTTTTTTTATTATTTTATTTTTTTTTTCGAGCAATATACTTTTTCTCATTTATTTGAATGTTAAACAATTTTGTAGTGTATCACAATGCTAATATACAAACATATATACGAAAATAAGCAAAGTTGAACATAAATATTGAATTGGATTTTAGAAAAAAAATATATGTTTAAACGCAGTGATGGACAAAAGTGTCAAAAGTAAGATGCACTTATGATAATTAATGATTTGTTGTATAAATTAATGTTTAATATATGCATTAAATAAACATATATGATGGTAGTAACAATTAAAATAATTAAATAATAATATTTATTTTTATGTTTTAATTAATTATTAAGTTATATAAATAATATTATAATGTATATTTTGTATTAATTAATAATATTATATTAAAATATTATACGAGCAATTTAATTTTAAAAAATACTAAAATCTCGATTTGACTTTTTTCATAAAAAAAAATTCTCAAAAACTGAAAAGTTTATCGTTCATCAAATATGAAGAAAGTTTTGCTTTGGTGAATTTTTTTTCTCCTTATTTTTCAAAATTTTATGATAGTTTTAAAAATTTTTAATTATTTTAAATTATTTATTATTATTATTATTTATTTTTAATTATTTAATATTTATTTAATATGAAAAAAAAATTCATAAAAAATAACTGTCAAAAAATTTTGAAAAATAAATTCATTAATTTTATGAAAAATATTTTTAGAGAAGAAAATTTATGATAAAACATGATTTTTAACATAAAAACATTGAAATTCTTAATTTTTTATTTTGCTCCATTGGATTTTTGACTTTTAAAATAATTATTAATTAATAATTCTTAAAAATATAATTTAAAAAAAATTAATAATTAATTATTAATAAATAGATAAATAAAATTAATAATTATTATTTAATAAATTATTTAAATATTATATATCATATATATTTTGTATTAATTAATAATATTATTAATAAAATCATGGCCCTTTTTACACTCGACTCACACAACTGCTTTCTTTTTTTTACAACTTTACTTACCTATAACAGCAGTTTCCTGAATTCGTAATGTTTACTCTATTTTTATGTATTTTTATCTTAGCACGTTTCTATTTGTTTGTAACATATATATTTTAAATATACAAAGTCTGCGTAACAGCAGTATGTATGTTTCTCTATCAACAACAATTATATTATTTTACATTATTACTACTCGCTATTTAATATTGGTTTTCTCAAAAAAAAAAAAGTAATAATAATACCATGATATGCTGTTCACTTGAAAATTAAATAAAAATCGAGTAAACTATTGTTGATATAAATAAAATAATGTAATATTTAATTAACTAATCAACTTTGTATGTATAAAATTTTAACCAGAATTGCCTGTGTCCCGTGGTTGGATTTAATTATGTTTACAAAATAGAGTTTTTCTTTAAACATTTTTTTTTATTATACTTATCCGTTGTTTTAGTTCAAACATTAATTTAACAAAACATCCACACAAATTATTCAATTTAAAGCTGAGAAATTCACAGGAAAATAACAATCAATATTTATAAAGAACGAAAGGTTTGTTTCGTCAACAAGTCGCGTCGTCGTCGTCGTTGTCGTCTCATAATATTTAGCAAGTGATTTCCTTAACTGATATTTCGCGTCAAAATTTATAATTATAATTTTTTTCGGCATATACCTGGCGCCACGAGGTTTTTAATTATATTGGTATAATTTTTACAAATACTTGATTTCAGCTTGTTTTCAAGGTTTTTGAGCGGTAGTAACAAAAAAAGATAGACAACGGCACAGGTATCGACGTGAATCGAATTTAAATGATATTGTTTACTCTTCTTCTTTCGGGTGGCGGCAGCGGCGAAATAGAAGAAAACTGTGGCGGCGGCGTTATTTGTCGAACAAACGTGTCAATATCGAAAATCAACTCGACACATGGCTAGACAAGAAGAGAAAAAAGAATCAAATTTGCATATAATTTATATTTTAATTGAGTTTTTTTCGTTCGATCACTGGCAGGCTTGTTAATTACGGTGAGATTTAAGGTTTGAGTTAACTGAAAGTCGTCCATCTAGATAAAATTTGCATGTGCAAAAAGTTTTCTCTTTTTTTTCTTGTTAATAAAGTTCTCACATAAAGAAGCGAACATATAAAATATGTATTTAAGCGCAACTTGAGTGTACATAATTCGACTTTAATGGAGAATTTAATCAACCACACAGCGCATACAACTTTGTTCTTTCGCATCCATGTAAATGAAAGCGGGTTACTGCCATTACCGCATACTCTCTTCGGTAAAATGGCAATCATCGATATATGCTTTTTACCGCATTTCGCAAAAAAAAATATGGTTTTAGGCAGGAAATGATGTCTTTTATGTTCATTGGGGACAAAAAAATAATTAAATGTGCATTGGGTAAAAATTTTTAAATGTTCATTGGGTAAAATTTTTTAAATGTTCATTGGGTAAAAATTTTTAAATGTTCATTGGGTAAAAAATTTTAAATGTTCATTGGGCAAAAAATTTTAAATGTTCATTGGGTAAAAAGTTTTAAATGTTCATTGGGTAAAAAATTTTAAATGTTCATTGGGTAAAAATTTTTAAATGTTCATTGGGTAAAAAATTATGAATGTTCATTAGGCAAAAAATTTTAAATGTTCATTGGGTAAAAAATTTTAAATGTTCATTGGGCAAAAAATTTTTAAATGTTCATTGGGTAAAAATTTTTAAATGTTCATTGGGTAAAAATTTTTAAATGTTCATTGGGTAAAAAATTTTAAAAGTTCATTGGGCAAAAAATTTTAAATGTTCATTGGGCAAAAAATTTGAATGTTCATTGGGTAAAAAATTTTAAATGTTCATTGGGTAAAAATTTTTAAATGTTCATCAGGTAAAAATTTAAAAATGTTCATTGGGCAAAAAATTTTAAATGTTCATTGGGTCAAAAATTTTTTAAATGTGCATTGGGTAAAAATTTTTAAATGTGCATTGGGTAAAAATTTAAATGTGCATTGGGTCAAAAATTTTAAATGTTCATTGGGTAAAAATTTTTAAATGTTCATTGGGAAAAATTTTTAAATGTTCATGTGGAAAAAAATTTTAAAAATTCATTGGGCAAAAAATTTTAAATGTTCATTGGGTAAAAATTTGTAAATGTTCATTGGGCGAAATTTTTAAATGTTCATTGGGAAAAATTTTTTAAATGTTCATTGGGTAAAAATTTTTAAATGTTCATTGGGCAAAAAATTTTAAATGTCCATAAACATTTTGAAAAAAAAAAATTTTGACCCAATGCACATTTTGAAAAATTTTCATTAAAAATGCGACAAATTCGTTCTTTTGACGACAACTTTCAATATTTTTATGCATTATTGCCCTGTCGTAAGAGACTCTTGTGATTGTTTTTTGTCTGTGTGAGTGCTTCAGAACTACTCGATATTCCAGCAGTAGCAAGAACAGCAGCAGCAGAAAAAACTGTTATAGAAGAGCGATAAAATAGGCTATAATCATAATATTTATGGCGTAAAGATGCAAATTTTTGTCACTTGTGTGTGTGCGTTTATTGTGGTAAATAACCTGGAAAATCTGTTTAAGTGCAGATAAATAAATTCATCTTATGGCCCGCCACTATCCGTGCACCATTCGATTAAAATAACCATAACACCTAAAATTATTTTAATGGAATACCAATTGGTGTGTTATTTGCATTATTATTAGTAGTGTGTTTGTGCAGCAGTGTCGTCTTTTAATCCCCAAATTTATCGATGATTTAATTACGGAGGAGGTTTTATTTTAGCGCAGTTTATGTTAATCCTGTCGAATGGGAATCCAATTAAATTTATTGGGTTTATGTCCTCCTCTTCGTCGTGCTGCGGCAAAATCTTCGAATGTAACGTTACTTCTTCCGCAGCGCTCTCTTATTTGTACACGCATCAATTAAACGGCTGTCATGACAAAAAAGGGATACGATGATGATGGAAGGATTAAATACTGCACGATGATAAATTATTCGAAATGAGCAACTACCACCAAAAATGACTATACAAATATTTGACACACAGACTAAAAGTATTAAAAATGGAAACCTTTAACGATACAAAACGGCAGGGATGATGGATTGATATTGTAAATAATACACGGATAATGTACAGCAAGTATGGGAAGATTGATGGATCATCTTCTTTATATATATTTTTAGGTATGTAACGTGATGAGTTTACTTTATTTTATTTAATTATTGTAAAAGTATGTGCGATGATCATCTAACTTCCAAAAATTTTGTTCCATCCCTCGTGTCCAGTTGATTTACAGATCATTAAGCAAGTATTCAAAAATTATACTTTACCTTTTTTAATTCTCATAATTTTTTTTTAGAAAAATTGACAACCCATAAACTTACCTTAAGCAAAACTTGAGAAAATAAAAAAATTGAAGCCATAGAAAAAATAAAAAGATATATATTTAATTTTTATTATTGTATTGACTTTTATTTCATCAATTTTTAATTTTTTGTTTCTTTTTTTGTATTATTTTTTATTTATTTCAGTATTTTTTTTTTCAAATTCATTTGTTTTTTTTTCATATTTTATATTTCAAATGTCTACAAACTATTATACGATATTTTATAATAATATTATATAACGGTGGCTTTCTATATAATGATATTGTTAATATTAATTTTTTTCTCATTTTTTTTTTGTTTTTTTTTTCTTAATTATTATCACGAAATATACTATCACTTATAATCATTTGTAGGTTTTTTTTATTAATTATTCATCATTATTAATATTACTTTTATTTCTTCTTGTTAAATTTAGTTGTTAATTAATTCTTATGTATAATCGTTTATTAATTTTTTTGTTGTATTTTTATGTTAATATCTAAACATTCAGATATTTTTTTGACTTTTTTTTATTTATTATATTTTTTTTTTATTATATGTGTGTATTTTTTATTACTTTCGTAATAATAATAATAATTATTTTTTTTTATTTATTGAGAAATGTGCTGTATTTGTGTAAATATTAATATTTTATTCGATTTCAGTATTAATTTTCATTTTTTTTAAGTAGACTCGAATCGAATGTTTTGACATTACAAGATAATACTGATGATGCCAATCGATATCAACTACTACTATAGCTTAAATATGTTCCTTTCTCATATTTATTTTTTTGTTTAAAAAAAATTAATATTCATGGGTGCAATACTGATATATATATAATATATATATTTTATAAGAATCAAATAAAATATTTAATACAGACATGGAGAGATGTTCATGAAGAATGAAGTTTATTGCAGGATGGAAGGAGCTGAGGGATTGTTTTTGGGGTGTTGACAATTAATTTGAAAATTCTATTTATTTTTTATTCTATTAATTTTTTATTTAATTTCTATTTTTTATGACAATACATATAATTTCACATTGTTTGTTTTTTTCTTTAATTTTATTTTTTTTTATAAAAAAGCTTTATCTATTTTTCAGCTGACAAATGTTTTGATGTGAGAGAAGATCATGAAATGTTAAATGCTATGTTAATTTTTTTTTTCAAATAACTTCTAATGAATAATGTGTGTAAATGTATTTTATATTATTAAAAATTATAATTAATATATAATAATATTTATTTTTAATATAAAAAAGAAGAAAATCAGTCACTGGTTATTTTCATAGATTTATTTATTTATTTTCAGAGTTGCTGTGTGTTTCGTTCGCTTTTAAAGACATTTATTACAAATCACGATATTTGGACTAAAATATTAATTATAAAATTTTAAATTTTAAATTATCACGCATTTTCTGTGTTTTTTTCTTTTTCTTATTTAGTGTCTCTATTTTTATATTTAAATACACAAGAGACGCATGTTAGATGACTAAAACTGACTTAATTTGCAAAAGTAACTAAATTATGATCTGGGGCTTTTGTTTAATATTAGGTATTATGTTAAATTTTATAACAAACAAAAAAAAACTAAAAAAAATCAACATTATATTAATAAACATGTGTGTTTATGTGACTTATTATTTATTGTTTTATTATTATAAAAATAATATTAATTACATACGATGGGGTATTCGTTCTTATCTCAACTAACTTATCATGAAGAGAAAAGCATAAGGGTACGATTTGCCATTATTATTTTGTTGTTTCCATTTTGTAATTTATCAGGAGCGCGTGTGGTGCTCTGAACAAAAGTTATTATAACATATACACATGTGCAGTGTCACTGGGTCTTCTTATCAAAACTTAAATAATATAAAAACGAATGAATGGCAAATGCCTTACATTTAATTGTTAAACTATATAACGTATATATTGCTGAAAAGAAAGTTTGTGTTTGTGGAGAGAAAGAGAACCGAAAGGGACTTATAATTATTTTGTACATCATTCATAAATGTCTTTAAATTGTATCTTTTGACGACGACACAAGCAAGTCTGCTTTGTTCTTACTTCTTACGGGATAAAGTATAAAAGATAACCATATGACTGATAATTCGATCACGTTGTGCTTTATTATCCATATTTTTTTATGTTTTTGTTATTCTCATGTATTTATCAAATATTAATACCTTCCTTATATACCTACTAATACAATCATCATGAAAAAGTCACATTATAATTCCTAAACGTTTTTTTGTTTTTTTTTTGTTTAATTTAATCATGAGATGTTTATGAACAATTATTATGTTAAAATGTTTTTTTTTCAGTATATTATCATACTTTGATCAACTACAAATAGTACAGATATTAATGTTTCTTTTTTTTATGAACAACTTTTTATCATCGTATTGTTTGAAGAGCGTTTTTTTAAATATATAATATATTGTATTATATGTGCAAAAAAATTTAATATATTCGTACGTGACTAATAAAATCTACAGTTTTTTTTTGTTTTTAATTATGAATGATGAATAGTTTATATGTTTATTACAATTTTATAAGAGTTTGTTATGCAGAGTGGGAGTGGGATTCAAAGAGATAGAAAAGGGAGAAAAAAATAATATATTTTTTTTTGTGATGTTTGAGCAGTAAGGATTTTGTTCTGTACGATTCATATAAGTGATAATATATATAATAAAGCGAATTCAGAGTACAAGTAGAAAAAATTTACAAGAAAAAATAAAAGTTTATATTGCAAACAATAAATTTTTTGGCTTCATTTATCAAAAATTTTTGTAAAGCTTTAGATATATATATTTTTTTTTATAAATATAAATATAAATTAAATATTTTGTACAAAAGAGAAAGAAAAGGGAGAGAAGAGAAGAAAGTAAGGAAAATCATAAATATACAAATTTCTTATCATCAAAAATTTAATTGATCCGTTTGATTTTTATTTTGATGACGATTAAAGAACCGAAGAATACGTTTACACGTCTTTATGCATATTCTGTATCTTGCTTTAATCAATCAATCAATAATATACACAATACAATTATAATCATTATTACAATTAATACAGAAACGATTGAAAGACAAAGGTAGTAAGGTGTGTTAACAACCTATACAATAGGTGTTTTTCCTCTTGTACATTTTTATTATTTAATTATTTTATGTTTAATTTTAATTGTTCATATTTTTGTTTTTTACTTTTTATTTTTTTTTTATTATTAAATATGAAATATTTACACTGAAGATTTTTTTTTCGTTTATTCTTTTTTTTTACGTATATGAATGTGTAAAAAATATGAAACATACGCGGAGCAATGATAAACTTGATTTTCGTTATATGTATATTGTTATGTATTGATGTGTTGTATTATATTATAATATATATGAAAGGGAACAAATGATGAATTTAAAAAAATTCGAAATAGTGGAGACGTCTGGTATATTTCAAGATATTTTCGGCTATTGGTATGTGAATTGTTTGTGTGTTTTTTTTTTGTTGTTCAGGAGTATAGAGACTTTTTTTGTTGTAATTCTAACAATACTATCACTTCATTTTTGATGAATCATAATAATGATAATAATAATATATTCAATGTATGAGTTCTTCAAGAAGAAAAAGGAGAATAAAAAAGGCAAGGAAGAAAAATTTGTACACAAACATCATTTATACACATGAATTCATGTTATTTTAAGGTTAATTTATAAAAGACACAAACATGAAATGTAATATTTATATTGTGTGTGTTTGAAAGTTTCGTTCCTCCGATTTTCATCTGTCAATTGGTTATAATATATTTTTTTTTTGTACACCTAAACATAATAATTCTACATATGCCAAAAATATCAAAATACTTTTTTTTGTATTATATATTATATTATATATACCATTAAATTTTTACAGTTATAATTTTGAAAACACGATAATTTTATTCAATTTGTTAAAAACAACTAAATTTGAAAATCCTAGAATGGTTGTCGATTGCAACGACAATGACGAGTATATAATGATGATAATCATCATTAAAAAGCACAAAAATCATTCTTGTTTTAATATTATTATTATTGTACCCAATTGATCCAAAAATGTTTCTTGCATATTATTCATATATGTTTATATTTATAATGAGAGGCCTGTCCTTGTTTTATATATTTTTTTTAAGTAAACAGGAGTAATACACTTATTTTTTTGTTATTAATAATAATATTTTTGAACAAACACACTCACATTAATAATTATACCATTTATTATATATGTTTTACTTTTAATTTGTTTCTGACAAAATTTTCGTGAAAATTGAAACCCATTTTGAATTTGTTTAAAATGATAACTATTATTATGACCGGAAAAGCTCTTTTTTGGGTTGGATTCGGATTTTATCATGACAAATTATTATGGTAGAAAAAAAATAAATTAATTTTTAAAAATCACAAAAGGGTGGGATATCTCGTTATGTTGACGAATCGACGCGCGAAATTTATTTTTTAGTAAAAGTAACAAACAAACACAATTCATTCAAAAATTCAAACGTAACTCACCAACTTAAACATTATTTTTTAATTTTTACGATAAAATTTATAAAAAAATGAAATTTGACAAAGTAAAATGAAAGTACGAGACTCTCATGTTTAAATTGTACTTAAAAAGTTTCATATATATGATTATAATTCAAATTTTTTCCAACGTTATTTCGATCATATTATAATCCAATTTATTATGTATCAAGCACAGCACTTTTACATTAGCTGCTTTAAAGTTTTGTTGCTATATTTTTTTCCGAAAAAATTGATATTCACATCATTACTTGAGACGAGTTCTCAATAATGAGCATAGATTTTAATGATTAATAATGTTAAAAAAGGCTCCTCTCGTTTTTTTTTTGTATTTTATTTGTACCATCATCATTATTTGTTTCAATTATTAATCATTTTAAATCGAAAGAAAGAAAGTGCACGAGAGGGATGGGAGCAAATTTTGCATTTATATCACAACTGATTTATAAATTTATAATATAATGATATTTTATAAAAATCGATAATAATAATAATAAAATTTTTCCTTTGAAAACTCATGATGTTGATTGTATTTCAAGTTCCTATCATCATGTGTATTTTTCTTTTTACTTTTATTTAAAAAACGTAATAAAACAATCTTTTTTTTCTTAAAAACGCAATGTTGTTATAATTTTTTACTTTTTTAAGGCGATATATATTTGTATCCTTCATATTTCCTCTTCACTAATATTGTACCAAGAAAGTTAATAATAATATACAAAATAAACATCAGTTCCTTTGTTAGAAGTGTTCGTTTCGTGTGTCGTGATTCGCGCTCACTTTAAACAAAAAAGTTACAAGTCTGATGAATATTATGAATATATCATTGTAATAATTAAATAAATTTGAATGAAAAAACAAAACTGGTCAATAATTTGTAGCAAAAAAGTACAACATGTAACATGATTATATTAATAAAACATGTGAGAAAGAAGAAAATATTTTTTTTTAATAATAATATATTAGGACCAGCTTGATTATAATAATAATAATTATTATTGACTCGATGGACGTTATTACACAAATATATAGTTATTTGTTGTATTTTTCTCAGTAGTAATAGTAGAACTATAGGAACTTCTAAAAGGTATGAAAAATTATTACATTATTTTTTAGGCGTTATTTTTGTTGTCAATTCAATGTTCATATATATTTAGAAGAAAAAATACGAGACGACTTAATAAAAATGATTGTTGATGTTTTTTTTTATTAAAAAGGTGAGTGATCCCTTCATATTATTAATTTTTTATATTATATATTTCATTGATCTTTCTCTCTTATTACGTTTGTTTTTTTTTGTCTATCCCTATCATGTGATAGATTATTGTTTAATATTAATAAACGACATTGTTACACATTTTTTTATAATATATACTTTTTTTCATTATTATTATTATACGGACAGTCAGTCATTATTTTTATCATTATTATTATAATAATATTGTACTTAGTATTTTTTAATCATATGTTTAATCAGTGATTATATATATTTTTTATATTCATTATTATTAATTATTATGTTGTAGTAAAATATTTAATTTTTTTTTTCCAATAATAATAATAATGATGTTTATAATAAAAAATAATATATAATACAAGAAGAAATTAATTCCAAAAATTCTTATACAAGGTGTGTCCTACCTTAGTAAAACTGTACTGTACGGTTATATTTGGTCCAAAAGAGATGATGAAGCGTTGATTTAGTTTTTTTTTCTTGCTAACAATTTTAGTACACTGGAAGATGGGATTCAACGTCGAATGATGGTTGAATTTGGGGATGGATGGGGGGAGAACTCCACAACGATTACCATGTTATTATTATCATTATTATTTCAGTTGTTCGTCGCAAGGTGATGATGATTTGTGTTTTGTGTATGTTGCTTTTCAGAGATGGCTCTTCTTCGTCTAATCCTTACTAAATGTAGTTATATGTGTGTATAAATGTATGTATGTGAGATCTGAGACACGGTTCCTACTGCTATTGATGATTAGATGCTTGTGTTTCTTTTTTAAATATATTTGTAGCGATAATGTTGTTTGTTGTTGAGTTTAGTATGTATTGTTGTAGTAATATAGTAGTTATAATAATAATTAATTAAAAAATTCATATGCACATCACTGATACAAAAAGAAGTTTTTGTATATAATTTTTAATGTTTGTTTTTTTCGCTCATCTACAATTTATTTTTTTTTCTCCGTAAGAAGAGGTGTTGGATGAGAAGATTATTTACTCGGAAAATGAACGATACAACTTTGTTTTTGTTAATTTATATTCGGGACTAATCATTATTGTACTGCCACGTGCTAAATTTCTGTAATAAGATTAGTAGAGAGAGAGAAAAGGGGAAAAGGTTTCATTTAATTAAATTTGTCTTATAAAAAAAAATATTTTTTTTTGTTATGTAAGGAATAAAAGAAAAGTTACTTACTTTAAAAATTGTGGCAAAATTGAAGTCCATCCACTACGGTCATGCTTAAGTGTTAAATATAATTCAAATGTTGACACTGTATTCGGGTCTGTTTTCAGTGAAGCGATACGCCTGCAAAGACAATAGCGAAAAAAAATTGATGAAAAATTAAATTATGGTCAATAAGTGGAGTTAAAAGCCGGAGAAGAGTAAATAATGACAAAAGTTCGTTGCTAAAAATAGAGTTGTTGCCAAATAAATACTTTTAAATTGCCTTAAATTAAAGTCAATTGGAATTCATTAAATAATCATAAAAACACACAGACAGTCGCAACTGACTGCTGATACAAATCAGTTTCAATTGACGATAATTTTTGTGTTTGTTCAACGAAAAGTAAAAAAAAAATAAAAATAAAAAATTGGAATTTTTTTTTCGCTTACCTCGTATTATCTGGTTCATCTTCAAATTCAATAAATAAGCTACATCCACGGATGCCACATGGCTCCTTTTCCGACATTACAAACATCTCCTCCGCTATCCTATGTAACAAGTCTGACGGTAATAATACTTCAGTGCACTCTAAATGCCTTTGTTTGGCCACTCTAAGTTCATTTTGGAGACGCAACGTGAGTGCTTGCAACGCATCCTCTTGCGGCGACGTACTTAGAATAGGAATTGGTGGTTCTGATTCAATTTGTTGACTCCTATTATTTGTATTGTTATTATTATTTGTGTTACTACTACTATGATTAGTACTTGATGGCGGTGTTATCCATTCGGATACTGAAATTAAAAAAAAAACAGGAAAAAATTAATAGGAAGTTCAAAACTTCTGCTTTGCAGTCATTTTCAGTCAATTTGCTCCGCTTGAACAACTTTAATGTGAAAAATGCATCATGGATCATTAGCATTCTCTTTTTTTTATTTTTTAGTTCGTTATTTCTTTTAATTTGTATTTACACAAGAAATCATGACTCATTCGAAATAAAGGAAAAAATACCATTGAAATAGTTGTACTTGTTCATATATGTAAATAAAACTAAAAAAACAATGAAGTCTATAATTAATTCAAGTACAATGCGAATCCATTCTTCATTCTGTAACATTTACTTGAAATTAATTATTTTCAAGCCATTATACTATGCGCGTGTAAATTTAATGAATAAAATAATTGTTTTTCATCTATCTTTTAATTTATATCTCGCTACACACAAAAATTTAACCCACAAATTCTTCTCCATCCAAATTTCAATTTTTTTTTTCAATTCGGACATGAATAATAAAATTGAAGTCAGTAGGAAATGGAGAGCGAAAAAAAATTATTTCCAAGAATCATCACGAATTACGATGGAATGAAATAACATAGAAGAACGGAAAAACAGCTGTTTCATTGCTTGAGTGCCTTTCCATACATTTACGTTTTCGAATTTTTTTTCTTCATTTTCTTCTCTTATGTAAGAGAATTAAATTATAACTTTTTTTTATACGAAACGAAAAAAATATAAAACTTCGTGTGTAACTTTTAACATAATTTTAGCTTGATGTGTGTTATAAAATAAATTTAATGCGATAGAAATAGCAACTTTGAGCCGCAAGTAAAATGGATAAAATTAAACTTTTTTAATGTACAAATAATAACAGGGAATTTTTGTGACATTTTGTAATAAATTATATGCAAGTGTAATAAAAACTTTTAAAAGGATTAATTTTATCCGTATTTTCAGGGAAACGTTTTTTTTTAATGTATAATAAAATGTCAAACAATAGGAGACCGGCACTTTGTGGTACGACGAAAAATTATTTTTTTTTTATAAAATAAAATTATTGATTTTTTTTTGTTAAAAAAAATATTTTTTTTTTAAATAAAAATTAAAATAAAAAAATTTCATACTTTTAAGACTACTTTCGTCATATTCTGCTTGTTTCACAGCGGTGTGATGATCTTGTAAACGAATGTACATTTTAAAAAATTTTAAATTTTTTTTTTAATAAAATATATTTCAAATTTAATAAAAAATAAAAATTTTAATAATTATTTAACAAATTATTTTTTTAAAAATTTAAACAAGAAAATCTAAAAAATTTCCGACTTTGACTAAATTTTGTCCGAACCGATAAAATTTTTACAAGTCCAAAAATAAAAAGTGATTTTCTTGTAAAAACTACGAAAATGTTCGACGAGTTGTTACTCGGACAAAATTCAGCAGCAGAATGTGAGCAAAGAGTTGGCTGCCATGAATTTTCTACCAACACAGATGCAATTTTTGCCGTAGCGCACTACACAAATCAGCTGTTCGGCATACACGGAGGGGCAATCATGTGTTTTGTTGCGCATGGGTATTGGAGTGTGGGTATGTGCCGGTTAGACAATTTTTCCGTACACAGCGCGATTCACATATGATTTCCCTTCTGAGACAGCCGACAGCGGCAAAGTACATAAGCGACGCACTAACACACCGAAAGGGGTCACTAACACCGTAAAACGACGCGATGTCGGAGTGTTAGTTTCTCGTTTTCGTCGGTGTGTGTGTTATGTACTTGTTTTTTTTTGTTATGTACTTTTTGTACTTAGTACTTAGTGTCTACATGATTTACTGAAGGTCTTTTTATGTACTTTAGTTTGAAAAAAGTTGTGTCTACGGAGCGCCGTATAGTCATATGTGCCTTGTACGAGACGTATAATTACTACATAAAATTATATATCGAGAAAGTTCGCATAGCAACAAGAGTTTGAATTGAACTGAAAATGTACTGAACTGAGTTTTTCATGGATTTAGTTTTTTCTCTCTACTTTTTACTTTTTTTTTCGTTTTCTTGAATTAAATTATAAAACGTACAGCTGAGTAATATTTTTCGTACGTTTAAAGGTGGATAAGGAAATAAATTGATTGAAGTGATAATTTCTTCGTTGCGTACGGAAAAATTTTTACAAGTACAAAATTATTTTTTTTTTATACGGAAGAGAAAAGTTTTTATTAACTTTTTTTTTTGTATTTTTGGGGAAAAGTTTGATATATGTTTAATCTTTCATTTAAAAAATTTCTATTTTCTTTTCTGACGTTGGACCGAAGAAAAAATATGATTTTTTAAACATTATTATTACGGAACACAGAAAAACTAGAAAAGAAAAGAGAAACCAGAAAATATAATAAAAAAAGTAAAGAGACGGTCGGAAGATACTTTTCTATGTATAAATGTTCATTCACCAGAGAAATAACCGACCAACCGACGTTTTATGTATACCTTTCATTTTATTATATTTTCTTTTTTTTTACATAACTACGTCAGCTACTAACAGCTTTAACATAAAAATCAATGAATTCTATATTTTTCGTGTTTCGGAGAAATTGACTGGAGTGTTTTTATTTTTTTTAAAGATATAAAAAAATTTTTTGGAGACTTACCTTGGACTCTATTTGTTCCCAATGCGCCGAATTGACGTTGCATAAATTGATTTTGTACTGGAAGGACCTCCATTTTCATCAGTTCTTCAAATACTTCGTCAATTTTGACAGATTTTTATTGATAAAACGTTGGGTGAAAGGAAAACTTTTTTTCTTCGTGTGTGTAAGTGTCTTTAAATTTTATCTTTTTTTTCCGTAACAAAAACTAGACTTTTCAATATTTTTTTTTGGATGATTTTCCCTCTTAAGATTTATTTTTTTTTCAAGCAGTATTCACAGCACTCTGGTATCACTTTTCTTGATTATTACTAAATTTTAATTTTTCATGTAATTTTTACAGCTTTTCCTTGAGATGGATTTCTGATATATTTTTTCTTCTATATTTTCTTCATATATATTGAAAATTTCTCTTTTTGTCGTTACAAATGGCCTTATTTAATTAATTTATAATTATTGCTCAAATTTGTATCTTTTCATGAATTTTTCTTCTTTGGATAGTTCAGCTCTTTTTTTTCAGCGAATTTTCATTCAATTTGTTATTCTAAAAAATTATGCTTTTTACTTTTCATCAGCTTTCATGTAATTTTATTTTGTTGTAGACCGGCTCAATTTTTCTTGTTGCCTATGTGTAAATTTATTTTTTCTTCATATATTTTTTTTTGTGTGTTGAATATGAAAATTGTATTTTATGAGTTATAACAAAACGAAGACAGTTCAACTCTCGACAATTGTTAAAGACCTACTACCCGGCCGGCACCGAATCTCCCGTATTTATACGTTTTCCGATCGTGCCAGTACGCAAACGCGACTCTGCATGCGAAACATATGGAGCTGTGTGGTACACACACATTCAAAGGCACACACACGGAAAATCAGATGTGGAAGTGTGTTAGCTTATGTACTTCCGTACATTTGTCGTGCCGCATACGACGAAGTAAATAACAAAAAAGGGGCACACACACATACGTCGCAGGCGAATTTTGCTGGTTCTACGGTCTTTTCAAGTGTTAGTGAATAATGGGCATAAGTAGAGAATGAGCAGTCAACTAGGGAAGACACGTACACACGCTGCTCATCAGATTTTTTCTTTTATTATTAATACCATAGTTTGGGGGATATCTGTGTGTAGCAGCTATACGGGGAGAGGCTTATTTATTAAAAATTTTCCATTAAAATTGTTTTTTTTCCTACTTCTTCTGCTGCTGCTACGAAAATCCCTCAAAAGATCCTGTGTATAAATATAGTGTGTGAATGTACACAAAAATCGTGTACAAAAGGAATATTCAAATATGTGTAAAATTTCATCAGCCATTTGACGAATAATAAAATAATTAAATATTATGGAAAAAATATATCCGGAATTCTCAGAAAAATACATGAGAAAAAAATATTAAATCCAAAAAAGTGAATTTTGTTTTTTTATTACTCAGAAAAAAACGAAAAAAAAATTGTGAATAAAGAAAAATTAATTCCGGGTCAAAAAAGCAAAAGAAAATTTAATAAAAATTGGATTCATGAAATTTTTCAACCAAAAATTTCATTTTTAAAGTAAATTTATTTTTTTTGTCTAAAATAATTTTTTTTAAATTAAAATTTTGTGAATAAAAAATTTTTTAAAGAGTTTTAAATTTTTTTCTTTAAGTAAAAAAATATTATTCAAGTAAAAAAAACCGGTTTCATACAATATTTTTTTTAGTGTAACAAAAAAATATTTTTCATCATAAAATTCGAAAAAAATTAAATTTCTCAAAAATTCTTCTCCGTTGAGAATCACAACTTCTGAGAAAGTGTGAAAATATTTTTTTCCTACTCATAATTTAATTAACAGAGATAAATCCCTTTTTCCACGAATTTGTTAGAAAAAAATTTTTTCATGACAAAAAAATATTTTTCTCTTCACAAAAAAGATTTTTCCTTATTTTTTTTCCACGAAAAAAATAAAATGTGAAAAAATCGAAAATAATTTTCCGAGAATTAACTTAAGCGAAATAAATTTTTGATTTCCAAGAAAAAAACTAAAATGTTAATAATTTTGCCTCTTGCTGTGTAAGGCAAAAAAGAAAATTTATTTTTGTCAATTCAGGAAAAATTTATTTTATTGCCGATTCGCCGGTAAAATGTATTTTATTGATCGACAAGAAAAAGTGGTTTCTGTGTAATTTTGTCGTTTTTTCGGTGAACAGAAACAGTGAAATTTATATTTAATGAAAAATCTTGTAGTGTGAGGGTTATAAATTAATTAGAAAAGGAAATTGAATTGCAACGGAAATTAATTTTTGTTGACTTTTCGGAGGCAATTATTTTTTTTCTGTATGATTTATGAGAAAATTAATTGGTGACTTTAGTGCAGAAGAAGAACTTTTAATTTTATGTTATATGGAAAAAGTTCTTCCAGGAAGTTTCGAATTTAAATACATCATGAATTTTTATTCAATTAATTTTTACTTTAAAAAATTTATAAAAATAAATTAAAGTGAAAATATTTTTTTTTTTGAAGATGAAAATTTCATTAAAGTAATTTTATTTTAAAAATTTTCTGAAAATAAATTAAAGTGATTTTTTGATTAAGAAAATTTGATTAAAATAATTTTTATTTTAAAAATTAAAAAAAAAATTAAAGTGAAAAAAAAAATTTTTTTTTTTGAGGATGAAAATTACTTAAATGGCTATTCTCATATTTTTAAAAAAAAAAAAGTTGATTTTTTTTCTGAATAATTCTGATTCAGCAGGCCAGAAAAAAATCATCAACTTTGTTAAAAAAGTGAAAAAAAATAAATTATGACTCAAAATTAGCAAAAATTTACTTAATTCACGAATTGCAAATTTTTTTTATACTTAGAAATTCTTCGAAAACTCAAGTGAAAAAAAAAATTAAATCTCCTTTTCCTAATTCTACAGCAAATTCTCTACAAAATCCATGTACAGTAAAAAAGCAGCTTATGATAAACTTTTTATGAACTAATTTTATGAAAATTTTCAGGCATTTGAATAAAATGAAAATATACAGAAAAAAAAGTAAGTTATCAATGGTAAGATATTCCGTAAGCCGCATACATGCAATAAATATATTTATTTCTCGTAGACGGAAAAAAGTTCGAAAAATCCTCAAACACTCGAACATTTAATATAATTTGCTTTATTGGATTAAAGTAAAAACGCTTATACAGATTTATTATATTCAAAATAATTTTTTCTTCTTCTTCGTCGTTTTTTTTTCGTCTCGCTCGCTCGTTTTACATTTGAAAATAAAATGTTGAATTTGCACGAGCCATCGAACGATGTTGTATTTTGTAAAGTAAAATAAATCAATATCCCATAAACCTTCGTTAGAAGCATACACAGTCAGTTCAATAAAACATAAAAGGCAACAACAATAAGAATAATAATAGCTTGCTTCAGCGAATTGCATTTTTTTTATTTTATTTTATGTATACATGATTTTTTTTTCAGTATGTTAAACAATAAACATTGAATGGAAATTTACTGACCTGCCCAGGGTTCTCAAAGTTAATCAATTTTTGAACCCTTTCGAATTTTTCCCACAAATTTATTTTTTTTTGTCCCTTTTTGACAAACAAAATAAATAAAAATACTGCAGTTGACGATATTTTATACGGGATTATGTAGAATTTTAATTACATTTACAGACACAATGCAATAAATTTTTTTACTGCTTCAGTGGACTCAATTCTGGATTTGGTCGGAATCGCATTGATTGACGTTTATTTTTGTATATATTTTTTGTTGCACGAAAAAAAAAATATCATTTCTGCCGCCGCAGTGATAACGTACACGTTCCGTAAGACAAAGTCAAGCCCTTTTGCAGACACGATCGACGTTTTTAATGTAAATTTATTTTTATTCCGATAGGCAAGTCAGATAATTTGTATTCATTTCCACAATATTTACGAGTACGAGAGATGCATTTGAGCAAATAATAATATATAAATACATGAAAAAAAAAATATCGCCGTGAGGTATAAATTGCCATCACATACAATTTTTCTCTTTCTTCTTGACTTGACTTATGTCTGTCTCTCGGTGCGCTGCTGCTGCGTCGATATTGTACCCCGATAGTTCAGAGGCTACACGTTTTATGCATGGCAAGCGTGTATCGGAGAAGGAGAAAATAAATATTAATCAAGTTTGACTCTGAATAATAATATTATGTGTGCGAGGCAAGCAGCAACCAACGTGTCTTCAACTGAATTCTGGATTGACTGTATATTTTATTGGTTTATCGACTCACACTCTGCTTGATTTTTATTTCTTATTGATCGAAATTGGATTAAACAAAGGCGATGTGTGACTTTTTTTCCGTTTGGAGTTACAAAAAAAGGATCAATTGATGACAGTAATGATACCATTTCCACAAAAAGCAGTAATTTGGATATTTACAGATGAAACATTGATGAATCGACGAAAAAAAAAGAGCATCTAAAAATTTAATAAGTCCATGTTGAACAATTTAACACACGTCGTCATCTAGACTCTTTTCTACCTGCGACGACGACGACAAAATTCACTCACTCACATCACATCTGATAACGAAACCCTGTTTTCTTCCACTTTGCTACCTATAAGCACTTCAACCATAATAGGATATTGGTCTATTTGCATTTAACATTCTCTCTAGTTTTCTCTATTTCTTATTCTTCCTCACATTTATCGCTATGTATTATATTTCGTTAAAAAAAAACACATATCACATGCAGAACATTCACGAGAATGAAAAAAACAAATTTTTTTTCAGGCGATTGCTATTTTGAAAAATGTTCGTAGATCTAAATTTTTGTAAAAATCTTAATTAAATGAAGAAAAAAAATTAATAATAATATTTTAAGATAGAAAAGGCATTTTAATGATTTTTAAATTAATTTATTTTTATTTTTTATTTAAATTTTAATTAATTTAATTTTAATTAATTATTAATTATTAATTAATTATTTTAAAAATATTTTTCAGAATTATTTAAAAAAATAATAAATTAATAATTAAATTAAATTTAAATTTTGTAATTTATAATAAAATTATTTTCAAAATTGTTTATTTAGAAATTATAGAAAAATATTAAATCAAATTATTTAATAAAATAAAATTTAATTAAAAATATTTCCATTAATTAAAATTTTTAATTAATTTTTAAATGCTTTTAATATATTAACAATTCTCTAAATTATTAAAAAAAATAATAATTTTTAGTTCATTTTTATTTATTTTTGATGAAAATAATTTTCTTAATGTGTTTATTTACAAATTTTGGAAAAAAAAATTAAATTATTTTTTTACTTTTTTATTATTCGATTTTGGTTAAAAATTGTCAAAAATCTGTAAAAAAATAAAATAAATTTTCTTTTTTAAAAATAAAAATTAATATATAGTCCAATTCATGAACCAAAAAAATTAAAATAAAATTTTATTTATTTAGAATTATAAAAAAATTATTTTAAAAAAATAAAATTTTATGTAATTTAACCATATGAATTTTATGTCAATTTTAAGAATTAATTTAAAAACAATTTAATTTCGTTTATTAAAAAAAAAATAATTAATTAAATTAATTTTTATTCAAATGATTTTTTGACAATTGAAAAAAATTAACCTCAAAAATTATTTCTTATATTAAATATTCCTTAATTTTTTTTTTTAAAAATATCTAAGATAAAATATGAAACATTTTCAAAAATTGCCCTTACCTCATAGAAATAAAATACACAAGCCGGCACTGACGAAGAAGAAGAGATCTTTGTAAATTAGTTTTTCTCCTTTTTTATTTATTTTACTTTTTTTTCTTGATGTTTATATTTACATATTGAGACAAAATTCAAGGCAAGGGGATACCGATTATGCGGGAACTCCTTCGTATCGCCTTTTTTCATTCTGCTGCTACTTTTTGGAAGGTAGCAGGTTATTTTTTTTTATTTTTTCGGGTTTCTAGATAGTACTTTATTCGACATTTACACACTTGAATGACTCTGAATATGAGGGAGCGACGACGACGACGACGATCGTTTTCCGCAATGAGCTTGATAATGACAGAACAAAGAACGGAAAAGAAATGCCTTTACACTTTTTTTCGGGAGGAAGTGCCCTGATCACCGTTCCATTTTTTTTTTGTTTTTTTTTAGTAGGTAAACGCAAAAAAAAATGAGTGAGAGATAAACATAAATGTAGCATAAAAGTCATTAGAGAAAGTTTCTTTTCGTTTTATTTTAAACTTTTGTACGTAACTGACGTCTTTTCTTGCCAAAGCAGCAGCAACAACAACGAGAAACAACAGTAACAGTTTTTTTCTTTGTATTTTATTGTGATCTCTATAACGAGACTACAAGAGTAGAGCATAAAATTATGTTCGAGTCTTTTTGCTTTTACTGTTGACGCAAAACCCGTTAAATTATGACAACAAAACGGTGATCTTGATGGTTTTTTTTTTTCGTTAGAACTCATTAGGCAGGTTGTCGCAACGAAAAATTTCAACTGTTGGTCCAGCTTGTTGCTCGAAACTTTTTTTCTTGCGTCACATTAAATAAAATTTATTTGCTCAACCTTTTTCTTTCTTCATAAAAATTTTTTTTTTACAATTTTATCATTTTTTGTTCCATCCTCATATTTACAGAAACACACATTGTACCCCGAAACACAATAAAAAGAAAGATTTTAAACAAACAAGGGACACTAAAACTTTTTGAACTTCTAATTTAAATATATTTTTATATTTTTTTTTGTTTTTGTCGCAACAGACTCACATAATAATTTAACGATAATGAATATTAAAGTACAAAGTAAACAGTTCGCACCCGAAAAAAAGTAATTCATTTGCACAATAAAAATTATTATTATTAATTAAGTATCACAAACGACTTGTTCTCGTATACAAACAAAAAAGCGCAGAGAGAAAAAAAATTAAAAACATCATAAAAAATTTTATAAATACGCAAAAACGCATTAAAAAAATTCCATTAAGGCAAAGTGTTAAATAAATTATTGTTATAAGAGAGGAGAAGAGGAAAAAATTGTAATACATTTTATTCTTCTTCTATCATAAAATAATTTTTCAAGATTCACGTTGCACGCATTTTGTTCACAATAAAACGATCATCATCACGGCAACGAAGCTTGCAGCACACGAGAAAGAAGAGACGAGCGAGTAATAATTTTCTTATTTTCTCCAGTTTTTTTTTTATTTTTTTAAATTATTATTATGATTATTATCGTCTCTTTTAAGGCTGTTTCATCTTTGATTGCTGCCCTCTGTCAAAACGTGTTTTTTATTGTCTCAAAAAAGGTTTCTTTAATTTATTTTCGCCCTTTTCGTTCTTTTTAATATTTAAAAATGGACAAAAAGGCGACCGATGTTTGTCAAATAAAAATCCCTTCTACTCTTTTTTCTTAAAAAAAAATAAAAAAAAACACTTGATTCATCTTCATCTTGATTAATTTCATAATACATTAATAATACAGTTTGAAACGTTTTTTTTTATTATAATTTTTTTTTTCGTGTCAATCGCGTGAATAAACACGTAAGAACATGCATGTGTGACGTATTCGTACATGTGTGTCAGGCAGAGTGTAGAAGAAGAAGGAAACTTCGCGAAAGTTGCCGTATGATTCATATGTCGAGCGTATTTTAACTTATAAATAAATACATAATATGTATATATTAGTGTTATCGCCTCATCATTATTATAACCGTCAACTTTTCGCAAAACGTTTTATTTTTGTACGAAAAAAAAAATAGTGTGTGTATGAGCGAAACGGGAAACTATTAATAAGCACGTATGAAGTACATAAGTGATTTTGTAGGCAGGGACAGTAGTTGGATGAGAAATTGACTTCCTTGTTATAGATTTTTTCTTAAAAATATTTGAGATTTGCAAAAAAAAATAAAATTTAATTTTTTTTTGTATATTTTAAAAAACATGTTTAAACATGTTTTCAAGAAAAATATATTAAAAGAGATAATGGTCAAAATTTCTTTTGTGATTTTAAAATTTTGTTTAAACAAATTTTATGGAAAGTTTTTTCAAATTATTTTTTTTTTAGTTTTTAGGATTTTTTAAATTTATTTTTAGGACAGAATTTTATTCGAAGCTTTAATTTTAAAATTATTTTAATAATAAATTAATTGATTTTTAAGATAATTTAAAAGATCTTTTAAAATTATCTGTATCTTTATTTTATAAGTTTTTTTTTTTAAATATTTTTCAAACACCATAAGTCAAAAATATTTTTCTAATAAAAACTTTACTTTTAAACATTTTTTTAAAATTATTTTGATAACTCGAATTAAAATATCATTTTTTTTAAATTATTAATTATATGTTTTTTTAATTTAATTTTTTTAATTTATTAATTAAATTAAATTAATTAATTTATATAATATTTTTCTACATTTTTTTATTTAAAATAATTTTTTTAATTTATGAAAATAAAAATATTTAAAAAATAATTAACTCAAATTAAGAAAATATTTTTTTTAATTTTATGTCTCTATTTAAAATTAATAAAAAGTTTTCATTTCTAAATAATTTAATTAATATTTAATAATTAATTAATATTTTTTCAATTAAAATAAATTAAAAAATTAAATTAAATTAAAAATTAAAAAGTATATTATTTTATTAAATTAAATAAAAAATATATTTAAATGTATTTTAAGATCTAAAAAATTAAATTATTAAATAAACTCAAAAATTAATATTAAATATTTTGACGTAAGTTAATATAACGTAATTTATAATTTTTTTTTTTTTTGAAAAAATCTCTCTTAATTTTTTTTTTTTAAACAAAATCTTTAATGAATTAGCTAATTTTTAATTTAAAAAAAAGTATAAATTAATTTTTTTAAACAAATATTTAATCAATTTTTACTTCTAGCTTCAAATTTTAACTTTCAACTTTTAAATTCGTCAATTTTATCCATCAATACCAATCAAAAAACTACAATCAAAAACTACATAATCAAAAGAGAAACATCAATAAAAAAAATTGAACGAATAACTCAAAAGAAGAATAATTTACCATGCAATGGAAATTTCCACTCGCAACCAAAACTATTTCGTTTCAATCCATTCCTGCCTAATGGCAACATCTATCGAACGAGTCCGCGACATAATAAAACCTGTTCGAACAAGTTTTTGCTCCGATCCGAACATTAGTAGTATTTTATTAATTTCTTGAGGGCTCGCTCATGTTGTAAGTATATACTGGCGATACCGCTACGGAAAAATCGCCGTTTGTCCATGGATGCAGCGAAAAAGTGAACAAACATGCTCCAAAGTTGTGCGTTGTTGATGCACTAGTTGTGATGTTTAAACAAGTTTTTTTTTGTACCTATAAATATATTTTTGTAAACTGATTGTTTGAATCGATTTCACCATACGGATTTTATTTTTTTTATTCATGATTCATTGAATTACTTTGATCTTTCTTTTTTTTTTGCTTCATTGTTGGCAGAGTTGTAAGCGATTATGATTAGAGAAAGACGAATAAATAAATTTTCGAATCGAAAAAAAGAACAAGTATTGTACCTGCAGGATAAGGATTTATGCATTTTGCTTCTCTCTTCTCTTTTTTATCATTTGTTGTTCGTTTTTTTATTTTTTTTAATGTACTTGCTGTTGAGGAAATGTGGATTAAACTTACATGAGGAGAGATGGATAGAGGAGATAAGCAATTTTTCTTCGTACATAAAAATAATAATAGAGCAAAGTGATTCATTTCATATTTATATATCGTTCCATATCTCGGTCCGCACATGATGTACGCACCGAGGGACAAAGAAATTGAACAGGTATTGTCTAGCGCTTTGTGTTCGCCTCATAAAAGGCAGTGAACTATAGAAAAAAGGCAAAATACAACAATTAACAATGGATTTCTTCTTCATATATATTTATCGAGACATGATTGCTTTGTGTGCAAGGGCTGACGTTTTTGGCATTTTTCTAAACAAATTCATCTCTGGTCGTACTTACAAACTCAATTATTCAGTTTTTTTTTTGCATTGAAATCGAGATAAACATGCATTTCAAAATTTCATAAATAATCTCTTTATTGACGACAGACTGAAATTCAATGCGTTTCACAATTCAATTGAACTAAAGAAGCAAAAAAAAACTAGTAAAATAGGACAATTTTCATGCATTTATTGGAATAATTGAATCAACACACAACAACAATGCCGAGCTCCGAGATCCAATCAATCAACGTATTTATTACCTGTATCCGTTCAATTTCATGACAAAAATTTAAAAGTACATTATTTTTGGTCATGAACATTTTTTTTTAAATTTTTAATCGTTCCAAGTTTATTTACTTAATTAATCTCCGCACAAAATGTTGCATCATTCGGAAACAATCGGACACCTGAAATTAACGTTAAATTTAAACAGCTGATAAGACACGTTTGTTTGTCATTTTATAGGTCAGCGGTTGATAAATATTAATTTTTCGATAGAATACATTAAAAAAGTTTTTTATGTGTGTGAGTACCGGCCTACCCTTGTACCGTATTTTATAGATGAATCATCATCTTCATCGAATAAAAAATAATTCTATTTTTTTTTCTGACGTGTTTGACACATTTTAATAGTTTTTACATGAGAAATCTGGGTTTTTTGGTTAAAGAAGTCCGTTTATTTATTTTATTGATGTTAAAAATGCGCTCAAGAATTGAAAAGAATTCAATGAAAAAATTTCCATTAATTTTTTTTTTAACATTGTATAATAAAACAATCATGCTGAAGTGTCATTCTGGTTATAATATACTTTTTTGTGTTGTTATAATCAGGTGATATTTTGGTTAGCAACACATAAGAACACGTTTCTGTTATTTTTTGTCGTACACATGGAATATAAGACAAAAACGCGATAGACACGTTATTTGTTGTTGTTGACGAAGAAGTTGACAAAGATTTCGTCATACAAAAAAATGACAATTCTTTTGGAGGAAAAAAATATAATAATAAGAATGGACATGGTAACAACAATCAGTTCTCACAATGTTACGTCACATCAGAGGTTGCAAGAAAGTCATCTAGTAGATTTTTTTTTGCTACAAAGTAAGCAAGTTTTTTTTTATATGCAAAATTATTTAAGTTAAAAAATGTTGAGTAAATAAAAATTTAATTTTATTCTGTCAAAGTCAATTTAAAGATTAATTATTTTTTAAAACTTGAATTAAATGTTAAAATATTAAATTAAAAAAAACATAATTATTTAATTTAAATAAAAATTTTAATTAAATTATTAATTTTTTAATAAAATTAAATTAAAAAATTTAAATAAAAAAAATAATAAAATTTAATAAATAATTTAAAATAATATTAATAAAGGTTTAATTATTTTTTTAAATTGTTATAATTATTTTTAATTCAATTAAATTTAATTTTTATTTTAATTAAAATTATTAATTTATTTAAAATTTATTATTTTTTTATTAAATTTATAATTATTATTGATTAAAATTTTTATTTTATTATACTAAAATTTAATTATTTTTTTAAAATTAATTTTAATTTAATTTTTTATTTAATTAAAATTTATTTTTTTATTTATTTAAATTAAAAAATATTATTTTTACATTTATTTTCAAAACAATATTTTTTTTAATTTAAATTTAATCAGAAAAAATTTAGAAATAAAATCTTAAATTAATTAAAATTTTATTTATAAATTTAATTAATTTGTTAATGTAATTTAATTTATTTATTTAATTTTAATTTAATTTAAATTTTATTAATAATTAGTTTGTTAATTTTTTTTGTAATATTATTTTTAAAATTTAATCGAAAAATTAAAAATATGTTTTTTTTTATTTTAAATTAAAGTCATAATAAATTCAATCCCTGCATTTAAAGCTTAATGTTATTAATTTAAACTTAAAGAATGAACTTGAAAGGATTACTCATGCAAATAAATTGTTTCTCTTTTTTTCCATTCGTTATTGAATTATTTTTTTTATATTTAATTGAAACACAAACTAAAAGGCCTTTAAGATACATGCGATTGTAGCAAAATGCATTTTTTTTACAATTTTTTTTTATATTTTTTGAGGGCATCCATGCAAATCGTTGAGGGGCACGAAAACTACCTGAGAGAAAAAATGCCGGTCAGCTGGAGGAGCACTTACTGAACTAATGGAATAAAACAACAAAATTGCATCAGAAAAAGATTAAGGTCTTAAGGAAATTTCCGTCTACTGAAAACTTTACCTGGCCTGAGAAAACCCCTCAGATGTCGATTTGTCTTGATGATGTTTTGTTGAAAGAAGAGAAAAAAAGATATCCACTGAAAAATATGGGTGTGTCTCATTTTATTTCGTTTTATTATTTTTTTTCTTATCACACCACATTCATTTATTTCTTTTTTTCTTCGTCTTCTCTTGAACAAAAATAACAACAAAATATAAAATAATAAAAAAAAGATCTTTACGAAGCAAAGCATTGTTATTCAAAATAAAAGTAAATGTCGAAGAACAAAATCAAAGGAATAACAAACAAAATTCCATCAATATCGGGCCCGAAGAAATCTTCTGCCTGCTGAAAAGGGACACACTACGATCGTCACGTACGCATCGGATCAGATGTCTATCGTACAGCAGTGCCTTGTCCAAAAAAAAAAAAAATACGCAAAGACCAGTTTCTTATCGTAAAGTGGAGACGAGTACGTGTCACACAGAAAAAACTTATTTTTTTTTCGAAGCACGATGACGACCAGAAGACGAAGCAGAAGAAAAAGGACCCCTTGCAAAGCGAAAATAAACGTAAGAAACAGACCAAGGTCGTAAATATCACTTTTATTATATTATTTTTTGTGTGAGTTGAGTCATAATAACCATAAATATGATCGGATGTGAAGATACATAAAATGTTTAAAATGCTCGTGTACGACTCTGTTTCTCTTTTTCTGATATGTAAGTAATGCATGAAGTGTAATTAATGTGTTTTTTTTCGTTTTCTGCTCTTTTTCCTCGTGCATGGATAAAAAAAAAAGTTTAAACAGTAATAAAGAAACGAAAAAAAAATGATAAGGCAGCAAAGTGAAGTGAACTGAACATGTCTTGTTACATATCTTGTCGAGTCATTCCGTAAAATTTTTGATATCTATGAAAGTTTTTAATAGAGAGTTTGTTAGAGCACTAAAAGTTGTACACTTACACAGACACTCAATAGGAGATAGTTTAAAGTTTTGTGTGTTAATGTCTTCCGTCTTATCGTGATGGGTGCATTTTCGATGGTTTTATGGCATGAAAGTAATTTGCTTCCTCTCTGCTGCAGCCACTTTCGTAAAAAAAAAGAGTTTAGGGGCTTAAAACTTCGTTATTTACTGTTTCATGCTAAATTTGATGTTTGATTGACTTTTTGTGTGTCTCGTTATCGACTTTGCTCAGCATGACAATTAAGGTTTATCGTAACGAAACAAAAAGCTTTGCAGACAGACTTCATTCAATATTTTTTTTGTCTTATTTTAACAGGTAAATGTGATTTTTGACTTTTAAAAAAAATGAAAGTCATTTCTTTTTCTAAACATGATTTTTGATTTTCTTTTAATTTTAATATATT
This sequence comes from Culicoides brevitarsis, assembly GCF_036172545.1. NCBI lineage: Eukaryota > Metazoa > Arthropoda > Insecta > Diptera > Ceratopogonidae > Culicoides > Culicoides brevitarsis. The sequence goes on from NC_087085.1 coordinate 9,106,960, forward strand.
TTAGTCAAAAAAATAATTTTATTCAAAAAAATTCAAAAAAATTATTTTTTTTACTTAAAATTATTTATTTATTATTAATTTTTAAAAATTATTTTTTTTTATTTAAATTTTCAGATTTTTTCGAAAATTATTTTATTTTTGATAAAAAAAATTATTTTTTTAAAAAATATTTTTTTTTAAATTTTTTATCAAATTAATTTTATAATTTTTAAATTGACTATTAAATTATTTGTAAATTATTAAAAAATTAAATAAAATTAATAAATTAATTATAAAAATAAAAATTTAATTATTTACCTATTAATTTTAAAATATTTTAATTTAAAAAAAAATGTCTTCTTTTAAAATTTTAAAAATAAATTAAAAAAAAAATATTCTGTAGTTTAAAGAATTTAAAATTATTTAAGGAATTTCTTTGAGTTTTCGTTAAAATTTATTTTTTTTAATTTAAAAAAAAAATTAAAAAGAAATAAAAATTGCAATTAATTTTTTTCTCCAATAAATAATTAATTAATTAATTTATTTTTTTTTAATTATTTATTTTTTTTTTAAATAAATTGATGACTTTTTTAAAAAAAATTTTAAAAAATATTTTTTTATTAAAAAATAAAAAAAAAAAAATTAAAATTTTTTTTTTAAATTAAAAAAAAATATTGATTCATTTTTCGACATAAAATTGAATGGGCAGACAAAATATTTATTAAAAAAAAAATATTTTTTACCTCAAAAATCAATTAATTTTGAAAAAAAATTCTTACACACAAAAATAAATAATTACCTTATTCATCACTCATCCAAACTACTTAGAAGAAGAAAAAATGTAGTGAATGATGCAATTTAATTAAATAAATATCATGTCTTGTCTTGTCATGCCTTGTAAACATTTGAACTTATTGTAGGTAGCAACACTTGAGTTATCAATAGCACATCATAATCGTTAAACAGAAGAGAACAGAAAAAAAGTAATAATTCAGAGTTCTGATTTTTTTCTCCTCCAAGAAGAAGAAAAAAAATATAAATTTTGTATTTTATATGAAATGCTAACTACGATTATATTTTCTTCTTCTGACGCTGATGTTTATTATAAAGTTTATGTATTTGAACAAAAATATATAATAATAATAATAATAAGACTCGAAGATAGATGGATGATGCAATAAAATTGTATAAGTTATAATACCAGCAGCTAGTTTCTCTATTTCTGCATCGACACAGAAATGAACAGAACAGAAATCGAGATATCATTTTCTTATATTTTATATGTGAGATGTGATGTGAGGAGATGTTGTTTACATTAAGTCTCAAAAACTATTAAAGAACGGAGGAAATTGAGTGATGCTAGGGGTATGCAGAATCGATCTCCAGAGGTAATTTATTACTTTGAATTATTTTAAAGAGACTTTTATGCATTCGAGAGTCCTGATTGATCGTTAGAGATGCACTTTAGTAAATAAATTGTTGATTTTTGGGTCAATAATGAGTGTTCAAGGGGATTAGGGAGATATTAAAATTTAGTAGAAGAGCTGAAAAGTTCTTTATTTTGTCGATAATGAGGTATTTTAATGATTATTTGATGTTTAAAATTATATTTTTGTAAAGATTTTTTCTATTTTTGACTTTTTTGGGTCTTAAAACTATAATGAAGTGCTCTTTAGGGTCATTTTTGCTTAAAATTATCTAATTTATGATAATTTCTTATGTTTTTACAACAAAAAAAAATATTTTTTATTTTTTCAAATATTGAAAAATAAAATTAAAGCATTTTATTTTTGAAATTTTCATAAGTAAAATAAAATTTATTTAATTTAATTAAAAAAAAAAAAAAAAAAATAAAATAATAATAATAATAATAATAAATAAATAAATAAATAAAACATTACTTAATATTTTATATTATTTTTTGGAGATTTTATTAAATAAATAATAATAAAATAAAAATAAATTACATTAATTAAGTAATAAATTAATTAAATAATTTAAAATAAAAAAAAATTAAAAAAAATCATAAAAAAATTATAAAAATTAAGAAATTTTAAATTAGATTTAAATTACTAAATTTTATCATCATTTGATAATTTTCAAATTTAATAATATATTAATAATTTAATTAAATTAAAAATTTAAAAAAATCAACTTTTAAAAAATTAATGAATAAATTTAAAAAATAAATTAAATTATTATTTTACGTAATATTAGAAAATTTTCATGATATATATATTTTAATTTAATATTTTTTTATTATTTAAAAAATTAATAAAGAAAAGAAAATAAGAAAATTTAATTCTCAAATAATTTTTTTTTTATTCTAAAACATTTTTGAATATTTTATAAAAGTTCTATTTTACTTTAAAACAAGCTTTGAATGTCAAAATAAATTTAATTTTTGCCCTTTAAATAACTTTTTTCTCATTCTAGGTGGTCTATTTTTTCAAAACACGCTACAGCAACATTAATTTTTCATCTTGCCACAATTTCTGTCATAAAATACGACCTCGAGTTTCCGTCAAGAAAATTTCCATCACACCTCCTCCAGTTAAAACCGTGTTTCTTCTACCAAACCACACATCGTCGTCGTTGTCGTTTTCAGAATAACCTCGTCAATATCACACCATATTTTGCTTCTAAAATACCCGCTGTACGCAATATGAGTTGTTTTTCCTTTTTTTCTTCTCATTTCTCGTTTAATGAATGTGTATTTAACATTCACATTATTTATATAGTTATTTTTTTTGATAAACATGTTTTTTTACTGCCTGATTTACACACATCTTGACACGCAAGATATGCAAGTCGATGCAAAAAAAAAATAATTCTTCACTTTACTTCATCACTCGGCATGACTACCAGTTGAAAACTTAGACAATATAAAATAACAAGATCATTGCATGTTAATTGTGTGAATATTATTTAATAAATGCATGATTTTGCTTGTAGTGTGCAGTAGTTAACCATCATGTTATTTTAATCATCATTATCAAATGTACAACTGTTGTTCGAGTTGTTGAGTACTTGGAAGCAGTAATAATTGTTTCGAGCGAAATGTTCGCTTGACTCAGCTGAGCGGCGTTGATTGGCGTGTGTCGAAGAGAAGAAAATCGGTATTGATATTTTTTTTTAATTTATCGCGAAGGCAGGCAGGCACCGTTCTAGGTCAGGTTTCAAACGTTACAAGAAGAAAAAAAATTAAAAAAAAAACGAGTTTTTTCCTTCTAAATATCACATGATATCGCAGGCGATGATAGTTTACCGTTAAATGTTGCATCATTTATATTGGCTGATAATCTCTTTTTGTGTCTCTCTTTTCGTCTTCTTGTCGTCTTGTGTATCGAGATGCAAATCATTATGCGATAGGCAAGTCACAAAAAACATATGGTTGTTTTGCAACACATGTGGATGTGCAGCAAATGTGCAGAATCTTGTTTTCTCGTGGAACTATAAGGAAATGATAAATAAATAAATAAAAATAATAAAAAAAAGAAGAAAAGAGTATATAATAGTTAACAAGATTGAATGTCAAATGGGTCGTATTTTTTACTGTTTTTTCTTCTTCTTCTTTTTTTATTCATTTCTTCTTTGAAGCTCGTTTGTTTATTTTGTATCGCGTTTCTTCTTTTGCTCCGAAATTCGCGATTTTTCGTGATTCGCGAAGTTGGTGAATCATCATTAAAGCAAAATACATAAATTAACATTTATTTTTTGAAAGCAATAAATTTCTTTTGAAAAAAATAGAAAAATTTCCATTGAGAAAAAAAATGTGTTAATGTCCAACAATTAATCTAAAATTAAAATTAACTTATTTTATATTTTTTTTGCTCTTATATTAAATTATAATATAAAACATAAGGAAAATTAATAGCAAGAAAAAAAGATTTAATATATCAAAGAATTAATTTAAAATTTAAAGTAATTTTTTAGCTTTGATATTAGAAAATTTAAAAAATATGGAAAATTACTAACAGGAAAGAGATTTTAAATTAATATAAAATTATAATTAATATATTTGATAATATTTTTTTTCCATTTCGCTCAAATATTAAAAAAAAATTATAAAATAAAGAAAATTAATATCAAAAAAAATTATTTTAAAATTAAAACTTTTTTTACTCAAAAAATTAAAATTAATTTCTTTTAAATTAAAATTTATTATTATTATTATTTTATTTTAATTATTTTTATTTTTTTTATTAAAAAAGTAATTTTTATTATGAATTACTAAGGAGAAAAATTATGTTAAATATCTAAAAATTATCCTAAAATTAATTTAAATTTTTAAATTAAAAATTAAATTTATTTTAAAAATTTTTAAAATTATTTTTAAGTTTTTTATTAAAAAAATTAATTTTAAGTTTTATATTATAAATTAATTTTAAAAAATATGGAAAATTAATAAAAAAAATTATATTAAATTGATATAAAATTTTAATTATTTTGTTTGATAATTTTTGTCTTCAATTTTAATTGCTTTAAAAAAAACAAAAATATAAAAACTTTTTAATAATAAAAAATGTATAAAATATCACAAAATTATTTTTTAGTATATATATATATATTTTTCACATCTAAAAAAAAAAAAAAAAAAAAAAATATGGATAATTACTAACAAGAAAAAAAGGTGTTAAATATCAAAAAATGAATCTAAAATTATAATTAATTTATTTTATTTTTTTTTTCCTCAAATTTAAAATAAAACATGTAGACCACCGAAGATAAATTATTTATGAAGCAGAAAATTCTGATGTAAAACCCTTAGATTAATCTTCTGTTTCGCACACAATTTTTTTTTTATATATTTTTTAAGCTACCATAATTCTCGTAATAAAAATCATCCATTCTTTTGTTCTCACAAAAAAATTAAAAAAAAAATCTGAAACCTTAAAAAAATAAAATAATCCGTTTAAGAGCAATATTACCAATATATATTTATAATGATTGACCATCAATGAAAAAATCATTGAAAATCACGATTATTTCTTTCATAACACACAAAAAAATATATAAAAATTTATATTTTTGTTGTCTTTGATACACAATTCATCATCAATTATTACGAATATTTCAAATCCCCGACCGTTTGTTTACCCGAGAGATTTTTTCTTCATCATTTTTTTTTTTTTTTTGTAAAATTACTTAAACCTTTTTGCCCGACGAACTCTTTTGTACATTAGTGGATTCCTCATGTACGCGTTTAACCTCTATATCTGTACAAGAGAGCTCATTATACACGGCAAGTAATCATGTTAATAAAAATAATTCATACTGTGAATAAATACTTAAATGCCTCATATACAACAATTACATATCGTGATTTTTGAGCACCTTTTTGTACACAATCTTTACAATGTTACAAAAAATACGAAAAAAACATAAAAGAAAAATAAACGTTTTGTGCTTGCTTGTTCGTTCACGATAAAGGGCCTCTTTTTATTTCACGATGTTTTTTTTTTAAATAAATTTCATATCAAAGTGTATCTGAACGTGAACTTTGAACAGCAACACACACGATGACGACGACGCGATTTCTTTTTTTTTATTATTTTATTTTTCAGGTATCCAAGAAAAAAAAAAATTAAAAATCGAAAAATCACTTGAAGCTCAATTAGCGTTGAAAAAAAATCCAAAAAATTAATCCGTGATCGTCGCCCTACATTAACCTCGCATTAATTTAATGTATAATAATGATGAGACGAGCAAATTGTACAAACAACGAAAAAAAAAACGCTAAAATAAAATTGATGAAGCGGAATAACACTTTAATACTTATAATTGTAATTGTAATAAATGTAATTCATAAATAATTATATTATTGACTCAACTCTCTTTGTAATACATTTTCAAGCTATACGAAATCTCCTTTTGTTGCTTGGTTCCAGCTAAATTTTTCATCGCAATTTCATTTTATGTTATATTTCGTATTATTGTTATTATTATAGTTTCGTCGGTAATAACACCGGCGTAATAAAAATAAATAAGAGTCAAAATATTGTAAATTGGAGATGAACACTCCGAACGGAAATTAATCCCGAATTTCGTATTAAAGCCTCATTCTGACGGTGAAATCGGCAAATTTTCGCATTTGTGTGACGTTTATTATGTTATTATGATCGCAATAAAAATTATTTGTAATTAAATATTTTAGAGTGCTTTTATTGGATCTCATTTCCTTCGTGAATTCGATATCATTATATCATTAAAAGTGCACAAATTTAGAAATTAAAGCTTTTTCTACGTATTGTAACTTGATATTTTTCTTCTATTGGATGAAAAAAAAATTAAAGAACTAATATCAATCAAAAATTATGGTCACCACTTTTTTCGATTTTTTTTTTGTAGGATTGAATTTCGAGACTTTGTGGTACAAAGTTGGCTTAAAAATTGATTGTTTTGATGATTGAGCGAAACATGTGGCTTTTTATAGCTTTCTATACAATGAGGAAGTATTTTACGGCTTTTGCTGAAGGAGACGATTTTTTTTTATTATGTTTGTCGTCAAATTTTGTAAAGTAGCAATTTTGTATCAAATTTGTTTTTAAGTATTTTTAAAGTAAAAACAATAAAAAGTTGAATAATAGAGATTTAAGAACTTTCAAACACACACAAAAAATTAAAACTATTAAAATTTAAAGCGAAGGACAGGCAACTCGTTATCCGCTCCCACTGTCCTCAATCTTTCGAGACATTATCTCATTGCGTCTGTCAATGTTCATAAAAAAATTATTATTATATTAACTTATTTTTGCCCATAAAATATTGATTGCAGTTTTCAAAGTGCATCATAAAAGTTTGTTTTGTTTGCGGGTATCCCTTTGGCGAATTATTTTCTATACGAATTTAAACGATTTTTTAATTAAAATTGAATAAAAATCAAAACTATCAACTTTTTTAAAATTTTTTAATATTTTAAATTATTTCGCGAATAATAAAAATCTCTATTTGAATTAAAAATTTCTAAATTCTTACTAAAAATTTTTATTTAAATTAACTAAATAATTATTTAATTATTTTTTTTGGTTTTTAAATTTTAAAAATAAGTCAAAATTTTATGATATTTCGATTTTTTTTCTTTTTGCGAAAATTTTTTTTTGTTAATAAGCAAATGAATTTTTTTAAAATTTGACTAAAAAAAATTGATTTAAATTCTTTTAAATTTAAATAAATATTTAAAAATTAAATAAGTTAATTTTCTTTTAATTTTTCAAAAAAATAAAAATTATTTATAAATAATTTAATTTATTAAATTAATTTTTTAAAAAATTAATTTGTTTAAAAAAAATTTTAGGTAATTAATTAAATTTAAAGTTTAATTTTAATATTTTCTTATTGAGTTTTTTTTATTCATTATTATTTTTAATATTTTTTAAATTAAAGCTTTAATATTTTTTTTTAATTTTTTTTTTAATAATAACTTAATAATTTAAAATTTTTAATAATATTTATTAATTTAAATTAATATAATAAAAAAAACTATCAAAAAATAAATTAACTAAAAAATATTAAAAATAAATTTTTAAATTAAATTTAAAATCAAATCAATTAAAAATTAAAAGCTGCAAATTTTTTTTTTAATTTCGAAATTTTCTCAAAAACCCACAAAGGGATAAGAACTTACGAGAGTGCAACGCCGACTAAATTGCTCTGCTAGACTTCTACGAGACACCAATATATTACAAAACATTTCAAACGCAAAATAAAACGCAGCAAGGCCACGTGCTAGATTTTTGTTACAATACTATATTTTTCAAATTGTTTCGCGATAATGTTGGTTTTAATTGTTTGTTCGCCAGTCTGCGGTTAATAGACTTTTTTTTTCTAACAGGGCCTGACTCTGAAATTTCTCAATTGATTTTTCTCTCAAACGTGAGCGTGATTCATCGTCCGTCACAGACGACTTTTTTAGCGAAAAAAAAAAATATAATAAAATAACAAATGACACTCATAAAACTGACCTACGATAATATTCTGCGATATTTGTACGACGACGTCTCGTACATATTTATAGAATTATGTGCGGCACACAGAAAAAAAAATTAATCTCATGCTTCATGTTTTTTGTTGTTGTTACTTTTATGACTACCGTGAGTTAGTCTGGCTTCGTAGATGCAAAAGAGTGTAACATTGTTGCAAGAAGTAGAAATTGATGTTTACGAGCTTTTTGTACTCTTTAATTTATTTTTTTTTTGTTATTTTGTTGTTTGTGATGTTCTTGCGGTGACACATGTCTTCCTGTGTTTTTGTTGAAACAAAAAAAAAATGAGAACAATCGAAGACGAGTGGAAAATTTTTATGGACATGAGGTGTGTGACCTTGAAAGTTATTGCGTCAATTAATTTAGTCGGAAGTTGTTTTTTTTTTTTGAACATCTTCTTGGAAATTTTTTAATTTGTCTGTGGTCAGTTGACAAATTTTTATTAAATTTTTTTTTAGTTTTATATTTTTATTAAAATTAATTTATTTTAAAAATAAATTTAAATTTTAAATTTTTAATAAATAAAATTTTAAATTTTTAATAAAATTTTAAATTTTTAATTTTTAAAAATTTTTTTATAAAAATTTAATTTATTTTAATTTTTTAATAAAATTTAATTATTTTAAATTTTTATAAAAATTAATTATTTTAAATTTTTATAAAATTTAATTATTTTAAATTTTTAATAAAATTTAATTTATTTTAAATTTTTATTAAATTTAAATTTTATTTAATTTTTATTAAATTTTTAATTTTTTCAAAGGAAATTTTTATTAAAAAAAGATTAAAAAGTCATGAAATATTCGTAGAAATATTATTTTTTAATCTTTTGACTTTGACAGAATAAATTTACCTGCTTCTTAGCATATTCTATCCATCAATCCTTGCTTCCAGCCCTTTCACATCAATTTTTAGTACAAAAAAAGAAGTAATTTCATGCATTTTGTGCCTTTTCATGCCATATTTCACCTTTTATCAGTACCAATCATGATGATGATCGATTGAAAGGCAAAGTTTCACAGTAATTTTCCATCATGATCAATATCGTAATTCGTCTTATGCCGTTTTTTTCTGCTACATGAACGAAGAAATTTAAATATATTGAAAGTAAAATAAATATAAAATCATGAAACATTGACAATGTACCACTTTGTAGATGAGCTGGAAGAAACGACGTACATAAGAACAACGAAAAAAAAACTTTTCTAATAATAATTATCTCTTTTTTTCTGTGTTTGTTCCATCACTATATATTTTTCGTTTTTATTGCAGTTACGTGGCATGTTATTTCTTGGCATGATGTTGTTCGTGTATTTTATTATTTTCTACTTTTCTTTACCTATTTCTTCTTACTTCACTTTATTTTTAAATAAATAAGAGAACCGTCTAGATAAATACATAAAAAGGCAAAAAAAAAGTAAGTTTTTTTTGTACATAAAGAACACATAAACATCTCAACATAAATAAATAGAAGAAGAAACGGCACAACAAATCACGTACAGACATTATATAATTTTTTTCTTCTTCTCCGTTCGTTTCTCAAAAGAAGAAGAAAAAAATATGCTGCTAAGATGTACTCAAAGGTACCTGAAGACGTCTCTCAAGAACATGATAGTCAAGAAATTGACTAAGCTTCAACAGTGTAAATAATCCATGAAGTGAATAAAATTGACCTTTTCAAATATTGTCTGCGAACACAAAAAAAAAATCAACTCCGAAATCGAAGCAAAGTCGTTCGAATGTCACGACAATGCCATGGATAAGCGTGAAATTAAGTGGTTGGGTCACACATTGAGATGTTGAGACCATCTCGGACAATGACAAAATTGGCACAAGAATTCAGAGAAAAAGCGTGGGACCAAAAATGTATAAAAAAAAAAGTTGAAAAGGTGGCAAGTTTTTTTTTTTTGATAAATGGCAGTTTTTTGGTGTGTTCTTATTATTTTTGTATTATTATTATTATTATTATTATTAAAAATAGTACAAAAGAGCTTCTGAAAGAACTTTACTGTGGGATTTAAGGCAAAAAAATATTTTTTTTATTCTACAATTGCTCAGCTGTTTTATAATTTTATATTAAAGATTTTTTTTTTATTAAAAATCAATTATTTATTTATTTTATGTTATAAAAAAAATATTTTTTAAAAAAAAATTACAAAATTAATTAATATAATATTTGATATCAATTAAATAAATTTAATAAAAAAATATTTTTTTATTAAATATTAAATTAATTATTTAAATTTAATTATTGCTTCATTTATGTTATTTTTTTATTAAAAAAATTATTTAATTTTTTAAAATTTGACCAAAAATTTAATAAAAATTTTTTTTAATTAAAATTTAAATTAATTAAAATTCATTAGATTAATATAAATATAAAAAAAATTAATTTAAAAAAAAAATAATTTATTTAACAAAAAAAATTTAAATATAAATTTATTTAAAAAAAAATATTTCATTAATTTTTTATTAAAAAATTTAATTTAATATTTAATTAATTAAGTTAATTTATTTTTTTTTTAAGAAAATCTTTAATTTTTTTAAAATAATTTTTTAATTTTTTTTTAAATTAATTTTAATTAAAAAAATATTTTTTAATGAATTATTTATTTATTTTATTTGATTTATTTTTTTTATTAAAAAAAACTTATTTTTTTTAATAGAAGTAAATTAATTTAATTCAGATCAAAATTCATGTACACTTCATAAAGCAATTAGCGCCTCTATTTAAAACTTGCGTAACAACCCTGAAACTTCAACTTTTTTTTTATAATCAACAAAATTTGACATCACAGCTCAAATTTAAAATTCACAAAGAATCAAGCTTAATTTGTTGCTCGTGTTTGATCTATCTATCATTAATTAATCACGTGCCAAAATAAATAATAATATTCATTATAATTTTTAAAAAATACAAAAAAACGAGTAATTTAAACTCTTTACACAACATGTTAACATATATCTACGACCCGTCGAGTTAAATCGACACGAGTACTGCAACAAAGTAAATTAATTTAACTTTTGTGTCATTTTAAAAAATTACTGAATTGAACGAAAAAAAAAATATTATTATATGTGATCGTGTAGGAGTCGCAGTTTTATTTTGTACATGTTGTATTATTGTTATTAATATAATTTTTAAAGTAAATTGATCGAGTATAATTAACAGCACAGTTTGGATTGCTGGATCGGACACATGTGTGGATATAAAATTAATAATAAAAAAAAGAGAAAAAATATAATTTTTAACAAGTATCAGCTTTTAACAACGTATTTATTATTATTAATGTTGAAAGAGTTGTGTTTGGAAGAAGAAAAAAAAATGGAAAGTATAAAAATATTGTTATAGATTGGGAAGATTGAGTATTTCAGAGGATTTTCATTTGACCTTTAATACTATTTATAGATTTTTTTTCTCCATTCCATTCGAGTTTTTATGCCTTTCAACACAGTGAGTGATGTTTGTAATTTTTTTCTTCTTCTCGAACGAACCATAGAGAAAAATTCTTAAAAAAAAGTACGATATTTCATCTCATCTGTTTGACATTAAATTTTTATGTGCTGGTTTCGTGTTGTGTGTTGTAAGATGAGAATCGAGCAAACAACACACATACACTAACAGCTAAAATTCAAACAGTTGCTTCATTTCACATCAATTTCTCATTCTTTGTCTTTTACGACGACGACGACGACGATGAGCGACGATTGTGTCATGCCATCACTACACAACATCAATTTATTATTATTTTTCAAGATATTTCTTCGACGTTGTCTTCTTTTTATTTTTTTGTTCATTTCTTCTTATATAAACATCAATTTGACTGATATTACAACAACAACTTCACACAGAAAAATGCTTAGAAATACATAGATAGAAGGAATTAAGTTTTGGAAATGTCACACAGTGGGCTGAAATTATTTTTTTTTAATTAAAATTTTTTTTCTAGTTATTTTTACCAAAAAATAGCTTTTTATCTAAGAAAAATTATTATTTTTTAAAATTATATTTATAAAAATTTTTTTCTCATTATTTTGTTTGTTTTATTTAGTTAAAATAATTTGAAAAATTTAAATATTTCCCAAATATTATTAAAATAATTTTTAAAAAATTAAAAAAAAAATCGGAATTATTGAAATATTTTTTATTTTTCATTTTTTTCAATAATTTTAGTAATTTATTAATAAATAAGTTTAAAAATTATTTCTTATTTTTTTTTTTACAAATTTATAACAAAAGTATCTTTTAATTTTATTTTAATTATTTTATTATTTATTTTTTTAATTAATTTATTAAATTTATTTTATTTAAAAAAAAAATTATATTAAAAAAATATCTTTTATTATTTATTTTAATTAAAAAAATTAAAATAGTAGAAATTCTGAATCTTTCATAGAAAAAAAAAATTATAATTTTTGAACATTTTTTAATAATATTTAAAATTTCAAGTAAAATCAATAATAAAAAAATCTTTTTTTTAATAATAAAATAAAATTTTAATTAATTAATTGATTTTTTTCTATTTTTAGACCACAGTGCGCCGTCTTTTTCTTCTTTTGTGTAAAAGATACACTTTACACTGGTCTCGATGCGATAATAACAACAAATGGAGCAAAGGAAGATAAATGAGAATTAAATGTGACCTTGATGAGATTGATTGATAATGCCGTTTGTGTTGCGTTTTCGTCGAAATGAAAAGCGATTTTGCACCGGCGACCGTGAGAATTTCATTGCTGGCAAGAATTTTTATCGACAACTTTTTTTTTTTATTTATTTATTTTACTCAAAAAAAAAAGAAGAAACACAAATTTCTCTTTTATTCAAGACTTTTGAGGCATGGCATAAGAGATACCGTTTATCATTAAAAAACATCAAATTATCTTTCATAACTGAAAAAAAATGAAAAAAAAAAAAAAAAATAAAAAATAATAATGATTACCCAGAGCTATTATTGTCAGTACAATTTCAATGTCATGAATGTTCAAACCCGTCATACATGCCGGTATTTATTTTGTCACGTCGTCGGTCGTGTAGGTGAGGTGACATACAAATTACTTGACGAGATATGGAGAAGAGAGAACATATATAGGAAAATATAATAATAATAACAACAATGTGAATATCCAAGTAAAATAAATTCAAATATATGACAATGCTTTTTGTATAATTTTTTGTGTTATTTGTTTAATTTTGTTTACTTTTAACGCTTCATGTATTATGATGCCTTTCAGAATTGTTAATTAATTGGGCACCTACAAACGTACGACGACGACGAAAGACAAGTAATATAACAATAACCGTATATATCTTTAACAATAACAAACATTAAATCTAGTCGTTTATTATTATTATTGTGTGCGAGGTGACTCGAAGTGATTAATATTTCAAAGCATGCATCAACTTTTAAAGTACATCACACACAAAATTCAATTAATAACAAAATAATAATAAGTAATAATCATAAACCTCATTTCAATTCAATATTCGATTCTATTCAAAACGAAAAAAAAAATTACGAGTAAAAATAAAAAGAGTATTAATAACTTTGATGGTTGCTATTTGTTATTGTTATTGTTAAAATATACATACATCAAGTTTGTACACAATATCTGATTTAGAGAAAAAAAAAATAATTTGTATGTGTTTCAAATCATAAACTAATCATTTTATTTATTGATTCAAGTCCTTGCTTTATTATTGTTATGCGGGCATATGTAAATTTTGTATTTTTTTTTCTTTTTTTAAATTGCTTGCTGTTTATTTCATTATTTATTTATTGTAGGCTGACCAAAGTAAACAGACTTTTATTACGGAGAAAACCATAAATAATTCGATATTATTGATCTAAATTGCAGTTTTGCAGTAATTTTGTGAAAATGCATTAGTTTTTTTTCCCATATGTGATTTTTAATTTATGACTTAAAAATATTTTTTAAAAATTCTCAATAAATTTTGAAATTGATTTTTGAAGTTTAAGCTAATTTTCAATAAAAATTAAAAAATAAAATTTATTTTTTTTTTTATTAATTTTATTATTCATTTTAATATTTTATTAAAATTTTTTGATTTTAATTTATTTTATGTTTAATTTAATTTTATTTTTTCTGCCATTTTTTTGGCATTTTAAAATTTTCTAAAACCATTTAAATATCATGTAATTATTTTTAAAATAATTAAATAAATTTAATTTAATTTTAATTAAATAAAATTAATAAAAAAATAATAATATATAAAAAAATTAAAAAAAATAAATAATTAAAAATTTTGTAACTTTCATTTAATAAAAATTCAACATTTTTTTCATTTTTTCAAGCAAAATTTTTAAAAAAAATATTAACTTTATCTAATAATTAAGTTAACTAATTAAATATTTTTTTTTTAAATTTTTTTTATTATGTTTGGCTTTTAAATTAAATTTTTTTTAACGAAAAAAATAAAAAAAAAAATATTAAAATAAATTTAAAAATTAAAATAAAATTCAAAATATTTTTTTTTTTGCTTTTAATTTGAAATTTTTTATTTTATTACAAATTTAAATTATATTTTTAATTAAAAAAAAATAAAATTTGCAGATCAATTTTTTTATAAAAAAAAAAAAAAAAAAAAAAAAAAATCAAAAATAAATTTTTAAAATAAAATCCACGTAAAAATCTTTGACACTTTTAAGTATACTTTAAAATACACATAAATCATATACAATTTTGTGCTCAATTTATATTTTATTTTATCTTTCTATCGCTTCATTTTGTTATTATTTTAATATATTGAATATTGATTTTCACACGTTCATGTTATAATATTTTTGTAAAATATTACCTCAAGTCGTACATTATGCGCGAGCATCTAGCAAGCACCGAACACCGAGAATATATTGATGAGTTGGGCTCGCATAATAAACATGAATAAAACATTATAAAATGTAAAATCGTCGCGTTTATCGTTAATGTTGCACGATTTCATGTATATTTTATATAGTTTATTATATTTAAATATTATTATTATTTTAGTTTTGTTTTGAAATTATTATTTTATATATATAAAATTTATGTATAGATTGTTTTATATATGTTTAAAATGGGTGTTGGGTGTGAAATTAAGCCATTTATTTATTATTGTATTCGTCGCGTTGTACGAGCTTTAAAATAAATTAGACAAGTGAGTTGCATACAAAACAAAATGATATGCTAGGTTGCCATTTTATTTGTTGTATTATTTTATAATATCATCCGATTCGGACTTTTGTGTACTTCTTTTTCGATTTTGTGTGTGTGTCTGTTATTTTTGTTTTGTTGTGAAAACAAAATTTATTTTATTAATCGAATATGGATGGAATATACAATGCAAGTCATAATGGTGTTATTTCATGCTGTGCATATCAGATTAATTTTTCTATATGTTGCATATAACTTGTAACAAACATATATGATAAAAAAAAATCGGGAATTAATTTTAAAAAATATCCGATTTCCTTCTTCAATAAAACATGATTTTATTACATGCGACCCATTAAACACCATTAAAACCCATTAAGAATACTTACGAGGTTATAAATTTTTATAAAACGAACAAAAAAATCGTCATAAATTTTTAATAAAATAATATTTTTTTGGACTCGAACAAAACATCTCTTATCAGTAGTACAACTTACTGACGTTTCAAATCTTTTTTTGAAAACATTTTTTATTTTATTTTCTTTCGTGCGAGTTGATGGAATGATGACGTGCATGATATTTTTTATACGTTTGTTTACGTCTCCAATGAAGAAGAAATTCCATTTGGCTGGAAAAATATTTTCATTTCATTAATTTTTGATGATGATATTTTTTAAAAGCTTACAAATCAAAAAAAAATAAAAAAAATAAAATTAAATAAAAAAATAAAAAAAAAATTAATAAAGTTAAATAAAAATTTGTATCAAAAATACGTTTTTTTTTAAATATTTAATTGACTTTTAATTTTTAAAATTAAATTTTTAAATAAATTAAAAATATTAATTTTAATTAATTAAATTTTTGAATAATAATTTAAAAAAAATAAATTAATAAAATAATAATAATAATAAAATCATGAATAAAATTAAATTAAATAAAAAATCTTATAAAAAAAATATTTTTTTTTAAATAAATAATATTTAATTAATTTTCAATTTATTTTTTTTATTTTTTTAATATAATTTTCAACTTACTAAAATCCATAAAAAAATTAAATAAATTAAAAATATTAATTTTAATAAATAATTTAATTAATTTAATAATTTAAAAAAAAATAAAAATAAATAAAAAAATAAAATAAAATAAATAAATAAAGTAAAAAATAAATAAAAATATATGATGATCATCAAAATTTTAAATATTTATAAAATATTATTTTTTTTTTAAATTCAAAGAATTAATTTTTACTAAAAACTTCGTTAAAATTAAATTATTTATTAAAATTTTTATTATTTTTTTTAAACTCAAAAATTCGATCAAAATAAAATGAAATTACATAATCTTATCAAAAAATACAAAATTAAATGTAGACTAAGCAAATTATTGCACAAATTTATTTTTCTTCCGCTCAGAACCTATTTATAGTGCAAAAGTAAATATAAATACAAAATTTTAAAACAAATTAAATAAAAGGGCTAACGAGACAAGCGGTCTCTCGCACTCATCATCATTATCATTATCATCGAAAAACGACGACGACGCGGCACATAAACTGAAAACCATACATTCGTAATCATATTTACTTTGAAATTAATAATAATGATGATAATAAAATATAAAAACAACTCGTTGTTGTTGATGATGATGATGATGACGAGTCTGAACCGACATGGAACTGACACGAATGTTTGTTTATTACTTTATATCGCAGCGCATCGCGTATTTGCTCGTTATGTTATTTTTACAGACGGTTTATTTTTTTTTCTTTTTTTTTCAAAATACTCAAATGATTAGATAAGATTAGAATAAACATACTTGAATTACTTATCGTTGTCAATAATGATGTTGATTTCGTTAGACATCGAGTCGCTACTCGTAGTTATTTTTTTTTATTATTTAAAATCGACTACATTGTTATCTCAATTACGGCAAATTTATCAAAAAATATTACAATTAATTTTATTTGTATTTAAAAGCGAGATAAAATTACAATAATAAGCTAAATGGATTCTGATATCTTTGGGCAAAATTAAATCATCGCTTTTTCCTTTTAAATTTTCTTCCCCAAATACAAAAGGGGGGAGTTTTTTTCCTTACAAACAAAAAATACTCCTTTCCAAGAAAAAATTAACGAGGCACGATAAAAACAAACAAATTTTTGGCAAAAAAGAAAAAAAAATTAAAACGAAAGGGAAACGAGAGACAGATAATAATGCTGCTGCTGCTTTTTTTCGTCCTGTTTCACTTTCGTTCGTTCGTTCGCCATTCATTACCACGTCATTTGTGTGCTCTTTGTGCTCCTATCAATTACACTTGCTTTGCCCTTTGTTACACTCCTGAATCGCTCTCCGTGCATGGCGTGCCACTGACAAAAGCTTAGACAGACATTAATGCCATAAATGCACATAAATACCTACTTACTCGTTTGTGTGTGTTTTTCTGCTAAAATTACAGCGACGTGTGTTGTTACATAAAATATACTTTCAATTTTCATTAATTCTGTTCTGGAAAAGGTTCTATTTAAGCACCGAGGATTCGCCATTGACATGTGTAGAATGTGTGCGGTGTGTTTTCTGTGTGCGGCTTAAATAGATGTTATTTATGTAGAATTGTATGCAATATTGAAATAATGAGGAATTTTTGTAAAGGAGATTTTTGTGAGGGGGAGTCTGAGTGATGGTTTTGGTTTTAATTAAGATTTTAATTGAAATTTCAAAAATTGATAGAAAAATTTGTAAATATTTTTTTTATAAAAAAAAAATTCCAAAACAATAAAATTAATTTTAATTTTTTTAATTAATTAATTTTAATTTTTAAGTAGGTTAAAATTTTTTTAAATCATTTATTTAATTTTTATTAACAAAATATTAATTTATTAATTATTTCTTTCATTATTTTTAGCTAAAATTTAATTACGTTTAAAACTGAATAAAATAAAAAAATTAATATTATTTTAAAACTTAAATTACTAAAGTTAACAAAATATTTTAAAAATTAATTAAAAAAATTTTTTATTAATTTTTTAAAATTTAAATTATTTTTTAAATTAATAAAAAATTAAAATTTAATAAAAAATTAATTTAAAAACTAATAATAAATTTTAAATTATTTTAAAAATTAAATTATTCAAACTTTAGGTTTTTTAAATTATTAAAAAATATTTTTTTTAATAAATTTTTATTATTATTTATTAAAAAATTTTATTATTTTTTTAGATTATTTTAAGATTAATTAAATTTCAAAAAATTGTAAATTAAATAAATTTAATTACCTAAATAAAAATTTTAAAAATTAAATTCAAAATTTCAGTTTTGCATTTAAAAAAATATTATTATATTTTTCATAATTTTATTATTATTATTTTTTAATAGATTTAATTTTTAAAAAATTTTGGAGAACTTATTTTATTTTAAAAACGTTAATTTAATTTAATTTCTTTCAAATTTATTATTTTTTTTGCAAAAAAAATATATTTTAAAAATAATGTAATTTTAGTTAAAATTAATAAATAATTATTTTTAGAAAATTCCTTTTAAAAAATATTTTAATTATTTTTTATTTATTTATTTTCTTTATTTTTAATAATTTTTAACTCTTTTTTATGACTAAAATCCTTACGAATTCCCAATTAACTTTCCTTCTCGCTGCAAATGAAATCACTTTCCACACACACATTTTTTTTTTTTGTGTTTCGTCTACCTCATGAATAGTGAATACCAAGCAACAGCAACAGCAAGTGAATGTTCGGAGGGTACAAATAATCTAATGTGTGCATGTTCAAGTCAATTAAAGTGAATTTCTTGGGGGGTAGTCGCTTTCAGTCACAGACATAATTTATACTCTTTTCCTCCGTACTCGACTCAGCTCCTACACTAATTCCCTACACATGTTACGAAACTCCTAGAAAAGTATCAATTTTCATATTTTTTTTTGTTTTGCTTTTCTTCCATTCTCCGCAGATCCCTAAAAATCCTTTTGTTTTATATTTTAATGTTCGACCATTATGCTGTTTTTGTACACAGGACACATCTTTGTGTGGTTCTTCGTGATTTTTTTTCATTGTGTTGCTTCGCATTCAACGCAAGTAATAAATTTTCGGTATCTGACAAAATGTGAAGTGCTTAAATTTTTTTCTTCTCTCTCTGAACTTTGTGTCCTTAGAAGGAACGTTGATGTAGTTATTATGGCTTTTCTTTGTGTGCATACTTTTTTTTGCCGCACATTAACGACGTGCTTTATTTTAACATGATGATGTTGTTGTTGTTACTGATGTGCATGTATTGTAGATTATTAAGAATATTATGGACACAAAAAAGGCTAAAAGTATCTTATTTCCTATGAAAATGCTAATAATAACATCATACACATCGATGAAAAAAAATTTTTTTTTTCGTTTTGCCTACTTATGGATAAATTTAGTGCTTTTGGGACGATCTCATTGCTTTTTTGTGGTGCGCTTTACTTTGCCGGGTAAAATGGTTCAACCCGCTTTTAAGACATTTGTTGGAAAATTATTCTTTATGAAAGTGTTCTTTTGTGGGTTTTCCTAAAAAAAATTTTTTTTTATGAATATTATTTGAATTTTGGCGCATTTTGAGCCAAAAAAAAAAGTATTTTAGTGAAAATTCCCTTTTTATGGTGCACATTTTGGCTAATTAATGAAAAGTAACGTCGACGATTATAGCAGGTCTCTCGCTCATTTGGAGCCATTTTGAGGAACCGCAGGCATAAATATTTAGTATAATAATAGTTGCTGCCATTAATGGGATTACCGCAGCTAATATATGGAGTCGAAAATTTGAGTGCCGCCGCACGTTCCCGATACATTTCTTAATAATACGCGCGTCGTCGTCGTCGTCGTCGTCAAGACACAGGAAAACTTTTAAACAAAATCCAATAAATGAAAGAGTAATAAAGTTTCGAGCGACGCACGATGCGAGAACAATGAAAGGCATTTTGTATAATGAAATTTTTCATGCGGAGGAACATCGTGCTTTGTGTATTTTATGTGTTTATTTCTGGTTTTTCGGGGATCTATCCATTATTCTAGATTAGAAAATAAACAAAGCAAGGCATCATTCGACACATATGATCCAAATTAAAGTATGAAGCAAGCCAGAAAGTAGTAATTATATAAGTGGCAATTAAATTTTATTTTACTATTTGTCGGATTCGGAATATGGGTGATGCAAAAGGCACGTAAAATATTGCTTTATATGAGTTTTTTTTTTCGACGTTGTTTACGGATAAATAGTGGTGAAAACATCTGCGTGTTGCTATTAAAGTGTGTTGTTTGCATCACACACACACACGAAACTTTACATTTAAATAAATTAATTATGGGTAATTTGTATTCAAATGAAAGAGTCAAGTACGCACAATGAAGAAATATAACGCAATGTCTTTCTTTTCTCTCTCTCTGTCTTCCTTAAATAGCGTTAAACGTAACTGGACAAGTGAAAATTAATTTTGTTTAAACGTCTTTAGAAATTTTATTATTGTTAATTTTATTGAAAGACACGAAATGACCTAATTTTTAATATATTTTTTTAAATAAATAATATTTAATTAATTTTTTATATTTTTTAAAATTTTTTTTCATATGATCTTTAACTTAATAAAATTGTTAAAAAAATAAATTAATTAAAATATTAATTTTAATTTAATTTAAATAAATTTTTAATTTTAACTTTTTTAAATAATATTTTTCAAAAAAAAAAAAATAAATAAATAAATAAATAAAATAAAATAAAAAATATTATTATCAAGAACTATTAAAAAAATTAAATTTGATCAAGATCAGAGTTTTAGAGTTGAAAAATATTTTTATTATTGTTATAATTTTTAATTTTTTTTTAAATATAAAAAAATAAAAAAAATTTTTTTATTTAAAGAAATTAAAAAAAAATTTAAAGGAATTTTTTAATTAATTTTTTTTTAAATTTAAAATTTTTTTTTATTTTTTTTTTTATTTTTACTTATTTATTTTTTTTTATTTTATATTTTTTTTTATTATTTTTTATTTTATTTTTTTTTTTAATTTATAAAAAAAAATAAATAATTAAAAATTAATTTTATTTTTGTAATTTTTTTAATTAATTTTTAAATTAAATTTTTAATTTTTATTTGAAAAAAATATATTTTTATTTTAATTATTTATTTACCTAATTATTTAAGTATTTAAAAAATATTTTTTAAAATCGTAATCGATCTTTATTAAAACTGAAATATTCATTAAAATGTACCTATTAAAATAAATAAATTAAAATATATTTTTATTAAAAATTGAAAATAAAATGTCTTTTTCAAAAAATAAATATAATAAAAAAAATCAACCTGTTACTTTAAAAAAATAAAATTTTAATTTTTGAGCTTCTTTTATTCAAATCCCATGCAGCAACGTCTGCCTATCCTTGAAAAATTAATGGTCTTATTGTTTATTTATATTTTCAAACCACAAACTGCTCTGCTTTATGTGTCAACTCCAACAAAGCAAAAAAACAAATAAAAAAAACTCATAATGACAGCAAATATTATTATCATGCTTGTAAAGTCGTACAAAATTCTGAACAATGAATGATTATGATCTCTGATGAATTTTAGTTTGTTTAGCTTTTAAACAAATACGACGACGAACATGGCAAGCAAAAGAGTGCGGAAGCCTCAGCTTGACAAAAAAATTATAATAAAACGAGAAAACACCTGTTATGCATAGTAATTGCTATTTTTTCAGTGTGCATTGCGTATATTCTAAAAAATAATAACATTTATTTGACATTTACTACAAATATATTCAAATGCGAGTACAAAAACTAACAAAAAAATTTTTTTTTTTCAAATAAATGATGAAGGTCACACAGTTGTTTAAGGGATCAATTCTTGATAAAGATGCATGGCGATGATGGTCCTTGTACAGAAATTTGGGATCAAAAACGTATCAAGGTCGTTCAATGTTCAATTCAATGTTTGTGGATTAAATTATTACTGGTGCGGTAAAAAGAAGTGAAAGCAGGTAGATTTGCCTTTGTGAACCAAAAAATTAAATTGGATCCGTATTTATTTATTGTGGTAAGTTTTGTATGTGTGTTTCTATGCAAGGTGATTCGATTCACACAAAAAAAATTATTTTGTAGTGAAATAGGAAAAAAAATAAAAATAAAAAGGGAAACAAAGAACATTAGCAAGGCGATGAATAAATACCTTTTATCCCGCTGTAATACTCTTACGCACTGCAACATTACATCATCTTTTTGTCCCCCTTTCTGTTTGAGCAAGCACTCGAACTTGCCTAATAGCATCATTATTATTACTTTGATTATGTTTCGTATTTTATTTTATTTTATAGCATGGGTCGCTCCTAATAGCCGGCCAAAAAAATACGCAGTAGAAGGACCATAAGAAGTCGAACAAATAAATTGCGTAATAGTAATTTATATTTTAGAAACTGCCCCTTTTTTGTGCGTTTGATTCAAGGATTTTCAAGGGAAATTACGGAAAGGAGAGACAAAAGGACGGCATGGCACGGAAATATCCAAGGTTGAAGTAATTTAAAAGGGAATTGTGGATTTTAAATTCATTCAATTTAATTTCATATTTTATTTTTTATTTATTTATTACAGGAATTTTGAACGCGTCATCAGCGAAAATAAATATATTTTGTAGATTTTTTTTTTTGATTCCATGGAGAGACTCTAATCTGCACTTCACAAACCTAAATAATTTACTTTTATTTATTTTCAGGTGCGGAAATGTCTTTAAAATTATAAAATTGATCCAAGTTCTTAAAAAAAAAAATTTCTAACTTTTAAAGTCTATTTTAATTAATCCAAGCCAAGCAATAAAAATAATAATAATAAATAAAAAATTAATTAAAATTTTATTTTAAAGTTTGTTAAATAAACATTTTTATTAATTTATTATTTTTTTTTATTAAAAAAAAAATAAATAATATAAATAAAATAATTTTTAATTTAAATAAATCAAAATTAAAAATAAAATAAAATAAATATATTTTAAAAATAAAATCAAATAAATAATTAAATTATAAAATAAATAATTGAAGAAATTTTTTTATTTTTAAATAAATAGTTTTTAAATTTAAAAAAAAAATTAAAATAATTTTTAAATGGAATAAATAAAATTTTTTTTTTAATTTTTAAAAAAAAATAATAAAAAAATTAATTTTTTTTATAAAAATAAATATTTTTATAATATTTTTATAATCAAATATAAATAATAGTTTTTTTTTTTTAAAAAAAATAAATAAATTGAATAAATATTATTTTAAAATTTGAAAAAAAAAATTAAAAATTTAAGTTATTTTTTTTAATAAAATATTTTAAATTTTATTTTATAACATTTTAATTTAAAAACTAATTTAATAAATTATTTTTTTTTTTTTATTTTGATTTTCAAATATATATATTTTTTAATTTTATTTTTGAAAATTTAATAAAAAAAATTAAATTATTATTATTATTTTTTAAATAAAAATTAATATTATAAAGCTCAAAAAAAATAAAATACGCCACTGATTACTACTCCAAAACGCACAATTCTCAATGTTATTTCAAGGTAAAGGCAGCAGATCGTTCTCAAATTTAATTCTGTTTTCTCCTCTCCTCCGTACATATTAACTTTTCTGCCAGAACATGAAACTTCCTTAAAGCAAAATGTCAAAACATAATAATTTATATGCCTTTTTTTCGTTTAGCTTCTGTTTTTACTTCATACACATTTTTATGCATGATGATATATTGCACATTTTTTCGAACAAGCGAACGATATATTAAAAATAAAAATGTTCTGGAACAAAGAAAATAATAATAATAAAAAAAATATTTAAGAACAGTGGAAAGAAGAAGAAGAAACGCAACAAGAACAGTGTGTCGATTGTTATTATGCAATCTTGTGTGTGTGTATGAAATTTTGCATATTATAAAAACATTTATACCTTCTGCGTTCTGCATACAAAGTCGAAATGATATGTTGATGATGATGATGATGGTTTTGACTAATTATTTCAGTGAAACAGCAGGAGGAGGAAGACGCTTTAGGGAATAACATCATCATCATCATGTTATTATTATTTATTTTAATTTGTTTCCATGGCTTTGCATTAGAAATTGGCTGCAGGTGATCGTTTAATAGTGATGCTTGTTAAGAAAAAAACTTTTTTTTGTATTTAGAAAATGTTCTAAATTATGCCCCTCAATAATTTGGAGGATCCAAGAGAAAAATAAAAAAAAAACACCAGAAGCAAATCCAATGGTATTATTATAATTTTTTGTGATTATTTAATCCTATAGGGGGGCATCAATATTATTTTTAATATTTTTGTGTTACATAAGACTCTTTCTCTCGCACCAAAAAAAAAAAGCAAATGTAAAATGTTCGTGTCTGTCAGTTTTATTTTTTTATAGATTAGCGATTTTTTCGTTATTTATTATTTGTTCCGTTGTTCTATTCTGTATCCATCTACCTCCATTCATTTGCATTATATCAGATATTAATTTATTTTTTCGACCGTATGATTTTTTTTTATTGTTATTTATTCTTCTTTCTATAATATTTACAACACGAAATGAAAAAAAAAAATAAAATAAAAATAATAAATTAGTTCTTACTCAAGCATATTTTTTTAGTCGCTTTGGGGAATTGATTTTTGGTGAATCTGCATTTTTTGATTGGTTGAGCGATTATTAAAAAAAATATTTAAAAAAAACAGAACGGGCCCTCTAAGCAGGAAATTTGGTTGATTAATAAATTTGTCGTGCAAGCATTTTTTGTTTCACGTTTCGTGGCACGAGATCGCTTCATGTTCAAAAAAAAAATAGTTTAAGGTACCTTAAGGGATTATTTTTTTTGTGGTTTTCTGCATAAGTTATTTTTTTTTGTTTTTTTTTTCAAATTAAGAAGCAGAACAAATCTGAACATAAATTTTCAAGTACAAGTCACATCAATAACATTCGAAGTTATTCGTCAGCGAGCAAAAAATCAGACGAATGAGCAAAAAAAAAATAATCAGACAAGCAAAAAAAAAATACAAATGATATTTTGTTTGTATACACATTTTACTTGTTCTTGTCTCGGCCCGTCAGTCGTCTTGCTCTTTGATTGCTTACACGTGAAGTTTTTTTCTTCTTCATGCCTTTACAATATACATTAGTAATGTATTTTTTTTTTCGTTCGATGGCAACTCTTCGATGGTTTTAAAAGATTTTGATGCGTAGGACGTCTAATTGATATTATTGTTCACGATCCTTTGGGATTTATTATATATCGTGTACGTTTTTTTTCACTCTGATATTTTTTTTTGTTTCTTGTTTTTCTTCCTTCTTCATGTCTGAAAAGAGTTTTGGAATCGCGCAGACAATGTAATACACATTCAAGTCATGCACAAAGTATAACTTTGAAAGTTATGGAAAAAGCATAAGGGAGTTTGAAATGGACTAAAGTGCATTTTTTGGATTAAAATTTAAGAAAAAGTTGAAAATTTTTTTGAAAAATTATTTAAAAAAAATTTGATGAAAAAAGTTTTTTTTTATGTTTTATTTTAATTCAATTAAAATAATATTTTTTATAAAATTAATATAAAATAATAATTTAATAAATTAAAAAATTATTTGTTTAATTATTTTTATATTGAATATAAATTATTAAAATAAAAAATAAATTAAATTTTATAAAAAAATATATAAAATAATAAAGTAATTTTTTTTTTTAAATTTTTTGATTATTATAATTTTCTTCGTCAAAACAAAAATAATAATTATTAAATAAAATATTATTTAAAAATTAAAACAAATTTTTTTAATAAATTAATCATAAAATTATATCAAATACATAATATTAAATTATCAAAATAATGATTATTTAAATAAAAAATTTTTTAAAATATTTTTAATTTAATTTTAATTTTAATTGACGAATAAAAAATTAATTAATAAAATTAAATATTTTTTTAGATTTTTTAATTTTTGCTAATTAATAATAATATTTTTAATAATAATATTTATAAAAAAAGTAGTCAATTAAAATAAAATTTTGATAAAGAATTTTTTTAAATAAAAAAAACTGAATAATTAAAATATTTAATAAATAATATTTTTTTTATTAAAGTCAAATAATTTAGATGATTTTATTTATTTTTTTTATTAATTTTTTTAAAAATAAATTAAAAAATATTTTATTTTGATTTTAATAATACCTAACAATTTAATACCTAATATTTAAAAATTAAATAATAATTTAAAATAATTTTGTTTTATTTAAATTTAATAAAAAAAAATAATAAATAAAAAATCTAAAATTCATTTTAAAAAATTTGTATTTTGTATGCTTTAATTTTAATTATAATTTATTCATATAATTCAAAAAATTTTAAAATAATAAATAATTTTTTTAACCCAATTTTAATATGTTTTTTCAGATTTCAACATAATTTTATAAAAAAATCAATATAATCTACAAAACTGATAACAAATCAACTCACAAATCTTTTGAAAATAAAAAACGACAGACGATCGAGCATACATTTTCTATCAATTTATGCGTGAAACGCCCTTCAACGTCAGGCAAACGAAGGAAGAGCACGAGAAAAAAAGAGGTAAACGATGGAAATGATGATGATGATGATCAACAATATATTATTTCACTTTAATTAATTTTGATTTCTCCTTTCAAGATCATTC
Source organism: Culicoides brevitarsis (assembly GCF_036172545.1). Lineage (NCBI taxonomy): Eukaryota > Metazoa > Arthropoda > Insecta > Diptera > Ceratopogonidae > Culicoides > Culicoides brevitarsis. Next base: position 9,133,768 of record NC_087085.1, read on the forward strand.
TAAAGTTATTTAAACATTATAAGTTACATAATAATAATAATAATAGCACTTCACGATGGAGAATCATCATCAACAACATCATGTGTTTTGTTGTTGTGTGTCTTCTATATGCCCTTGCCATGTATCTGTAACATACATTGTTTAACTTTTTTTTTTTCGTGAGTGTACAAATAATTTTATTCTTTATATGGAAAGAAGTAAGAGACATGATAGAATTAAGGCAGGTAAAAACATGAATAGTTTTTTTTTGTTGCTTTTCTTTTTATTATTTTATTTTATTTTATTTTTTTATATAAAAAATACTTGAACGAGGTATCAGAGCAAAGCAAAAACACAGATAATAGCATTTACTTACGCATTTTTATTCATAATTTATCATGAATTTATCTATCTTGACTTTAAATCTCTTTTGTGTGTATCGTGCAAAAAATATGATTAAGCGTTCTAGGCTATTTATTATGCTTCGAAGTCTTCGCGCAGCACAAAAAAAAAGAGAATGCCTATTCTTTTGAGCCGAACTCTCGAGAAAAAGTAATTAGGGTGTTTCGAACATTAGTCTTCTTTTCTCTTCTTTTATTTTTTTTCAGCACAAATAACAAAGTCATCAAGATAAAGTGGGGCAACGGAGGTCAGTTATGGCTCTAAATGCGATTCGATACAGCCAAAAAAGTTGGAAGAGGAATTATCGGGATTCTGGACGATATTTATTGCGGTGTGGACTCGGACTTACATAATTCTCCCTCATTCGAGAGATTATTTAACACACACCAAGCAATATTGATGAAGATATATGCGATAGTTTTAGTTCCTCGACGACGACGACTCAATAGGCTTTTATCGGAACAATACACATTCGAGCCAAAAACACGACAACATTCAAAATACGCACAATACTCATTTATTTTATCTCGAGCCCGAAAATGTTTTTTGTCTGTAACACACACACGTTAACCTCTAAATCACATTTGAAATGTTCCTTTGTTCTCCGGAGTTATTTTGTGGTGCGTTCTCTCGTGTTGGCTTTGTTCGGGCGAACGAATACATTAAACATGGAGCGATTGAATAGTTGGATAAGTTAAGCACTTCACTCACAAAATACACAAATACACTCACTGCCGATTATTTTTGTTCATTAAATGTGATTCTGAAGTGTAATTCCGTGTATTTGCCACCGATTGCGACACATCAGGAGGAATGGCATACAATGGAGACACAAAACTTGAGTGCGGCTGTGTGTTTTGGGAGAAAACTTGAAGATTTCAATGTTTCTGACAGTAAATTCACCTGAGACAAGGAGACATGATGGTCTCCCAGAGAAAGCTGTCAAATGAAGTTTTGAATTGATTTGCTGTGTTAAAAGTTTAGCTATCGAGAAAAAAACTTTTAAGATATCGTAAGAAGATTTTTAAAAAAAAAAGAAGAAATTGAAGCAAATTTTTTAAATTTTATCTTATTTAAATTCAAATTAAATTAATTTTTATTGAAAATTTTTGAATTTTATTTTTTTAAAAAAAAAAAAAAAAAAATCAATTATTTGTTTCACATTTTTTTTTATATTTTTAACCAATATTTATCTTTACATAAAAAATATTTTCTTTAATATTTTAAAAAATTAAATAATTAAAATTTTATAAAAATTTAATAATTTTAAAAAAATATTTTAAATTATTTTAAAAAATTCGAAATATAAAAAATCATTAATTTTTTTAATAATTTTTTTATTAATTTTTAAATTATAATTTAATTAAATTAATAATTACATATTATTAATTATTTTTTATTTTTAAAAAAAAATGTGGATTTAATTAATTAGATATTTTGATAGATTTTGGCTCAACAAATGTAAAAAAATTAAACATTTTTCTTAATTATTTTTTATTCTTTAAATAAAAATCTGAAAAATTAAAAATTGTTATTAATTTTTAATGAATAAAAAAGTAAAATTTATTAATTATGTATTTTGATAGATTTTTCTCTAAAAGTGAAAAAAATACAATTTCTTAAATTATTATTTATAATTATTTATTTTTTTAAAAATTAAAAAAAAATCCTGTAAAAATAAAGTAAAAAAATAAAAATTTTCATTGTACCTATTTCTAAATTGAAACTATTTTTTTTTTATTTATTTTATTTTTAAATTTTTATTTATTAATTTAAATAAAACCTCTCTAAATATTAAAAAAAAATAATGAAAATTTTAAAATACCTAACTTAAATTAATTAAATAATTAATTGAAATTAGTAAATAAAAAAATTTAAAAAAAAAATATTGATTAAAAGGAATAAAATTTCAAAAAAAATCTAAAAAAGTAAATTTTTCAACTCAAAAGTAAATTTTAAAAATTTTTCTCAAAGTCCCATATATTTTATTTTTTATTTTATATTTTTTGTGAGACACCAACTTTTATTATTTTCACAGATTCCTCTTCACAACAATAAATCCGGTCTCATGCTCATCAAACTCGTTATAATCCGGCAATAATAATCATTTCAAATATTTTTTTTTCGTTGATCGTGAATCATTTTTTTTCGAGCATTGCTTGATTACATTCCCTTGCACCAATAAAAATTTCCTATTAAAATCAAATAAAAGTGTTGATTATTGTTTTCGTTTCATTTCGAAGCCTCTGCTTATTACGAACGGACGAAGGTACGGCAATCATGTCGACAACGAACGACGATCATCATCATCATTAGATAATTATAGATTAGAATTTTTCGATTTATTTTTTTTTTACTTCATATTATTATATTTCATCATCATTTATTATTACAAACTGCTTCTTCCTCGCCTTTTATTCAACTATCTTGCTTGACTTTCGAACAGTAGCTGGAAAAAAATCGTAATTTGATTATTGAAAGATAAATTTTCAATTTTCAAGTGAAAGAAATGTTTAATCAATAAGTCGTCTTAAAGTTCGAGGCGAACGGAGAGTGAGAAATGACCTTGAATGGTGTCGATGAATATTTTAAGAAGTTTGGATGAATATCACCCACTTTGACAATAAACTCTTGATTGGCTTTTCTTCGTTGGCGTTGTCGGTAGTCATTATTGTTATTACTGTCGTTGATTTAATAATAAATGGTCTCCGGTGTGATGATGTCGATACCGTCAGAAGGGTATTAAATAGAAAGTTGTAGTGTTTTGTTGTTGTACATCTCTCTACTTTCTTAATTAATCCAAAACTCATTTATTTATTTATTTAGTTTTTCTCCTCTTTCTCTTTCGCCTTTTTTTTCATCAGCTGGCATCGTAATCATCGCCATCATCTTCGGACAACAACGCTTGTTAATTATTATTACTAATTAATTAATTTCGATCGATCGACGTTAACTTCTGTGTGGGGTCTTCGGAGCCAGTCAGGCCATTAAACGCCATCAAAAATGGATTTTGTCCCATCAAAAAATTTCATGTGACGAAATATTTCGGGAGACGCCATAATGACCCTCACGTACGGAACACAAAACATGACGAACCCCGGTAATAAAAAAAAAGATATCTCTTTGTCATGAGTCGTCGTCGTGTCGTCCATAGAAACACCCGAAAAAATATTGCCGGTGCCATCAAAAGTCATTTGCTATGCATGTTACATCCTCTGAGTTGTCTTACTACCCTTTTTCGACGTACAGGCGAGAGACAGAGAAATATTATTTTGTTCCGACATACGAACACAGAAAGCGTAACATTGACTTTTTAATTTCCGATTTACAAATCAACTGAGCCATAAATTGTTCACGAGAGAAAGATAGAAAAGAATTTATAGAGTACGGAGACGAGAAGGAGAGCATTCATCATGAAGAATCATCAATCCTGCTTAACAATGTGAGCGAAAGTTTTGTAAAAAAAAATAGAATAAAATGGGGAGTCGTCTTTTTGACACATTTTGAGGAGACACATTTGAGTTTTTTGAGTTAATAGGAGAAATCGCACATATGCTATTTTTTTAATTTGAGAAAAATAATTTTTTTAAAAATTAAAATTTTCAAGGACAAAAAAATAATTTATTATTAAATTAAATTATTTAATTTTTTTGCACAATTTTTTTTTATGTGAATTTTAAGCACTTATTTGATAAAAAATTTTTAAATTTCATGAAATCAAAATGAATAGATGAATAGATAATTTTTTTTTTTTGAAAGTCACAAAAATTTAAACAATTATTTTTAAACATTTTTCATATAGTTATAAAAATTGAAAAAATGTTAAAAAATTAAATGTTTAAAAAAATTATTAATTTTATAGTTTTAAATAATTTTTGGTCAAATTTGACGTAAAAATTTAATAATAAAAAAAAATAAATTTAAAATTAAAAAAAAAAAAAAAAATTTTTTATTTTATTTTATTTAATTTTTTTTTATAATTTTATTTATTTATTTTTTTATTTTATTTTGAATTTTAAATATTATTTAAAAATTTAATTAACTTTTTTTAAATATTTTTTTTTTAATTTTTCATTTTTGATCTCTTTAAAAAAATTATTTTATTTATTTTTTAAATTTTAAAATCTGATAAAAAAATATTTATTTTATTTCATTTAAATTTTTTTTTTTAATTTATTTTATTTTATTAATTTTTACGTTTTTAAAATTTATTTATTATTTTTTTTTTATTTTAAAATTAAATTTTTTTATTAATTTTTTTTTTTTAATTTTATTTTTGATATTTCAGCCCCGAAAAAAAATTGATTATCTGATTAAATTAAAATAATTTTTTTAAAATTTTTTTATAAAAATTTATTTTTTTTTATTTTTCACTTTTTTTCAAAATTTAAAAATTAATTAAAATTTTATAAAAGATCAAAAAAAAATTTTTTTTTTCAAGTATTTTTTATGTGAATTTTTATAGGTAAATTTGCTAAATAAATGCATATGTGCGATTTATCATATTGACCCTTAAATCATTTCAAGGAGACACATTTCATTTCACACACAAATTTTTATTATAACAATAATAATAAAAATAATAAATAGGAACGAAACTCTAAAATTGACTTTCAAATCCTTCTCTATTATTATTCTACATTTTTTTCCTACGTTTTTTTGATTTATGAAAGAAGAATTTCTTTTGTGATTTTTTTTTTGTCGAAAGTAATCTGATGAAATATGGATGAAATTTTGCGTCTCTAAAATTCAAACAAACAAACAAATAAAAGAAAGGGTGAAATCCTGATTTATTAAAATTTATTGACGTTTGTCGTGGTTTAATTAATCATTCTTTGCCGTGATGAAGTCAAAAGTGTCACGAAAATAAATTCAAGGGCTTATTGTCCAAAATTTATTCATAAAAGTTCGGAAATTACTTCTAAATCTCGTCGAAATCTGATAAAAAATGATCAGATTTCGAGCGGAGGATTTTTTTGTGTCGATTTTATCATAAAAAAATGCAAAAATTCCTCACGTTCCCTTCTTTTTATTTATTTATCATTCCAGACGCAAAGAATTTTTCAGGAATTTTTTAATCCCGAAATATTATCACACATCTCTATTAACATAAAAAATTCATATTTGATGAAATAATTTTCACATATTCGCTTGAATGGCATAATGAATGCCCCTGACTTCGTCTGCATATCCGCCATAATCCACGATCCACACATAATGTTCAAAAAATATTTTTATCAGTGTTTACCCGTTTTGTCGTTCGACTTTACAATTTTCACATATAAATATGCAATTTTTGCACACTCGCATGGCATGGCAGGATAAAGATATGATTATAAACTGCTGTTTGTGTTCATTACCCATAAATTTTGGAATTTATACCGTTTTTTCTCTCCCGCTCGTTCGACCGTTTGCACCCGTCGACGTCCTCATTTCTCTATTAATGGTGTTACTGCCACTCTTTACTGGCTTAAAAGTATTTTATTTTTTTTTTCATTTCCATTTCTATTGTTTATTGTTGTTGTTGAATTGCCACTGCAGACATTACCGGGCTCGGCTCGTATGATTTTTATCAGAATGGAAGATATAAACTCTCTGACGAAAAAACAAAAAAAAAATAAAAATAATATTCCGTATTCACCCTTTTTACATTTTTGGGAATCCTTTACATGTTACACAACATTCTACATCTATATTTTTGTCGCTGTACTGGTCGAGCGAATGTAACTGTAGAACTGCCTCCGAGTGTGTAGGTATATTTAAATTTACATTGGTATCAATTTTATTGCTGCTATGGGGTAGAATGTTCGTGTTTATTACAATTAGGATGGCCAATTCGTGTCTCACTTGACCCATTTTAAGTTGTTTGACACTCTTTTGAGTTTTTTTAACGGTTATGTTTGTCACGTGAGCTAATTTTGTTAAGATTGCTTTTTATTCGCAGAGGTATTGTTACATAAAATTTATAAGAAATTCATAAATTTTTACAATTATTGAGATATTAAAATTATTAAAAAAATAAAATTTTCAAATTTTAATGAATTTTCTTAATTTTGCATAATTTTTTTATTTATTAATAATTAAATTATTAGAATTCAAAAAAAAAATTAGAAAAAAATTTAAAAATTAATTAATAAGAAATAAATTTTAAATTTAAATCAATTTATTTAAATATTATTTAATTTATTATTTTAATTTATTTTAATTAAAATTTTATTTTATTAATTTAATTTTCTTACATTTTAATATTATGAATTTATATAAGAATTAAGAAGTCAAAATTCAAAAAATTTTTTTTTGCTTTGTTTTAAAAATATCAAATTTTGAGCTATTCAAAAAAGTTTTAAAATTAAAGTTTTATTAAATGAAAGAATAAATTTTAGAATAAATTAATTATTTTCTTATAATTTTCATTAAAAATATTCCAATTTGAAGTACTTTTGCTTATAAAATAATTTTTAATTTCAAAATTTTCATTGTAAAAATATTCTTTTTGTCTTAAATGTAATATAAAACTGATATTTTTGGAAAAATTCTAATAAAAATAATATTTCATATCGAGCAAAATATTCTTTGAAATAATTTTTAATCTAAAATTGACTAATTTTTTAAATCTTCTCATGATTTCATACAATAAAATTTATTTATTTATTTAAAATAAAAAAAAATAAATTTTTAATTTTAATTTTTTTTTAATTTTAACTTTAATAACAAATAAAAGCTTTTTTAAAAATTATTTTTTTTAACTTTTTATTTTTTAAACAATTTGTGAAAATAAATATTATTTAAAATTATTTCTTAAAAAAATATATATAATTATTTATTTAAAATTATTTTAAAAAATTTAATTTTTAAAATGGCTAATTTTAATTATTTTCTTAAAATTTTGAAAAAAAAATTTTTTTTTAATAAATTTTTTATTTAATTAATATTACGAAATTAACCTAATAATAATATTTTCAAGTTCAAAATACCTTTAAAAAAACCAATTATTTTTTGCCACTCTAGCCAACCCCCTAAAAATATACCAAAAATATTCAGATCGAGAACAGTTGCAATGTCCGTTACAAAATGCAATATATGTTTTCATTTCCTTTTTCCTATTCCTGCATGTGCTTGATGTGTGTTTGTATGTTTGTGTTGTTCTCTTTCCCTCAAAGACACACACATAGAACATTTCCCACACACAAAAAAAAAACATTTTTTTGAAAGGTGCACAGAGACCATTATTGCCGAAAATTATACAGTATTGTCCACATTTAATAACAAAGTCCGAAAATTGGATAATAATAGACTAGACATGGCATGTGTCGACTGTTGTAGATATTCTGCATACGAAAAAAAAAATTATATTTTTTGGGGAAAGGAAATAAACTGCTCTTGCATGAATCTACCGTAAAAAAGGCCATATAAATGCTTCAATTGACTCGGTTAGATCAAATAATATGCATTCTCTTCTTTTTTTTTCGTGTTATTTGGCAACGAACGGAAAAAAAGTTAAAAGGAAACCTTGCACGAGTGATTTGATTCGCATCGGAGTGACCTTACTATCGCAATTTGCCAATACTTGCCGGATACGAAAAAAAAATTAAATAATAAAAAAATAGAAAAAAAAATTAGATAAGAAATTCAAATCGAAATGAACATGTTCTAAGCGATATTCGGAGTACGAGAAGGAGAGAAATCGAGAAAGGCAATGTTTAAACAAGTATTTGCTTATGCATGCAGAAAAACCATTGCATATTGGGAGAATGTAATTTTTTGCTGTGCACTACCATCATCATGATGATATAAATGTAAGATAAAACAAACTAACCATGACACTGGAATAGACTCGTTTTCTGCATTTGTCTCTCGTTCGCCAACTTGCAATGCTAAAAATCAGTTCCTAACATTTGTAATGCAAATATTCCTATTCCGAAAATAATATGGTTTGCATTTTTGAATAGATGCCTCCTCTTAATATGCTTTTGATGGTACAATTGACTCTATAAGTTGTAACGAACCACAACAAAACTCCTCTCTCTCTTCCTACTTTGCTCCTTTTCAGTCGACGTCTCGTCACATGCGGAATCTTTTTGTTTTTCACCAGGATTGCATTCGATTTGATTATATTGTGGGAAGTTCGCATAAAATGAACCCATTTTCGAGAAATTTTCTGCTTGTTAAATTTTATTGCCATGACTTTTAAAAGTAAATCTCCGAGTTTTATAGACGTCTATCCAAATAATTCTTTCTAGTTTTTTAAAAAGTACATTTTTAAGTAAATGTGCGGAAAATTTTTGCAATTTTGGCATTTGTTGAGCGATGTAATTGACGTCATCGGGAAAAAGGAGGAAAATGATGAGATAAGAAAATGAAAATGTCTTTTTTTGCATTGGCAAATTGAATGAGTTTGGAAAAAGTTTTTTTCTGAAATGACTCACAATGTGCTGAAATTTTATTTTAATTCGAAAAAAAAAATTTCAATTTAATAAATTTTTTGGTACCGTTTTGCTTAAAAAAAATACAAAAAATAAAAAAAAAATAATTAAAGTAATAATTAAGTCAATAAATAAATAATTAAGTAATTATATAATTAAAAAAAAACCTTTTAAAATAAATAAATAAATTAAAAATACATAATACTTACCAAAATAATAAGATTTTAAAAAATTAAAATTAATAAATATTTTAAAATAAATTTTAGTATGAAATATTATTTAAAAGTGTAAAAATTTTGGTTAAAATTTCTACAAAACTAAAATGAATTTTAATTTATTTTTTTTATTTTCAATTTAAGTTCGATTTAAATAATTTTTTTTATAATAAAAATAATAATTACAAATTTTAAAATCAAAAATAAAAAAAAATTAATTAAAAAAAAAATAATTTTATAATATTAAAATATTAAAAATTTATATTTTTTTTCTGAAAATTTTTTGTTTAAAAAATTCAATGTAAAAAGTTAAAAATATTTATTTTTGAAAAAAAAATATTTGCTTAATTTTAAAATTTTTAAAAATAAAAATAAGGAACAGTGAAAAAACGCTTTAAAAAAATTAATTGGATAAAATTTAAAAAAAATAAAATAATTTTTATTTAACATATAAAATTATTTTAAATTAATTTTAATTTAATTATTTTTTTTATTTTTCTTAAATTTTTAAAAAAATGAGATAATTTTTTATTTTGAAGAAGTTAAAAATATTTTTTCAAACTTTTATTAATAAATCTCAATTTAAATAAAATTTCAAATCCTATTTTTAGAAAATATTTATTAGACCACTGTGCGCCCTGAGGAAAGAAAAACTCCTCTTTTCCAAAGGGTTTTTGGTCATTAATCACACAAAAAAGTCCCTTCTTAGCACTTCCTTTTCACCCCATTATTGGCCCAAAAAAGATTCAAATTTATTGTTATTAATTTCGTTTGCTTAAAATTTTTGTCCAATTTTATTGCAATAATCTTCTCCTGGCTCTCATGTGACCGGAACATATCTGAGAATTTATGTCGTATGCGATAAAATGAAAATTAGAAAAGTTTTATGTACATTTTACAGTAAATCGTCCGGCAGTAGTTGCGAAAAGTGTGTGAGTGTGCAAAAAAAAAAACCGAGAGAGAGAGACTTCGGACAGTTAAGTCCCTTTATGTGTGTCGTGTGTCGCTCGTAATGATTATTTTTGTGTAGAGATGATGATAGTGTTAAGAAAAATGTGACTCTCCAGCTCTTTTTTTATATTTAAAAAAAAAATCTAATATCGCAACCGGCACACAAAAAGATTTACATTACTTTTATCTTTTTCCCTTTTTTCCTCGTTGGCGCGCTCGTGCAGAGGAAGAACACACCGAAACACCATGTTTATTGATCATGAAAATTGTTATCAAGGGACATAAAAAGAGGAAATAGACTAGAAGCAAGAATTTGTTCGTACAGACACACACAATAAAAGCGATAGACCACATAATGGAAAAACATTATCCAAATCTAAAGTACTTTTAATATTGGTGACAATAATTTACAGGCATAGGCGACTTGAATATCATTTCGATGCCGAGGAGAACGAGACGACACGTGTATCTTGCGAGTGTGTGTGTCGTCGAGATTTTTATTACAACAGCCATTATTCGGTTATATTGGATCATTCATTTTTTATGTCCTTCTCCTTCATCGTCATCGTCATCGTCGTCGTACTGGCCTCGCTCTCCTCCGCTCGCAAAAAGGGGATAACTCAGCAGCGCGGTATAAATATTAAAAAGAGAAATTGAATTAGTTTTTTTTTCTTTTCGTCGCTTTTTGAGTCACAATCTATTCATATTCTTCTCCTCCGTCTTTTGCTCATTTATTATTATTGCGCTCAGTACATTCGTGTGTAATGTAAATTGTGACTCCAATTACAACGATTATGTCTTTTATTGGTGTCCATAAAAAAAATACGAACAGCTTCAATGATTTGAATGACAAAATTATAGTCGTTACGAAAAAAAAGGAAGAAAATTAAAATTACTTCTTTTGTGCATGGAAATAGATGGATGAAAAAAAACGAAGAAAAATCGGGTGAATTCACTTTTTTTTTTGTGTATGTTTCATTATTTATGCTAAATTGTTTTTGATGCATTTTTTTTCAATTTTTTGATTTAAATTAACTTAAAATTTTATTTTTTAATATTTAAAAGGTTAAGTCAAAAAAAAATGTTTGTATGAAAAAGCTTATTCAAAAATATTAAAAATTTAAAAATAAATAATTATTAAAATAATAAATTTAATAGTTTTAAATAAATAAAAATTAAATAATTTTAATAAAAATATTAAATAATTTATAAATTTTCTAAAAAAAAATAACAAATAAACAAGTTTTTTTGATAATATTGAAGCAAATAATAATTAATTTTTGACTTATAATGAAAAAAAAATATATTTAAGTTAAAATAATTAATTTTTTTTAATTACTCAAATTTTTATATTAAATTTAATTTAAATTATTTTTTAAAACTAAATTAAATCTACTAAATATTTTAAATTCAAGGTCCTTATCTGAAATCAAGGACCTTATCTGAAATCATTGAAAATTTGTTATACTGACCAATATTTGGCATCATAAAATATAAAATGTAATAAAAAAAAGTAGGATTAAATTTGCGAAAAAAAATTAAAAATATTTTTTTCATATTAAATTTTTTTTTAATTATTTAGTTATTATTTTTTTAATATTTTAAAAATTTTTTTAAAATTATAGTTATAAAATAATTTTTTTTTATAATTTTATTTTTTTAAAAAAATTATTCTTTATTTTTTCCTCGATTTTTTCAATAATTACGAATTTTATTTATTTTTTAAATAAATATTTAAATTTTAAATAATATTTTAAAAATAAAAAAAAATTAAATAATAATATTTTTTTAATAATTTAGAGACGAAATTCTTTATAAATCATATACAACAATAAAATTTGCTTTCTGATAATTCAAGCTACTTTTTTATTATATCGTCATCGACAGCGAACACGATAAATGGTTAAAAAAATTTTGTTTGAATGAATTAAATGATGAGGAGGTACTTTAGGCGTACAAAAGGACCAGTAATGAATTTGAGTGAAAAGACTTTTCTTCCAATTCTGTGTCGTGTCGTGAAAGGAAGTCAATTATTTTCATTATCATCAATTTCAATCCACAAACGACGAAGGAGGAGAAGGAGTGGATTTGCTCTGCGTGGATGTTAATCACATTTACCTTTTTCCAAGAAAAAATTCCTTAAACTAATTTAAGTTTGTAAAATTTTGCACAAAACAACAACAACAAAAAAAATTGTCATCAGCAGAGATTCTCATCAAACTTTCCCATCGTCATCATCAGTGTGTTCACTTTACAGTTCATTAATTAAATCCTGAATATTTGATCATTAATTCTCATTCGTCTGTTTACTCTTTTATGTTTTTAATAAGATTAGTAAACATGACACCATCAGCACACTATTGTGTTGTCTGCATGTTGTAACAAACATCCTTTTTAAATTTAATAATATCCATCCATGTGATGATGGTAGACACACACACACTGCAAATTATAGCTAAAGTTTTAAATAAAATTTTCAGTAGACACATAAAAAACTGGATATAAAAGTAGTAACAACATGCTTTTAAATATAAATAAAATGAAATGGAATTAGGATATGAGAAAATTTTAAATTAAATACAGAGAATTTCTCGTTTCTTCGAAAAATCCGAATTTACCTTAAATAAAAAAAGGACACGTGTAATTCACTTAACAAGAAGAAATTTCCTGTGGCACAGGCGATGAGAGATTTGGGATCGTAAAAAAACATGTGAAAGGGATTGATTGATAAACTCGGAAGAAATTTGAAGATGCGACTTCCGTCCTCAAATATTTCAAATAAATATGATTTTTTTTTATTGGATACCTAAAACGGAAGTAAGTTACGTGAATTACGTGAAATTAACGGTTTATTTGATTAGTTCCGTAATATCCGATTTTTTTTTTGTATTTTTTTTTTATTCATATAGGAGAGAGTTTCTCATAAATTTCGGCATCTTCACACGTTTGACATTTTTTTTAGAAAAATTAGACCTCCCATTTAATTTGTTCTTTTCATGTATGGAATAAAAAATGAAAGTTGTGTGAAAAAAATGTTTGTAATTAAAAAAATGTCAGATTAAATAAAAAAAAATATATTAATTAATTTAATTTTAAATTTTTTTTTTAAATTTAAAAAAAAATATTTTTTAATAAATTAAATTAAATTTTTTAATTAAATTTTATTTTATTTTTTTAAAAGTCTTTTTTTTATTTTTTTTTATATCAAATAAAATGTAATTATAGAAATATTTTAAAAAATTTCTCATTATTTTGGAATGTCAAAATTATTTCTTTAATTTCCTTTGAAATTTTGGAATTTTTGTATTTTAATTAAATTTATTGTTCTAAATTTATGATAAAATTCTTACGAAAAATACTTTCATACATTGTCAAAAGTAAATTTAGAAAAACTTTTTTAATATCTTCAATTTATTTAAAATTAAATTTAAAAAAAAAGCTCATAAAACGTTTCCCAAGTAACAAAAACCACAGTACTTCATAAAATAATATTTTACTAAAGTTTTACAAAATTTCACCTAATTAGATAAATTTTCCATGAATATCTTTTTAATAAAGTACTTACAGCACTCGTTTTTCCATTTGAATGCTCTCCAATCATTTTAAATCGCACTCAAACCATAGACTCTCAAACGTTGCTATGACACACGATAAATGTATAAATTAATACTTCTAATTAGACAAATGAGTTGAGAATTCGTTTTCAATCTGATATAAAAGCCAAAATTGTCATGGAAATCCTCAGAATTTGGTTTTCAAGTAGTATCGAATTTTCATATGAAATAAATAGTTTTTGTTGCGAAAAAGAAAAATTGAAACAACTTTAATGGGGAGTTAATTTAAACTTATATAACACAAACCACCGCCGCATCACACCACGCGGCATGTTAGGAAATATTTATATTTATTTTAATTCTCGCTTCTTTCTATGAATAAACACCCCGAAATTTGCTTGGAGCGACGCACGACGGGCTGAAAATGAGAAAAAAAATTAAAACATATTAATTAAAATTTATTTTAATTATTCCAAACCAAGCATATTTTTCATTTTGTTTTTTTTATAATTTTTGTTAAATTAAAAAAAAAAAAAATAATTGAAAAGTGATTTATTAATTATCTTTTACAAATTTTTTTGTACCTACAATATTTTGTATTAAAGTAATAATTTTTTTTATTTTTTTTAAATTATAAATAAAATAAAATAAAAAAATCAATAAATTATTTTTCTTATTATTTTAAACCAAGCTTATTTTTTTCATCTTGATAAATTAATTTTTCCCAATTAATTTAAATAATTAAATTTTTAATTATTTAACAATTGCTAGATTAAAAGAAAAAAAATTAAAAATTAATTAATTTTAAAAAATTAAATAATAAATAAAATAATTAAAAATTAAAAAATATTTTTTTAAATAAAAAAACTAATACAAATAAAATTATTTTAATATTTTTTTTAATATGCTGCATTTTATTATTTTTTTCACAAATTATTTTTAAATTTATTTTTTTTTTAATTTTCAGTTAATTTTAATTTTATTTAATTTTTTATTTAATTTATTTTTTATAATAAAAATTTGTTCATGTTATCGAAAAATTTATTCAGGCCCATTGTGCATCGTTTGAAGCAGATACGACCCAAAACATACTTTATTCTTAAATTTTGCGATATAATAATATGAGGCAGGAATATAATGAAGAGTGAAACATATTATAAAAGTTTATTTTAGCGAGTTTATTATAAATTGTGAATGCGGTGGTTGTTCTACTTGTGTGTGTATGTGCTCGCTCACACATAATCTTACTTATTTTCCGAAAAATATTCAAGAGGAATATGTTAGATGTGTTTTTCAAAAGCATTAAAAGCCATATTTCGAGTGTCTCTATGCCGTGTATTAATTCTACTTTATCCGTTGAAATGACGTTAGCTTCGTTTTAATTTGCTTTTCATTATTGCCTCGCTGTCGTCTCCACGAGTGTGTGTCGCGTGTGTTCTTTTGATATGGGATGAGCTCGAACAGAGAAAATGCCTAAAAACGGCAGAGCTGAAGAAAAACTTCGTCTTCTTCTTGTATTTTGTCTCTTAATAATAATCATATAATAAATACATACTTAATGCCATTAGCAAAGAGATTTTGTCGAATAATTCAAGTGGTTGCTCGAGGAATGTGCGAGACACGCAAGAAGGTTTTTCCCTGCGAAACATGACACGGTAGACACATCATGTCGTCCCAATTTAATTTTGAAGACAATTTAATCTGCCAAAAATGAATGTATTTGATAATTCCCATATCACTTCGTGTGTGTGTGTGTGCGTTTGCCTTTTAATATATTCGAACATTTTAAAATTCCCTCTGATGTGAAATCATTTACCATCAATTTTTGTCAGATACAATAAAAACCTCATTTTTAACTTTATCGTTTTCCCGGAAGATTTTTTCTCTGCGAATGTATTTATTAATTCAATAATATTAGAATAGAAGTCATGACAAGAAAAGTGAATTATTGTTATGATTTTATTTTATTTTTTTAGCATTAAAGGCATCACTTTAACATCATCGATTCCCTGTAGCAACACGTGCCTTGTCAAATATTTGGATATTTTGCGAAAAAAAAAATTTAATCAATGGAAAGAGAATTTTTTGATGGCTTGTTTGATATTTTTTGTTGTTTTGTTAAATAAATCAGAGTATTTTTTTTTTTTGTGAATATTCCCTTTTTTTATTTATCGATATAAAACGAACTTTTTTTTTGTGAAAATATAAAATTCAAGTAGAACAGCTTTCATTTCATTTATTTGATTTTATTTCCTTTTCCGTTCCTTATCGAACAGCACACTCAAAAAATTTTTTTTTTTAAATCGATTCGAGGAAGAATGCCTTACGTGAGACATACGATTTTTGGAAGGCATTGTTGGGTAAGAATTTTTTTTATTATTTTTTTAATTTAGTTTTGGCTTTTCTTTAAACAAAATATTAAAATAAAAAAATTATTTAAATACCTAAATAAAAAGAAATAATTACATAAATAAAAAGAATAAAAAAAATAAATGATAAAATAAAATTAAATAAAAAAAAATTAAAAATAATTAAATTAAATAATTATAAAATTTTTAAAAAAAAATAATTAAATAAATGAAAAAAAATAAAAAAAAAATAAATAAAAAATAATTAAATAAATAAAAAAAAAAATAATTAATTAATTAAAATTTAATTAAATTAAATAATTATATTTATTTTTAAAAAATAATTAAATAAATTAAAAAAATAAAATAAAATTAAAAAATTAAATAAATAAAAAAAATAAAATTAAATAAAAATTAATTAAATTAATTAATTTAAAAATCTTAATTAAATTAAATAATTAAAATAAATAAATTAAAAAAGTAATTCAATAAATAAAAAAATTAAAAAAAAATGAATACATAAAAAAATGAATAAATAAATTAATTAAAAATTAATTAAATTAAGTAATCATAAAAATTTAAAAAAATAATAAAAAAAATTAAAAAGTAACAAATTTATTTTTTTCAGGTTTTCTCCTTTAATTTCGAAGTAAAACGATCTCACACCAATTTTTTTAATTTTTTTTTTTGGTAAGAGCTCTCGAAAAATTCATCAGTAATGTCATGTCTTCATTATAAATTTAACAATACACGCCTCTTCTTTTTTCTTTATCTCTCGAAATGACAAAAAAAAAATAAAATTTCGGCACTTGGCATGCTTTTTATTTGTATTTCATTCCCATTCAAGCTCGTTTTTCGCACTCAATATATTAATTTTCGGTATGTCGAGCGGTACCGAACGAAGGAAAATCTTTTTGTTAAAGTCACGTACGGAAATTTTTAAAAGATTTCTAAACACTTATAAAAGTGTCTCTTGAATAAATAAGGAAATAGATACGAAGAAACGTAAAAACAAGTAAAACGTTGATTATAATTCCCCGAAATTGGTTCGTGTTTGAATGGAAAACGTTTCCTGTGTTTTTTAAAATTTTCTTCGCCACATGACGATCTTTTGACATGTCACAGAAGGATGAGAAGAAAAAATTGTCGCTTGAGTGACACCCATTCAATTTCGCATCTCATAATAAGCGACTAATCAGAAATAAACGGAGCAAACTGAAGCTATCCCGGGTTGACGGCGACAACGGGCGACGGGCTGGATATGAAAGACATTTAAGACTTGATTCATTCTACATCATTAATTTTGAATGAAAATTTCTTTCCTACTCCTCCTTCTTCTTCTTCTTCCTCGTGTGCCTTTTTCCAACACTTTTTCATTCCCGTGGAATATTTTTTTGTCGTGATATTTCGTTGAATTATGGAACGGAAAGAAACGCTAGTTGCTTGTAAATAATGAGTTGCCAGTGTTTGTTATCTGTTATTATTTTTATTTTTTGTGCCTCGTTGTTTTCGTTAATCAGCGAACGGAATCGGAGACAGGACGACGATCCGCCGTAGATGTCGCATATCAAACAAACAAAAAGCGCCATCAATTTGCTGATAAATGGCAAAAATATTCCTCTCTTGCCACGTCAACTGGAGAAATATGATGATGATGACTTGCACACACACGTTTTCGGCTGCGGCGGTAGAAACAAAAATATTACATAATAAGAAAATTGAAGCAATTTATTTTCTATGGAGAAGAACTGATTACCATATGAAAAAGTTTTTTCAGGTAAATTTAATAAGCCGCCCACAATCATGATGATGCTTTATCTGCTCTTCACTCTGCTGCCAATCCAATTTTAAAAAGAACATAGAAACAAGTAAAATAATCCAGAGTAAATTAGGATCGCATTGTACTCCAAATGAATGGCTTTTTGTGTGTTTTTACTTGAATTAGAGAATTACTTGTTTGGTTTTCGTGAAATGGAAAACATATGGAAACGTAAAAAGGCACAAATCGTGTGTGTGTGCGTAGGATGAAAATGTAAAATGTGAATGACGACGACGACGAAAAAGGGATTTAAAAGAAGCCCTAATTACGTTAAAAATAAATGACGGGTTTGGGCGTCGTCGTTATGAAACACTTGAAAATATTTGGATACTTTGCCGATAATTACAAATGTTGTTGTTTTTGAAGAAAATACTGAAAAGGATTAAAGTAGACTACTTAGCGACTAAATATCGTCAGAAATCATTTGGATTTAAGTTACATAATTCCCGTTGTTTATGGGAGATTTTAAGGTTAAATGAGGATTTTAGGGGTATTATTGTTTTATTTTTTTTTTTATATTTTTTTATTATTTAAAAAAAATAATTCCTAAATAAATTTAATAAATAAATAAATAAAAATAAAAAATTAAATAAAATTTTAAAAAAAATAAAATAAAATTAAAAAAAAATTAATTAATTATTTAAAATTTTAAATTTAATGAATTTAATTAAATAATTAATTAAATTTATTAATTTAAAATTATTATTGTTAAAAATTAATTTTAATTTTAAAATTAATTACCTAATTAAAAAATTCATTAAGTATTTTTTTTTTATTTAAAATGATTAGACCCGTTTACTTCGTTCTACAAAAAAAAAAATATTTTTTTTTGTTTGACAAATTTTATTAAAAAAAAATTCAAGTGAAATTTTTCTAAATTAAAATTGATTTTAAAAGAATTAAATTTGAACTAAAATTTTTCTTATCAAATAAAAAAAAATAAATTTAAGGTTAAATTTTTTATTTAATATTTTTAAAATTATTTTTTTTAAATATTAGATTTTATGAAAAAAAAAATTAAAATATTTTGAAAAATTTTTAAATAAATTAAGAAATTATTTTTTTATTTTGAATAAATTTTTTATAATAAATAAAAATTAATTAATTAATTTAATAAAAAAAATAAATAAAAAATTATTGAAAATTAAGTATGTAAATATTTTTAAGAATATTTTAAGCAAAATTTCAAGAGTTATTCTTGCTATGAAAAATTTAATTTTTTTTTGAGAATTTTTGAAAGTTTTTTTTTAAATAGAATTAAAATTAATTTTCTCGAAGTAAAAATATTTTTTTTTTTTTCATAAATTAACAAAAAACAAAAATTTGGCTTAACTTGGAACGAGATTTTTATGACTATTTTGATGCAACTTTAAATTTAAATAAAAATATTAAAAAAAAGATCGAAAACCAAAAATATTTACATTTTCTATTTTTTTTTCTTCCAAAAAAAACCCTCTGACCTTTTTTTCCAAACATTTTTCAAATAACTTTGCAGACCATTTCCGAAGGAAAAAAAGTCATCATCTCAAAAAAAAAAAAAAAAATTACCGACATTTAAATACGGCACATTTTTGTGTAATTTTTGTCACAATTTATGTTTATATTTTTTTATAAAAGCCATGCACAAAAAAAAAACTTTCGATAGATCTTTTTAAATTAGGGACATGATTCAACGAGCCACACAAAATATTCTCAACTCGCACATAAAACATGTATCTTCTGTAAATTATTCATTCGTTTTCCTGTCCTCTATCTGTGAGTTGGCCCATTCAAAGTCAGGCAAACATGAAAAAGTACTGTACTTTTGGGCGGAGAAAGTCATTTTCATTTATAATTTGGACAAAAGTTGTACCTTCATTTCGTTTCTGTGTGTGTGTTGCCAGAAAAAAGCCAGATGCGAATGTAGCAACATTAGATATTCTAAAAAGGAACCCATTTACAGCGATGAAACAGTTAACTTTATCTTTGTACATTTTGCGGGTGTGTGTGTGTGTTTCGATCCATGCAAAATACAAATTACCACAAGATTTCTTAATGTTGTACCTTCTATGAAGTCGATGTGGTTCATGGGCGGCAAACGACGCAAGCGAGGCAGGCAGTGAAAGCATGTGTGCCAAAAAACCCTAATAATAATTCACAAAGATAAATTACTTTTACTTAAAGAATCAACATTAATTATACACAAAATAGGATATTTGTAAGATTATACCTTGCTTCTTTGTATATTTGTTTTGAAAAACCCTAATTATTGTTCGGATGTTTTTACGAATGAGAGCTAATGAATACCATGCTTGTTTTCTTTCTTTCGCATTTTTCCTTGTTTGTTGTTTTGTTATTCAATACTCGAACGATGTCAACTGCGGGACCCATATATGTTAATAAAACAGGACGAAAACTTTAAATTATTCCTCTAAATTACGGTCGAACGTTCCGTCGTGCTCCTCGTTAGCTCACTCATTCGACAAAATTGTCTAATTTGAAAAGGTTTTGCTCCGTCTCTCACTTCCTCGCTTCACTCTATAATTAATGACGACCGTTTCGGAGCGAAATCTACGCCTAATAATAATAATGAAACACAGAAAAAGGTGAATTTTGACTTTTACGTAATCCTTTTAATCAGCTAATTTATGAAATACCCCCGAAAAACGTTAAATTGATCGTAAACTTTTTAAACTATTGTTACAACATTTTACAATTAAACTGGATTTAGCGAAAAACAAAAAAAAAATGCTGAAATCACTAAAATTCCCTAAAAAGGGGGAATTTTTCCGCACGTCAGTCAATCACGAAAAAAAAAATAAAATTTCAAAATCATCGAACGAAAATCTAGATTTTTCCTCATTTATTTTTATGCCTGCATGCACTTGTTTGTTATCGCATTCCATTTTTCCCTCTGTTCCGTAAGCTTTATGGATTTGGCGCTTGAAGTACATTTCCAAGAAACTGTCGGATTTTCGATGTTTATCCGTCTGGTTTGGAATTTTTTTCTACGTTTTCGGTTTGATACTTTTTCCATTATGATTTTTTTTCGCAAGAAAAAAATAAACTTCTGAAAGAGTACTTAAAGTCCCTTTTACAAAAAAAAAAAATAAAACTGAAGAGGAAAAGGATGTGAAGTCGTTATTTACTTCTCGATAGATTTTTTTCCGTTCAAACAAAAAATTTTTAACAAGAAAAAGTTTTCCAGTTACTTTTTAAAAGTCATAATATTTTGCAGAAATACTCCTTTTTGTGCCCTATGGAAAGAAATTTATTTAAAAAAGATTTATCGGTTTAAAATATCTTTTAAAATTAGTTAATTCACTTAATTAATAATTAATTTAAAAATATTTTATTAAATGAAAATTAAAAAAAAAATATAAAAAAATTAATTTATTTAATTTTAAAATTATTTTATTAATTAAAAATTTAAAAAAAATTATAAAAAAAAAATATTTTAAACTTTGAATTATTTTTATTATTTTTTTAAATTATTACATACTTTTTTTTAAATAAAGAAAATTTATATATATTTTTTTTAAAATAATTTATATTTTATTTTATTTTAAATAATTATTACTATTTTTTTACTCTTCTAATGTTCGTTTGAAATTTTTACAACTTTCAATTTTATCAAAAAATCAAAAAAAAAAAAAAATTAATTAATTTTTATTTGATTTAAATTATTAATTAAAAATTATTATTGAGTTTGTAGAAATTCTTAAAAACTTTTAAATAATATTTTGAAAAATATTTGAAAAAAAAAAATAGATTTAAAAATTTTGGTTTAAAAAGGAAAAATTTTTTATAAATAAGAATTTTAAAAAAATATTATTTTTGAATTGGAAAACATTAAGAAAATATTTACAAATTTTTTTTTAACTTTAAATAATTTTTTAAAAATTAATTATTTTTTAATTTTCTTCAAAAAATAAAAAACTAAAAAAAATTTGATATGATAATTTAGAGGGCATAATTTTTTTAAATATTCAATGCTTCAAGCGAAAATTATGGCATCGAGCGATTTTCGAGTCTCTTTAACATTTTTACATTTCTTCCATGCATCTTATAGTTTTCCACTTATTTTCACGAAATGCGGCTTACATTTACTTACACTCGAAAATAGCAAAAAAATGTCGGGAGGCATAAAAAGCAAACCAAGCAAGCATTTTTTCTTCGTTCTTTATGATAACATCATCGCTGCCAATATTTACGCTGACTCAGTAAATTTCGACGACCAGCTCCTATGTACTTGAAGAAAGTGGGAAAAAGATATTGATATTTTTTTCGCATGTTTTTTTGCCGAAAAAAAAAATAGGAGGATTATACAATTTTTTTTGTACGCCTTATTTCCTTATCATTGCATTGTTGTTGTGATTCTTATTAAAATATGATGAAGAAAAATCACTGAGGTAACAATATTTTTACCTCACTGGAACATCTTAATTTTCATCATTTCTCTTATCTTTTTTTTCTTCTTTTTTTAATAAATTAGGCGGAATTTATTCGTTCTTGTGTGAAATGTAGTACTCAAAATAAATGAAAGATTTTGTGCATTCAAGAGAAAAATAAAAAAAAAATTTTTTTCAAAGAAAAATTATTAAATTGACGATTGTCAGCATTTTTTTTAAATGTAACAAGACCTAAAATTAACGAAAAAATAGAATATTTCGTAAATGCAGGGTTTTTATCAGTAATTCCTTATCATTTTATTAATTTCATATTTTTTATCAGACAATGCCCTGCTTTAATAAATGTTTCTTCACTATCAAACTATAAAATAATTACATTAATCACATGAATTTCTAATCAAAAGTATTGAGACACATTGCATACACAACGAATTTACTGATAAGAGCTTTTACAGATGTTTGATAAGAAAGAAGCGAGAACCAGAACAAAAATAAATTTAAAAAAATTAACAGAAAATATGCAATATTTTGCAACCATGTTATCGTGCCGTACGAAACGAGACATTTAATAAAATAATAAATAATTATTTTGAACGAAAAATGAAATAAAATTGATAAGAAATGCTTTTTCTAGGTCAGTTGCGATTATCAACGAGCAGTTGGATGGCCTCAAAAATTATTTCTTGTCTAGATTAATTACAAAATTACGAAAAATTCTCGTAAATGCATTGTTAGCGTGTGATAAGAGCAATTTTGAACATATGACATTGGAGGCAATGGTCACCCTAATTAAATAAAACTTATCAACATAGTTTATACGCGCGCCGCTATCATCGTCATATGTTCTCATGTTTAAATTCTGTACGAAAAAAAAAATTAATCAAAACAATTTTTCATTTAAATTTATTGCAAACAACTTATTACTGCGTAGTTTCCTACAAGCTGATAAAAATTCTGCGATATTGTTTATTATAAAATTTAGACTTACAGCACAAACAACCACGGCGACGCGTCTTGCTTTATGAATCTCAATGAATTGATTGTATTTTTTTTCAGCACATATATCTGTTATTTAGGTGTTTGTACTACTTATTATGAAAAAATACTCGATTAAAAAATTACGCAGAAACACTTCCGCCCAAAACGCAAAAAAAAATCGTAAACAACATTTGGCGCACGATGTGTGAAAAAAATAACAATTTATGGTTGTCCTCAAATAAAAAAATAACAGCGGAAAGTTCCATTAGATAAAAAAAATATTTACCTCAATTTTAGTGTTTTCGTTGGAAAAAAAGGCGTCATATAATTATTATTTATTTACTATCATCTTCTCGTGGACACATGTTAAAAACGTGAAATTAATGCGTATCATCTGTTGATAAACAACTTTTTTTTGTGGGCTCGTCTCGATTTATGTGTTTTTATTTTAATTTTTTAATTCTATTCAGCTTTCTTTATACAGAAAAAAAATATTATTTCATAATATTGGAAACAATAAATTTCAGCTTTGTGGTTGTTGTTGTTTTTTATCGATTCCTCGTATATTCAAATTCGTATTTATTTTTAAATATTAAAATTAACGACACTTCAACGCATCGACATTCTGTAGAGAGGTTTAGTATATAAATAAATATTAGTTTTGACGCGTTTTTAATTAAAATTTTGTTTTTTTCGGGAATTTTATGTCTATCCGAGTTTTTTTTTTATTTTAATTTTTTTATTAAATTTATTATATTTTTGTTTTAAAAATTAAATTAAATAAAAAATAAATAAATTAATTAATAATAATTTTTTATTAATTTTCTATATTCTTTTTTTATTTTAAGAATATTAAAAAAAAATTAAAATAAAAAAAATTTTAATAAAATTTTTAATTAAAATTATTAAATTAAATTTAATTTTATTTTAAATAATTTTTTTTCTTAATTTTTTCATTATTTTATTTTTTATGCAAAAATATATATTTTTAAAAAATTGGTATGATTGGATACCTGCCAATATATTTTTTATTTTAAATTTTTTTAATAAATTTAATTTACGAATAAATATATTAATTAATTTTTTTTATTTTAAAAAATTTATATTTTTATTTTATTAATATTAAATAAATTATTTCATTAAAATAAAAAAAAAAATATTCAAATGTATTTTTTTTTTTTTTATAAAAAAATAAATTTAAGGATTTAAGTTAAATAAATATTTTTTTATTTTATTTTTCAGAATATTTTTTTAATTAATAATTATTAAAATTTTAAAATAATTTAATTTTATTTATTTTAATTTTTTTTATTAAAATTTTTATATTTTTTTAATTTTTTTTATTAATATTTTTTCACGTATTTTTAATTTTTTATTTAAACTATAATTTTTTATTTGATCTTTATTTTTTTTTATTTAAAAATTATTTTTTACTTAAACTTTTTATGTTAAAAAAATAATTTTAAATTAACAAATTAATTATTTTATTAAATTAATTATTATTATTTTTTAAATTTCGGTATAATTAAAAATAATTTTTTAATAAATTTAAAAAAAATTTAATTAAAATACGCTCACATTAAAAAAGATTCACGAAAAATTTTAAACTTTAAAACTTACTCACTAGGTCATTTCCATAAAATTTATTAACAATAATTATAAGCCATTAGTCATTAACTCTACGGTTCTACTCGTGTTCCTTAAGGTCGTTGCATAAATTAAATTTACATATCACACACCGCTTTTTAGTGTCGTTTTGTCAACAAAAGTGACTCATTTTTGTTTCACTTTACATGCAAATACCTTCTTTTTTTTAATGAATAAAAAATAACAAAATAAAATAAAATAAAAATTAGAATATTTATAAATTGACTTACGAGCACTTTTTACACGCATTTCAAGTGCTATATAACAAGCATCCCATTATAGCACAAGGTTTTAAGAATTTTTAATGAATCTAGCGAAATTAATGCAAAAATGACAAATAAACAACGATAAATTGCCAAAGCAATTAGGTACGCACGCACACACGTGAACGGAATATCGGGAGGTGTGTGTCGCGATAAAAGTATTTTTTTTTTCGGTGTTTGAGAAATTGTTGCGTAATTTTTTTATGTCCAATTAGCTTGTTGCGTGTCGGAGAGTCGTTTATATTTATATTATTTTTTTTTCGTTGCTTATTGAGTTGTGCGTAAAAATAAAAAGAAGACGAAAATTATTTTTTTTTTGCTGTTCAAGAATATTTTTATTATTCACGCACACACAACGTTCATTGATGACGACGATTTCATTCATCATCATGGTTTCCATTGAATTTCTTGTCAATTATCTGATTTTTCTTTCATACCGAAAAAAAAGCCATAAAAAGACTGAATGCTGGCAGAGCATTTCGAGCTGTACTGCCGCTTTGTCAAGGACCATCCATATTTGGGCAAACCTGTTGTGCGGGACTTCCTTGTCGCGAACATCGCATGGAAACACGTCATCACGCGGCACTTGAGCATTTGCGATATCATGAGTTTATCGACGACATGCAAGTACTTTTACGCGATTTGTACTTCTGACATGATTTGGCGATTTATTTATGAAAAGTGTTTCCAAATACACGACACCTTGCTGCGGGAAAATAAATTTTTCAGGGTGTGTCGCGAGATTTACGCCTCAAATTCGCACGATTTGCAGCTCCAGTTGCTCGTCAAGTACGGCTATCCGTTGCAACGACGAACTTTTCCCTCATCCACGGGCGCCATTCCGAAAATTATCTCAAAAAAAGCGACAAAAATTGATTCCGATCCCGAATCTGAGCCCTGTGCATGCCAAAAATGCTCCCAATTCAACGTCAAAACGAACAATTCCTTAATAAATTTGTATCAGGAATTCACGCCTGGCCATTCGGAGAGTTCCAGCGTCAGTTCAGCGCCGTGCTGTGACCCGTCAGAAGTTGACACGACAACAAAAAAATTGTCGACATCAATTTCACAGATAAAAATCATTGCCACAGACGACGACGGCAGCAGCAGCAAGAAAACAAGCAATGGAGACGGAGACGATAAACATGTCGACGTCGATGACAACTATCACCCGTCATCATCAAAGAACGACAACAACGAGCTGAAACGACGACTTGCATTATTGATAAAACATGCAATGAAGTATCCAATTGACTGTGATGATGGCTTGCCCGGAGACAGTGGCGCAAAATATGCTCTGAAATGAAATTTGTGTGCGATGTGCATGAATGAAATAATAATATTTTGCAAAAAAAAAAATAATAAAAAAAAGTACATGAGCCAATTTGGCAATTGGAATAGGGAGAAAGAGAGAGAGATAGCGACTTGCACTAAAACTCGAGTGAAGTTTATGATTTTGTCATTGTCATTTTTTATTTGTATTCATTTATATTTTTCATGTACTATAAAAAATTTGCGTTTCGCAACCTAAAAAGTACTCATGAGAATTTTTGAAAAAAAAAATTTTTTTTTTCTATTTTTTTGAATTTATTTTTAATTTTAATAATTTTTAAATTTTTTATTAATTAATTAAATTAATACATTAATTTTAAATTATGAAAATTTTTAATTAAATTAATTTTTAGTTTTTTTTTTAATTTTTGATTCATTAATTTTTTTTTTTGATTTTTAATAATTTTAAATTTTAAAATATTTTTAAATCTTATACCTAATTGTTAAAAAATTTATTTAAAATTAAAGTTTTAGAATTTAAAAAAAAAATATTTTAAAAATTTAAATTTAAATTAAATTAAATTTTAAGACTAATAAAAATTAAAATTATCAAAATTTATCTAAAAATGGGAGCTAACAAACTAAATGAAAGCAAAATGATTAAAAAATATTTTTGTTTTGCCAAAAAAATTAAAGAATGCTTCTAAAATTGAATTTTTTATCAAAAAATTAGCAAATTTCGTTCGTATTTTTTTTTTAGAATATTCTTCAAAAATTTATTTAAATGACTTTACTGTAAAACAAAAAATTTTTCAAAAATAATTCCACAAAAAAAGAATTTCATTTAAAATTTGGAAATTTTTTAAAATAATAAGTACCCTAAAATTTTTTTTAAAAAACTAATTTTAGTGATTTTTTTTTGAAATATTTTTTTTAAAAATATATTTTTTAAGAAATTCTTTAATATGTTTTTTTCTATTCATCAATTTTTGTTTTCATGATGTTTTTGTTTTCATAAAAAAATTTTTTAAGAATTTTTTTTCGAAAAAAAATTTGAGCTTGTTTTTTTTTAAACAGAATTTTTTTTTATGAATTTTAATACATTTTTAGTTAAAATTGTATCAAAACACATCAAGAAAAATTAAAAAAGATGAAAATTTGTCAAAAAACTTAAAACTGTCAAAAAAAATTATTTTGCTTGCGAAACGACAACTTCTTATAACATACCAAGCTCGAAAAGTTTTTAATAAAAATGAGTCCTATCAAAATATTTCGTTAGATTGGACTGACAAACATTTGCCAACAACTTGATAATGTCAAAACTAGACAAATATTTTGTGTCTGCTGCTGCTATAATGCAATGAAATTAATGAAATGATTAATACAGTTGATGCCGCCTATTTGATGCGGGATTTAGACGAGGGAGTTGAAAAATGTTATAATTTTTAGGGAAGCGCACACGAGAAAAATCGATACCGTTGTGCATGCGTCGAGTGCGTATTACACAGAGAAAATTAATGCGGAATGAAAATATTTTTGTTTCAAGGTCTAGGGTAGAATTTTTTTTTGTGTAGGGAGGAATTTGACATGATATGATTTAGTGACGGATCAAAAGTTTTTCAAATCATTTCACTGTAAAATTACTCGATATCACTCTTTTTGAAGATTTTATCGCAGATAGGGACCGAAAATTATTTGGCAACCACAAGAACGGTTTTTTTTGCCATGATATGCACTTTAAATGAGTTTTGAAATGAAACTTTTGGTCGAAAAAACACCTTTTTGATGTTCGGTGTGTCTCGCAAAAATGGTTTGGCAGAAAATTTGCACACATCATCCATCGACCGCACACACAAACTTGAAATATGATTTTTCATCGTGCGCACCCCATTTCGCATTTATTTGTGTCATGTGATAGCGCACACAGGAAGACGAAGGCAGAAATAACGAAAGGGAAACATAAATTTGTGGCTGAAATCAAAGAACGAACACGCGCTCGCACGTAAAGGACACACACACAAAACTTTGTCCAAAAAAGGTTTTTGCAGTCGATTTAAATGCTTTTATCATCCATCTTTTGTTTGACCGCACACCGAACACAAAAAAAAATCAATCTAAATCTAGATCACGTCACATTATCATCATTCAACGCACATATCGGTAAAATGTTTGCATGTCATGCTCGTATTTTCACAAAAGTGTCTTAAGCTTGTGAGGCGAAGCAAGTAAATGTGGCAAAAATTAATACTTGCTCCTCTAAGCAATTTAACGCACCGTAATACGAACGGCTTCGTTCGATCCAATTTGATTTTTGTTTAACATTCAATTAAACATCGATCTTTTTTGCCAAAATTGCCTATAAATAATCAATCTTTTTCCATCTCATTTTCTTTTTACGACTTTTGACATGTACAACGTCGTTGCTTTCTCTCTCTGTGTGTCAATCGAGCGACGTGTGTGCGGACAAATAAATATAAATAGACATCACGCGATATCAGAGCCACACAATTCTCCAATAAATTTTGGATTACTACAGGGTGTTTGAACGGTAAAGTGTCCTTTTTGCTGAAGTAGGAGACAAAAAGTGTCTTAAAATATTTTTCCTTAATTTTAATTGGTATAAATTAAATTTTTAGCATCATTTCACTTTTTAATACACCTCATTTACAAATTTTTTTTCACCTTTTAATACTCCTCATTAATGAAATGTTTCACATTTTGATACACCTCATGTCAAATTTTGATAATCTTTTAAAATTGGTGCTCAAAATTAAATTTTAGCCTAAAAATTGAAAAATTAACAGTTTTATTTTATTAATATTTTCACATTTTCTTACTCCTCATGGTAAAATTTTATAATTTTTAAAATAATTTAATTTAATTTTTTTTTTATATTTAATTTTTAAGATGTGTTTTGATTTTAAATTCACAAATTTAACAAGTTTTGTATTTTTTTCACAATTTAGTACTCCTCATGCTTTAAAATTTTCAAATTTGATACAAAACTTGTAGATTTTTCACAATTTTGTACTCCTCATGTCACTAAAATCTGTTTCTTCTTTCAAAAAACTTGTCTTACACAATTTTTATCTCATTTATGCTTTTATTCTGAATAAAATGACTAAATTATATACACATTTTTATATGAATTTCACATTTTCATACTCCTCATACATTTAAGGAATTATAATTCAAAGTTTTTATTTAAAAATAATCAGATGAGGAGTATAAAATTGTATAAAATTTTCAATAGTTGTCATTAATTGTAAAATTTTACTTTTTAATACTCCTCACTTATAATTTTTAAATTTCAATTCAACTTTTTAAACAAATTTCATATTTTCTTACCCCTCATATTAAAATTTTTACCTATCAGACCAACTCAAGTAAAATTTTTCTTAAAAACGGTAAAAACTCACAAAGTAACCTCTGTAGCAGAACAATTAATGTGAATCTTACCGCAAATGACACCAAAAGTCCGTTATTTATGAACCAAAAGACATTTTTTTTTCGTTGTTGTTTTGGACGATAAATTCTCAAGTGAAATTTGTCGTCAATATAGAAGAGAGAATCAATTTGAATAAAATTTTCCACATACATGAGCGATGCAAAGACGATAGTTCAACTACAGTAGCAATCTTTTCGTTTAAATCTTTTTAAATTTACAAACCATTAACCGCTTACATACCCTCAATACATAGTTTCTTTTGAAAGATTAGTATTTTTTTTTCTTGTATTTTATTTTATTTTATGCACACACACTTTCTGACTCTCTAATATCAACACATATTCATGGGATATGTAAAAGCCACATAATATGTTTTGTTTTTCTTTCTTTTTTTTCTTTTCTTTTCTCCATCGTCTTCACCATTATTAAACAAACAAAGCAAATGTACATGGCAAACATTTGAATAGACTTGTGGTGCTCGAGCTCGGGGTACGACGACGACGTCGAATAGATTTGCGATTAGTGCGCTCCTTCGTAAGAGAGGAGAATACGTACAACTTCCTATTTAACGTCGTCACAGTATAGCGAATATCAAAAATAGCCCATGATACAATTGGATTTTTCGTCCCAGTGCATATTTTAAGTTTTTAAAGTATTATGAACTCGAAATTTGTCCCATTAAGCATTTTAAAATATTTGTCCCAATGCACATTCAAGTTTTTTTGACCCACTGTGAATTTAAAAATTTTGACCCAAGGCGCATTAAAAAAAACTTTTACCTAATTCACTTGCCCCAGTTGACATTTTTAATTTTTTTCCCAATGCCAATTTTTGATTTTGAACCCAATGCACATTTTAAAAATGTTGACCCAAAGCACATTAAAGCACTTTTAGAATTTTAGCCCCAGTTAACATTTTAATAAAATTGACCCGATGCACATTAAAAATTTGACCCCAGTTGACATTTTGAAATTTTTACCCCAATTCACATTTAAAAATTTAGTCCCAATGCACATTTTTTAGCAACTTCGGTATATAGCAGTTTCATTAAATGGGAAGTTGTACGTAGTGAGTTGCATTCAAGTAATAATAAACTAAACAAAGTGTGTTAAAGACAAGCACTATATGCCTCGGTGCAGCATGCAGCTCGACAAGAACGGGTAGAAGATAACTAAAATTGGTTGTGTGTATTTCAAATGTAAACAAGAAACTTATTTATGTTTAATTTTTGTTTTATAGTTTCTGCCTGCCTGCCAGAGGTAGGTATATATGATGCATCGTCTATTTTAGGAATATCTACTCTTATTATTATTATAAGACTTACTTCTTCTTTCGAGACTTTCTCTCGAGTTTTTATTTTTTTATATTTTTTTTCGGTATCACAACAACGAACGACAACGTCGAGAGATTTTGGAAAATATTTTCCGAGAATGTGTTTGTGTATATTTATCAACAAACAAAAGGGTAGACTATTATTCTTAAGATGTCATTTCGGAATTATAATGCCGAAAGATACGGGAACACAGAATAAATTGAGTAGATTATGCAGACAACATAATACAACAACAACAACGCGAGTAAGAGAGATTTTGAGTTCGGTCCTAAAAATAGGCTAATTAACTTGTTTGTTATTGTAACAGAGTTGTTTTCAATCGTTCTTGACATTCAAGATGTCATTTGTTATTATTGTCGGATATTTTTATGGGAGTTACCTAGATCTATCCATTATCTTGCTTTTATTTCTGTCGTAATTATAATAACAACAGAGTCTTAATTCATTTTTGTGGAACAATTCATTTACTTTATAAAAGTTTCGTGTGTTTGTAAATAAATTGAAAAAAATAAAATAAAAAAAAACTGAATTAGTGACAATTTGAGCAAAGCCATGTGCTTGTCAATCTGCTAGTACCGAACAACAATATTATAATAATAATGATGCAAAACTAATTTGAGCTGAATGTAAATTGAATTGGGTGCGCCGCGTCACCAAATTACAATTTATTTATGCATATCGGCATTAATGCTTCAAGCTTGATTAACTTTTTATCTCTCCATGTTTTATTACAGACCAGCGACGGTACATTTTTTACGTTTTACTTTGAATTTTTTTCAAAAATTTTACGACAAAAATTTAAAAAATGACAAAAGTTTATTAATAAACTTCAAAGGAATTTTTTAGAAAATAATCGAACGTGTCACTAATCTTATATGAATTTAGTAAAATCGAGTAGAATAATGGAAAACGTGACCTCTTAAAATAATTGTTGTTAGAAACAAAGAATTTTAAATTCTTGTGCAACATTTTAATAAATTAAGATTAAAGTAGGTTAAAAATTGATAAATTGTAGAGAAAAATTTTAATACACTTTTCAACAATTTTTCATTTGTTTTGTTACAAAACCCGAAAATATTTCTTCGATCATTAATTCTTCTTGAAATATGAGAAATAATTAATATGGAGCTTTGAAAAAAATAATCGGATTTTTTAAACTAAAGTTTTTTTTATAAAATTTCTTTTGATTTTTTAATACTTTTTTTATCAATTTAAATTATTATTATATATTTTTTAAAATAAATGCAATTTTTATTAATATTAATAATTAATTTTTTAAAAAATTAATAAATAATTAAATTATCATATTATTATAAATCCTTTATTTTAATTAATATTTTATTATTTTTATAATTTAAAATTAAATTTAAATATTATTTTTTTTTTCATAGAAAAATTAAAATAAAAATTAATAAAAATAATTCGTGAATTTGTTTATTTTTTAAACATAAAAAATAAATAAATAATAAAAAATTAATTTAAAAAAAATTTATTTTATATCAATTTTTTGATTATTTTTTCAAACTTATTTATTTATTGATGAAAAATTTTTTTGAAAAAATTTTAATTTAATTTAATTATTTATTTTTTTAATTATTTAATTAATATTTATAACCCTTTATAATTTAATATATTTTAATTTTTATAAAAATTTAATTTAAACTAAATTTTTTATTTAATTAAATTAATTAATTAATTAATTTTTCAAAAATCGTAAATGTTATAATTTTTTATCATTAAAAGTCTTTTTTAAATTTTATCAAAAATTGTTTAAAAAATTAATGAGTTGAATTAATTTAAATTAAAAATATTTTTTGAATTATTTTGATATATAAACGAAACTTTTTATAAATTTTATTAATAAACTGATATGAACAATTTTTAATTTAAAGCTATTTCTTGCAAAAATCTCTTTAAAAAACCTTTAACCGCACAAAAACAATTTCTCATCATACACCCAACCCAATACTCATTATTCGAGTTTTATTTTTACCAATAATTTGCACGAATGGCACAAAAGAAATCTAAATAATGTACCAAAAACAACAAGAAAGAACACCAATTATTTTAAATGTTAATCACCCAAATTATATTTGCTGTGTTTCAAAATTCATACACAAAAAAAAAACATTTCTCGAAATATTCCTCTTGATATTTTTTTTTCGCTCATTTCATTTTAAAGCATTCAAAAAAATATTTCTTGTTGTAAATAAAATAATATTTCTCTCTATAGAAAAATTTCGTACTTTAACGTGTCATGTCCGCCATATAATAATGATAGAAGACAAGACAATGAGCAACATATACACACCTCATACAAAATGTTATTTTTTTTTGTTTGATGCTTTTAAAAATGTAAAAACGGCCCCATAATAGCAGCGAGGCAGTCAATAGAACAAGCACACCGTACTTTTACAATAGGTCCAAAATGACATTGCAATAAAAAATAAATATACTTTTGTTGTGTGTTATATATTTTTTTCCATTTTGAACAACTTTTCACGTGTATTATGTAGTCAAGTTGAGTTTTTTTTTTTTTTTTTGAATAGGTTATGCTTTTTAAATTAATTTGATTTAGTGTCACGGTTGTTAAATTGATGAGACCAATTTTTGTCTTGATCATGTTTTGCACTTATTTTGAGCTATTTTCGACATCATGTAACAACGGCAGCAAAGTACCTCTTTAAAAAAATTTGAAAAAAAAAATTAGAGGAATAAAAGAATTCATTTCTTGAAGTTTCATTCGAAATAAAAGCCAATCAATTTGGTTGTTCCTTGCCACATATTGACTAGTCACTCTTTTGGGACATCTCCGAAGAAGAAGTCTTTTCATGTTCCTCCCTTTATATTTTTTTTTTGCTCTGTTAATATAATAAAGCATGTCACGTCAATATCTGCAAGAAATATCTTCCACAAAGGCAGCAAAGAGCTGATATTTAATAAATTCTGGCACTCTTGAGACCTGTTTGCATGTTGCTCTTTATTTAAAAGACGACGGAACATTTCCATATACCACGCATGTTAATGTAGTGAACATATTTTTTCATAGAATATCGCACGGAAACGTCAAGAAGCTAACTATGCGTGTTAAAAATTGGAATACAGGAATTTTATTTTACATCACAATTCCCAAAACAATATTCAAATTTCCGAAAACCATTTTTTTTGTTCGTTCTCGTTTTCGGGAACACAAAATTGATACGAATTTTCTCGAGGAACATGCAATTTAACATATTTTTGCATATAGTGACAGTCAAGCATAAAACTTTTTCTCTCTGCCTCGACGAGGTGCACACATTGGGACTTGTGAAAATAACAACAACAGAGAAAAAAAAACAAAAAGAATGAAAAATGATATGATTTATGGTGTAATGTAAGAGTCTCTCTCTCGCAAGTTTTTACCTTTAGGGCATATTCGTCTTTATAGTTTATTCGTCGTCGTCGTCGTCGTTGTCTTCCTCAGCGACTCTTCGGAGATGTAGCTGCTGCTGCAAAAACAACAACAACGGAGCATTTATATTTATTGCACGTGTGCAAAAATAAGAAACTTTGCAAAGCACAGCGAAGAAGTAACACAGCGTAACTCTAAAGTGAATAGTTGTAAAAAGGAAAAGAAAGCAAGAAAACAAGTTTTTATGCATAATATATTGCTGTTTGTTGTTTTCTTCTTTTTTTTTTCTCTCTGTGTACAGATGTACGAGACATGGACACAGCGAGCGAGCAGAAAGGGTATCATCGAATAAAATCAAAAACAGGCAAACAACAAGTAAATTTACAAATGTATAAAAGAAGAGACATCATCGCACATCAGTGATGGGTTCTAAATTTTTTAGTAGAGGGTTTCGGTTTGATTGACCTGAGGCCAAGAAGAAGTGTAAATGCGGTGCTTTTTGTGGTAACCAACGGTTTGACGGCTTTATGTACTTGAAATTACTGAAGGCTGGCGTTGAAATTCATCAAAACTGGGCAAAAAATGTAAAAAAAAAAATAAAAAAATGAATTTGGTAAAAATAATGAAAATTTTAAGACAAATCGAGATATTTATTTGATATCCGTGTTATGGAGAAAATTTTAATTTTAATTTATTGAAGGTAATTTTAATTTTTTTTTTAATTTTTTATTTAATTTTTAATTTTAATTAATTTAAAAATTAAATATTTTTTTAAAATTTAAAATTTTTTTAAAAATATTTTTTTAATTTAATGAGATTTAATAATTTTTTTTTTCGAATTTAATTTAGATTAAAAATATTTTTTTGAAACTTTATAAGATTAATTTTTTGAAAATTTTTTTAATTATTTTTTTTGACGAATTTCATTAAAAAAATATGATCAAAAATTAAATGATTTTAGGATTAACTAAATTTTCTTATTTAAATAAATTTAATTTAATTAGATTATTTTATTTATTTTATTTTAAATAAATTAATTTATTTAATTTTAAAACTAAATTATTTTATTTTCCAATTTATTATAAAAATTTTTTTTAAAAATTTATTTTAAAAATTAAATTTATTTTTTTAAGTTTCATGAAATTACTGATTTTGTTGAAATTTTAATTATTATGTTTAAAAAAAATATTAATTTTTTATTTTATTTATTTATTTTAATTAATTTATTTTTTTATAAAATAAATAATTAAATAATTATTTTATTAATATTATAATTATTAATAATTTTTTATATTTATTTAATTTTAATTTAATTTATTTAAATTTTATTTCATAAGATTTTTTACGATTTATTCATTATATTGGCCTAACAATTTTTAATTAATACATGGAAAATGCTTCAGCAACTCAAAAATGAACATCAAAGCCAATCAAAGTAACTAAAGAAAAATTTCCAAGAACTTGTTTGAATCGAAAAACAGAAAATTCGCATTGAAAATCGACAAATCTAGGTCGAATAAGCTATTTCAAACGAATATCAAGCCTTTTACATGTTTCTTGGAAGATTTTTGATGCTTTGACTACTTTTATGAAAACTTCTCTTTTACAAATCCGAATTCATACAAATTTTATAATTCAACCAAGAATTAAAAGACAAGCAACATGAAAAGCATAAATTCAATATTTGATCCGAAAACGAATATATTCTATGAATTAACCGAGGCACAGCGCACAAAAAAGTATTACGAAATGAAACGTGCACAATAAACACTTACAAAGCAAAAAAAGTCCAAGCAAAGTCACCTTTACACTGCGATAGACCGGTTCTCTTCTTTTATATACTTTTAACGAATAATATCGCGCTATGTACCAGAATACAATTTATTTACATTTTGACAAGGGCCTCATTGACTCGCCTCGCATATAATCGTGCGTGTACTCGAATCCCTTTTGTGTGCTCGGTGCTCGGTGTGTAAATGCGGAGACAAGAAAATATATATTTATATGCATTATTTGATGACTTGTACGTGAATAATGTTACGTTTTTGTGAGTTTTGCATGAGGCATTTCACGTCAAATGGTCCGCAACGAAGAATTTTTTGTTCGCGTAGCCATTTGACGTGAAATGCCCCGGTTTTTTCTTCAATTTTTAACCATTATTAAGGCAAGCACACAAAATACATGACATCAAGTAAGATTGAGATAAGCCAGAAATGCATTATTTGTCCGTGTAAGAAACGTAAGAAAACGCACAAAGTAATAAAATACCCATGCACACCTCACGTACCTACGTGCATAGTAAATTTTAGGCATTGTACACGACGCAGCGTCACACACATAAATAACGTGTTGAGAATAATAAACAGCGTAATTTACATTAATGATGTGCAAGAAGTTACATTTTATGGTCTTTGTGCATGACTTTGTCCAGGCCAGAGCTCAGGTAAATCGTCGTATGCTCGTAATTTAAGGTAAAAAAACAAGATTAGTCGTATACCGGTTAAGATAATCTCTCTTTGGTCGCTGTTCGTACGGTAGCTGTCTCCATCAGCAGTGACGGATTTTGATTTTTCTAACAAAAAGGCTCTTTTAATAATTCCATTAAATTTTTGCTTGGTTTGAATTAATTGGTATTAAAAAAATTAATTAATTAAATTTTAAGAAAATATTTCTTTACTTACAATTTTTGGAGCTTCAAGATAAATCCGTTAACTAAAAAAATACTAAAAATTAAAAAAAAATAATGAAAAAAATATTTAAAACTTACCTACAATTTTCGGAGCTCCATATTAACTTCATTAAATTTTTGCTTGGTTTGAATTAATTGGTATTAAAAATATTAATAAATTAAAAATAAATATTTTTTTTAACTTAAAATTTTTTGGACTGTTCGATCTGTTGATTTAAAAAAATAAAATTAAATAAAAAAAAATATTAAAATAAAAAATTATTTTAAAAAATAAAAATCTGTTAATTTTTAAAGAAAAAAAATTTAAATTAAATTAAAAAGAAAAAAATAAATAAAAAAAAATTTACTCACAATTTTCGGAGCTACAAGAAAATCTGTTGATCTAAAAAAAGTTAAATTAATTTAAAAAAATATTTTTTTACTTACAACTTTTGGAGCTTCAAGATAAATCCGTTAAATAAAAAAATAATAAAAAAAATATTTACAAAATATTACAATTTTCGTAACTTCAAAAATATTTTATTAAATTTTTGCTTAGTTTGAATTAATTGGTATTAAAAATTTTAATTAATTAAAAAAAAAATTTTTAACGTAAAATTTTTTGGACTTCAAATCTGTTGATTTAAAAAAATAAAATGAAATAAAAAAAATATTAAAATAAAAAATTATTTAAAAGAATATAAATCCGTTAATTTTTAAAGAAACATTTTTTAATTAAAATAAAAAGAAAAAAAAAAAAATTAAAAAAAAATTTTTACTCAATTTTTAGAGCTTTATAAAATCTGTTGATTTTAAAAAAATATAAAATAAAATTAATTAAAAAAATATATTTTTTTTACTTACAATATTTAGGGCTCCAAAGAAATTCCGTTGCTATCCATCAGTGAGTAAAATTATGCATGTTTCTGCATTTTCATAAAAAAAAATAATATTATAATAACTCAGTCGACGAGTTGCTGTGTGTGCTCTGCTGGAAAGGAGGACATTTTAAGCAGCAAAAAAGAGACTTTCAGGTAATATATTTGAATATGTCAAGTTTCTTTTGTGTGTTGCAACAATGTTGTCAATCTATATCTTAATACACGCATATCGAGCACATAAAGAACAGGAAAGTACGAATAAAACAACGACGCAACAAAAGACTTTTTTTTTGCGTTCTTTCCACACCATTTAATTTCCTCAAATAAAAAAATAAATTAAATTAAATAAAACCCTCATCAGTCATCAAGAACGAAGTGTTAAAGTAACATGTGTCCCTAAAATTGACATTCACGATACCATCTTCTTCTTCTTCTACCTCCAAACAAAAAAAAAATCTACTAAATACTTTGTAAGACATTTCTTCACGCAATTCTATTCTGTTCACTTCTCCGAAATTATAACCCATTAATATATGACGACTGACGAAGTGAAGTAATAATAATCCATTCATTCCCAAGATTACATAACAAAAGTTCTAGATTCACATGTACGGTCGAATCGTCGCTGTATGTGAATAAAGTAAAATGAAATAAAATAAAATAAAATAAAAAAACATAAAAAGCAGTAGCAATGATTTTTTTGTACTATAAAAGTTTTAATTTTATATATTTTTAAACAAAACAAAAGCAAAACATAATAAAAAGGTACAAAAAAAATTGTGCTCGATTATCTAAACCAGTTTTCTCAAGACATTTTACAAAGGCTGTAGATGTTTGTTCTGCGTGGTACTTGCTTGCTGAGTATGGAGAAATACATATTCAAACGAAGCAAAAAAATAAGCGTAAGAAATAAATACAAGACATGGTTTTGAAGCACAAAAGAAACAATACAAAACACCTTAAGTAAAATATGTATAAATTAAGATGAGGAATAAAGTGAGAATAACCGAGTTACGGACGAGATGAGTAAAGTCGTTTTTTTAAAGGAATAAAATTTTACATACATATCAGAACAAGGATTTAAAAAATTTTTTTTAAACAATAAAAATTTTTATTTTAAAAAATAATTTTAAAAATTAAGTTAAAAAGTCAAAAATAGTTATTTTAATAAAAATTAATTAATAAATTATTTTAAAATAATTAAATTTTTAATTTAAATTAATTAATTATTTTAAAATAATTAAATTTTAATTTTTTTATTATTTAAATAAATTAATTTTTATTAATTATTAAAATTTCAAATTTTATTTAAATTATTTATTTTAATTAGAATATTTTTTTAAAATTTTCTTATTAAATTTGATAAATAGAATTTTAATTATTTGAATTAATTTTTACTATTTAATTAATTTTTAATATTTATTTAAATTAATATTTATTAAAATAAATAATATTCCAATAATATTTTAAATAATTTTTAAAAATTCTATAAAACTTATAAATGCTTTAATAAAATTGAAAGAATTTAAGTAATTAAATTGATTGAAAAAAAAAACTTTTCAATGATAAATAAAGAAATTGTCAACAAATTGCAGTTCAAATATTTGATATGGGACAAGTGGTTCCTTTTTTGATGACATGAATTCCTTTTATTGACTTAAATTTTAACATTTATTGAAAGTTTGGCAAAAAATGTTTATTTTTCGAGAGAAATCAAACCTTAAATGAATTATAAATAAATATTTTTGTTTGTTTTTCTACTTTCCATAGTTTTTCAATTATTTTGATTGAAGTTTTGTCAACAATTTTTGACTCATGAGATATTTTTTTGCTATTTTTCAACATGATTTTCATTTTCAATTTAATCAAATTTTTTAAGTACTTAAAATTTTTTTTTTACAAAAATATAAAAATATGAAATTTAGGAAAAAAATTTTTTTTTTTTTGCTAAAAAATTTAATTATCAAAAAATAAAATAAAAAAGGAAATTTTAGCAAAAATCAAGCTCGTTTTGACCCAGAATTATGAAACAACGAGCTTTGTAGTATTCGTACATTACACACATCAAGTACATACTTTTACTGTTTAATTCTAAAGAAGTCAAGCAAAAGAGTTGATCTCGTATATTTAAACACAAACACAAAAGAGGAAAACATAACGTTCAATCTTTACCTACCTTCTTATGTTTCTTCGTCATGTCTTGAAAAAAAAATCATACGTTGCTTTTTTTTCTATATGCGAACATTAACTGCCTTCTTCAACCACTGCTTTGAGATCTCTTCCAATCTAATGCTGGATAGAACGACGTTTGAAGATCCCTTGCTCGTAGTTGCTTTAAATAGCGAACAACAAATGCCTACAAAAAAGGGAAAACCACTATAATATGAATACAAAGTTGTTTTAATTGAATGTTCTACTTCTACTTCTTCTTCTTCTTCATCTCCTTCTGCCTCCTCTATGACAGCCATAATAATACTTCACGTCCATTTTCTGACGGGAACTGACTCTTGAAATTAAACTATTCAATTCAACGAAAAAAAAAACGAGAATTTTTTGACAGCTTAAGCATCTCGAAATGATATAATAGTGCTTGAGTTGGATCGTCAACCGATGAGGTAATAAAAATTCGAGCTCACTTCAAGAGAGAGAGAGAAAAAGTCCTGATTAAAAAAGGAGTGTTCCCCATAAATCACGAGCACTTAACGTTTCGGGAAATTGCTTCCAATCAAGCATCACATGTGCTGGAAACAATCAAAGGTCAAATGGCCTTGCACAGAGAACACAATTACCGTTTTAGATAATGCGAGGCATAAATATAGCTCATGTTCGTCCCTAAATTTCATCTCAAATGTAGCATATATATTGATGATGATAAGCCATTAAAATGTTATTTATGACGTAATTCGGATGGTATATACGAAAAGTTCTCTCGTTTTTTTTGTTTGTTGTTTGGAATTTCTCTGATAAGGAAATTCTCGTCGTCGTCTTCTTTTGTGTAATAATGATTGCCTGCCAGACAGAAATAAAAGCAATAAAGAATGTCATAAATTGCACAAGGAGACAATGTATTGCATTTGTTCTTCGTGCCCAAAATCACCCTCAGATGCTGTCGTCGTTCGGCGAGGGTGATGAAGAAGGTGTTTAGGCCGATGCAATATTTGAAATTGTTTCAAAATTTCCCTTTAATTAAATAAAATTATCTAAAAATGTCTTTAAAAAAAATTCGAATAAGTTCATTTTAAGACTTAACCTTCAATTGACCTTCAATTTCAAAGAATCTTGATTCTTATAATTAAAAACTAAAAAACTTATTTTTAACATTGAAGATTTTCGTTTTAAAAGATCATGGAACTTATTTGGATTTAAATTAATGTTTCAGAATGAAATTTTAAATTTTCAAAATAAATTTTAATTT
Source organism: Culicoides brevitarsis (assembly GCF_036172545.1). Lineage (NCBI taxonomy): Eukaryota > Metazoa > Arthropoda > Insecta > Diptera > Ceratopogonidae > Culicoides > Culicoides brevitarsis. Next base: position 9,175,146 of record NC_087085.1, read on the forward strand.
TTGCTAAATTTTAAGAAAATCATAGATAATAAAAAATAATTTTGATGATTTATTTATATTTTAAAATAATAATTTTTTATTTTTTTTTTAAATTAAATTACAAACTTCTAAAAAAAGAATTTCCATTTTTAAATTGAAGGTCAACTGAAGGTCAAATTTAAAATTGACCTCTAAATAAACTTTTAAATTATGAAATAAAATTTTTAACTTTTTAAATAAATTTTTCATCATTGGAAATAAATCATTTAAAAAAAATATAAATTTAAAAAAACGAAAAATTTAAAAAATTAAAAAAAAATAAATATAAAAGTGTAAAATAAAAAATTCAAACCTAAACAATATTCAACTATTGTATCAGCCTCATTCCATCGGTGTCAGAATATAAAACACACAAAAAAGGTAAATTCTTCATTTTCATTTTGTTCATCATCAAATCATTTTATTCTCAATAAAAAAAAATGTTTTCACAACAACCAACTTTCCCTGTGATGCTGCTGATCCGTGCAGTATAAAGTAAAGGCAATAACAATGATTCATGTTTTCGTACATCAATGGCTCTCTACTTTTTTGCTTATGTTGCGTAACAAAAGTGAATAAGTGCAAACATCCATAATCGTTGTGATGGCAATAAAGAAAAAAATATTGCCCACCCTTTGGATCTTTGTATCTATTTATTTATTTTTTTTTTGTTTCGCCAGTCTGGCTTCGATGTCTCAAAAAAAAATCCTCGTGCGCGCGTGAATTACGTAAAGGCAATAAATAACGGTCCAAAAGGAAGGATGAAATCAGCAGGGCCATGATTTAGTACGAGAAGCTCCAAAGTTATGAGGCACCTTGCTGTTTAATAGTGGTCACATTATTAAAAACGTGCCTTTTTCGCCATGCAAAGAGATGGAAATGAGAGGGGGGAGGAATATTTATTTTCTTTTTATTTCTTGTTTGTGTTGTCTTAAAAGGACTCGCACCGAAAGGGTTTGCATCTTTTTATTTTCATTACGTGATTTTTCTTTTATTAATTTAATACAAAGGAACAAATTTTGCCGATTTTTACAGCATTTCGAAGAAAAAATGCGGTATTAAACTCGATTTGTCGTCTCTTTGGATGTCACCTGTAAAGGTGTATTGATGTACAATGAAATGTCTGACGAAATTGTGATCGACCATCAAAATGTGAAAAACTTTAAGAACACGCTGAAAGACTATGTCAAATCGAAATTCTGATCAAACGAAAGCTCAGTGAAGAAAAATATGAACCAGAAAAAATGAAAGTGTAATTGATGAAAATCCAAGAAAAAATGAAAAGATAAAAATAGTGAAAAATAGGGAAGAGAAAAAAATTAATAGATCGTGAGGAGTATGAAATTGTGAAATGAGGAGTACGAAAATGTGAAGTAAGGAGTACAAAAAAGCGTAAACATCGAAATGCGGTATAGTATGTCGTTCTTTAGACGACTCCTTTTTCTTTTTTTTCATTATCTTCAACGACAAAAAGCTTTAAAAAGACAATCCTTTGTCGCGAAAGAACAAAAAAAAAGTGAAATTAATAAAAAAGAAAAGGGGTCATAAATAATACTTTTTTACACCTCTCCATTTCATGACTAATAACGGCAATTTTTCACCAAACTTCGTCTTCGCCATTAATATGAATAATTATATCCAAATTACATTAGCGCAAAGAGGAAATGCAACATTTTTCCACATTAACTGTGACATTTGTGTTAACACTCTGTTCGCACAATCCCTTCGTCCCAATCAGATTGAACGCGATTTGTAGCGCAGTTCTTTCATAAGTCACATTAAAACTCACGAAGGTCTCAATTTATTTTCCGATACGCGTTGTTTAACATCCATTGTACATTCAATTCCGAACGACAGAACAACAACGGAAAAAAATGGAGTTGTTCGTTTCCATAATTAATGAAGGTAATTAATTCATATTCATTGGGTCTCTTTGGTCCCTTTATTTTTTTTTCTCTCTACAATTCCGTCACAAAGCAATAGCGCATAAAAATTACTTTGAGATCGCTATCAAGTGTCACACCATTCACGCACATTTGTAACGATCGGTTCAGATATCTCTTTTCGTGTCGCTTTTTTTTTTGTCGTCGTCGTCGTCGTGTAACAGAGAAAACCGTGAATTAGAGTTAATTTCGAGCAATTAAAAATAAAATGTTATAAATTATGGTACAAATGTCACACAATACTCGCTTTGCATGTTGTTCATTAATTTTATTGTTAAGTATAAATAATATGGCAACAAAAAAATAAAACTTCAATAAAAAAAATTTTCGTTAAGCGCAGAGAACCGTAAAACATCACGAAGCGACAGACAACTTTTGCCCAGATTATGACTAATAGGCTTTTAATAAAACATCATTAATTTTCATTTTTTACAACTCCCTGATTCCGATCATCATCAAAAAGTAAAAATTTTCTTTCTTAAGGGTTGCTTGCCAAAAATAAAAAGACGATTGAGACAGATGTGAATGTGTGCGGTGCGATCAATTTGATCATCAATTACAAAAGTATTTACAATATTTTGAAAACATTTCAAAATCATCTCCGATAAATAGAGTGGTTGCTTAAATGTTTCTTCAGAAAAAAAATAAACTTTTCTATTTATCATTTACAATGAATGAATAATTGTCGGCATTGAAGTAAAAGTTCGTGCAATTTAGTTTTGGGCAGATTGTAATGTGACAATGATCAACAACAACAACGATAATGGCAAGAAGTAAGTTCAGAGTGAAAAGAGGGAAGGAAATAAAAAAAAAAGTTTTGTCATTTGTTTGCATTAGGTAAGTCTATTATGCAAAGAAAATTGTCTTAAAAGCGGAGATAATCCATGCAGGGATGTGCAATTTCGGGTTTTTTTTTATTTTTTCATAAATTTTTGAAAAGAAAAAAAATTTTTTTTTTTGAAAAATTAAAATCAAATTAAAATTTAAGTTAAAATATTTTCATATTGGGTGCATTCAAGATCACTCATCGCTTCCATCATGATTTTTTTCTGTGATATTTTTTCAATCATTAATGTGTTTTTTAATGAATATTTTTAAATTTTATGACATATTTTAATGATTTTCGATGTTTTTCGATGAATCAAACAATCCATCTTATTTAACTTGAACGCTTTCGATGAAAAAAATTTTGGAAAAAATCATTGAAAAAAAATATTAAACATTTTTTTCTCTAATTTTTTTCTTTAAATTATTAAAAATTTAAAGTAATTTACAAAAAAAAAATATTTAATTTTTTTTTTAAATAAATTGAATTATTAAAAGTTATTCATCGACTTAAGCTGAGGTTGAAAATTTTTTTAAGTCAAAATTGAAACCATTTTTTTTATATAACACTAACTTCAAGTTCAAGATTAAGTCCCTTTAATTTCAAGACAATTTTTTTTAAATGTCAAAAAACTTTTTTTTTATTAATTAAATTATTATTTTTTTTAATCTGAAATTTTAATTATTTTATTTTAATATATTTTTTTTAATTTTTTTTAAATAATACATATTTATTATCAAAAAATTTAATAAATAAAAAAAATGATTTAATATTTTATAAAAATTAAATTTTATAAAAATTGATATTTAATCATATAATCGAAATCAAGAAAATCATGAAAAATAAGTTTTAAGAAAAAAAAAAGATTTTAATTAAAAATTTTAAAATTATTTTTTTTTTCAGAAATATTTCAAATTTTAAATAAAAATCAACCCTAAATTGAACATCCCTGCTTCTTTAAAATTTATATCCAAAATTATTGTTGAAGTGTAAATGGTGTGTCATTTGTGTCATAAGTCATTTATTTTGTACGGTTTTTGTTGCCAAAAGAGAAAAAAAATGCACTCGCATAATAAACATCTTTCGCAGCACAATGCAAGTTAATTTTTCTCTCGAAACTCGTTTATTCGTTAATGACGCACTCTCTTTTGTGTCACATTGTGTAAATAATGTATTTTCTTGCATCTTCCTTGCATTAAAGCACACATCGTCTAAACAAAGTAAGAAGTGTATAAATACAAAAAAAAAAGATGACACAAAGAAATAATCATCAATTTTTATTAAGTATGTCGAACTTTTATTATTCGATTCTCTCACTTTGACATGTTTTCTTCTCCTTTTTATTTTTGCAAAGTTATTAATAATAATTATACTTTTAGCTGATTGTTGCTAATGATAAATGATATTACTTGAAGATCTTCAATAAATGGGATACATGATTAATATTTCGGAAATTTATAAGAAAGAAAATTTCGATTAACTCTTTTTTGTTCAACCGCACAACGATAAAACACAAGCTGGGGCAATTCCGACAGATGGAAAAGGGGTAGTTGTCCCGTCTTTTTCTTCATTTTCTTCGGGAGACTCGTTTATGGATGGTTTAAAAGTTATAATTGATCCATCTTCGTTCTCGTACTCGAAAATTGTTTCTGAGGGATTTTCCTGTTCTTGTAACAATGGGGCTAATGTTGCAGCTTCAATTTTTGGAGGTAATGATGATGTTTCTAAAGAACTTTTTAAAACAAAATTAAATATTTTTTTTTATTTAAAATAAAATTTTTATACTTACTCGCTTAGTTTGGTTTCCTTTAATTTTTCCAATGAAAGGGATTGAACCAAAAATACCATAAAGGCGAAAAATGTAAAAAATACTAAAAGGTTCTTCATGTCGGATTCAAAATACGTCCTTTAGCTTCTCAAGAAGATAGAATACTAAAACTTTATGTAATGAAATAAAATTATTTTTGCTAAGCAGAAAATGATCAAAAACCAGTTATCATTTGAAGTCAATGACAAGATGACAGGTAAATAAGACGAAGATCTTAGGAGTTTTTTTTTAGTGAAGCCTAATAAAATTTAATATTTAATATAAGGCCATAAAAGAGATCAAAAGGAGACTAATAGATCTTTTTGCTGCTTAAAATCGTCAATTCGAATTTCTAGTCTCTATTATTTTTAAAATATTTTTTAATTTATATAAAAAACTTTTATAATCATTAATTTTCACTTTATTAGTGTTTAACAATGAATAAAATGAAAATTGATTAAAAATGTATAAAAAGTCGAATTAAATACCGAATTTTCTCTTCGAAAATGCAGTTAAAAAAGAAAATTCGGTAAACCTATCAGTTACATCCTACTAACGATTTCACACAAGATGGAGATATGTCTTTTTCATCTAATGCCGTTGGTTCTTTTGTTGTGAATATTATTTGAGGTTTTGGTTTTAGTTCTGTTCTGGGAGTTGTAACTTGTCCTCGTTGCTCAGATGGATCTTCAGAACTTTTCAAAAATTTATTTATTTATTTCTTTTTTTAAGTTACTTTTACGAAAATATTTTAACTTACGCAGTGAATTTTGGATCCTTTAATTTTTTAACAGAAAGAGCTTGAACCATTATTGCAAAAAATGCAAAAATGGCAAAAATCACTAAAAATTTCTTAATTTTTTTTTTCAAATCAAAAACACGTCCTTTAGTTTCTCAAGAATAAAGAATACTAACCTTATTTAAAAAAAAAAACATTGTTTTTATTTAGCAGAAAATAAACAAAAACCAGTTCTAATTTTGAGTCCTTAACCAGACATTGACTTTATGACATTTACCTGTCATTGGCAGATTTTTTCAAAGAAGCCCAATAAAAATTAATTTTAAATTATTGGACATCACTGTCACTAAATGGCCTTGCCGCTGCCCCATCCGTTACTGAAGAAGCTCAAGAAGTCGCCATCTGCATAACACACAAACACAAACAGGAGTTTGTCGAATCTTTTGTAGGTGAGACAATAAACAAATTATTTGATCTTTTGGGGCGCTGGTTTTGTTTCGTTTTTTTATGTCTTTTCATGTCAAGCAACCAGCAGATCACTAAAACAAAATGGCCTACGCCGCTGCCCCGTGAAGCCTCCTCTGAAGACCTGTATGCAGACTGTGATATTAGTTTAAGTTAATTTAAGTTTCTTTTTCTTCTCTACTTTTTTTTCAAAAATCTTTCGTTAATTTATGTCGTTCATTATATGTAAAATCCCAACAAGAGTTGAAGTAGTTGTTAAGCTAGAGCACTCAAAATTTCATGTCATCTTGTAAATTCATCGGTTCGAAATAAAGTTTATAATGTTTAATGTTAAATTATTGGACCATAAAAGCAAATCCAATGCGCAAATAAACGTTCAAAGACAAATATTTTCGTTCTTGTTGGAATTGCTGCATATATTTGCCAATGATTCAACATTTTTTAAAAATTGAAAAATAAGAAGAAGAAATCAAAATCACAAACTTATAATCATAAACTCTCACTTTATTAATGTTTAACAATGAATAAAATGAAAATTGATTAAAAATTTATGAAAAGTTGATTTTGAAACCACATTTTCATACACCACATATTTAAAAATGCGGTAAAAAGACAATTCCATTAACCACCCTTGTTACATCCTAAAAGTGAGCCGAGGCAACCTGATCCTGATGGAGGTATGATATGCGCAGGATCAATTGCTATATCTTCAGCTCTTAAAAAAATCACTTTTTATATAATATTTTTTTTTTTTTTGAGAAAATTTTAGAACTTACTGATCCAATGTTTTTAAAGGAATAGCTTGAACCATCATCGCAAAAAATGCAAGAACTGAAAAAATTACTAAAAATGTCTTCATTTTTTTTATATCAAACACGTCCTTTAGCTTCTCAAGTATGAAGAATACTAAAACCTTATTTATAAAAAATTGTGTTTTATAAGCCGAAAATGCACAAAAACCAGTTGTAATTTTGAGTCCTCTACTTTTACCTTTCATTGAAAGTTTTTTTTAACGAAGCCCAATTTAAAAAAAAATATTTAAGTCGTTACAGGCCATAAAAAAGAGTAAAATCACATAAACAGGTCTTTTTGCTGCTTAAAAATTGTCCATTCGATTTTGGAATAAAATTCTTTAAATTAATTTTTTCCACAAAAATATATGAGCCATTTTATTTTTAAAAAATCAAAATCCCTAGATGATTTTTTTTTCTAAAACAGAAATAGAACAACTGTATAAATTATCTTTAGGACTATTAAAACAGGAGATACTTTCGCGGTATATATTTTTCTTGCTTTTCAAAATTTAATGATAGTTTAAAAAAAACTTTATAAAATGTTTTCGCTCACACACTTTTCATTGTTATCTCAAGTCAAACGTACCTTTTTGTGATATTTTTATTTTTTTAAACTTTAAATCTTTTTTATGGACTTCACGATAGGACATTCAGGTTTAGAATTTTTTGTGCAAAGTTAGAATTCATCATAAAAACAATTTTTATATTCAAAAAATTTCACTTTATTAGCATTTAAAAAAATATATAAAATGAAAATTGATTAAAAATGTATAATAAGTTGATTAATACCGCATTTTTCGTCAAAAATGCGGTAAAAAATAAGACAATACAATTAATCTCTTCCGACACTTCCTAAAAAAAAAAATTTTTACCGAATTTTCCATTAACCATTACAATTCACAAACCTTATATAAAAAACTTTGTGTTTTATAACCTAATAACGATAAAAGACTTGATATATCTATGCCATCTTGATCTCTTGGACGGTTTAGAGGAACTGGATGTATGACAGGCTCAGGAATAACTACATCTCCAGCCCTTCTAAAACAAATTCACTTTTTTTTCATTTTTTTTAAACAAAATTTTATAACTTACTCATCCGATGCTTTTGAAGGAAAGGCTTGAACCATCATAGCAAAGAGTGCAAAAATTGAAAAAATTACTAAAAATTTCTTCATTTTTTTTTAAATTAAAAATACGTCCTTTAGCTTCTCAAATATGAAGAATATTAAAACCTTCTTCAAAAAAATTTTTCTTTTTAAACAAAAAATAAACAAAAACCAGTTCTAATTATGAGTCCTTAACCAGACATTGACTTTGTGACATTTACCTGTCATTGGAAGATTTTTTAAAAGAAGCCCAATAAAAATTAATTTTAAATTATTGGGCCATAAAAGCAAATCCAATGCGAAAACAAACGTTTAAATGCAAATATTTTCGTTCTTGTTGGTACGACATTAACAATTAGATCGCTAATATTGCAGATGAACTTATTTTTAAAAATTTTACACTAATTTAAATTTAAAAAATTGCTTTATTAGTTTTTAAAAATATTCAAAATGATAATTGATTAAAAATGTATTACAAAAAGACAATTCTATTAACCATTTCCAGCTCCGCCGCATAACGATAAAACACAATTTGGAGATATTGGAGTAGTTCCTGAACTTCCACCTGCTGGTGTTGGCTGCTCAGTCGTACCTTGGGACTCATTTGAGCTTGGCTTAGGAATGTAATATGAATCAGATCCTCCTTCAACAATTGTAAAAACTTGCGCGAGCAATTGTGGATCTAACGATACATCTTTAGCCCTTCTAAAAAAATAAAATTTTCACTTTCTCATGTATTTATTTATTTTTTTGAGAAAATTTTTTAACTTACCTAGCAAATGTTTTTGAAGGAAAAGCTTGAATTATCATTGCAAACAATGCAAAAATAGAGAATATCACTAAAAATTTCTTCATTTTTTTGCAAATAAAAAATACGTCCTTTAGCTTCTCAAGTATGAAGAATACTAAAACCTTCTTCAAAAAAAATTGTCTTTTTAAACAAAAAAATACACAAAAACCAGTTGTAATTTTGAGTTCTTTAGCATAAATTGACTTTTACCTTTCATTGAAAGTTTTCTTAACGAAACCCAATAAAAGATATTTAAGTCTTTAAAGGCCATAAAAAAGAGTTAAATGAGATAAACAGGTCTTTTTAATATTAAAAAAATTTCCATTCGATTTTGATGTCTCTAAATTATTCTTTATTTTTTTTACAAATTTATCTTAAAAAATTATAATCAAAAATATTCACTTTAGGACTGAAGGAGCCCCTACCGTTTTTGACCACCTACCGTGTTTTTTAACTTTGACATGGAATATCTCAAATTTTTTTAATGATTTTTTTCAAAATTTTAATTGGAAGATGCATTTTCAACCTTCCTTTGTAACGTACAATAATAATATTTGACATTTTAGTGCAAAATTTTCTCATAATTTAAGTTTGAAATTTTTAAATTTAATTTTTTTGATTTCTTAAGCTTCGTAGTAAGGGCGAGATTTTTGACAAAAAATTTTCAAGTTCAAAAAAAAATTTTTTCTCGTAATATTTTTTCAGGTTTTTGTATTTGTACGATTAGTTTAAGGTCTAATCTTCGTAACTGTGACATAAAATTGCTTGATTTGTTAGTTTATGTCATCAAAATCACGAATCTAAAAATGCACGGTAGGTGGTAACACTTTTATGATCTATTACCATCTACCGTTTTATGATAGATTGACTTCGGAAAGTCTGCAAAATCGCATAAAAGAACCTTTTGAACTACTTTTTAGAAGTTTCTGATATCCAAAAGACCAAAATTCACATTTTACCAAAAAGTAAATAGATATTTATTAAGGGCAAAAAACACAGTCAAGAGGGCAAACGATCAATTTTTAAGAAAAAATCTTGAAAATATTAGCTTTTAATTTGAAAATCTAATTTTAAATAATTATTATTTGCCATAGATATGAATGATCAAAATTTTCGAGAAGTTCTATGAAAAATACCAAATAAATTAATAACCATGCACGGTAGATGTTCATAAGCACGGTAGGTGGCAAAAATGACATTTTTTGGAAAATTTAAAATTTTTCCGAAATTTTCCATTAAACTGTAAGGTTTTTTAATTGGAATCGACAGTTAACACTGCGCTGATTTCATATCTGAAAACCATTTTTTTCTACCATGTGCGGTTAAAAAGTTATTAACGTTCAAAGTTGAAATTTCCTTCCGAGCACGGTAGGTACTACTTCAGTCCTATTTGTGTTTAAAAATATATAAAATGATAATTGATTAAAAATTATAACAAGTTGATTTTAATACCGCATTTTTTTTTTTTTTTTTTTTTTTGAAAATGCAGTAAAAAATGCAATTCAATTAACCACTACCGACACTTCCTTGTAACTATGTAAGACTTGATATATCTATATCTTCATGATCTCATTCATGATCATGAACCCATCCATTAGAGGAACTGGATGTATGACAGGTTTAGGAATAACTACATCTCCAGTCCTTCTAAAAAAAATCACTTTTTTTATTTTTTTTAAAGAAAATTTTATAACTTACTCATCCGAATGCCTTTGAAAGTAAAGCATGAAAAATTACTTCTTCTTCAAAAAATTTCTTCATTTTATTTTTTTTTCTTAAATCTAAACACGTCCTTTATCTTCTAAAGTCAAACGAACACTAAAAAAAATTTTGCAAACAAAAAATATTTAAAACCAGTTATCACTTTGAACCAAAATGACACAGAAGATTTAAGAAATTTGCATAAAAAGACCTCTTAATAAATTTCGCGTCATTTTTAAAATTAAACTAAAATTTCGTTTGAAAAAAAATTTAATTCTTATCAAAAAAAAAAAAAAAACGAAAGTTATTTTAAATCTCGTATTTCACCCCATTAAGTTCCAAAAATGGGTGCGGATATGATCGTGGGACGTCTTTTATCACAACTTAAAATTGTAAAAAAAATTCTTAAAACCATTAACTTCGATATCATTTACTTAAAACTCACCATAAATTACGTTAATGCGATTTGAAACGATAAACAATTGCGTAATCGAAAGCCTTTGCCAGACACGACAAAAAATAGAAAAGTAAACAAAACTGAATTAAAATATATCATGGACCAGTTTTATTACTAATTTATTTTGATTTTTTTTTTTGTTCTTCCAAAATTTAAGAGAACATTCAAAAATAGAACAATTTTGCTAAGAATTTTGGAACAAAAAAAAAGTTTTTTGTATAAAAAGGTAACTTTTTATTGAGAACGCCATCAGTCAGTTTCTAAACTCAAGCAAAACAAGATGAATAAATTACTTATATTGGTAAGAATTTTTTTTTTCGTCTATTAAGACCGAGATTAAGACAAAAAAAAATATTTTTTTTTTAAATTTCAGTGTTTTGCCGTTCTTGGCTTCTTCGCTTTGATGTCAAGTGCCAAGCCGCAATACGATTATTCGCCGCCCGCCGTTCAAATGAGCTACGATAAGCCTTTTGAGAGTGAAGAGGAAGCTTTTTCCTATGATTTTGCTCCTCAAGATGACTTTGGAGGGGATTTCGATGCTCCAGCTGACGATGCCACGAACGACAATGAATTGCCTGCTGAGGATTATTTGCCTCCTAACAACGAATATTTGCCGCCTTTTTAATTAAAATGCATTAAAATAGTGATCTGGTTTCATTAATAAAAAATTTCTTTCTTAGAAATCCTTATAAAAAAAATTATTTCTTGTGAAAAATGTCGAGTCGAATGTCCCCGTTACGGAAAAAACAAAGAAAAATTTTCTTTTCAGGATTTCACGTGTCACTTTTTTTTCGCCGTATGCACTAACGAGCATGATAAGTAAGAAAAATCGACCCATCAAAAAGTATTTCTTCCGAGGAAAAATTGAAGCAGCGTCGCTTGATTAGACAAAAGCACGCAATTCAGTGGAAAAAGCAACAAATATACACAAAATATTAACAACCCCCATCATTATTATAATGTCTAATGATGATGATTCCATAAGTTATATTTGTACACCTTTATTACCCGCTGCAGCTACTCTGTTGCTGCTGCGAGAAATTTTATCGATACAAGAAAGCAAAAAAAAAAGAAAAAAACGGAAAAACAAAACTTGTCAACGACCCAGACAACGAAATTATTCGAAAAAAATAACTTTCGAGTGTTATTTTGAGGTACAAGGCACAAAACTTGTACAAATAATAATAATAACACACAAAAAAAAATAACGAGGATAAAAAGAAAACTAAATAGAATTTTGTATTGATTTTTGTACAAATAACTTTTTTTTTCCTGACGAACCATTAAAATTATTATTTATTATCATATTCATCAAGTGGATGGATTGGATGGCTCGACTAGCTCGGTGCGTGTGTATTTAACTGAAAAAAATGATTAATATTTTAGCTTGATGGAAATCGGGTTCAAAGCACTTTCGTCGATGATGACGACGACGACAACGAGAGACATTAAGCACCTAGTTGGGTTGTTAAAAAAAAGGGTTAAAGTGGGAGTTGGAGGGTGTAACGTGACTTTATCGATTGTTGCGTGAAAAGGGGATTTACTTGAATGTCACGTGTTTTGTTTTTTGGTGAAGAATTTTGGAGGTCCTTTAAAGGAGATTTGATAATAAAAGTTATTTTTGGAAGGTTTAATTTTAAAAAATATTTCATGATTTGTTAATATTTTAATTTTTCTTAAATTTTAGATGAGAATAATTTTTATGGATTTTTTTTATTTTAAAAATTTATTTTATTGGCTTTATTTTTATATTTTTTGAAAAAATACGAAAAAAATTAATATTTAAAAAAATTATCATCAAAATTAAAATTAATAAATTTAAAAAAAATCTAAAAAAGCATTAGAAGAATTTATAAAATTTCTTAAAAAATATTTAAAAAAATTTAAGAAAATAAAAAAATTGTAAAAATGTAAAAAATTATGATAATTTTATTATAGTTTACAAAATTTGATATTTAAAAATTTTTTTAAATTTTTTAATGTTAATTTTTAAATTTTTAATTTTTTATTTAATATTTTAATTTTTATTTAATTATAATTTACAAAATTCGATATTTTAAAATTTATTATTAATTAAATTTTTATTTATTTTTTTTATTATTAAATAATTGATATAATTTATATAACATTAAAAAAATAAAATTAAGTTAAAATTGTAATATTCCAAAAAAATGAGTAAAATTATTTTAAATCTTTATTAAACTTTTATTAACATTTATTTTTATATTATTTATTAAATTTATAATTTGTTATTTAAAATTTAAAAAACTTTAAAATAAAGTAAAAATTTAAATTTAATTTTTTCTTTGAAAATGAGTCAAATTTAAAAAAATAGTTTTTTTGTTTATTACATTAAAATTTTGTTATTAAAAATTAAAAAAAAAATAAAATATTTTTTTTGAATGAGTTAAATTATTTAAAAATATTATTATTATTTATTTTTTTTAATATTTATTTTAAATATATTTTTATTTTTTTTTAAATTAAAATTCAAAAATTAATAAATATTATTTTTCCTTCTATTTTAAGGCTAACATGATTTTTTTTCAAGTTTCATAAAACGAAAAAAAATTGATAGATTTTCTCTCTTTCCACAAAACTGCGCTTTCCGCTTTCAATAAATCATTCGATGTTGTTAAATAAATTAATTTTCCATAGAAAATCGTTCGGTTGCATATTTTGTTAACTTTCCAGAAATTAAAACACACAAAACCATACAAAAAGGATATTGTTTTTGCATTCCATCTCCATTCGTGCAGTCATTCAGCAGTGTACGTGAGTACCACATCAGATGTTTAATATTGAAACCAAAATGAATATTAATGGTTTTATTTTTGATATTTGAATTTATTTTATATTTTCATGTTGCTCGATGTCGTCCTTCGCTGTGTTCGCATGTGCCAAAACAACATAGGAACAAAACTAAAATTGGAAAATCAGAAAATCAAATCAACGGAAACCACAAAATGTATTTCCTCTTTTTCACATGGCAACAACGACGCACGACGACGACGACACGAAAATAAAAGCTTTCGAAATCACCCGACATCATGTCGTGTGAAAGCTAAAAATATTTTCCTGTGATGTGTGTGGAATGATGACAGACACAAATACTACGGGCGAGAGACATAAAGATAATTTCTAGGAATTAATTTTATTTATGATCGAAAAATATTCATTGTGAATGTTTGTTCTTCGAGCAGGCAGACACTCGCACATTGAAAATTGTTCATGCAAACTTTCTACTTTCTGCCTTCTGCCCCAACGACGACAACAACAAACAAAAATTTTTGCCATGATTTACTTTCTTGTGTGTCGGATTTTAATATTCTTTGTGTCAACAACATCAAACACGGATAGATAACAACAAAATCGTAAAATTGAATGTTCGGCGGTAGTAAAGGCGAATAAACAACCGAATATTACAATCATCATCATCGTCATACGAGGCAAGAAAAAAAAAGTTCCCGAAAAGTAATGTTTCTGTGTACATACCGAAAAATAATATTTTCTTTTAATGCTCGAAATTGTGATTAGATTTTATTAAATTTTCTGCACAGTTTATCCCGATCACATGTTATGAATGTTATTTTTCGGCTGCAGAAAATCGTTATCTTGATCCGAGAGTTGTGTAAGAAATACAAACACAAACACGTAACTTTTGTACTTAAATTCTTTATGACTTTTCAGGCGTGTTTTTGTGCTTATTTGTCAAAAAAATTGTCTGTCGGAGGACAATAAAAGCCTGAAAAATAAAAAAAATAAGATAATAAATAAAAAATGTATTTAAAAAAATTAAATTAAATTTAAAAAAATATTAATAAATAAATTTATTAAAAAAATCAAATTAAAATTTTAAAAATATTTAATAAAAAAATTAAAAAATTAAATTAAAATTTAAAAAAATATTTAATAAATAATTTATTAAAAAATTAAATAAAATTTAAAAAAATATTAAAATAATTATTTAAAAAAAAAATAAATTTAATTTAATTTTAAATCAAAATTTTTAAAAAATAAAAAAATTAATTAAAATAATTAATTCAAAAAAATTAAAAAAATATTTTAATAATTATTTAAAAAAAATATAAATCAATTAAAATTTTTAAATTATTTGAAAATTTATTTTAATAAAAATTTTTAGTTTTTAAAAATTAAAAATAATTTATGAAGATATTTTTATTTATTTATTTTTTTTTTTAATAAAAAAATGCGCTCAAGAAGTAAAAGTATCTTTTCATCAAAAAGGCGACGAGAAAGTTCTCGCTTATGACGACAAAAAAATAAAAATGAGACGACGACACATATTTTGCATGACACTCGTATAGCGAAATCTTCCTTTCTCCATTCTAATCCTCTTTTATGTGTTCAGCTTCGTTATGATAGTGTGTGCAAGTCGTTACTCTCATGACAGAAGCAAAAAAGAAAAAAACGAGATACAAGTCCGACATGTAAGTACGAAGTAAGTAAAGACTTAAGACGCATCTCTTACAATTTTGTAGGATTATGTCGTCGTTCGTATTTACTTTCACTTGAAATAATAAAAAATAGGAAATCTTCGAGAAAAATTTTTCTTGTAACATGAATGTTGAGCGCATTTTTTATCAAAAAAAAAATAAATAAATAAAATAAAATAAATGAATAAAAATTAAATAAAAAATTTATTAATTAATTAAATTAAAAATAATTTTTAATTAATTAATGAAAAATCCTAAAAAATTAAATTAATTGAAAATTATTTTTTTTTAAATAAAAATAAATAAAAAAATATTATTTTTTTATTTCTTATTAAAAAATTATTAAAAATTTAATTAAATTATAAAAATAATATTTTTTAATTAATTAAAAAAAAATTGAAAAAAAATTGAAAATAAAAAATTAAAATAATATTTTTTTTTTTTAAATTAAAAAATTTTTTACCAAAAATTTTAAATTATTTTTTTTTTTTTTTTCTTTCCAGATGACTCCAATGAACCTAAACCAAGCAAAAAACAGGACGATTAAAGACACATACCACACCGTATTCCATGATAAAGATCCGCTTTTATTGACGCATGTAACGTAAACGATGTCATCCTTCTATTTTATTCTCTTCTCCTCGTAAGAAAAACTTTTATTCGTATTTTACTTTTATTTTTTTGCTTCCTTCACTTTTTTTTCTTCCTTTCTTGAATAGTTATATTCTAATCCGTTTTTACTATTATGATTACGACTCCATTCGTCTATCAGTCTTTTTTTGCTGCATGAAAAATACACCTTATCGATAAGTTAAGTACCTTCTGGGGAATCGAAGCGGGAATCACTGTTCACTTTATGCGAATATTATGACCAGAAAGGATTCAATTTATTGTGCCATCATGTAAAAGTAGAAAAAAAATCGTAAGAAAAAATATAGTTCCGATAAGGATTCGAATCGTAATGACTACACATCTTTTGATGCTCTTTTGATGACCTCACAAATGTCTTCTTCGTCATTTTTATTTATTTTTTTTTTCGTAAGTCTCCGGTGACAATAAAATCTGGGGAAACTCAATTTTTTTTGTCGTTTTGGGACTGAAATTTATTTAAAAATTACAAAAAAAATTAAAATATTTGTTTTCATTCAAACCCTTAATTTTTCCTTTTTCGAACATCTCAATAAATTTATTTATCGCAAAAAAAATTCTCATGTTTATTTAGTAAAGCAATCATTTAATATATTTTTATTATAAAAATTCCACTTTTTTTTCGTTGTTTCGCCTTCATCGCCAAAATCAATATTTGTCGTGTTTTGGGTAAAATCGCAAATATTCCAGCGAGCTTCAAACACAAAACTATGCAAAATATTTCTAGATAGACGGGGTAGATATTTTTATTTTTTTTTGTTGTTGCTTTTGTTCGGTTAATGCAGGACGAATAAATAAAATTCGCACAGAAGGCTCAAAATGGATCAGCAAAATATTTATTTCCTAAGCTATGCAAGTTTCTCGTATTTTTTTTTCATGCATCAGCAGAAAAAATTATTTTATAACTCGAGGTTTCCGAATAATGTAATAATTTTGTCCTTGCTTCGACGTTGATGCGCCAACAAAGAAAACAATTGGTATTTTATGGAATTTCACTGGAATTTTGCACACACAGAATTTATTTATTTTTTTTTGTTCCTTGCTCAAACTGTGAGGGTGAGGGGAACCAACAAACAAAAAAAAAACGACAAAAAATACAGAAATCGTTGACATAACAAAATTATTGCATTTTCTCGTATTATTTTATATTAGATTGAAATGCATTAAATAAATAACGAGCGAGATAAAACATTATGATAATGGCACTAAATACTTCGTTTCTGCATAGGGGGAAGTCGATATCACAATGTTTTTGTGGCAAACGACGACAACGACGGTGAATTCCTAATTTTCTATTATTATGATATCTGCTTTCATTCTTGCACACACACACAGAGCTAACTGAATAATTTAATAAGACACGCATTCAATTTTTGGTATTTGTTTGAACTTGACCGTGAAATTGTTCTTTCAAGAGGAATTTTCGATATTACCGGCTTTTGAAGGGTCTTCAAACAAATGGAATGTCGCTTCTTAATTTGATTTGATTCTCTAATTTTGGCATGCAAATCAATGTAAAAATTTGTTCTGCTGAAGAAATAAAAATTAATCTCTCGAATGACGTCAATTTTGCTCTAAAATTCATATTTAAGTAACGCATTTGAAATGAAAATCGCGTGGAAAAACCCATCCTTGACTCAGAAATAAATGTAAATGTAACATTTCAAAATATGGATAAAAATAGAATTAAATTTTCACATTTTTTGGATGGTCTTTTCGTATATAGTTTACACAAAAAATTTAAATTTTAAAAGTAGGCGTCAGGAAATTTTTAAAGATCGAATCGTATTTTGATTTAAAATAAAATTCATTAAAAAAATTAATTTAACCACGTGGTTTATGAAATTAATTATTTAAAAAAAATTATTATTTAAACCACGTGACTTTTTCAAATAATTGATCAAGAGAATTTCAGGTTAACCACGTGATTTATAAAATAAAATAATTAAAAATTAATTTATAAAACCACGTGACCTTTTCTAAAATTCGCTTAAAATTTTTTTAATTTAACTTTGTGAATAATTCAGAAAATTATTTTTAAAATTATCATTTAAACCACGTGACTTATATATTCAATAATAAAAAAATATTAATAAAACCACGTGACCTTTTCCAATATTTGATTAAAATTTTAAAAATTTAACCACGTGATTTTTTAATGCAAGTTATCATTTGAAATACGTGATTTATAAAAAAATAATAAAGAAGTTTTGAGTTTAACCACGTGACTTAATCAATAAAATAATTCAAAATCGATCTATTAAACCACGTGACTTTTTTAAATAATTAATTTAAAAAAATATATTTAAACCACGTGACTCAATTTAACGAAATATTTCAAAATTGTTTATTTTAACCACGTGACTTATTAATTGAAATAATTCAAAAATAAGTCACGTGGTTCAAATGATACAAATTTTATTATTTTTCTCCGAAATGCGGTAACAAAATAAAATAGCGAAAAAGAAACAAAAATGACATTGAAAAGTTATTTTTACGAATTTCTCCTCTTTTTGCACTCACTCTTAAATTATTAAACTGGAACACGTGCATTATCTATTTTTACCCATTTTAATATTTTACCATTTATTTATTTCATTGTCGTTGCGTAAATTTACTCATACCTGAATACAACAAAGTAAAGATTCACTGAAAATTTTCCTTTGTTTATTTTTAACATTATCGGTCCGTTGAGAAACTGCCCACGCACTGGCATGATGCACTCACTCATCGACTCACTTACCTTACACAATTATTGTTACTACTCGTTAATTGCCACTGTTGCTGAGAATGTTTCTGAAGACAATTGAAATATTTTTATGATTTATTGTCATAATTTTTTTTCTGCGTCATTCGAGTTGCGATGCCCTTACTCCGATCTTTTATCAATTTAAATTATTTTTAATTACGTAAGACAAGACCATTGTTCTGACGATGGCATCGGGCACCTGTCTATGAAAAATTTTTTACCTCACACTACTAATTATCGTAATTAAATTCGATGTCAGACGAAATGGATATTTAAATAGGTAATTAATGTTGATGCATCAATTTATTCGGAATATGTGATGTTGTACAATGTAGAATTTAACTTTCAAATTAAAATATAGAGGAGGAAGACAAAGGCATCGTCGTTGCTATTATTGTTCAAACAAAACAATGAATATTATTAAAATAAATGAACTATATGCAAATGAAGGCAGATGATGTCTTCGTGATAAAGTGTTTTTAAAATTTCCAACTACGTAAAACTTCCCATTTAACGAATTAATTTGTGATAAAAATAACCCTTTATACAACTGGATTTTTCATCCCAGTGCATATTTTAATTTTTTAAAGTATTATAAACTCGAAATTTGCCCCAGTTGACATTTTAAATTATTTGTCCTAATGTACATTCAAGATTTTTGACCCAATGCGCATTCAAAAAACTTTGACCCAATGTAAATTCATCTTTTTGCTCCAGTTGACATTTTAATACAATTGTCCCAATGCACATTCAAAATGTTTGTCCCAATTCATGATTGAATTTTTTTTTATTTGTAAAAAAAATCGCCCCAGTTGACATTTTGAAATTTTTGCACCAGCTTATATTAAATATTTTTGACCCAATGCACATTTAAAACACTTTGATCCAATGTAAATTCATCGTTTTGCCCCAGTTGACATTTTAAAATATTTGTCCCAATGTACATTTAAGGTTTTTGACCCAATGCACATTTAAAAACTTAAATTCATCATTTTTGCCCCATTTGACATTTCAATTTAATTTTAAATAAATTTTTGACCCAATGCATAATTGAAAATATTTACCCAAAACACATTTGAAAATTTTGCCCCAGTTGACATTTTGAAATTTTTACCCCAATGCACATTTTCGATTTTTAATCCTGCTTAAATTTTTAAATCGTAAAATTCGTTATACAGCAACTTCGTTATATAGCAGTTTCATTAAATGGGAAGTTGTACTTAAAATTTATGAATAAATGCCATTCATCCATTCAATTTGTTGTTTTAAGTAAAAGAGAAACTGAGACGTTTTTTTTAAAAAGAAAGAAAATTTTGTAATTTTATATCCCGAACACACTGCGAGATGAAACATTTGGCTTCCTTGCGGCGACAAAAACCTTTTTCTCATGAATTTTACCCCAATTTTGCGTTTTTGAGTGTCCATCAGGACGAGGGAAGGAGCGAGAGAAAGACAATGGTATTAAAAATGTTTTCCTCAACGAAATTTGTTGTGACATTTTAAGTAGTTTATGGTTTCTTTTTGACATTTTGCGGCACAACAAAGTTTTTTCTCTTCGTCTGTTTTTGACTAAGAGACTTTTCTTCTTCTTCTTCTTCCTGCTGGAAGCTTTGGATGTCTAAATGTGGTCTTCGTTGTAATCTTTCGTGACATTTCTCTCAAGAAAATGTTTTAAGTATGATAAATGGACTTTAAAAAAAATAATTTTTATCACCTTGCCAAAGCGAAGTACATTGATTCCGTTCGATTTGAAGCGCAGTTCGACGATGGCGGCGGATGAAAATGAGAGAAGACAACATTAAGAAAGCATATTTCAAGACAATTGAATGTGACAATGCATTGCAAGCACTTTTACCGTGTTTTGCATAAGTATGAATTGAATTTATTTTTCTTCATTCCCTTTTTTTTTGCACCATTAGGGTGTCTCGAAGGCATTTTGCCATAGCTTTCGTTAGGATTGAAATTGCGACATTCTACTCCTCTTGAATTTGCTTACTAATGTAAACATACCATCTTGTTCTACAGAGTCATGACAACATGAATAATGATTCTTTTCTCCAACGCTCGTCGCTCGCACTCGGCATTATTTGTGTAGACTTTCAATTGCACGTTTTACTTGCTCACTTTGCGATTCAATTGCCATTGTTGGAACATTATTTTTTATGTACTCGGCATCATGGAGAACAGGTATCGCAATCATTTCAATAAAAGCATTTGAATAGAAAATGCACTTTTTGCATGTCTGTCGCTTTTAATTTTTTTAACGTACGAGTCTTAAGAGGAAAAATCTATTGAGACTTGTTATATAAAGTCTCAAAAGATTTTTTCTTTTATAATTCGTATGTTATCAAATTAAAATTGAACTTAAAAAAATTAGATTTTTATACTTTGTAACGCTTTAACTCAAGTCTTGGTTTAAAAATCTATTTAATTCTTTTAAAATTTTGTTAAAATTAACTTCAAGAAGGTTTATGAGAAGAAATTATTTATTATTATTAAAAATTATTAAAAAATTTATGAAGAAAAAAATACAGTGAAAATTCTATCATAGGGCAATTCTGAGTTAGGGCATATTCTCTAATAGGGCACATCGATTTTCTATAGAATTTCAATCGAAATCTCAAATTTTGGGTTTATTTTAACTATTTTCAATGGAAAAAAGTTTCAAATTGTCTAAAATATGAAAATTAAGGAAGAAAAACTTTAAAAAGTTAAAAATTAAAAAAAAAAATCAAAGAAATTCATCATTTTGAATTTTCTCAATAAATTTCCAAATTTTTGAATAATTTTTGATCAAAACAGTAAAAATTTAGCTTAATGATCAAAATATTTATAAATCATAATTTTTTACAAATTTTCTTTAAAAAATGCATGAATTTCTAAATATTGATATGCCCTATTAGAGAATACATATTCTCTTATTGGTACACTTATTTGAATTTTGGGTGCCCTATGATAGAATTTTCACTGTAGTATGAAAACTGTTTCTTAAGAAATTATTTAAATAATTTAATTTAATAAATATTTTTTATATTTAAAAACAAAAAATCATTAATTTTTTTTTAAATTATTGAAAACAAAGGAAACTTCGCTAATTTTTTGATTTGAGCGTATTTCAAACAAAAATGGACCCGTAACTTCGTTCTACCGAAGTTTTTTCTTGTTTTTGTTTTTAAAAGCAGAAATCCAAAACTAAGTTTAAGCTTTGGATTTCTGCTTTTAAAAACAAAAAAATAAATTTCGATGGGTAGAACGAAGTTACGGGTCCATTAATTCTCTTTGAAATACGCTCAAATCGAAAAAATTAACGAAGTTTCCTTTGTTTTCAATATTTTGCATTTTAAAAAGTACTTCATAGACATTATACTTGACTTAATGATACTCGAATTTGTACACATAAAATTTAAAAAAAAAATTCTTTTCAGCTTTCCTTTGTACTTTTTCTGCTTTCCGGCTTCTTTCTTCTTACTGCAGCGCCCCCTGTCAGCGATTCCCGTAACTTTGGATTAATAAACCACAAAAGATCGAACTCGTCATCATCTTCAATTTCTTCTTCCGATTCATCAAACGTTGGAAACTCCAATTTCTTCAAGATATATTTCTCATCATCAGCTAAGGGAATGAAACTTCTTACATCTAAAGATCTAAAAAGCTTGAACAACTCGAGACGCGCACGTGCATTGCTGTCAAATGGTGAAATGGAGTTTGCTCTGCAAAAAAAAAATATTATTTAAATAACAAAAAGTAGGTTAGTGCAAGATAAATACAACAACAACTCACTCAATGACCGGTTCAACACTGACATTTTCTGTTAAAATCACTCGAGCGTCTACTGTCTCGTGAATAACGCTAATCACAAGTGACAGATAAAAGACTCTCTGAAAAAAAAATGCTCGTGATACAATATTGTAACTTTTTTAGTTTTTTTTTTTCTCAACTCACTCTGAAACTAATTTGCTCCAGCATATCCAGTTTTACTTCCGCACAAATATTAAAAATTAAAAAAAAAAATTACAAGCAAGATGTTTAGTGTCAGACAGTCTGAAGTGCTTTGCAATAGAGAACGCCAATTTTAATGATTCTTATAATTATAGAGCGCAACTTTTTTTTTATTTTTTTTTTCTATTTACAGCTCAGATGAGGTCTCTCTCGCCGCATGAAGGTTTCAATATTAATAAAAATCAAACCAGTTCTACGATTCAGTCAAGTCAGTTAAAATTGATGGAGACACCATCACGCCACAATACACAAATAAACAACAAATGCTAATGATAACACGAGTTGAAAGATTCTCCCGCGAAAAGAGAGCGCGAAACTGTCACAACAGTGATTGACACAACTTCTCAACGAACTGTTTAAATATACTTGAATTTAAATAACTTTGTATTGTTAAGTGTTGGTTTTTAATTAATTTTATGGGTTTTTGTTATAATTTGTAACGTAATTGAGAAATACCGATAGAAGTCGTTAAATTTTCCATTTTTTTAATTGTTTGAATTTTTAACGGTCGTTTTAAAAAATTTCCTGATATTTAAATTTAATATTTCTTTTTAATTTTTAATAAATTCTTTAAGTTATAGATGAATTTTTATATTTTAAAAAATTTTAAAAAAATATTATTTTTAAAATTAATTAAATTTTAACCATTATCGCAATATTTTTAAGATAATAAATTAATTTGAAAATTTAAAAAAAAAATTAAATTAAATTAAATTTCTCATAAATTGACATATTATTTTTTTAAATTAAATTTTAATTTCATTTTATTTAATTTTTTTTTAAATTTTAAGGTCAATTAATGATTTTTTTTTTAAATATTTTAATAAAAATTGTTCAACTTAAAAGTAAGATCTGAATTTGTTTCGTAAAAATTTAAGAAAATATTATACTTTTTTAAAATTTTTAAATGGAAAAAATAATTTAAATAATTTTGAAAAAAATAAATATATAAATTATTTATTTATTTATTTTAATATTTTAATTAAAAAAAATTAAAAAAAAAAAAAAAAATAAATAAATATAAAAAATTAAATAAAATTTTTAAAATTTAATATTAAAAAAGAATTTAAATATTTCCTAAATTAAATAAAAAATTTAAATTTTTTTATTTTTATTAAAATAATAAATAAAATAAAAAAGTTAAATATAATAAATAAATATTAAACATTAAAATAATTTAAAAAAAAATTAAATAATTTTTATATTTTTTAATTTTTGATTGTTTATTTATTTAATTTATTTCTAAAATATTTATTAAAAAAATTATTTAATTAAGAAAATTGAATAAAGTATAATGTCCAAAAATTATTGCAATTTTATGAGTAAAAATTATTTTTTACTCTTTAATTTATTAGAAATTTAAATTACTTAAAAATAAAATAAATCCTCTTTATTTTTCACAAAACCAAAAAAAATCCAGATTTACCATTAAAGTCGCTACCCTTTTTTTTAAAGTTCACAAATGTTGCAAATCGTTCAGCTTCGTGCCATTACAGACACAGAGTGAAATGATTAAGGATATAATCTTTCAAATAATCTCTTTAGTCCTTTTTATATCAATTACACGTACTTCGACATGCGATACAAAAATAGCAACAACAACATCGCCACGCATTCACACACGTAAAACATGAAAATGAATCAGCAAATCCTTTTTGCAATTCAGGACGATGACTGTCACAAAACGCAATAATAATAATGATTATATATCCAATGAGCTTACTTTAAATACCGCTCGTCTGCCAGCCAGCTTGTTTTGCCTTTAAATGTCCCTTTTTGTATCATTTGTTCCGTTTTTACATTTATTATTAACATTAAACGCTTGTTAAAAACATAAAAATCATATTTTCTAAACAAAAATTATTTTTTTTTGCATCATTTTTATCCGCATTTGAAATTTTTTTTTTATAATTTCACAGCCCTAAGTGACGTGATATTTTTCCATTTATTTATTTTTGTGCGAGTCACTGTGGTAACATTTGTCTACTATTATCCTTGGTGCTTCCCATAGACGTGAGTGTAACGCAGATCGAGCTAAAAATTTTTGAATTTACTTTTTTTTTCTTCTTTTTGCCACAAAATGTTTTCTGTGTATTTATTATAAAAACATTTTGTTCTCGTCTCTCCTGTTGGCGTGGCAATATTTTAGTGCGAGGCAAAAAAAGACGTTTTTATGCACAAAATGTGCCGAAACAGGAAACTAAAAGCATATGAAAACCAACAAAGTCATCGTTCTCTGTCAGAAAAGCCGAAGCAAATAATTCATGCAGCCAGCAGCAGCCAGAAAAATGAATGAATGAAAGATTTCTCTCCCTCCCACACTCTCACTTCTCTCTCCTGTCGCCCCGTCGTTCGTTGTTGTCGACGTCGTCATCCCCATCAACTCAAACGAAAAAGTTAAATGGACTTTTCAATGGATGATGATATGGCTGCTGCTGCTGCTTGCTCGCCTGCCTGCCTGCCTGTTTGTGTGTTGATTGAAGAGAATAAAATTTTATTTAACAAAATAAAATCCTGACATTATTCATTGACTGTGTCTACCGAGCTCGGAACGTGTAATAAATTGTTCAAGTCGCACACAACAATAGAACGTAATAAATGATTTCATATTTATTTTATAATAATAACAGCTTTTGAATGGAAAACCAACCGACACGAGTTTCCATGCAACTTTCGAGAAAAGTTGAGAACAGGGATGCAAAAACTTATCAAGTCACAATCATTCAGGATTTTATGACTTAAGCTAAAGTATAAGTAACTTAAGTTCGACCAAAGTCAAATAAATTTACATAATTTAAGGATTTTTTTTTAATATTTTCAAAATATTTATTTATGCAAATTGTAAAAAAAAATATAAAATTAAAAAAATAAAATTGAAGTAAATATTTAAATAAATATTTACAAAAAATTATATTTAATTATAAAAATAATTTTTAAAATTAAAAATTATTTAAAAAATTTCAAAATTAAATTTTTATTTATTTATTTATTTTTAATTTTTTTAAGATATTTTATTTTTTTTTTAATTTTCTTGAAAATAAAAAAAAATATTCAAAATTTGGTTAATTTCAATTTTTATTAAGCTTAAGGTTAAGTATGAACTTTTTGCAAATCTATTTTTATGACTTAAGAATACTTTGACTCAAAAGGCTTTTAACATTTAAATTTACAAATAAATTAAAAAGGTCAAAAAACAAATATTTTTTCGTAAATATATTTTAATTATTTTTTTTAAATTTTTTTTTTTTTTTTTTAAAAATTAAATTAAATAGAAAATTTTTTAATAAATTAAAAAAAAATAATTAAATTAAATTTAATTTTAATAATTCATTTTATAAAATTAATAAATTAATAATTATTTTTTAAATAAAATTTTAAAAAAAATAATTAAAAAAAAAAATTAATAAAAAAAATTGAAAAATATCTCAAAAAAATTAAACTTAAGCAAAACTTAATAAAATCTAAAATTAAATTATTTTTAATTAATAAATTTTTTGCATCCCTGATAACAAGACTTCGTCAGCAACATCAGTTCGGAAACAAACACTAAATAGGTCAGGTGAAGCTTTTTAAACACAAAAACTCAATGGAAATGTACGCTTGAAATAACCATAAGGATTTTTCATTATATTTACAAAGCCTCTCAACTCGACCATTTCACGACGACTCTCCGAGCAAAAAAAAATTGTGCATGAAGAGAGATGCAAAAACCACGTTTATGGTCTCGTCTGCGGTATCAAGCACTTTTTTCTGACTATTTTTATTTATAAATGTATTTTAGTACAAAAGTATGCTCGACTCTGAAAAGTTATTTTACATTTTTTTTTTGCAAAGAGAAAAATCCAAAAACCTCGTTGTTGACAAAGACAAGCGCTTTTTCCCGTAAAAAAATAACGAAAAACCCGTTAAAACTCAATTTTTTAGGAAAAACATTTTTTAACATACAAAATTGATGATGAAGGTTTGCCAACAAAAGTTCATTGGTTTTTATGCAATTATGAAATGAGTCATGGGAAAAAATAAAAAAAGGAATTTTGAGGCAGCAAATATTTGATTAGGTGATTTTTCTGAAGTTGTCATCGAATTTCTGGGGAATTTCTTGAATTTTCCTTTGAATACATTCAAAGAGAAAGAAAATTATTTAATTTATGAATAAATATTAAAATTCCCTTCTGCTTTATTTTCTACAACAGAAAAATAAAAAAGTTTTCTTTTTTTTTGAAAATGGAAAAATAAATAATAATAAACTTTTTTATTATATTTATTTAAAATAAAATATACAATTTCTCTTTTCTCCGAGAATAGTAGCAGAAATAGCAAAAAAGTAATGAAATTGCCTCCGTTTGTCAAACAAAACATTATAAATTTATGAAAATTAACTTTGAAAACATAAATAAACGTCCCGGTCGTGTCAATATTTCCTTATTTATCTGCTTAAACTTTTTTCATTAGATTAATATCGGACTTTTTCACTTATTTTTCCCTCCGTCAAAGCAAAAAAAAAAATACATCGATAACAAGGTGTGAAAGTTCCATTAATAGAGGTGACAGGTTTTGATTCTTGCGGAAATTCTTCCGTGTCTCGGCGTTCGCCCCATCAATTATACATGAATTTCCAAATTAAACCAAAAATATTAATAAAAGAAAGAAAAGAAAGAAAAAAAAATATTAAATGGGAAAATTGAAATTGCTGAGGCGTGTCCTTTGTCGTCCTCGACATCCATTGTTTGCATCAAAAGACTTGACAAAAAAAAATATTTTTAATAATCTTAAGTGGATTCAATCAAAAAAACGAAAAAAAAAGTAACGGACATTAAAAATATATCCATAAAAATATTGTTTACGGTGTGATTGGATTTGACGATAAATGGAGACCCACGCACTTTTGGCTCTTTCGTAATCACGGAAATTGATGGAAATTGATAGATACGCATGATAAAGTGTAGTAAAAGTTTTTTTTGATTTTTTTTGTTCCTTTTTGACAAACACACGCCAACACAAAGCGAAACGATGATACATTATTTTTTTGACATTTTTTGTCGTTATTATTGAAAATTCTGCACAATAGACGACCTTTTAAAAGTAATTGATGGTTAATATCGATGATTCATTAAAAAAAAGTTATTTATTAATACACAAGCGTTTATTTTGCTGAAAATGTGACAAAAGTTTGCTTTTATTTTTTTACTGCACGCGCTGCTGTTGTTTATAAAAATATGATGAATACAAAAAAAAATATTTCTGAAAAAAAGTAGCGCGTGTAAGTCAACCACAACACAACAATAAGCGATAAATTAACGATATGCAAAGAAAAGAAATCAAAAAAATGAGCCAACTTGTTTTACCAGTTTAAGGAGATGAAAAAAATTTCGGGGTTCAGGTTGTCCATGAATTTTTTAAAGGTGTTTTGAAATAAAAAATGCGCTTGTGTTAAATTATTTTTTTAGATGTTGCGAGTTTTTATTCAGTTTATTCACATTGTGCGTCATCTTTAATATTTTTATCGTTTATTATCGTGTAAATTATATTTTTATACATGATTTTTTTTAGATGAGACATGCAATTGCAAGTTGTGTATTCGTAATTATAATTATAATTTTTGTGTTGCTTAAATGACTTGAGCGTATTTTTTTAAAAAAATATTTTTAATTTATTTAATAATAAAAAAAATATTATTTAATTTAAAATAAAATAAAATATTTTTTTAAATTTTAATTTTTTTATTTAAAAAATTATTTTTATTAAAAATTTATTATTTTTTCTTTAAATTTAACTGAATAAATTTTTATTTTTTATAAAAAAATTAGTTTTTTAAATTTTTTATTAATTAAAATATTTTATAATTTTTGAATAATTTAGGTATTTTATTAATATTTTTTTTAAATTAATATTTTATTTATATTTTTTTTATTAAAATTATTTTTTATTTATTAAAGAAAAAATAAATATTTAATATTTATTAATAATTCATTATTATTTTTAAGTTTAATTAAAAAATATTTTTTTGTTATTTAAAAAAATTATAAAAGTACATTTTAGAGACATAAAAACTAATTTACAAAATAGAAACGCAAAAAAGTATATAACATTGTAAACAATATGCGACTTTTTATTTAATTATGCGAGCGTGTATCATTGATTCATCGAACACTAACACGAAAAGATGTCTGTTTAAGTAATTTTTGCAGTAAAATCATGCAAAAATGATAATTTTAGTAATATTGACAATTAATCTTATTTTAAATTTAGAAAATGTGAGTTGTGCATCAAGTTTAATGCCGTCAAATTTCAAAAGTGAGGTTATATCAGGATCTGTCAAAGATAAAATAGAAGAGACAACAACAAATGAGCCAGTTACTGAAACAGAAACAGAAGATTATTTAGAAATTGAGGACTTTATTGCTCCAAATTGTGTTTTAAGTCTTTTAGGAAATGGATAAAAAGTGAGTTTTTAACATTTGACTCGTAGTTTTAAGTATTTAAAGTACATTTTAATTAAAAATTAAATAAAATAATCTAAAATATTTTTAAGAATAAGTCAAAAGTTAAGAAATTTTTAAGTTTATTATTAAAATTTGTGATTTATTTATTTTTGAAAAATTTTTGTAAATTCAAATAAATAAAATAATTAATTTAATTAATTAATAAATATTAATTTAATTTTTTTATTTATTTATTTTTTTTAATTAACTTTTATTTAATTTTTTTAGAGACATAAAAATAATTTAAAATTATTTTTATTAATTTAATCAATTTTTTAAATTATTTTTCACTCAAAAACATGTTCAATTCTAATAAAAATTTCAAATTAAATATTTTTCAGGATGTCCATTGATGAAATCTCATCTAAAAATGTCCTCACTCAACCCAATTTACAGTCCGGCATTATTTCATTCCGATAGTAACTGTCCAAATACACTGTTTCTGGGCATTCTAAATATAATTAAAATCATGTCCTTTTTAATTGACTACATTTTTGTTATAATTGGAGATCCATGGGCGTCGCACGGTACCCTCTTCACGTGTCGAAAAATGGTAAATTCCTTTCGTTTCTCCGAAAAATCGAACGACAATCAATCAATTCGAACCTCAAATTGAAGCGACAACTGAATTCAGTGACAAATCGATGGTTGGCAGGCACGTCATTGGTCATCCAGATACAACCAAGTTTAAAATTGATGTCCAGTCAATCGTATAATCATCTCTGAATATTCATTCCCGTGTTAAATGCCCATCATGTGTGTGTGTGTGTGTGTGTTACGTGTGTAAACAAAACACTGAAAACAGAAAATAATTACTGGCATGTACAAAAAGTTGAACAAATTGAATAAATGAATGCCAAAAATTAATTTTTGTCCTACAACAACAACAACTGCCGATGTCGACGCACTGCTAGCAATGTACGAAAATAAAATTTTATGGGCCTCAATTGTCGCTACATGCATACTATTCCTCGGATGATGGAACGAATATACAAACACAAATGACACATGAAGCATGCCATGGGATTGGCATTTGAGATAATTATGGTCAATATTAAATTTAATGGTGCCAGTGTGTGTTACTCTCTCTCTCTCTGCGTTGCCAAAAAATTTGTTAAATATATCGAACGACTGACTATCCGAATGTCAAATCGATTTTAATTAAAAAAGGATGTTCGAAAAAATGTTGAGACACGATACTAACGACATTTTTAGGACAATGCAAAAGTTGAAATTAATTTATAAATTTCTTAAATTTTAAAAATTTGTTTTTATAAATAATTAAAATTTATTAAATTTTTTTTTATTAAAATTTAAATAATAATTTGATTTAATAAATAATTTTTAAAATTTAGAATGATTTATATAAAACTTTAATTTTTCATTTTAATTTTGAAAATTAATTAATTATTTTTTTAAATAAAAAAAATACAATTATATAAGTTTTCAATAAAAAATCAAATTTTAAAAATTATTTAATTTTTTTTAAAATTTAATTTATTGTTCGAAATTTTTATATATTATAAAATTTTAGATATTAACAAGATTTTTAATTTTGAACTTCAAAAATTTTTATTGGGCTGATACATATTAAAAAATATTTTGAGTACCTCTAATTTTTTTTGTGAAATTAACATTGAGTAGCAAATCAATTTGTATAATACCAAATTATTCAAGTTTTGGTACATTTTTCACTAATTTTAGACAAAATTTTCCAAATTTCTATTAAAATGTTAAAATGTTAAAAATGTTAAAAAAAAAATGTTAAAAAGTCCATATATTGAATATATTCAATTTTGTTTTATTTTTAATGAAAATTATTTAATTTTTTAAAGAAAAATAATTATTCTTTTAAATTTTTTAAAATTTATGATATATAAAAATCAAAAATTTTTATTTCTGTTTAAGTGCTTACAATACTCAATTTTCAATAAAATTTTTGAAAATTATGAGAGATATTTTTTTTCTTTAAATATTTTGCAATAAAAAAATTTCAAAAAATTAAAACATTAAATTTAAAACAAATTTTAACAAAAATTTTGAAAATTTTTTCGAAAAATTTTATTTTTTTTAAATTTTAATAAATTTTATTCTCAAAAAATTTCCCTAAAAATTAAAAAAAAAGAAATTCAAAATATTTTCTATCATTGTACCATCCTTATTTCGAAAAGGACACACGAAAAAAAAAATATTACACTTGAAAAACAAGAAAAACAGACAAACACGTGTGTGTGTGCGCGCTGCCTTTAGTATGTCAATAAATAACATTCGATTTTCGTCGAGTGTACTTGAAAAGGGACGAAAAATCTTGCTACTGTTGTTTTTGTCAGGACTCACGACGACGACGACATCAACTCACTTATCCCATCCTGGAGAAGTTTATTTTGCATTTACTTGAGTACACAACTTTTTCGCACACAAACACGAACTTTTATCGAGGCAATTTTTCAGATCGATCGATTTTTGCTAACAAAACAACGAACGGCACACGAGGAAGCAAAAATCATCTTTCACGTAGCAAATCGGCAAATCACAAATAACTTTCTCTGCATGATGATGATAAAAGGAAAAACATGTAGTAGTACTAAAGCATATTCGGCTTTTGATCAAAAATTAATGAAAATCCCCAAAAAAAAATATTATTTTCCTTCAATAAGTTTACAATAAAATTCCGTTCCTTCCGTTTTCTTTTGTAAATGTCGAAAAACGAAGAAAACCCACATTATTCACATTTCCATCTTCATCATCTCTCCGTTCGTGTAGATAGGTCTTCGATATAAAAGTTTTCGTCTTTCATTTTTCTTGAGGTTTCTTTTGATCTGCAAACCCAAATTCGAACGAGGAAAAGTTAATTTAATCAATTTCCGTGGAAACCGTTCAAGGAACAATAATTGATGACAATAGTGTTAAAAGAGTGTGTGACTGAGGTGAAAGATAAGTAGCTAAGCTGTCACATTCACTTCCAATTAAATGATGTAAAGAGACACGTGTGTCGTCTCATTCCACAGACGCAAAAAGATTTCCTTGATCCAAATTTGCTTTTCCAATTATTATCGAACCGGCACATCTATCTTAACATGTGGTATCCCAGCAACCCCTAAATGGGGTAATTTCAAAATTTCCTTCTTCTTGAGTTTAGTTCAAGGCAAAATGCCCCATTTTGCGATACACCCTCAAAAATTAGTTCTTTTCATTTCCTGCACACAAGTCCTTCGCATATCATCTCAATAAATTTAATTAGGCATTGGATATGTGATAAAATTTTATACAGAGCAACGGCATACACTCCTCTATTATTATTCTCTTGATGACAACTAAATAATATGATACGCCAAGGACCATTAAATCTCAATATGTATCAATCCGATGTCGATGTTGGTCGACTTCTTGTACCTACTTCCATGCCAGCGCGTAAGATGATACAAAATGATAGGGTTTCCTTTTTATTATCGTCATTAACATATCCGTTTGCTTGCTCTGTGTGACATGATGACAACTCGGCACAAAAAGCGAGAGAGAGACCCGTTGAATAATAATAATAAAATATGGGAACGATATGGGACAAATTAATCTTGTGCTTTGTAAAAGCTAATGTCCTCTGTGGGTGTACGGAATAGTTGGAGCTAGCACAAGGTATTGATTAGTGATGCTATTTGGATGCCTTGTGATTTGAAAAGAGTTGAAATTTAATGTTGATAGATTAATTTTTTTTTAAATTTTATTTCAAATTTTACAATTACAATATTATTATTCCAATTTTACAAATTTCACAACTTTATACTCCTCAAATGAAAATTTTCGGAATTTTTTAAAATTTGACATGAAGTGAATTCAAAAAATTCTTTAGTTAACCTTTAAAGAATTTTTTGCAGATGCTACATGTCATTTTTATGTAAAAAAAAATATGTGAGGAGTACGAAATTGTGAAAATTTGTATACAAATTACTTTTTTATACTCCAAAAAAAAATCTAAAATTTAATTAATCTAATTAAATTTAATTTTGAAAATTTAATTTGATTTTTATATTTTTTTTAATTTAGTTTTGACTGAAAACATCTTCATTTTTAATTCTAATTTTTTAACTAGATTTTTAATGACGTCAATTTCGAAAATTTTTTGAAAAAAAAAAATTTAAAATTTTGAAGAATAAAAACTTTTATTTAAAAAAAATATTATTGTTCCATAAAAATTTGTAAAAAAAATAAAAATTTTGAAAAATAAAAACTTTTACTTAAAAAAAAAGTTATTATTGATCCATAAAAATTTATAATTGAAAGATTTTAAGAAAATTTTATTCATAATTATTTTTTTTATATTTTAATATAATTTTTTTAAATTCGAAATTTTTTGAAAATTGCTTTAATTTTAAAATTAATTTATAGAAGGTTTCGAATGTTTCAAAATTTGTAAAATTTTAAATAAATAGATTAAAATTGAAACAAGTCGAGTTTAACACCGCATTTTTTCTTCGAAATGCGGTAAAAAATCAAAATAAATTTTTGAATAGTTTTTTAATAAGGAGTAATAAAAATTAATACAAATTTCACAATTTCGTACTCCTCAAAAAATTTTTTTTTTCAAAAAACGACATTTTCTCAACGCTAAAAAATAATTTTTAATTAAAATAAGTAAAGTTTAAGTCAATTTCGAATAAAATCCAACATTTTATCAACAACAGCGCTTTAGCAGCGTGCATGCCTTGAACATTTGCCATTATCAAGAATGTAATTTGTGTGTTTTGCCTTGAGGTTTTGCAACAAAGGGAAAATTTTCCGAATGAGATAAGACACAAATCAATATCGTAGTGCTCCGAACTTTTCAAAGAGCATCCACAGCACCACGATGGTTGTTGCCATAAAATCAACTATAACAAAAGAATGTAAATTGTATGCCTTGATATTCGACAGATATCGGCAGGCACACAATACACATTGTTTACAAAATTTTCGTTCAAACGTCAATAAAGTCATGTCGATGTTGGATGTTGACTGACTGGCAGTCAGAGCGAGAGAAAGAGAGAGAGGAATTGTCTCAAAAACCAATTTTTCCACACAAACTTTGATGAATATTGCACAAGAACTTGTGTGGTTATCAAAACTTTTCAATAAAATTTCCTACAAATTACTTTGATTCGTCTCGTTCAAAGGAATTTAATAATCTTCAAAGCAACTTATTGAATTGCAATGCAGAATTCCGAGTATTTCATCAAAGTGAAAATCTTGCAAAATTTGTCAGACATGCAAAAAATCGATGAAAAATAAAAATGGAAATATGTAAGTATGTAAAAAAAAATAAATCACCTCATCAGACGACCGCAATAATTTGTAATTTAAATATTCATTGCGCGCGAGTTTGTTTGTGGCACAAAATATTTAATCGGAAAACTGTTTATCAATCCCAGATCATTCGCGATGTAATTATTATTTTAATTCTGCGAAATGTAATTATTTTGTGGGTTCGAGTTTTAATTGAAATGCTGATTATGATGAAAAAAAAAAGAATTAAAAACTTTACAGACTGAAAGACAAAAGAGAGCCAATTATTGCACCAAATTCCAATTTTCGTTGTCGTTGTTCGGAAAAGTGCGGAAAATATAAAAAAAAACAAAATTGTTAAAATTTATTTTTTTTTATTATTTCAATTTTTTTATTTTTATTTGATAATTTAAAAAAAATAATATTTTTCATTAATGAAAAAAAAATAAATGAAAATCTGAAGATTTTTATTAAAAAATAATTTTAATTTTTATTTTTAAAAATAATAATTAAAAAAATTTTATTTTAATGATTTTATAATTTTTTTATGAAAAAATTATTAAAAATTATTTAAAAATAATAATTAAAAATTTTATATTTTATTTAATAATTTTCGTAATTTTTTAATATATTTAATAATTTTTTTCAATTTTTTTTTAAATAATTTATTTTAAATTAATTTAAATAAAAAAGTTATTAAATAAATTTTAAATTAATAAAAATAATTAGTTTTTAATTTTTTTTAACATTTTTATATTTTTTAAAAAAATTTTCCGAATTTTTTTATTTATTTTATGTTTATTAAATTAATTAATATATTTTAAATATTTTAATAAAAAAAAAAATAAATTTAAAAATTTTTTATTTTTACATTTCTTGCACCTTTCAGAACAATACGACATAAATTCAAACGGAACAACATTGCATGTGCTTTGTTGTTGTCACACACGAAAAAAAAAGTTCGCTTAGTATGCATCGATTGTCCATTTTCGTGTCACAGTCCAAATAATAATTATATGAAAAATAAACACATTCACAGAACACAAAAAAATAAAACAAATTGTTACTTCATTTGTTATTATCTCAGTCAAAATAAACATATAATTATGGTCAATCTATTGTTTCAATTTAACCTGTTGTACGAACGAAAAAAAAATACAAAGCTCTACTTTTGGAAACTGTTGCTTTTGTACTTGCAGATAAGCATCGACAACAAGCAAGTAAAATCAAGTCAATCTCAATTTGAATTAATATTTAAATGAATATTCAAATTAGAGAGAAAAAATTACCGTTTTTTCCGTGCGATACTGTACTCACTTAGTTAGTTAGTCAATGTTGTATCATAAATTTTTGTATGTTAATTCTTTTATTTTTTGTTCTGTTTTTATTTTTTTTAATATATGAAAATATGCAGAGAGTGTGAAATAAAGCAATTGTTAAAATAAATGGCATGGCAGTAAAGTACACACAGAAATTTCATGAAGCATGCAAAAAAAATATATAGCTGAGCATCCAAAATGACCAGAATATGTTAATTTTTTTAATTGTACATGATTTAAATATTATTATTATTATTTTTCACATCTTTATGTGGCGGAGTGATATGGAAATAGTGCGTATTAATGTGTGACGTCAGGAAAGCGGCAGTCAGGTGTTAATCTGCTTCGTAATGGGATGCTTTTATTTCGCGTCTCTCTCTCTCTCTCTGGTTTCTTTATGCTGGCTGATTTTACAAACAGAAAAAGTGTTTTAATTTAAAAGGTTTTTCTGTGATGATGGTTATTTTTTTTTATTTTAATTTTAATTTGATGTGTTTTGTTGACGGAACGAAGGTCAAAGATAAATTCATGAGAAATAATCGACGTAATTAGAAACTTTTAAATTTGTGTAAGTTATGATTAACAATCTGTTAAATTGAGATAAAGTGAGTAGTTTTTGGGGTACTTAAAAATCTTCAGTGAAAATAATTATTTTTTATGTTTTGAGAAAAAAAAAATTTTTTTTAATGATTTGGTTTTTTTTTGATGTCTATAAAAAATAAAGAGAAATTTAATTTAATTTTTACATTTGTTAAAAATTTAATTAAAAATTACAAACATAAATTTTTTTAAATATTTTTTATTTTTAATTCAATTTTTTTTTAATATTTTTAAATATTTTGGTTAAAGTCGGTTAAAGTTTCATTTAATAAAATTTTTTTGAACAATTAACTCTATTAAAAATTATTTTTTTTTAATTTAATTTTTAATTTAAATCAATTTTAATAAATTTTATTTTTTTTTTAAATTATATTCAATTTGATAAATTGATGACATTTTATTGATAAAATTATTAACAAAATTCTAAAAATATATATTTTTTTTTAGTTATGAATATAATTATAATTTTTAAAATCATTTTCAATTATAAAAAAATATTTTATCTAATATAATATCTATTAATATTTTAAAAAAATTAATTTAATTTAATTTATAAAAATATATTTTTTAAATATTTTAATTAAAATTACTTCTAATAAAATTTGTTTAAATAATTCTATTAAAATTTTTTTTTATTTAAATTAAAAATTTTATTTTTATTGATCATGAAAATATTCATGTACTTAATTTTATTTTAAATAAAAATATATATTTTTTTGATAATTTAGAATTATAATTATTGTTATTATTTTATTTAAATATTTTTTTTTATCAAAAAATAATAATTTAATTTCAAAATAAAATATTTTTATATTTTTCAATTAAAAATATTTTAATAACTAAAAATAATAAACAATTTCAAATACTGAATTAAAAAATTCCCAACAAAATTAATTTTCTCAATCAATTTTCATTAACAAAAAAAAATTACTGATTCTTCTTAAAATTTCATTAATTTAAAATTACTTAACCATTCACAAAATTTGACATTGAAAAGCCCTTATAATCTCTTTTTTTAATTATTTACATATACTTCACATATGAATTTGACCAGCATTTAAAAATCCATCAAATCAAACAACAACAAAAAGCAATTTACTCAAAAAACTAAAACAAAACAATTTTCGTGATTCCGCAGCAATGCAGACCTCAAAACATCACACATCAAATAACACGTCACCACAGCACCTGCAATTAAGCCTTGATTACTGCACCACACATTTCCCTTCTAATATCCGTGTTTTGTGTGAATGTGTGTGCTAAATTTCAAAAAAATAAAATAAAAATAATCCCCACATTCGAAAAAAAAAAGCCGAGTCGAGGCAATAATTAGAAACACCATCATCATCATCGTCAGCCTGCGAAATTCACGTAATTTGAACATTAATTTAAATTGATGGTTTTTAATTTGAAGTAACACGCAACACGTACCTTTAACGTGCGTTTAATCCGCTGTTATTCCTTTTTTTTTTAGCCAAATATATTCTAATTAATGCACTCCCGTCGTCGTCATTTTTCGCCGTAATTGGTGCAGCTCAGTGCCTCAAATTGATTGCCCTCGTTAGACAAACGGTCTAATTATTTCTTCGTGCATTTGTGAAAAAATATCACCCAAAAAATAATTGATTGACACTTTACATCCTATAATTATTGTGTTTTTGTGCGAAACAAGTAGCGCACATTTGCAGCTAAACACCCCATATTTGCATTTTAATGCCAATAATTTCGCGTGCAGACAATAAACGGCACCTTACCAACGTTTTTTTTTTCGGTGAAT
This sequence comes from Culicoides brevitarsis, assembly GCF_036172545.1. Classification (NCBI taxonomy): domain Eukaryota; kingdom Metazoa; phylum Arthropoda; class Insecta; order Diptera; family Ceratopogonidae; genus Culicoides; species Culicoides brevitarsis. The sequence goes on from NC_087085.1 coordinate 9,213,082, forward strand.
TTTTACCGTTTTTTGACATTAACAAGAGTTGCACAGTGCGACGAGAGACAAAAAAGAGAGTTACCTCAGTAACAATAATAATAATAATTATTATTATTATTGCCACAATACACACAATGCGAAAACGCGGAAGCAATCATTATGCAAATGAAACAATTTAAATTTTGAGTGGTTACTCAGTAGTGCCTGCAATTTAATGCATTCATTATCGGGGTCGCTCGTTATGTGCAGTCACATATGATTTTTTAGCGCGGCAACAACAGCCATCAGGAAGTGCGGGAAATTTTAATTAAAAAACAAAAAAATATAAATATATTAAAAATTCTTTTAATTTTTTTAAATTATTATTTTTATTAGATATTTAAAAAAATAAAGTTATTATAATGAGATTAAAATTTAAAAAATATTTTTTTAATTTGAAAAAAAATCAATAATTCAGTTTTAATAATTTTAATAAAAATTAATAATTAATAAGTTTAAATAAATTTTAAAATCTCACAAATTAAAATTAAAATTTTTTAATAAAATTAATTATTAAATTATTATCAAATATAAATTAAAATATTTTTTGAAAATTACAAAATTTAAAAAAAAAATATTAATTATTGAAATTAATTTAAAAATTTTATTTTAAATAATTACCTAATTATTTAAAATTTTTTTTGAATTATTATTTTTTTTTCAAAGTTAACAAAAAATTTTTTAATAATAATTTAATAATTAATTTTATTTAAAAAATTTTAATTTCAATTTGTGAGATTTTTGAACCAAATTATTGATTTTTTTTTAAATTAAAAAAAAATATTTTTTAAATTTTTATCCCATTTTAATAATTTTATTTTTTTTTTAATAAGTTCAAAATTTTTTTTTTTTTAATTATTTATATTTTATTATTTTTTTTATTATTATTTTAAAATTATTTTTTTTATTATTAACTAATAATTTTTATTAATTAATTTTTATTTAAATTTTTAAAATTAAACAATTAGCGTACAATGATAATTAAATAAAAATTAGAAAATTTAACGAATTTTAATTTACTTCATTTATTTTACATTTCCCGCACCATTTCAGGTAGATCCGCCGAAAAAAAAGAGGAAAGAAAGGGGACACGACGACGAAGGGAGGATATGCAGGAAAGGCAAGGAAGGATATTAATGTTTGGTTTTTAATGCATTTTATTTTAAATTTTATTTGTCCCGCGTGTGTTTTTGCTGCTTGCGTGCAATTTTTTTGTTGTTTTTTAAATACGACGAAAAATTTTATTCACACAAGATAAATTATTATTACGGTACATGTGATTCCTCATAATAATTATTATTATGCGAGGGATGTACTTTTGAATATTTATTTTATTCGAGTGTGTGTTTTTTATTTATTTTTTTGGCAATAAATATTAAAACTTTTTTTATTCGTGCAGATAAATAACACGACCCTATTGGAACATTGTTGCAAATATGGGGAGAAACGTGTGCTGAGAGGCAACACAAAAAACGAACAAATATTCATTTTCATTAACCACAACAAAATATATTTAAATTCAGTTACAATTTTCAGATACACAATAACGGTTGATATGAGAATTATTTTTTTTTTTTGTTTCGCTGTGCAGTCATTGTGTTCGAAATCGTCAGTTTCGGCAGAATTAATTAAAAGTTTTGGAATTTACATCATGAATGATTTTATTTTAATTAATTTCGTTCTCTCTATCTCTCGCGCGTTGTTGTCGTTATTTTCCCGAAATTGACTTGCGAAATTTATTTATTTATTATGTGAAGCTTATTTCGATTGATTACCATTTTATTGCAATTTAAATGTGGTTTAAATTTTTTTATTTTCCGTAACAGACGAAAAGACAACAAGTTAGAGAATCTCACGTACGAGACACAAAAGAAACGGAAAAGGACAAAAATAAATATGATTTACGACGCAACATCTATATCTGTCAACTTTTCCTATATTTCTTCGAGTCCTTGCCAACTTGAAGAACGCGCAACTCCGGCAAAATAAATGCGAAGGGACCAGCAAAATTAAAATGATGAACTGTAAATCCTTTATAAATAATTGCTATTTGGACATCCATATTTCCATAATTTTAATGGCATCCCATAAATCTTCGAGACAGACTAAAAACGCTGTTGGTCCATGGAAATTTCACATGTACAAAAAGTGGTCAACTCACTTGTGTGAGAGAATTTTTATTTTTTTGATAGACAAAATTCCTGTGCGTTCTAACCCCATATTTGACTTTTATTATTACGAAATAAGCTGTATTTATGAATTGCTTTGGACTTTCAGCATGGAGATAATGGAAAATTATTTCAAGTTCATCTAAGTAGAACCACAAAAAATAATACAAAAAATTTACATAAATTTCTCATTTAAAAGTTATATAATTTCAGTTTTTGTCGTTTTGTTGGAATTTAGAATGTTTTTTTTGTGAAAAAAGGTAAAAATGGCTCTAAATTGGTTTTGATGTCTTTAGGGTTAAATTTTTAACATTACACACTTGTCTGATTTATTTAAAATATATTTTTTTCGAAACAAAAAAATATGAATAAAAAAAAATCTTTATGGAAAAGTGTTTTCCCTGAAATTTAATATTTAATCCTCATTTCCTGAAAAACTGTGAAGTTGTCATTTTTAAGAGATTTATTGTTTATGGTTTTCTCTTTTTACCTGATTTTTTCTTATTTTCTTAAATTTTTAAAATTTCATCGTAAGACTAACTAAATATTTAATTTTAAATTAATTTTTTTTAAATTTAAATAAATAAAATAAAAAAATTATTAAAAAATATTTATTAAATAATTATTTAAAAGTATAATTAAATTAATTTTTATTATAATAATTATTTTTAAATTATTTAAAATTAAAAAAAATATTAAATTAATTAAATTTATACTAATTATTAAAAATTTTTTTTTTATTATTAATTTTTTTAAAATTTAAAAATAATTAAAATTTTTAAAATTATATGTAAAAATTTTTTTATTATTTTTCATAACAAATTTAAGCTTTTTTAATTATAAATTTTGTAAAAAATGTTTATTTTGTTTTATTTGAAAGATTTTGTTGAAAAGTTTATGTATGTTATAAAAATTTAAAATTTCTTTCTTAATTAAGCAAAAATTAATTCTTTTGATTATAAATTATTTTAATTAATCAATATTTTTTAATACTTATTAATTAATTTTTTTTATTAATTAATTTTTTTAAGAATACAAATATTAAGAAAGGCGAAAAAAATTTTTTATTTAATAAAATTTAATTTTTAACTTTAATAAAATTAATATAAATGATTTTTTTTAAATAAATTTATTTTAAATTACCAGTTTTTTTTTAATAAATTTTTCATTTAATTTTTATAGAAAATCTTATTTTTACAATTTAATAGAAAAATATTTCATTAAATAAAATTAAATGCAAATAATACGTTTTAGTCTCCATAAAATTCTTACTCCATTGACTTTCACTTATATATTTTTTTTATCGTTGGCAATAATATTATTTAATCATTTGTATGTGTATTTGTGTGCTATTGTGTGCATTCAAGTACAAAAATAACAAGAACAGAATAAAAACCTGTTTTCACTTTCATTCTTAGTCACTTCTACACACAACAAACGTTGCACCTCGAAACCTGTTTTCTCAAGACATACGTGATTCTACAAAATAATTTATTTTCTTGCCAGTGCCTTTGTTTTGATTGAAAATACTCTCATTATTTTTTGGAGCAGAGCAATTTTTTCCTCACTCCTTCGAAAAACACTTAATAAAATTGAATATTTAACTAATAAATTAAAATGCATGAAAGTGCGTCGTTTTCGTCGACGTCGTCGTCGCTCATTGTTGTTGTTGTTGTCATGCCATTGTTACCAAACATTATCACGTTTATCGTCTTTGTGATTATAACATTACGGTGTATTGTTTATTTAGGAAATCATTTCGCTTCCCGTCGTCGTCCTCCTCAGTCAAGCATCAAAATGTAAATTAATGAAAATATTTTCATTAAGTTTTTGTACGTCTTCCCTCGTGATGCAGGCAGTGTCGCAGAAAATGAGCACCGAAAAAATTAAACGAGATAAAAGACCAACTTGTTGTTATGCTGCGCCTTTGTTTCACTTTTGTCGCTATTTATCATAATAATAATCAGCTTCCCTTGTTTTTCTTTTTTTTTTTGCTTAATTCGGGGAGTTTTTGTGTTTCTATGCAACCATCGAGCTTCCATCGTTTGATTTACACAGAAACGCTCAATCTAGCAGAAAATAGGTTCGCATTTAATTTATGCTAATGAAAAATGATAAAATAAATTCACGTAGATTGCTTTGTTTTTTTTTCCTCAAAATAATCTCGGAAATCTTACAAGACAAGCATCTCTTATTAACGAATGAAACAAAATCTTCAATTATTATTAAAATACAGGTACATTTATTTTTTTCAAACATTTTTCGGCAGTGAGAAGTGTGCAAGTAACGAATTACCATGAAGAACCTCCTTGGTTCCATCCGCTGTTTCAAAAAAAAAAAATTATTAATATTTTGATTGATTTTTTAAGAAAAATTTCGTAACTTACCCTCCAGATCCTCCGCCGCCTCCGCCAACGCGTCTCAAAGTGATCGTTTGTACGCTACCGCCTGATGAAAAGCCACCGGATCCGCCGCCTGATGAGTATGATGATCCGCTGAAGCTACCGCCGCCTGATGATCCGCTGAAGCTTCCGCCGCCTGATGATCCTCCGTGATATGGTTCAAGACGGAAAACTTGACCGCCGCCAGATGGAGCTGGAGCTGGAGGAGGAGGAGGCGGGGGTCTATTTAAAAAAAAAAGTTCATAAGAAAAAAATTAAGAAAATTTTTTGAATTAAAACTTACGGAGCAGCTTGTTGAACAGGTTCAAGACGGAAAACTTGTGGGGGAGGAGGAGGGGGTGGAGGTCTGAAATGAAAAGAAATGTTAAATAAATTAATAAAATTGACCTTTAAAACTTTTTTTCTAAAATTCGTTGCTCGAAAAATTTCGATATTTAAATATTTTTTAATTTTGACATTAAATTTTAAAAGAATATTTGAAATTTTTAACTGATAAATTAATTAATGAATTTATTAAATTATTTTTATTTATTTATTTATTAGTTTAAATTATTTTTTTTTTTTAATTTTAATTTAATTTATTAAAAAAATTAAATTAATACAATAAAATTAATTAAATAATATTATAATTAAATTAATTTTTAAAAAATATTTTTTGCTTGAATTTTCATTAAAATTTATAAGTTTTTCGTCAGTAGAATTTTAAAATAATATTTTAAATTAATTTTTATATTTTTTGCGTTTGTTTAAAAAACTCATAAAAAAATTAAAAATAAATATAAAATAAAAAATAAAAAAATAAAAAAATAAAAAATAAATTTAAAAAATTTTTTAAATAATTTTTGAAATAAATCATTAATAAAAAATAATTTTTTTTTATTAATTAAAAATTAATAATATTTATAATAAATGAATAAAAAAAGCATAAAAAATTAAATTTTCGAAATAAAATTTTGAAACAAATATTTTTTAATATTTCAATTATAAATTCAAAAAATATTTTGAACATAATTAAAAAATTATTTAAAAAAAAAATTTGTATGGAATAATTGATTAAAAAAATTCATTGGTTAAAATTTTAGACCAAATTTCGAGAATCAATGTTAGAATTTCATATCAAAAAATAAATTTAAAAAAAACTTACGGAGCAGCAGCAGCAGCATGTCCTTGAACAGGTTCAAGACGGAAGACTTGTGGAGCAGGAGCTGGAGGAGGTCTAAAAAATTTCACAAAAAAAAAAATTCTCAAAAATTTTCTTAATTCAAACAAAAAAAAAACTCACGGGGGAGGAGGAGGAGCAGCTGCTTGTTGATGTCCGCCGCTAGCGCCAGCTAAGATGCTTGGATCGACACGAACGAGGATATTTCCTCCTGATGCTCCATGACCTCCGCCATGGCTTCCATGTCCTCCATGATGCCCTCCATGGATTTGACCAGCATAAGCTGTGGCGATCAAAGCAAAAACGATGAGCAATTTCATTTTTTTATCTTCTCAGCAAGAAATCGAAACGATAACTGATTAAACACGGATTTGTGCTCAGTATTTATATTTCGCGAGCAAAAAAAAAGTATTTTTTATTATGAACCCAGGTGTCTTTTTCGGCAAATTTTTTTTCACATCTCTTCTATACTGGATTCTAAACTTTTTTTGTCAATGCAGACAACTTTCAGATGCTAAACTTGTTCTTGAATGCCCGATAAATTCGATTTTTATTTAGAAATCGGCATTTTCAGATTAAAATCTGGAGTAAAGTTGTGATTATTTTCGTTTCGCAACAGGTTTTGACCCGAAATTAAATCATCGTGATCTGCGAATGCAGAATAAATCACCGAAAAACGTCAAAAAAAGAGATTGATTTTTATTTATTTTTTCCGCATTTTGAAAAAAAAGTAATCAAGAGTAGGTAAAATGGAGTATTTTTTTTGTTTTTTCCGTTCAAATAATTTCCATTGTTAATTCCATCCATAATTCATGTTTGGACTGCCTCCAAGGTTATTGCAGCAATAATTTTTATTTCTCCGACTTTAAAAGCAATTTTTCCGTTCGCATTTCTGTGCCTTAACTGCACAATTGGCATTCATTCAATAAAGTTTTTTGCTCACTCTCGTGTCTCGGTTTAGTAAGAGTTGACTGCATTCTTGTCCTTTTTTTATAACTAGCTGAGTTTAACAGAAAAATGAGAAAATTTATCTTAAAGGACGAAAGAATAAGCAAAAAAAAAAGTGGAAACCCGGGGACAGTAATCCATATTATTATAAAGAAAATTAAAGTTTTAGAGTGCAGTTGTGAAGGAAAAAGAAAAAAAATTTGCACATTTTTTGCTCTTTTTTACAACGTGAATTTTTTGTCCTGAAAGTATGTGATATTTTAGATATTATTCCATGTTTTATGCAACCCAATTGGAACCAGACAGTGTCTAAAGTAAATAAAACTGTGGAAAGTTTTCTTTTAAAGTTTTTAGTTTTTTTTTATTCTACGAGAAAAATAATTTTTTTAAGCAAAAATCAAGACTTGAACGTATTTTAAAAAATTATTTTATCTCGAAAGGAGCATTTTTTAACAAAATTTTTTAAAGAAATGTTTTTCAAGCAAAGAAAAAAATCGATGACTGTTCCCAGATTATTATAACAAATATAATAAAAAGTCTGAACAAAGTAAGATTTATTTCGAAGACAAATCAGATGGTTTTGTTAAAGCAAAAAAAACATCGATTTTTTATAAGAAAATGTCTCTAAAGACCGATTAAGTTGTTAAAAAATTTTTATTCCTTCCAAGACTCGAAGAAGAAATTTTTTGTGAAATGTCTCTGTAAGATCAATTTTAATAAAAATCGAACGTTGCTTCAGGAAACATCAACAAGACACATCAAATAATATTCAAATTGAAAAGCAGCAAAGATTTATTAAATCTCGTATCAAGAAACATGTAAACGCTTTAAATTATTAACACACGGCTGTCGAAGATAATCATCTTGAAATCATTTTATTTTATTTTCCAGAGTCATTTTATACTCTTTTCTCTCTAATGCATTGAACGATGCACAGTGGGCTGATTTTTTTAAAAATTGAATAAAAATTAAATTTAAAAAAATAAATAATTTCTAGTTAAAAATAAAAAAAAATAAAATAAAGTTAAATAAAAAATTAATAAATTAAGAAAAAGTGATGGAAATTGGTTCGAAATAATTAAAAAAAATATATATAAATTATTTTTTTTATTTTTGGAGCACCGTGAAAATTAAAAATTAATTAAAAAAAAATAAAATGAATAAAAAATTTATAATATAAAAAAAAGTTGCTTGATTTGGAATAATTTGAGAAAAAAAATTAATTAATTTATTTGTTAATTTGAAAAAAATTATTTTAAAAAATTTTTTCTGAAGAAAAAAATTTTTTGGTTGGAAATAATTAAAAATAATTTTTAATTTTTTTTTATTACAACGTGAAAGTTAAAATTAATAAAAAAATAATTAAAAAAAAAAATAATTAAAAAAAATAAAATTATTTAAAAATAATAAAATATGGAAAAATAATTTTAAAAAAATTAAATTAAAATTAAAATTAAAATTAAAATAAAAATTAAAATTAATTAAATTAAATTTTATTTTTTTTTTAAATTTTAGGACCACTGTGCATCGCGACGCTGATGATGATGACGATGATATGGAGAAACTTGATTATTCAAAAAATAAATAAATGAACATGTATCTATCACTTTTATATCGTTTTACAACTAAACGCAACTATATCACGTCTCGCGCTCTGTGTGTGTTGGCAAAGAGTTATAAATTTCCTATCGGTATCAGCGAGAGAATATCTGACACGAAATATAATTTACACGCAAAGAGCATGATGACTTTTCATATAAAAAGCCAATTAAAACCAGTATTTATACAAGCAGTAGCATGACATGGATCTGATATGTACTCCGCGACTCTCGTGCACGTGAATGAGCTCGCCAGGTAAAAGCATGAAATGAAGAGAAAAAGAAAAAAAAAACGTTACAACAGTCAAATACAAAAAAACGGGTGTAAAGTGTATTACAGTAGTTGATAGTTATAATATTTGTAATAGTTTTTCTTTGTTTTCTGCTGTGAGCTACACTTGATATGATTGGAATGGAACATTTAAGATAGATTTTACGCTGATAGTAAATTGTATTAAATTAATGTCGTATTTTTTTCCGCTACTTACAGTTTTTTTTCAAGTGTGAGCCGAACAGGTTTTAATTTGATCAGGTCTTCGAGATGATGCATGATAAATGATTTTGACGATTAATTGGATTAAAAGGTAGGTGTTGAGTCGATTAGAATTAATTTAGATAAATATTCAAATTCGATTTTTTTTCTTTTTGGTCGAACATTTTTTGAGAGATTGGAATCAGTTAGCGCCTAAGTAAAAGTAGCAATGACCGTAATTTCTTTTTTTGCTTAAGTGCTACTTACTGCCCTGCACTTGAAACTGGATTTGAAACCTGTATGAAATCTGCTTTCGCAGTTTTTGCACGTGCGGTTCTCTTCAGTTTTTTTTGTTTATTGCGTTTGAAAAAATATTAAATTTTGCCCATTTCGTCGTCTTAATTTAATTTATTGAAAAATTTATAAATTTAAATAAAAAAAATAAAATTCATAATTTTTTTTTCAAAAGTTTAATTAATTAATTTGATAAAAAAATTTCTAAAAATTATTAAATATTTTTTTAAATTATTTTTTATTTTTTCAGCCAATTTTATTAAATTTATTTTTTTAATTTTAAATAATTATTTTAAATTTTCCTTTATTATTTATTTATAATAAAAAACAAAATTTAAAAAAAAAAATCAAATAAAAATTAAAAAATAATTACCTAAATTTATTTAAAAATAATTAATTGTTTTAAAATATTTCTTTCAGTATTTTAATTATTTTTCAAAATTATTTTAAATTAATTAAAATTTAATTTTATTAATTCAATTTTTTAATTTATTTCATTAAATAAATATTCTTTAAAATTCATTCAAATAAATTATTTTCAACATGAATAAATATTATGAAATTCATAAAAGATTTAAAAACAAATTTATTAAAAAAAAATATTTTTTTTCAAAACAAAATAAATAAAATATTTATGAAAAATAAATGTTATTCTAAAAAAATGTAAAATTAATGCAAATCTGAACAAAATACGATTACGTTTAAAAATTCAATGACAACTCTTATCGCATGCTATTTTCGTTTTATATGATTTTTATTATTAAATGATATAATCTTTCTTCGATTTTATGCAATTCTCATATAAAATACAATAATAACGAAGAATAATAAGCAGACGAAACAGGTTTTAGGTGCTAAAAAAGACTTTATTATAGTCACAAGGAACTGAATGTTAATGTTCTTCGATGCCGTTTTTTATGCAAGTTGCCATATGAAAAGACGAGAAAGAGAAAAAAATATGAAATGAAAGAACTCTTTGAATACAGCTTTTAAAAGCATTTAAATAAATTATCGGTCAACCCACTCAGTTATGGTTTTATTTCATATTTTTCATTCATTAGAGTCGCATTCATGCGAGTTCTCTTTTGAAACCTCGAGTCGAGTCGAAAGAAACTCTAAATAAAAGTTTTTGCGTCACAAGAACACCTGCTTGTTATTTTTTCGCAGGCTTTCTAATTTGTTCTTCTCTCTTCCTTTTCGACACAAAATAAATTAAATTACACAATCGAAAAACTAAACAAACAAACGAGTTATTTCTCCCCGTCTCCAGATTTTGTGTAATGTACCTAAATTGTCACAAATTCTAGAAAAAAAATAAACAAAAAATCTGATATAAAAGCGGAAAGTGAATTTTTATGTGGATCCATTTAAGTTTTTGTCGCGAGATCGTTCTGTTCCTCATTTGCATACCGAAGCAGAAAAAAATGAAAGTTTTTATCATCGTTTCGATACTTGTTGCTGTAGCGAATGCCGCTCCGTATCACGAACACTCGAAAATTCTCGTGAGAATTGATGATCCATCAATTTTTGATGCTGTTTCGGATCCCGTTTATCCGCCTTTAGAACAGCCGGCACAAGAATTTCGACTTGTACCTGAAACTGTTGAACAAACGAGTTTTGTAGAGCAATCAGAAGTAGCTCCTGTGACACGAACTAATGAAGGATCAACTTCTGGACAAGGATATACCTATTCAGCTCCTCAAGAATCCCAAAGTTTTAGAAGTTCAAGCAGTTCTGAGGGATTCAATTTTGATTTGTAAGTATTGTGAGCATTGATTTGAAATGAAATTTAAATGAAAATGGCTGCAAAACTTGTTTAAGTCAAACTTAAGAGACTTAAGTTACAGCATAAGTATCTTAAGTTTGACTTAAGACAAATTAATTAACCTGAAATTCGAAATTTTTTTAAGTTTTCAAAAAAAAAATTTTTTCTCGTAATTTAGTTAAAAATCAAAAAAATATTTGACTTATTCGAACTTTTGCTTAAACTTAAGCTTAAGTCAAAAGTTTTGTAAGCTTAAGTTTAAGTTAAAGTTTTTGCAGCCTTTAAAATTTCGTTTTTTAGAGTTCCAGCTCGACTCGTACATTCCTTTACTGAAGAAAAGGTTGAACAAAGTCCCGTAACGGGAAGTTCATATCAATCTAGTTATGTCAGTAGGCAAGCTGATAATGGCAATTCAGGAAGTTATGCGAGTCAAAGTAGTTACAGTCAACCGTAAGTACTTAATTTTAATCAAATTCTCAATTTAAAAAAGTTAACCTAAAAGCTAATATTCTTTAAAGGTCATTTAGAGGTCAAAATGTTTTTTTTAATCAAAAATCAAAATTTATTGACTTTGAATCGTCTTTTAGTTTAATAATAAATTGAACTTAATACTTAAGAAGACAAACGTCAACATTTTGTATGAACTTAAGGTAACTTAAGGATCTTAAGTCAAGTAAGTCTTCATAAATCATCAAATTTTGTACTGAAATTCGTTCGAAAATAATAACAAAGAGATGATATCATCTCGAATTGGAAGTCTATGAACGAATTTCAGTACAAAATTTGATAATTTATGAAGACTTACTTGACTTAAGATCCTTAAGTTCATACAAAAATGTTAGGCATTTGGTTCTTTAAGTATATGTTTAATTTAAAAGTAAATTAAAAGTCAATTTGATTTGAATTTTGTTTTAAATATTTTTTGACCTCAAAGTGACCTTCAAAAACATAACGTTCTTAAGTCAGAATTTTTTAAATCTCTTCACTTAAATTCAAGATTAAGGCTCATTAGTGTCATTTCCAATCCTTTTAGACGTTCCTCAAATGAATGGGCAGTCAACACAAGATCAGAAAGTTCCTCAAAACCTGTTGGATTTGAATATCTCGACCAAGTTCTCGGTTTAATTGAACGCCAATGAGAACCAAAAAATGTTCAACATCTGTCTCTTATTAAATATTTTCCCAAAAACGATGCGACAATCGACGAAAATTATCGCTGTGAACTATCATTATCCCATCAAACTATAAAAAACTATAAACACTGGCAATCATCAATATTGTCGAATTATAAGTGTCAGTAAATAAATAACAGTTTTTTCTTCTTTTTTTCTTCGTCTTTCACGCTTCTTTACGAGCATGTGTGGAAGACAAGAAAATAAAATAGCAACATCAATTACCCATCAAAAATCACATTACCACATGAATGATTTTGACATCTGACTTTATGACAATTTCTTTTCGTTTCCTCGTTGCCTCTCGTCGTCCTCGCATGTATTTGCACGCTGTATCTAATTTTATTTGAATTAAGAAGATATTTAATACGTTCCTCCGTTGCCGAAATAATAAAAGTCTTCATCAATTAGACATGGTTCTTATATTATTTTTTTTTCGCTGTACTGTGTGTTTGTTAAAGTTGTCACATAAATAGACAAAATTGTTGACATTATGAGTTGTAAAACATAATTTAATGATACTTTTTCTTGTTTTTATCACCCAAAAGATACTTTGTGTATAAAAAGTATCATTCAACATGCCTGATATTTCATTTTTATTTCTCGTGTGTGCGTTTGATGTGTTCGAGAGATGTTCGAGAGACTTTTTCGGGAATGAAAAAAAAGTTTTTCTCATGGAGTCAACGATTTTTTTGGGTCACCCATTAGAACGCGTTACGAAAATTCTGTGTTCCAAATGTTTTAATGCGTGTGTTTTGGAGAATATAAAAGGGAAAATGACAATAATGTGACATGTAATGGATTTGAAGAGCGGAGAAATATGACGATAGGATGGCCAAGTGTGTCATTTAAATCCGTTAAGTGTCGATCGGAAGCAATTGAAACGGTATTAAAAACTCCCATAAACTACTAACGAGAGCTATTATGGAAAACCAAAATTACTTTCACGAGCTGCTTAGATATTAACAAGTAGCATTCAATAATTTAGAAAAAAATGACATTTACTGCCATTTTATTGCATTTTTCTGACAGTTTAAGAGAAAAAATTGAATAAAATATTTTTTTTTATATTTTATAGAAAAAGTTAGAAGATTAATGAAAATAATTGTTAAATTTTCAAAATAATTCGAAAAATTAAAAAAATTTTAAAATTTGCATTGGGATGAAATTTAAAAATTTGCATTAGGATAAGAGATAAAAATGTGCATTAGGACAAAAATTTAAAAAATATGAAATGGGATGAGAATTTTAAAATGTGAATTGGGACAAAAATTTAAAAAAAAATATTGTAAAATGTGCAATAGGACAAAAAAAATTAAAATTCAAATGATTTAAAATTTAAAATGTGCATTGGGCTATCACGTGGTTTTAAACTTGATTTTTGCAAGAATTATGAAATAAAATTTTTAAAATAAACATTAAAGATTTTTTTAAACTGATCATTGAGTAAAAATTAATTTAATTAAAAAATTTTTAAAAGGAAAAATTATTTTTTTTTTTTAAATGAAATTTTTAAGAAATAAAATTTTTAAAATAAACTTTAAAGATTTTTTTAAACTGATCATTGAGTAAAAATTAATTTAATTAAAAAAATTTTAAAAGGAATAATTATTTTTTTTTAAATATATTTTTAATAAATTTAATTAAATTTTATTAATTTAAAAAAAAAATAGAAAATGCCAAATCAATATTTTTTTTAAATAAAAAAAAAATATAAAATAAAAAAAAAATATAAAATAAATTTTAAAAAATTTTTTTAATTCAAATCATAAAAAAAATTAAAATCAAAAAAATTGCCAATTAAATGTCCATACTACTCTCAAAACAATTTACAACATTCCCGAAAATCCCTTTTTGTAAAAATGTTACTTAATTCAAACACGCACCATCCCGAAAAAAAAGACGAAAAAACGAATTGTAAACAAACATATTAATCAATTTTAATTGCGCACATCACATTTTTTGCGGTCACACATAAATTCTTCTTTTTTTTCATAACTCTCGTAATAGAATATTTTAAAACCCGAATGTTCAACACATGTTCTTACGCCACAAAATTTCATACATATTTCCGTATGTTGTTGTTGTTTACTTTGTGCGTTTGTCACAAAAATTAAAGTTTTAATTTACAAAAAAAAAAAAATTAAAGGCAATCAAATAGGGCATTAAAACCACATCCACACTGCGACATGGGAACCAAAAAACTGATTGTTGTCGGTTTAATTTGTTGCGTAAGTGCGAGAAATGCGAAGAGAAGAGAGATAGGACATAAATTATAGATTAGCTCCTCGCTCATGTTTTTGATCCCATCTCTATTTTCGAATAATAGGCGAAAAAAAATATAAAACGGGGAATAATATCAACAACAACCAATGAAGCGAATAGAGTAACAGCAACAACAACAACGATGATGATGATGCCGATGTAAGTTAGCAAACGAGTGTACAAATTTTTTTTCAGTTTTTTTCGGTCGTTCGTATATGGCAATATATATTTCATCATCAACATATATAATTTTTTTTCGGGATAAAATGTAATTCGTTCATTTTAAGCTGGAAAAGAGTAAATAATACACAGAGGAATATATCATCGGTTGTGACATTGTTATTTTCTTGCTGCTACGCCACTCTCTTGATTATAAAAGTTCCATGTTTCGCAAGTTAAAATATCTGAGAGACACACATGAAAATTGTACACTGGGTCAAAATTTGAAAATGTGTATAAGGGCAAAATTTAATAATGTGCATTAGGGCAAAGTAAAAAATATGCATTTGGACAAAATTTTAGAACCCAAATTAAGTCGGAATTGACAAATGTACATTGGGAAAAATTTAAGAATTTGCATTGGGGCAAAGTAAAGAATATGAATTGGGACAATATTTCAAAATATGCATTGGAATGAAAATTGAGAATTTTTATTGGGGTAAATTCTTAAAATATGCACTGGGGTAAATTTAAGAATGTACATTAGGACAAAATTTCAGAATATGCATTGGGGTCAAATTCGAAAATGTGCATTTGGGTACATTTTATCTTTATCCCAATGAATATTCTGAAATTTTGTCTTAATGTACATTTAAGAGTAACAACCTAACGCATATTCTCAAATTTAAACCTAATTCAGATTTTTAAATTTCATCCCAATGCACATTTTTAATAATTTTCATGTCTCGTGTGCGACTTTTACGTGTCTTTCGGATACTTTAGCTCGCGAAACATGAATTATTTATAGTTTTGAAACAATAACAACAGGATATGTGAAGGGCTCCTTTTTTTATTTATTTTAATATGTAACATTGTAACGCAGAATATTCGAGGCGCAGAGAGATGGAGAGAGAGACCGACATGTATTTAACAGTAGCAATTTATTCTGTTTTGTTACATCTTTTATTGATAGATTTATTGCGTAAAACTTATGTTTGTGACATTGTTCATTGTTCGAGTAAAATATCATCTATGGTAAACCATGTCATGCATATTTATTCACCTTTTTTCTCCTTCACTCGCATGCCTCGGATATGCTGACATCATAAATAAAACCAAAGTTACAATCAATTTCAGTTGCAAATTTGTCAGATTTTTTCGTCTTTTGTACAAATTGGCCCGAAAATTGCTCACTTTTGTACTTTTTGAGGGAGAGAAACTTTGTCGTTTCTCGATATTTTTAGAAAAAAATCGTCCTAATTACGTTTGCAGACATCCGATGTTTTTTTTTATCTTCGAAAATTCTTCCAGATTACCAGCAGGTGTACTATTTCCCATGACAGCTCTCTACTGGAATTAATTAATTATAATGAATTTTTACAAATATGCGTTTTTTTATTTTTCGAACGGAAGACGATCGACGCAGGGATGCAGAAAAATTGACAACCCAAAAAATTTATGCAGGTCAACGTTGAAAGCAAAAGAAAAAACAAACAACAAGACATATGCCTGACTTGCCACAGAATTTGTGTCAAAAAATCTTTGCATGAGATGTTTTTTATGCATTTTTTTTTTGTTTGTCAGAAACTTCATTATGTAATGCACGAACATCAAGATTTTATGCACAAAATGTCTGCAAGAAGAACGAAGAAAAAAAATAAACAACACCAAATTTTTATTATATTAACAAATAAATATCGTATGACAACGACATGAACATTGTGTGCAAACGAATTTTGTGGACACATAAAAAGAAATAATAAATGAGTGAGAGAATGTCAAAGATAGGACAAAGAAGTCATTAAATGTACAAGATATATGATTTTTTTTCTTCTTTTATTTTACAAGGCAAAAAAAATAAAGATGGAGAAGAAGGAGAGATGATCAGATGATGATGAAGATGACGATGTTGATGGAAAGATTCTTCATTTCTTTATTATTTTATTTTTTTTTTGTTTTCTTCGTGAATTCAAGGAGAAGCTGATGTGTGTACCAGCACATTTTACACTCATTATTATACTTTTTTAGAGCATTGCTGACTAAAAATTTAAAAAAAAAAATTTTTGCTGAAAAGTCTGTCTGGAGTTTAATTTTAAATTAATTAAAAATTAAATTGGGACAAAAATTGTTTAAATTCATATTAATAAATATTAATAAATTTTTATTATTTAAATATTATAAAAATAAATAAAATATTATAAATTAATATTATTAATTATTTTAATTATAAAAACTGATAAATATTTATTTTTTGATTATTTATAAATTTTAACTATTTTAGTATAAATTGTTGTATATTTTAAATTTTTGTGAAAAATAAAAATTTAATAATTATCTTAATTATATGCTTTTTTATTTAAATTCCAATGGTGTCTGTCTGTTACTTTTCAGCGTATTTAGGTAGGGTGCCCATTGGAAATTCCATGAGAGACCTAAAATGTGTGTTGGGTCAAGATTTTAGAATGTGCATTGGGGCAAGGTTTTAGAATGTACACTGGGTCAAAGTTTTAGAATGTTCATTGGGTCTTCATAAAATGTTCGAGAAAGTTCATAGAATGTTCGAGAAACTTCATAGAATGTTCGAGAAACTTCATAGAAACTTCGAGAAACTTCATAGAATGTTCGAGAAAGTTCATAGAATGTTCGAGAAACTTCATAGAAACTTCGAGAAACTTAATAGAATGTTCGAGAAAGTTCATAGAATGTTCGAGAAACTTCATAGAATGTTCGAGAAACTTCATAGAAACTTCATAGAAGCTTCGAGAAACTTCATAGAAGCTTCTAGAAACTTCATAGAATGTTCGAGAAACTTCATAGAAGCTTCTAGAAACTTCATAGAATGTTCGAGAAACTTCATAGAAACTTCGAGAAACTTAATAGAGAGTTCGAGAAACTTCATAGAAGCTTCGAGAAAGTTCATAGAATCTTCGAAAATTTTTTTAAACCTCATAAAATTTTTTATTTCTTTTGTAATTAAAAATTAAAAATTATTATTTTTTGCCCTAAAAAGTTATTAAAGTTTTTCAAAATTTAAGCAAAAGAAAAAAGCATGAGAGGCCAAAACTTCAAAAATAATTTCAAAACTTCAAAAATAACTGATTGAAATAAAATTGTTGGACTCGAATGTCTTTTTTCTTTTGCTTAAATTTTGAATAACTTTCATTTATTTTCAACTTTTTAGGGCCCCAAATAAAAAAGCATCTTTTTAAAATATTTTTTTTTTTATAAATTTAATTAAAATCAATTCAACTTTTAAATATTAAATTTAAATTAAAAATATTTTTATTTTCAAGTAATTAAATTATAAGATAATAAAATTATTATTTAAAAAAAGAAATTAAGCCAAATTAAGTTCAATTTTATTTTTTTTAATTTCAATTAAAATTTAAAATATTGAAAAATATTAAATTTAAAATAAATAAAATAAAAATATTAAAATTAAATTAAATGTAAATTATTTTTAAACAATAAAAATATTTAATTATTTTAATATTTTTTTAGTTGATCAAAAATTATTAAATATTATTTTAAATATAAAATTAAAAATATAAATATAAAAATATTGAAATTATAAATATAAATTTCAATTAAAAATATTAATTAATTTAAATAAATATTAATTAAAATTAAAAAAATAAAAAAGATATTTTAAAATTGTTGAATAAATATTCACAAAAAATATAAAATAAAAATTAATAAAATTAGTATTTATTACATTTATTTAAAATTATTAAATTAAATTAAAAATTTATAAATTTAATTTTTTTAAAATTAATTAATTAATTATAATTTAAATAAAAAAAAAATTAAAAACAATTAAATAAATAACTTTAATTAAATAAATATTTTTATTTTAGGATCAAAAATACGCTTTTGTTTAAGAATTCTTACCCGAAAAACCCCAACCTTACAGGAAAAGAAACTCGTCTTGCCTTGTCTGTCTTGGAAACGATTATTGTTATTTTTATATAAAAATAATATTAATAATCAAAATAATGATGGTACTCTGCTGAATATACAGCACGGATGGCTTGATGGAATATGATATGTATGAAACACATATTTATTTACACGCATATCTCTTCGTCTCTTGCTGCTGCTGCTGCTGCTCGTCGTGCATATATCCTGAATTGAATAACAACACATCATCATTATCATCATCAAGAGCAACGTTAGCGAGAAAACGAGAGCTGTTGTTTACATATATTTATTTTTATTATCATTATTGTTATTTTGATTTGTGTGTTTGTGCGTGTGCAAACACAAATAATTATTTTTGCCAGATGATTTGTGTGATTCTGCGAAGTTAAGTGAGATATGAAGGGGATTAATTGTCGAATGTGAGGAATAGAAAGCAGCTTGATTACCTTGGTTAATTATCCCACATTTGAATTTGCGCGAGTTGGGGTAAAAGTTTTTTTTTTCTTGCTGAATGAAAATAAATTAATGAAGAAAATATTAAAAAGTAGAAGAAGTTGTTGTTCCATTTTAAGTAATCGCTGCCTTCACCTCTCCGCTATAGTTGTTGGTACGGTGCAGTTAATGGCAATTTTCTATCGCGCTGTTCATCATTTTATTGCCAATTACTATCATTTTGCAAAAGTGTTACAGTGAAATCATCATTGTCGTGTCTCTGCATGGCAAGTACGTGAGTTTGCAACGATACACGATAGGCTGAAATAATAATAATAATAATTGTAAGAAAAGATCATTAACAATGAATTGCAAACTGTCTTTATTCCATTTAAAGAGCACACTTGTATTTGTGTGTAGCAATTAAGATACGATACGCGAGAAACTTGCAACTTTTTTTCAAAGGCATTACTGAATTTGAAAATTTTTAGATATGCGTCTGTCTGTTCTTAAAATAAAATTATTAAAAAAAAAAATTAAAATAAAAAAGAATAAAAATTTAAAAAAAATAAATAAAATTAAATTTTAATAAAAAAAAATTAGTTTTTATTTTAAAAAAAAATATAATTCTGAAGGTAAATCATTAAAAAAAATTATTTAAATTTTTAAAAAATTAACTTCTTATTTTGACTTAATTTGTTTATAATTTTTAAAATTATTTTTCAAAAAAAAAAAAATATTTTGAGATTTTTAAACTAATTTTTGTTCATTTAAAATTAATTAATTTTTTAAATTTTATTTAAAAAAAATTATTTATTTATTTTTTTTTTTTTTGGAAATGAGTTCAAAAATAAAATTCAACTTTAATTAATGTTAGAAATAGTGGGAAATTTTTAAACAATTTTAATATTAAATTTTTCATGATTTTTTTGATGAAAAAAAATTCTTAAAATTTTGAAGGTTAAAAAAATAATTAAAAAAAATAACAAATAATTTAAAATAATTAATTAAATTATTAAATTATTTTTTTAATTTATTATTTCTTGTTTTTTTTTTATAAAAATATAAATTAATATTAATTTATAAAAATAATAAATTATTAAATAATTAATAATAAAATAATAATAATTATTTAGAAATTTTAAACGGTCTTTTTAATATTCTTTAATTTTTTTTTACCTCAAAATTTTAATTTTTTTTATTTATTTTAATTATTAAATTAATTAATTATTTTTTTTATTTTTAATTTTTTAAAATTTTTTAGATGAAAAGCGCTAATGCCAAACACTGCAATTTTTATTAAATTTAAAAGTTTCTTTTTTTTCTATAACACCGCACGCCGCCGTATCTCATCTGAAAAACACAGTCACACACACTTTGATTCAATTTAGTTTTAATGAGAAAATTAAAGGTTATGTAATTGTAATAATAATCATGATTATAGTTAATTACTTGGACAAGTTAATGTCAAATACATGTACGACGTACCTTCTATCGCTGCCTTTGAGCACTTTCAAGTTACTACTTAGTTAACAACATGCACTGATTCGAAACACGTTTAATAGTAGAGCGAAGTAATTGTCTTTATTGAGACTTGACTTGGTTGCGAGTGCAACAACGCGCTCAGTAGCAATTTGATATGGCCTTCATTTATTCACTTAACTCAATTAAATTAATTTCATTTGATCTTTTTTCTCTCGCTCTCTATCTGATTTTTTCATGAACATGGTCGACGACCCCCGAATTGCACAAACGGAGAAAAAAAAGGTAAAAAAAATTATTTCAATTTTACATGCGAAACGATGACGGAATAACTGAAAAGGGATATTGTTTGCACAAGTTCTGACAAATAATACGGAGAGTTGATGGAGACGTACCTACAAAAATATTTGATCTCTTACTTCAATTTTGTGCCGTACGATGAAATTTTCCGGCTTTGTTTGCCAAGCTCTTCTCTTGAAGTTTTCGACCAAAGGATATTATTTACTTTTGCTGTGTGCTGCAGCTGATTCGTCCCAAGCAAATATTGTTCCGACAGAAAGAAGATTCAATTATTACTTCAAATTTTATGGAAGTTCGTTGTCTTTTGCGACAACCAGCGGCGGCAGATGATGAAAAATGCTCGATTATTACTCGCACATTAATCCATCTCAATCGCACATCAGACCGGGATGCTGATGTGTAAACGACCCACGCCTATTTTTTTTTCGTGGAGAATATGTGAGAACCCTTCATCATCTTTTTCCCTCGTCGCGAAGAAATTTCTGAAAAGAAAAAAATGCGTGAATTATTTTTCTCGTTCTCGTTTTTGAAGGTTAACAAATGCTTCTCACACCCGGTGTCGGTATATAATTTAAAATAGTTAAAATACATTTTTTTATTGAAGATCATCAATCATAATTTTTAGAAAAAAAAAAATAAAATACTTACATAAATTTCTGAAGGGATGGGATTCTGTTGAGTTTTTAGGGACTCGAATATATTTTTTCATTAGGATAATGCAAATTTAAAAAAATGTTTTATAATTTATCTTACGTTATTTTTTTGAAGATCCTAAACTGGAATTTTTAAGATGTTTGATGAATTTTATTTTATTTTATTAAAGCATTTTAAACCGAATTTGAATAAAGAATTTATATTTTTAAAAAAATTTTTAAATTTATAAATTTATATATATTTTTTTTTATTTAAAAATTTATTAAATTAAATTTTATTAATTAATAATTAATTAATTAATAATTTAATTAAATTAAAAATTTTAGATTATTTATTTTAAATAAAATAAAATTTAATAAATTTAAATTTAAAATTACCTAATTAATATTAAATATTTAATTATTTTTTTAATAATATTTTAATTAAATTAAATTAATATAATAATTTTTTATTTAAAAATTTATTTAAAACAAGAAAAAAAAATTAAAAATATATTAAATTAATTCAACAAAACCATTCTAAAAATACATTTTTTTTCAAAATTTTAATTTAATTAAAAATTTAAAAAAAATTAATTTAAAAAATTAAAATTTAATGAATTTTTTGAAATGAAATAAAATGTTTTTTTTTTAATTTATTTGAAAATAATTAAATTTGTTTTAAAATTGGATTAAATTTTCTCAAAATTTTGACTTTTCTAAAAATTTAAATAAATTTATTATCTTAAAGTAACGTAAAATGTTTTTAAAAATTGCAATTTCTATATTTTTCATGTCTCTTTGTCCAAAAGAAGAAAAAAACTTTATTTTTGGCAAAAAAAAAATAATCTCTTCTGTTGTTTCCATAAAACGAGATAAAATGCAAGTCCCATGAGAGAAATACTTAAAAAAAATAATTCTAATTACTTCATGTTGCTTTGGTTTCTACACGACAGTACTTCTGGTTGTGATTGCAAAAGTCCAAAGGGAATTTGGTTTGCTTATTTATTCCGCCCTCATTCCCTTTTTGTCTTGTTGCAAACTTATCTTTGGCGTTATGTCTCTTAAATGTCCGAATGGATATTCAAATAATGTCTTAATTGTTGTTTATCTTCAAGTTTCTTCTTTTTACAACTTGTTTGGACCAAAATTGGATGCCATGAAATCGGAGAGAGAGAGAAATTTTTTTTATAACAAGTTGTCTAAAATGCTTTTATAATAATATCATCAGACCATTTGCTCCATTTTCAGAGGAAAGACATTAGAAAATCGTTTATTGTTGGGAGAAGAGTCTCACACAGAGCAAACAAAAAAAAAAAAACAACAAGCCATCGAGAAAGGAGGAAAAAAAAGCCAATCTCTCAACATTTAGAAGGCAATAACATTAAGGAAATCCTTATGGTGCTTATGGCAATTTATTCTTATTTGTTAAGCTTTGAAAATTGTGTATATGGCAAAGTGATGGAAGAGAATTTTCTTTACAAATTTCCCATAGAATTTTGTTTAAATATACATAATGAACAAACATTTTATAATATTTGCCTCGCTCTCTCTCTCAGTCTCTCGTTTGGTTCTCCATAAGAACCCATAACAATAATAATAACCGTAAACTGTCCTATGCGGAGTGAAGATGAAAATTTGTCTTCTTTTCTGTGTTTATGTAAATATCTTCTTGATAAATCTATGCGAATATTATGAAAAAATCATGTTTCGCAAATTTTGCTAAAATCCAAAATAAAAAAACATAAATGAGTTTAAAATATTCAGATTTTATGTAAAATTATCGAAAAAATGTATCAAAGTTGCCAAAAATTAATTTTTATTTAAATATTTTTTTAAATTGATTAAAAAATTCTTAAATTCTCTAAAAATTCATCATAAAAATTTTTAAATTATTTCTTAAAAATTATTTAATTAAAAATTAAAAAAATAATAATAATTAAAAAAATAAAAAAAATTTTATTAAAAAAAAAATTGGCAAATTTTTTTGTTAATATTTTTAAAAATGATAAAAATCTTAAAAATAAATTTTTATTATTTTTTTAAAATAATTTTTTTCTATCAAAAACTGATTAAAAATTATATTTTTAACAAAAAAAAAAATTATTATTTTTTTTTCAAATATTTATTTTTTTTCAAAAATATTTTTTTATTTATGTGAAATTTTTTTTTTATTTTTAGTAAAAATTCATTTAAAAGTATTTTAAAAATATTTAATATTTAAAAATATAAATTTAAAAAAAGTTAAAATCTATTAAAAAAATTTATAATAAAAAAAAAAATGAAAAATATTAAAAAAAAAAAATTTTTAAAAATATCAAAATTTTAAAATCTCGCCTATATTTTAACTTACAAGACATCAACTTTATATAGTAAGAACAAATTTGTTTTTTTTTAAACTCGAAGCAATAAACTATACCTAGATCGTTTAATTAAAATGCATTTAAACATATCAGCAGCTTATCCGAGAGAAATGGCAAAATGAAAGAACGACGTCGGACATGCAAGAGAGACTTAAAATAGAACGGACAAGCATCAGCAAAGTAAACGACCGACAGGTGAAACGTGCTAAAATAGATGTCCTCTAGCTTAAAATGTGTTCGCCTGTGTGTCTCTTAACTCAAAAAGATAGATAGATGGACTGATATTAAAACTTGGAAAATGAGAGAGAGTCCATTTCATTAGATATGCTTGAATAATTGAATGAGTAGAAGCTACACATTTATATAGATTGGAAAAATACCTCTGGGGATGTAATATCTGTCCTCTTGTCGCTGTGCCAGTGTGTGATGATCTAGAAAGAAAGACAGGTATCTATTTTGCTTGAAGCATGCACAAAAACAGAAAACGATTACATTTTATCTGTCCAAAGTCCGAAGTTGTCTTGCTAAGCTGCTGCTCTCTCTCGAAATGGGAACAATGCATTTGCGTTCTTCGGATAAGAAATTCCCAATGCGACTTGCATGCGACTTCCACACGACACACGTTCACTTTAATCTTATCGAACATGAAATAAATTTCACATCATGGCAATTATTTGATGCCATACAAAGAAAATGGATCTAAATAAACAACAAAAAGTGTACCTTATAAATCCAGATGATATACACCTTCCTTATTTATTTTTTATGAGGTAAGATTTTTTTTATTTATTTTTTTTTTAATTCAAAATAGAAACAGGTTTGATAAAAAAAAATTATTTTTAACAAAAAAAATTATTAAAACTGATCTATTTCTCGAAAAATCGAACAAAAATTGGCAAACCATAAACCTGTTTTGTACATTTTGATGAAGGATTTTTTTGTTTCCTCTTTAAAACTTGTCTTTTGAACTCATAAAATTTGGCAAAAATCAGTTTTTTGTAACCCATTAACTGAGTCACACGCAAAATAAAAATAAAAATAAAATAAAATGAAGATTATTTTTGGAATCTTACTTTTGTGTCTGACATTTTTAGCTGTTTTTGCTTCTCCAGCTACCCAAAGACGACCAGCGTCAAATAGAGCTCGTATTGATGCTGCTCAAGCTCAAGTTGCTCCTGCGCTTCAACAGCAGTTAAAGTATGAAATTTTTTAATTAATTTTTTTTTTAAGTTTTTTATTAAATTATTTATTTTTTTGTAGGAACGTTAATTTTGAAATTGTTAAGAAAAGTAACGACCAAGAGTGTAGTTTTACAAATTTAAGTGCTTGTGGAAGAGGTTAAATTTATTAAAAATAAAAAATTATAAGAAAATGGAGCTAAAAGCGGATTATTAAAATGTATACTTGCTTTTTAAGAAATATTTTTATGTTAAATAAATTTAGTGTTTTTCAATCAAATTTGTTAAATAATAAAGAAGTGTTTGTTTAAAATTATAGAATTTTTTTTTTTTTTTTTGTTAATTTATTGATGGAAAAAATACGTGACTTTTTTTATTATATTGACAAAATTTTGACTTTAGTTTTTTTTTAATTTTTTATTTATATTTTGGATATATATTTTTATAAAAATTATTTTAGAATTTGAAAATTTCGAGAGTTGATATTTTTAACTTTTTTCATATTTTTATTTAATTATTATTAATTTAAAATATTTTAAAATTATTTTTTATAATATTTCCTTATTTTTTTAATTTTTGATATAATTATTTATTTTAATTTTTGATATACTTTTTTAAATAAATTTTAATATTAATTTTTAAATTAATTAAAATTTTTAAAGTTATTTTTTTTATTACAATTAAAATTTAATTAAATTTTTTAAAATTATTTTTGTTATTTTTTTATATTAATATTTTATTTATTTTCACAAGAAATATTTCAAATTTTTTTTATAATATTTCCTTATTTTTTTTAAATTTTTTTATAATTTTTTTTTTCATTTTTTAATATACTTAATAAATAAAAATTAATTTTTAAAATGAATATTAAATAAAAAATTAAGTATTAATATTAATTTTTATTTTTAAATTAATTAAAATTTGTAAACTTATTTTTCTTTATTCAAAAATTAAATATTTTATAATAAATTTTTCAAAATATTTTTTTCATATATTTTCATATTTAAAATTTATAATTTAATTTATTAATAATTTTTTTTTATTTTATTTATCATTTTTTTATTTATTTTTCTTTATTGTTTTTAGCAAAATACATCAACTTGTCTCACTCAAAAAATAAATCAACCTAAAATGAATGAAAAATTAACCAAATATTTACCTCCTCTTCAGAGGGTTTGATTGATAGCTCGTCATTAATTATTACAAAAAATGTTGCGTTTCAATTTCAAAAACACTCGACTCAAAATTGAAAATAATAAATAAATAATGATAATAATAATTTTATAGGCGAGTAATGCTAGACAAAAAAGCGTCATTTCAAAAATAAAATTTTATTCCCTTTTGTCCCGAAACACACAATGGCAAAAAAAATCTAATAATAATTCGGGAACATTGCACAAAAGTACGAAAAATGTCAAAATAATAAAAACCAAAAACAGACATTTTATTATAGAGATCCTTTTGTGTCCCTATGTTGTGTTGTTACCTATAACGACAGACCAAAAATTCACTGCCATTGTTTGATTTATAACAAAACAATATATTGTTGAAAGGTGAAGAAGAAGCAAAATTGCAAAAATACAAAACTAAAATTCTTTTCTTTTCGTTCGCCAGGTTATGTAAGACGGAGAGAGAGAGGATTATTTGTCTGCAAATGTCAGGTCAGGTGCATTTGAAGGAGAAAAAACGATGAAGAATGAAAAGATTTATTTCGAAATCACTGAGCCATGCCTCGTATTTTTATTTATTAAAGCAGCAGAGATACATTTGATAAGAGACATTTTGATTCAAGCTTTATCTTCAGGGAATTTGTGCAGGTTTTTCATGTTTTTTTATTTTTCGACTCCAACAAGGGTCTTGAATCGACAAAACGACGGAAAATCACAATCAAAGCGAATCTTTTTTGCAATTTGAACAACAAACAACAACAAAAAAAGTGAAAAGCTTAAGATTGTACCGCTTTCGGCTATTTGACATCATTTTGTATGTATATTATTATTTTTTTGCAAAAGGTATCTGATGACAAACATAAGTCAAAGACACGTGCAATACACAAAATTATTCGTATACATGCTAAATCTCAAATAGAGTCGGATGCTCGGGGCAAATCGGGTCGAGTTCATGCACTTTTTTGCTGAAATCCGATTTTATTAACAAGTTATAAGCTATAAGTCATTCGAGAGTAGTCTGATATCATTCATTTCTCTCGAGAGAATATTTTTTTCCCTTTTTTTCTTAAAAAATTTCCATCAGTCTGTCTTTGAAATTCAAAAATAATTTTTTTAAAGGCACTTTGGTTGACTTTTATCTCAATATGACTTTCATAAAATAAAAAAAAAAATAAAAAAAGGAAAAAATCTCTAACAAACTACATGAAAAGTATTAAAACTTTGAGTGGAATCATGAATTTTTTTCCCTATTTCCATTGATACACTCTAAAATTGGATTGAAATGCAATGCAAAACTTTTTTTTATCCCATTTTTTTTATTATTTCTTCTGTTTTTGTGTAAATACATTTTTTTTATTATTTTATACATTTTTATTTGTTTTCCAGCCAACAGTTAAAAAACATGAAGAAAAAAAACATCAAGATTTGACATAATTTGCCTGAGAGGCGAACACAAAAAGAACATTCAAATTAAATTTTCAACTCAAATAATGAGCTGTGACCCTTGTGTCGCTCAATGACACACACAAACACAGAAAACTCCTCTAATGAGACACAACTTCTAATTTCTTCGTCGTCTTCTGTTGATCGTCGTCGTCGTCGATGTTTAACGCAAAAAAAAACATGTAACGTGTGCAGCAACATTCAAATTGCTCCCCGAGGCTTTTGTCATGTTTGACATCTACTTAATGTTCGCATCGAGAGACACGCAACAGTAATTGAAACAATAAAAAAATGAATTTAAATGTGTGAATTTTCAATTTGTTATTTTTTTTCGTTGGTAAAAAAAAAATACAAAAAAAAAATATTTGCGTAACAACTTCACATAAAAAAAATAAAAAAAAGAACAAAAAAAAGCAAAACGAAAGCGGAAAAATTGTCAAATAATAACAATTTTGTGATGATTAAACTAATATTAATTTTTTTACTGCTTTTGTAATGTTTTTTTTTCTGTTTCTTGTGTGTTTTGTCTAACAACAGGCGCGCGCGCTCGCTTTATTATTATCATTATTATCGCAGATTCTGGGAAATTGTAACAAATGCGTAGAGAGAGAGAAATAAAAAAGGGAATCTTGATGTAATAAAAAAATATCGAGATACAATATTTCCGCTTTAATGGATTTCTTGTCATCGTTACGAAAATATTTTTCTTTTAATTTCACGAGGAACTGGTGTGGAATGAATGATTTCGAGAGTTTATGAATTATTATTAGTATTTTTGCTTGGACGATGATGATGATGATGACGAAATTTTGTCAAGGATTTTTTTTTATTAAGGCTGTTCCAAATTAAAATAATTTTTTTTTTTGCTCAAAATATTTTTAAACAACATAATAAAACATTTTTAATTCTAATTATTTTTATTACTTATTTAAATAATATTACTTCCTAAATATTTTAGATTTTTTTAAGTTTTGAAAAAGGATTTTTGGAGAATTTTAATATAATTTTTTTTAATTATTTATTATTTAATTTTTTTTAAATTAATGATATTATAATTAATTATTTACTAAAATATTATATATTTATTATATATTTTTTTATTAAAAATTTAAATTTTTGTCAAAAATAATTTATTTTTTTTTTAATTTAATATTAATAATATTTTAATATTTAATAAATTAAACGAAAAAAAATCTGAACAAAATTAAAATAATAAAATATTAAAAAAATATTAAATATTTAAAAATATTTTTTTTATTATTATTTTGATTTGTTTATTGATTTTAATTTTTTATTTTAAAATTATTTTTATAAAATAAATATTTTTTTATTATTATTTAATTATTATTTTTTATTATTTCATTAATATTTTTTAATTCTTATTTTTTCAATTTATTTTTTTTTTTTAAATAATTTAAATTTATTTATTTAAATTTGCCTTTTAATTTTTTTTTAATTTATATTTTAAAAAATGAAAAAAATCGCAACTATTTTTTTTTTAAATTTTGATATTTTTTTTTAATTTGAAACGACCTAAATATTAATTTATTTTTTCCTGAAATCCGATTTTTTTTAATACCACACTTGAAAAATGATTCCCTAAATTAAATTATTCCCATTGGTTTGCAATAAATTCAATTTTCTGCGGTACAAGTAATCAACTTGACTTGATAACCTGATGATGAGATATTTCGTGATTTTCTGACCTAGTTTCCATATTTTCAACTCAAAATGTTTAAATTTAATCTAATAAAAAATTAATTTGAGAGAAAATCATCCGAAATTAAATTCCTCCCTTCCACACGACACAAGACTATCGAACGGAAAAATAAATTCAGGGTCTCTCGTCATGTTATTTATCATAAAATATTATAACTGTTAAGAAGTTACTTTTTAATGGTAAATAAATAAAATTACCGTTCTGTCAGGTTTTTTTTTGTGTCGTTTATGAAGAAAAAATATTAATATTTAATAACAATTCGTATCATGTTTCCGTCTTAAAGTCTCCTTTTCTCTTTGCTTTAAATTTCTTATGTAAGAAACTCCTCGAAAAAAAAATAAATAAAATAAAAATTGTACATAAGAACAACTATAAAATGATGTGTTGCGGAGGTTGATGTTATTGCGCGATGATATGTATGAAACACATCCAAGAAATGAAGAAAAAAAAAAATACGAGAAGAGGTGAGAGAGTATAACGCTTTTTTTAAATAAGAAGAAAAATAATAATAATAATAAAGGTAATCATAAAAATCAAAACAACATAAAATAAATTAATTTTACATCTTGCTCCGGGGTATCAAGCAATTTTATTTTTCTTGTACGTCTCAAGTCAAATTCAGGTAAACAGGTATATTATTATAGAGAAAGAGTGTTATGAAAATGATAATATTATTATTATTATTTTATTATTATAAAACATGGAGAAAGACTCTATCCGTGTGTGTGTGTGTTGATGTGTTTTGTGAAACGGATTGAAAAATGACTTTTTATATAGAACGAGGAGAAATAGAGAAATATCGGGTATGGGACTGTTTTTCGAAGATTAATAACGTTTTGTGCTCAAACGTAAATAAATAAAAAATAAAAAAAAATGATATAAAAATGTGTAACAACAATCAACTTTTATTTCTTGATGTGATGGAAGAGGAAATGATAGGCAATTTTTTTCAGTAATGTGTTCATTGTGATTGCCCAAGTAATTTTTTTAAACAAAATTTTATTTTTTGATGAGATTCATTTGAAGACCTCCAAGAATATCATAAAGATCTTAATCTTGAAAGTAAATAAATGCTCAAGAAACTTTTAATTAGCAGCAAAGATAAATTTTCATCATAATGCAGTAAATTTTATGATGATGACAATGTTGAAACTAGTAAAGAAATATAAACATTTGGACATTTAATTTTTTAATTTTTTTTTTTTTTTGAGAAAATCAACAAACTTTGAGCAATTAATATTTTAATAAGATTATTTACTTCAAAAAAGTATAATTTGTGTAAACAAAATAAAATGCAGCATTTGAGTAATTTTCAGGACGTACCTATAATAGTAAAAAAATATATTTTTATGAATTTTCAATCGTATTTTTGACATTTTTCTCAAATGTTATCGTTTTTTTTTAAATTTTTATCCGTCAAATTAATGATTTTTGGTTAAAGTCTTAAAAAATTTATGAATCATGAACAAATTACATTTATTAATTAATAATTAATTAATTTATAATTTAAAAAAATTAAATTAATGATTATTAAAAGTAATTAATTAATTGATTTGATATAAAAATGAAAAAAAAATCGAAAACATTAATAATTAAATTTAAAAAAAATAATAAATCAATTAACTTTTAAGCTTAAGGGTATTAAAAATATTTTAAAAAAAGTCAAACATTTTTATCAAATTTTAAAAAATATAATTAAATAATCATATAACAAATTATTAGTTAAAATAAATGAATAAAATAAATATGTAAGAAAAATGATTAATTAATTTTTTTAAATAATTTAAAATATTACCTAAAAATTTAAATTAATTAAAAAATTAAATAATATTCATTTAATAATTTTGAATGAATTGATTTTATTATAAAATTATAAAGAATTTTGTTGTAAAATAAAAATTTTATTATAAATAAAAAAAATTTATAAAATTACGAATAATAAAATATGTTTTTATTATTGTATAAATTTAAATATTTTATAATATTATTAATTTATTTTAAAATGAATATTTTTTTAATTTTATAATAAAATAAATTAATTCATGATTATTTTTATTATTAAATTATATATTTAAAAAATTTATATTTTATTTAAAAAATTTTTTTTTAATATTTTTTTTTTATTTTTTTAAAACATGTTAAGTTTATTAAACTTGTAATTTATTAGAATTTATTGCAAAAAAAAAAAAAATTCTCAGAAAAAATTCCAAAAAGCACTGCAATAAATTACTCGATATCTCATTATAATTCAAACAATAACTCGTTCGCACTTGATAGGAATAATTACAAACGTGTCAATTTTTTACATCAAACGCCAAACCATTCTGATTAAAATCAATTTTGTTGACCTTCTCAAAGAACTTTAGGAAATCCGAATGAATTTGTGAAGCAAGCAAATACCAATCACCATTAACAAGGATCTCGTGTGAAAATTAAAAGCAAAACCTAGCAGCAGCAAAAGTCGTATCACATAACAATTTATATTTATTTGACCAAATTACTGTGTCACGAATATCGATAATAATGTTCCACATTGAAGACAGATAAACAAATAAAGATACTGGGCGAACAAAACTCATAAATAATGTGTCGTGTCCAATATATAAAAATGTTACGAACAACAAACAAACAAGTTGTGTGTTAGAACTACTTTTTGAAGAGCGAGAGATAGATAGGAGAGACAATTGAAATGCAATATGTTGCCTGATATTTTTTTTTGTATTGAACATATTTTATTTAATACAGAAGATAATAGATCGAATGTTGCTTGAATACTAATGCGAGTCAGTTATGAAGGTCTTGGGAACCGAATGTGCATGCGGCACAGAAGTGATTTTATTTAGCACGACGAGAAAAAATAATTACAAAAAAGTCAATACATTAACCTATTGTGCCGCAAGCGTCTCATAATAAGTGAACTTTTTTTTTGCGCACGAAATTAATAATAATAATAATAATTTTTAGAACCCAAACTTTTACATGCAAAAAACTTGTTCTTGTTATAATTTTCCTCTTGTGCAAGCCTTTTGTGAGCGAAACTTCAAATAAAGTACAAATTAGTATAAAATCTTCTTATCGTCTTGTATCTTGTCTTGTTTTTTTCCTCTTTGTGCTCGCTTCTCAGCTTCCACAAAATAAAAAACAGCACAAAAGCAAGCACAAACATGTTTATCAAGTTTGTTTTTTTTTTGCTGCTACTACAAACGCGTTATAGAGAGCAAACGATAGAAACACAACCTTAATGATGCTGTTTTTGATGCTGGTTTACGGTTCCATGCAATTTCTTTTTTTTTCTCTTCAGCTCACTTTCATGTAGTTGTTGCGAATGTCTCAGATAAATAAAGTATAAGCTTAAAAAAAAAAGTTTTTGCTGCTTTTCTCTTGTCATGCTGGAAGAGAAGAGGCACAAAAAAAACGTTTCTGGCTTAAATTTTTACAATAATAAATTTATGACAAGACAAGCTCACGTTATCTATTTGCAGGTTAAAACTTTGCTCCAACAAAAATAATAATAATAAACATAATAAAATAAAAAACAAAGCTCGAACAACACAAAAATTGAATGCGAATAAAAAAAGAGAGAAAAAACAGGTTGCTGCTGATTATTATTATTTTTGCAGTTTGTGCATTTGAGAATTGTTCGACGCACAGAGAAAAGAGCAATTGTTTGCAAAATTTATTCGTCGAGATAGATGGTTTCCGGGCATTGATTGTAACTCTTTTTTTGTGTTCGATTGCACATTAAATTGAAATTCAATAGGAGAGTCCAATTAACTTTTGATGGGCGAAAATTTTAATTTTTATTGATTTTTTGGTCAATTTTTTTTTTTTAATTAAAAATAATTAATTTTCAACAAAAAAAAAATTAAAAATTAGAAATAATTATTTTCTTCAAAAAATAAAATAAAAATATTAAATAAATAAAAATAATATAAAAAAATAAAATATTAATAAATATGTAATAATATTAAATAAAATTAATCAAAAATGCACTTTTTGTTATTTTTTTTTTAATTATAAATTTTATTTTCATTATCTTTTTAACATTTTTACAATTATTTATTTTTTTTATTTTTATTTATTTAATTTTTTTTATATTTTATTATTTCTTAAGAAAATGATTCCTTTTTTTTCTTTTGTTAAAAAATAATTATTTTTATATAAAAAAATTAATTTAACAATTTTTGTATTTATTTTATTTTATTTATTCATTATTTTATTATTATTAATTTTTATTTATTGATTTATTTATTATTTATTTTTTATTTATTTATATTTATTTATTTAATTTTTTGACAAAAATGATTCCTAATTTTTTTTTGTGAAAAATAATTATTTTTATTTAAAAAAATAATATTCTATTATTTTTTAAAAATATTTCTTATATATTTTTCAGTTTTTATGTCAAAAATTATTTATTAAAAAATTATAGAAATTTTTTATTCATTTTATTTTATTTATTCATTTTTTTTTTATTATTTCCATTTATTCTCTTTCATTTTTTTATTATTTTTAATTTTTTTATTTTTTATTTATTTATTTATTTATATATTTATTTATTTTATTTTTTTTTTTTTATTAATTTTATTTATTTATTTGAATTTATTTATTTTTTTTAATTGTTTCTTTTTAATTATTTATTTAATCCACAAATAATTCATAAAAAGTAATTTTTGAACAATATTTTTTAAGAAAATTCAGAAACTTTAAGAAGAAAACATAAAAAAATGAAAGAAAATATTTTATATTTTTTTATAAGAAAAAGCATAACTTTAATAGAAACCTCCAATGTCTCCCCCATAAAAACGTCTCTTCAGCGCCATATCCAAATAAAGGCAACAAATGATTATGAGCAAAAAAAAAACACAAAATGATTGTATATCGATAATAATTGACAATCTTCGATGCAATAAAAATGTCAATAATAACGGCGAATTGAACTTAATGGAAGTCTCTCTCTGTCGTTTAGCTTCAATTCAATTCAAGTTTCACGTCTTATACGATTTTTTTCTCCATCACTTAATTTTATCGCTTCTGTATTACTTTTTTCTTGGTAGTTGAGATTATCTTGTGTTACATCGACCGATGTTAAAATTAATGTTTATTATATAAAATGTTGTTGCTGAGAAGAAACACGAAACAAAAAAAAAATCTTTCTTCTTTTTTTTTGAGAAGCATCGCCAGGTAGGGCAAGAGAGAACGTATCATGTTTCTAATTTGCTCCAAAGAAATTGTCTAATAAATTAGAATCGATTCGATATCCGTTCTTCATTCGAGTTTCTTTCGTAGGATGTCCAATTTTGGCGTGACAAATGCAAGAGAAAAGTCATTACGCAAGATGCCGAAGCAAATAAAATGTGAAGGTGAATGGAGGACGATGAATTTTTCATGCTTTTTTGTGAGATTGGAAGAGAATTTTTTAATATTTTCTCGGTTTGAATGATTTTTTTGTCACTTTGCGGCGACTTTTTTGTCATCATCTGTGCACTTTAGTTGCAAAGCGCAATGGATGAAGTCGAGAATATTGGCTCATATTTCTCTTTGGATGTCATTCCAGCTTTTTTATTGCATTTCATGATGATTGTCGGAGAAGACCAAGGCAGTTTTTTACTCACTCACACAACGACATGGATGCACTGCTTGCACATAAAACATATGATCCGTTCAGCTGATGTCGGGACTTATGTAACAAACTGACACATAAAAAAACTACAAGAACTTGTTCGGGTACATAAGAAGAACCAGAATAAGTGAAGAAAAAGAAGAAGAAAAGAACGTTTATGTCTGCTGGTTAAAATAAATAAATAAATAAAAAAAATAAGACTCACACATATGATGATGATGCGGGTCGACTGCATTATTATTATTACTTTTATGTACAAGAAGAAAAAAACATATGTTAAACAAATACACTTAAAACCGGCACATATGATTTTAATTTACATCATTAATTATATGGTGCATGTGTGCTTGTGTGTGTTGTTTATTTCTTTTTTTAAACAATTTTTTTCTGCTTCTGTTAATTTATTTTACTTGAAATTTTTTTACAGGGAATTTTTTGTTGATTAAAGTGAAGCTAATGCGAAAATAAGCCTTTATTTATTAGATATTGAACTTTTGAAATTAGACGAGTTATTGAAGCTCGAGCTTGAATATTCAAGAAATCTTAAAATTATTTGATGTTTTTAATACATTTATCAAAAGTTCATGATTTTTTTATAACTTTTTTTTTAATTTAAAATTATGAAAATGTTTATCTTGTAATTTTGATAAATATTTTTGAAAGAAAGTTCTTTTATTTAAATAGTAAAAAATTTCTAATTTATATAAAACTTTGATCTTTTTTAATTTTTTTTGCTATTTTTTGAATAAAATTTTTAATTAAATAAAAAGAATCTTATTTTTATGATTTAAATTTTTTAAAATTTATTTTTTTTTATTTTGATTTTTTAAAAATATTTTTAATAAAAATTATTTTTTAAAAATTTCTATAATTTTTTTTTTAATTTATGATATTTTTGGATTTTTAATTTAATTTAAAAAAAAAATTTGATTTTCTTAAAATTTTTTTCAAATTCATTTAATTTTTCTAAATGAAAAAAATAATTTTAAATTATTAATTTTTTTTAAATTATTTTTTAATAATTTTAATTAATAATTTTTTTAATAGATGATTTTTTTTTTCTTTTTTAAATAATATTTTATAAATTTTCTTTAAATTTCTTAATATTTTTAATGGAATTTAAATTAAATTGTAAAAATATCAATTTTTTTTAAAGAAATAAATAAAATTATTTTATAAAAATTTAAATAATTTTATCAATTTTTTTATTATTTTTTGTAATAAAAATTTAATTTTCTACAATTTTTTAATAATTTTAAAATTAAAAGGTCAAAATATTTTTTTCAAAGATTTTTTTTTGTTAAAAATAATATTTTAAAAAAATGACTTAAAAAATTTAAAATTCTTTAAACTTCTGACTCAAAGTTCGAGCTTTATGAAATTCATACTTTTGCAATACAAATTTTACCTCCTTCCATTTTTGTTGATGATGCCGAACACGACGACGTTCATTTAATTTCACGCTAATTTTACCTTTTCATCATCCTTCTGGCATCGCACCTCTCATCGCCGCATCTCACCTTTCCTCTCCATCATGCAAATAAATCGCACGACAAACAAATATTTGTCACCAATCCAGAGCAACGTCAGTAATCCATCTCGAGAAGAAGATATTTTTGCCGGAGAAATAGAGGATGAGATGAAATTGCCCAGAAGGCTTTATCATCAACATAATCATCGTTTTCGTCGACAAAACATTCATTCGGGGAATTCAAAAGTAATTTTAAACGTGTTTGGGAAAATTCGGTGTCACAACTACATTTTTCATCATCTCTCACACCGCCGCCGACGAAAAAACCGACAACGAGCTAAAAGGTGTTTCTCAAAGTTGTGGGATTTCGAATTACGTAAAAACGTTACGAGAACGAACAAACGGCGTCGTCGAGGGTGAGAACAATCCACAAAAACTAGGATATTTTTCCTCTACGTGAACTATTTTTAGAGCAACGACGAGGCAACCTTTTATGATTACCAACAATCATAATAATCAAAATTAATTACAGACCGGAACAACAGCCAGAAATGTGTGTGATGTTCTATCAGCGATTATTGTTAGTTATTATTATTATTTTTTTTTCGGCTACGTGCGATGAAAAATTGTGCCCTTGCTCTTGAAATATTTTATTACGCGTGTGTACAATGTCAGAAAATGTGTTCCATGAAATGAGATTCGAGGATTGCGTTCGTAGGAAACCCCATACTGCGTCGTGCAGAGGCGAATTATGCACACGTACACGGAATTTTTAATCAAAATACACAAGGAACGAACAATTATTGGGAATAGAAAAGGGATGTCTATTTATTGTTGTTGTGCTGCTGATGTGTGTCGTTTGTGTGAACACTGAAAGAAGAAAATTTCCGATATTTTATGAATTTTTTTTTTCTATTTAATTTAAAAATATTCTTTAAAACTATCAAAAGAAATTTTTAAAAGCAATCTTTTTATATTAAATTTAATTTTATTTTTATTAAATTTATTATTTTATTTTTAATTTATAATTTTATTTATTTATTTTAATAAATTAAGAAAAAATTCAGAAAAATTAAGAAATTGAGCAAAAAAAAAGTTTTATATAACTCACATTTTTTTTCAAAAAAACAAAATTTAAATATAATTTAAAAAAAAATCAAAATTTAATGAAATAAATTTTATAAAAGCATTTTTTAAAAAATAATTTAAAATAATAAACATTTGAATTAAATTTTAATTAAAATAATTTATCCTTTTAAAATAATAAAATAAAAATTAAAAAAAAATAAAATTAATTTTTACCAATGAATTAACTAAAAATTTAAAAAATAAAATTCTAAAGTTAAAATTAATTATTTAATAATTAATTAAATAAAAATTGTTAAGATTTAATTTCAATAAATAAAATTTTTAGAATTTTATATTATGGAAAGAATTATTTTAAATTTTCAAAATTAAATATTTTTTTAAATTAAGTTATGATGATTATTTTTTTGAAAATAAAAGATTGAAATTAAAAAAATAAATTAATTTAATTTAAATTTAAATGATTTTTTTTAAAATTTTAACATTTTTCAAAACAAAATATTTTTAAAAATTATATTAAAATTATTTTTATTTAAAATCTTTTTAAAAAATAATCTTCTTGTCAATTTTTAATAAAAAAAAACTCTTAGAAAAAAATTAAATTTCGCCTAAATTCATGAACTTTCTCGAACAAAAAATTAAAATCCCTTCCAAAACCTCCGGCAAATCGCTTTTCCGTGTGTAATTTGGTCCCCTTCTCGATAAAAATCATACAAATTCATCATCAAGAGTTAGAAGTGTGCATACATTCCCATTTTTTTCCATTGTTCTCTCCACATATTTTTTTTTATCTCTACTTTTTTATCATCATCATCAAATCAAATAGATTGAAACTGCCAGCGAGCACAACGAAAAAATTGTTTTTCTGACGAAATGAATGCACCACCGAGTCTTTTGTCACTGAAATTTCTGTCGAAACACCCTTCTTGCTTATCATGTGTGCTCTTGTGTCGACGAGAAACGTACGCTTTTTAATAAATATAAAACATTTATTGTTAAACTTTTTTTTTTGTGTGCTGTCGTTCCCAATTCTCAACTGAATACAAGGGTTTTGATATTGGATTAAATTTCAAGGTTAAATTTTTTTTTTTTTTGTGAATTGCATTTTTTTCGTCATTGCGAGAGATTTCTTCGACACACACGACGACGAAGAAGATGACAAAACACTTGAGATAAAAATTTGCATATGCTAAGCAGCTTATGACATTTAATTTTATCAATTCGATGCCTGTCAGCAGTTTTTTTTTTGCATGATTGATAAAAGTGATAAATATAAATGCATCTTCACGACATGGCGAAGGTATTAACCTTTTACGTTGACACAAACCTGTCATCTCCGAGCGATTTTATCTTGTTTATCCAATTGAGATGCGATGCCGAGTCAAGTACAGCGATGGAGAGAGAGCAAAAAATGTATTTCTAAGCACGTTTTTGTCATGATGATCTTCGTAGCTGCTGCTGCTCGGCACAAAATAGAGACACGTAGCGCGCTATTGACTTGACTTGCATAACTTTACTTTGCGAGAGAGATGGTCGTCGATTAGAAACACACACAGTAAATGCACCCAGCCTGCTCGTCTTGACTTTATTCGTCGATTGTCGTAAAAGGAATTGACATGTTTTTGCTAAAATGTACCTCTCGTTGCTGCATCGATGCCATGTTGATAAAGTGATGCAATATGTAATAAAATGTCAGAAACGTGCCGCAGCAATTAATTATGAGCAATTGTGAGTTTGCAACAAGCTAACAAACGAGCAACAGCAGGTTGTTTCTATCCGATTATTATTACTATTATTTCGAATTTCTGTTTCAAGAAATAATTATTGTACATTCATTGTATGCCAAAAATTTTACAAGCTGCACATTTTAATCGAAAATGTTTAATTATAAAATTACTCAACGCAACGACGAACGAATTTTCAGCTAAATTCATTTTAATCAATTTTATTATACGGACGTTAATGCATCGCACCGGCTCTCGAGTCTGTTTTTTGTTGCGTTTGAAATGTATTCAAATAATATCAGACACGTTTCATCAGTCAACAAAGTAAAGCGGAATACAATGTTTGTTTTTTTTTTTTTTTTTGTAAAATATGCATCATCGCGTCAATGAAAAGGGAACATATCAAAAGCGCTCGTATTGTATTTGCTGCGTTAAGAGATTGCAAAAAATTTAAATTTTTAATCTCGAGTCGATGAAAATTTAGAATTCTGGAAAAAAAATGAAAAAAAAATTGAATTAAAATTTATTTTTATTTGCAATTTTCTTACGGAAATTCTTTTGAAAAAAAATGATTTTAATTTTTATTATTTTTTTTAATATTTATTTTTAATAATATTTTGATTAATTTTATTTTTAGTTTATAAAAATTATTTTTTTAATTTTGAAATATTTGATATTTTTTTAATTTTTTTTAAATTACCGTAATGTAGATAATTCTTATGGAAAAAAATAATCCGTTCTATTAACGAAAATAGGTTTTGAAATTCGTTCTATTAACATTTTTACGTGAAACTTTTGAATTTTTAACGAAATTTCGAAATTTTTCAATATTTTTAACAAAATTTTTGAGAATGAATTATTTTAATGAATTTTTATTAATTAATTTATTGATTTTATGACAAATATTTTAAAATTTGTCTAAAAAAAAATAGAAAAAATTAATGGAAAAATATTGTTCTATTAATTTCAAAATTGATGTTCCATTAATTATTAGCAATTTTTGAATTTTTAACGGAATTTTTCCCATAAGAATTATCTACATTACGGTAATTGATATATTGTATTAAAGTATTCAAAAATAAATTTTGTTGATCAAAATTGTAATTAATAATTAATAATTAACTTTTTTAAATAAACTTTATTATTTAATTACAATTTTTTAATTTTTTTTTCTAATTAAAATTTAATATTATCTCAAATTAACTTTTGCAAACGGGCTTTTAGAAAAATTTTTAATTTTCGGGATTTTTTTCATGGATGTGTTAGCTATTAACTTTATTATTTCGAATTCACCAAATTTTTTTTGCCCCAATTTTTTTTTAATTTAAAATTTAAGTTTTTTTGAAATTATTCAGCAGACTTTTTTGATATATTTTTTCCAGATATCCTTTCAGATATCGAAATTTATTGACATTAGGCTTCAAAATATTGGCTATTATGAGGATATGTGAGAACAATGGCGTTTTAGCCTGTTTTTAGCCCATTTTGACATCTAAGTCCATTTTTCGTCAAATTCTTTGATTGTAAGTAGTTTTTCTCGAAAAAACTAACAAAATCCTATCAAAAAATTTTTGGATTCATACAATGCCATATTGTATGTATTTGAATAAAAGCAAAATTTTTAAAATTTTTTTTCTGTAAAAAAAATGGCACTAACTATTCAAAATAAAATATTTATTTATAATGGACTTTTAAATAAAAGTTATTTATCAACGACCCCAAAAAAAAAAAATAATTTTATAAATTCTTATTTAAAGCACATTTAAATTAAATAAAAATATTAATAATTCTTAATTTTAATTATTTAAAAGAAATTTAATTTTAAAATTTTATAAAATTTAAAATTATTTTTTTCTTTATTTATTTTTTTAAATTAAAAAGTTTAATTAAGGAAATTTATTTAAATTTTATTTATTTAATTTTTAAATTCTTAAAAAATTAATTTTAAATTTTCTTAATTTTTAATTATTAAGTTTTTAATCGTCAAAAAAAAATCGAAATTTTATTTTATTTTTTTAATAATTTTTTTCAAATCAATTTTAAATTTTAATTTTTTAATTAATTTTTAATTTTAAAAAATTATAACTTAAAAAAATAACTCGAGCATCAAAAATTCCCATTTAACTTACAATCTCAAAACGTTGCGATGAAACGAGTTGTTGTTACATGAATGAAATGATGACAGATTTCATTATTAATAATAATCCTCTTTACAATTCCTGAAATGAAACAAAATTGTATCGTACATGAATATAATATGAGATGAAGCTTAATTTGTTCTCGCAAAACGAGACACGAGTTGCGGATTAATGACAATTAGTGTAATATTCCAAAATCATTTTTTTTCTTTGCGGTGTGAAACGTCAATTTTATGTCAATTCAAAACAAAAAAGGTTCAAAAAAATTAAGACATCAAGGATTTCATGAAAAATAAAGTTATTATTATTAAATTTACCTAAAATCCAAAAATAATTTAATTTCTCGTTCCTCCTCGTTTTATATTGAAATATTTTCGTTCCTCGTCCCAGAATAGAATGGCAACAACAACAACGCCTGGGCATTCCTTCTATGCATTGGAGTGCCAAAAAATAAAGTTTAATCGTTTTCTTTTTCGACTCCATCTACATTTTAGGTTTCCGTACCAAACCCATATATAATGTTTGTAACTTCAGAAAGATAATGATTTATTGCCCATAAATCATGTAATATTTATCGATTATATGCGTCGGTCGCGTTGGGTTCGTCTTTTCTATACAAAACACAACAACAACAACCGTCTTCTTCTTCTTTTTCTTGGTTAGCTTGCAATTGTTTCGTGTGTTCATTGTGCGGTTTCCTCGCTCGCACGTCTCTCGTATTTCCATTTATATTTATGAATAATTTCATGTCTGCCCTTTTCGTCGTTTCTTGTTGCCACATGTAAATTTTATAAATAATATCCGACTTCTTCCCTTTATTTTTTTTCTTCTTTCTTTCTTTTCTCTCGCTCTGAAATATATTTTCGAATTATATATGCATAAAGTCAAGACTCGCCTTTATTTTTGTGAAATGGCAAACCAAAACAAAAACGCACGTAAACAATAATCTGAGCTTTCTGAATAATCCACAAAATTCGCCTTCTCCTCCTTCTTTTCGTTTCTTGAATTTCTCCGCTGCTCCGTGCTCAGAAATGCCTTTGAGGCTGAATATTTAATGCGAAATACGTTAATGCTAACATGACAGAACAAAACAATGAAGTTTATGGTTTTTACAAGGGCTTCTCTTGATCACATGAGGGAACCGTGTTCGACATTTACGACCTCAGCTACCTTTTGGATGAGGCACAGTGGGCTTAAAATTAAAAAAAAATATTATAAATTATTCTTAATTATTTTAAATCAAAAATATATTTTCTTTCTTCAAAAATTCGATTTAAAAAAATAATTAAAAATTTCTATAAAAATTAAAATAATAATTCTGGTTCTCAAACAATTTATTGGAAAAAATTATTATTTTTTTTTTAATAATTTTGAATTATATTATAAAGAATTGTTTGTTATATTATTTTTTATTTTATTTTTTTTTTAAATTAAAAAATAATTCAATAAATAATCCTTCATAATTGAAAATTATTAAATTATTTTAAAAATAAAAAAAGTTAAAAAAAATTAATCTACCTAATTATCAAAAAAAAAAATTAAATAAATAAATAAATAAAAAATTTTTAATTTTTTTTTAAAGTTTAAAATGATAACTAACTTTATTTTTTAACTTTTTTATTATTTTTTTTTATTTTGTTAATTTTTTTTATTTTATTAATTTTTTATTATTTTATTATTTTTTTTTATTTTATTAATTTTTTTTATTTTATTATTTTTTTTTATTTTATTTATTTTTTTTAAATTATTTTTTTTTTTTTAGAAAATATCATTGAAGACTCATTTTGGGCCTACTGTGAGGTGCTCTCTCTGAGATCGATGGGTGTATAAACACACAAGAGACACAAATAGTGCATTAAATGAATGAAAAGTTAAATCTAAAAGTAATAAAACCAAACCTATCCCATTGCTTTTAACATTATTACCATATATAAAATGCATATAAAAATGACGACTACCTTCAACTTTTTATATCTAGAATAGATGAAACTGTTGACAGATTAAAGTCGATTTAAGCGTATTTTTTATCTTTAAAATGCACTTCCAAAAATGAGAATTTTATAAGAAATCTCCAGAAAAAAACTTTAAAAGGCAAGAACTTCGACGAAGGCGACTGTAAAATTTCAACAAGTTTAAAAAAGTATATAAGATGATATAAAATTCAACAAATAAATATCAAATGAATGCACTCTCATGTCATTCTGTGCATTTTGATTCTTTTTTTGAGCTTCGATGTACTACACACCAACTATAAGGTAGTTGTTTTTACCATTTTTATCGATTGTTACTTTTTTTATTGCCATTTATTTACTATATACGTTTTGGTAATAAAAAATTTTACGACTTTTTATTAGAGACACAAAAAGAGGGATCGGTACCTGGACTATTAACTCAATTACTGCACACATTAGACGAGAGAAGAATCAACGACGACAACGACTGTTGAAAACAATATTCAATTTTAAGTTTTTTTACGACTTTTTTATTTGTTTATTATATTGTGCAATATGTGAGTTGAATTTATTTTAAAGGGAGCATCGTATCAAGCAAAAAAAAATATCAAACCAAAAAAATCGAGACTTCCCATATTTATTAATTTTTATTATTACTTATTTATTAAAGTTCATTATTATTTTCTTTCTTATCTCAGCGAATTTTTTTTTTGTCTCGTGCAACGATGA
The DNA here is from genome assembly GCF_036172545.1 of Culicoides brevitarsis. NCBI lineage: Eukaryota > Metazoa > Arthropoda > Insecta > Diptera > Ceratopogonidae > Culicoides > Culicoides brevitarsis. The sequence continues at coordinate 9,256,868 of NC_087085.1, forward strand.
AGCAGTCTTTTATTCTGTTTAAGAGGAAAAAAATATAAAACTGGTAATAATTTTTTTTTCTGTCTGATCAACCATTTTTTATTTATTAATAAATGCAGTTAAAGTGCATTCGACATAATTTAACAGATTTAATGCCAAAAGCGATACAATCAATGTGCTTCGTTGTTTTGGGTTAAAAGGCATTTTCCGTTAAAATTTTATTGAATTTCGTCTGTCTGAATGATTTTTTTAATTTTTTTTTTAATATTTTGCTGAAATTTTATTTCAGGTTTCATTATTTAAAAAAATAAATTATTAAAAATAAATCAACAAATAATTTAATATTTTACAACAAAAAAAATAGTAATAAATTTATGAAAATTTAAATTTTAACATGAATTCAATAAAAAAAATAAAAAATAAAAATTTTTTTAAAAAAATTAAATAATTTTTACATTTAAAAAAAATCATTTAAATTAAAAATTAATTTTTTAAATTTTTTTTAAAATTAAAAAAATTATTATTTAATTTATTTTATTTAAATTAAAATATTTTTTAATAAAAAAAAATTATTAAAATAAAAAAAAATTTTTTAAATTATTAAAAAATTTTTAAAAATTCTTTAAATAATTAATTAATAAATAAAAATAATAGTCTTAATTTATAAATTAATTTAAAAAAAAAATAATAATTGAATTTTAATTAAAATTATTTATTATTAATTTATAAATAATAATAAATAAACAAAAAAAATTTATTTAAAAAAATATTTAATTTTTTTTTATTTATTTTTTAAAAATTAATTTAATGAAATTTTCTATCAATTTAAAATTTCATATCATCCAAGAAATAAAATTTTAAATAATCTGACATAAAAAACGCTCAGATCTCACAAAAAGATACAAAAAAATATTCCATGTTCAATCCCATTAAAATCATATTTTTGCATAATTAAACCGCTTCTGGACAAATTAAAAATTCGATATCATCATAATTTTGCGTAAAATCAGCTTTACCTGCTACTACATTTATTTTTTTATCGAATTCGCGAAAAAAAAAGTTAATTTTTATCTTTCTCAGGTGCCTCTTTGTCTCATTTACATTTTTCTCGTCTCGCGCAACAACACGTCTTTGTTAACATCTCGCAAGAGGCTAATTTTCAATCAATTCAACGAATATTTATTTTTTTCTTCTTATATTGCATGCATGCAACTGCAACGACACGACACACTGCTGATTTGTGTATTTTATGCGCATACATTATGAACGTGAAACAAAAGGATAAACGATCACAGAACACACCCAGTAATCATGACTCTGTGTTTATGTTTTCGTATTTTTATTTCTTTTTTTTTTTTTGTAAAAAATATTAAATTTATTGCTTCTCTTTCTTCAAAAAAAAAAAAAAAAAAAAAAAACGAAACAACTCTAATATCATATCATTTAATGCTCGTTTATTGTGTACGTTTGTGAGCGAACATCAGCAGAAACCTCACGTCTCATATCATGCATAATACCGGTTTTTGTTGTTGTTTTCAGCCTCGATACAAAAAATAATAAAATTTAAAAAGAAAAGAAAACAAGAACTTTATATGTCATGCTCTAACAGAATATGCAGGCAGGCAGAGAGAAAAAGTCTCTTATTATTTTAAAAAACAAAAAAAAAACTTTTTTAGGAGATAAAGGTAAAGTGTATCAACAATAAACGGGTGTAACAGCGTGAATATTACTTTGAGAGATGTCGAACTTCAAGACAAGCAAAAAAAAATATGAAACGGGAACATGAAGCGAAAAAAAATATGAAATCAAGGTCTGTCACGACTTTGACTTATTCAATTTGAATTTTTATTGTTATCGTTTTTGCCAATTTAAGAAAAGTATCGATTGATGGGCAACTTTCTTTTTTTTTCTGTTTTCTTGCGGCGGCGTGTGTTTATCTTCAGGATCAGACACGGTTCGGTAGAAAAATGACACAAACACCTTGATAAAGTTTCAAAAAGAACAAAAAAAAACAACGACTAAAGCATTAAAAAGGTGAAATAAAGGGCGATCCATTTCAACACCTTTTTTGTTGTCCTAAAAAAAACGAAGAAGAAGAAGAAGTCTAACGAACAAAAAAAAAAGTTTTTGTTTTTTTTTTCTTCGCGATTTTTTTTACCCGTTCCCTTCGAGAAAGATATTTTTTGAAAGACAAAACAAATTTACGACAACAACAACGAAACAGTAACCAGCTTGAATAATTTAAAAATTTTATTTTAAAGCAACATGAAACAAAACACACAAAATAATAAAAAAAATATCTAGAACGGAATATCATTTTGCTGAAAAATAAAATACAAAAGATATCTCTCATTATACTTGTTTATTCAAATTAAGCGTATGGGCACGAAAAAGAATTACACCGTAGATAAAATGTAATAATAATCAACGAAAAAAACAAAAAAGTAAAGTTTTTTCCCTTGTTCAGCTACTTGCAACAAACAAACACACACAATTCGACGCTGAAAGAGGAAGTAATTACGTCAAAATTTTGTAACTTTTGTCGTACAAAAGTTAACCATCCACTCGAAAAATATATATCAGCAGTAGATAGCGAGAATCTTATTTATTAATAATGTAAGGCCCTTAATCATAATATAATTTAGTTAACTTTTTCTGTAGAACGAACGCGTATTTCAGCTGTACAAGTACACACGCTCTTACATATTTAATTGTTGATGACAAGGATTTTAGCTGATTTTGGTTTTGCTTCAGCTGTTGTTGTTGTCGTTGTTGGAAGAGGAAGAAGTAGGTAGGTAGGTAGAAGAGCGAATTGAAAGGAAACCACAACAGCCCGAAACTTTTTAAGTGATGTATAGAGATTCTGGGTTATTCGTTCTTTTAACGTACTTTGTGAGAAGAAAACTTTGAAGGAAATTTCGAAAAGTTTCTTTAGAGAAAATTGATTCAAAAAAATATTTTTTCAACAAAAATATTTATGAGAAACGATTTAAACTTTCATAAAAATTTTAAAAAAATATAAAATTAAAATATTTTTTTTTTAAAATAAATTTAACCGCGTAAAATTTTTATAATGTGAACTGGGCTGAAAATATTAAAAATTATTTTATGAAAAAAAAACATAAATGTACACTGGGTTGAAAATTTTAAATGTTTATTGGGCTAAATTAAATAAAATTTAAAGAAAATTCATAATATTACTACAAAAAAAATAAAATTAACCACGTGACTAAACCCAAGGCACATTTTGAATTTTTGTCCCAATACGAATTCTTACTTATTTTTGTTTTCATTTCTGTGTAAATTTATGATTTTACTTGAGCAAAAATTTTGACCCAGTGTACATTTAATAATATTTATATGAAAAAAATTTTGCCCTAATGCATAATCTGTAATTTTATTTCATTTTCAAATTTTGCATTGGGTCTAAGCTTCATAATGAAATTAAAATTAAAATTGTGCATTAGGACAAAAAATTAATTGAAATAATTTTGAATGTAAACTGGGTCCAAATTTTCACTCAATTAAACATCAAAAATTTACACAGAGATGAAAAGAAGAATAACTAAGAATTCGTATTGGGGCAAAAATTCAAAATGTGACTTGGGTTTAGTCACGTGGTTAATTTTTTTTCTTTGGTTAAATATTTCGAATTTCCTTTAAATTTTATTTAATTTAGCTCAATAAACATTTGAAATTTTTAACCCAGTGTACATTTATTTTTTTTTTTCATAAAATAATTTTTAATATTTTCAGCCCAGTTCACATTTTAAAAAATTCAAACTCAAATTTAATTAATTAAAAATGAATTTTGGTAAGATTTTCTTCTCTGTGAAGCAAAAAATAATTTTAAAAAACATCTCCAACAGAATTCCATACAAATTTCTGCTTTTGTACGTAAGTAACATCATCATCGTTCTGAAGTATCTGTACTTGGCAGTAATAATTTTTGATGATGATGAAGAACGTGATGTATTTACTTATTCATTTTTAACCTGCTAATTCTTTTTATTCATCAGTTGAGAGTTCATGTAAATAAATTCCCATCCAACCTCTTTTATTCTCAACTTTTTTATTTTATTTTGAAGTAACATTACTACTGAGGCAGAAAAAAAATTAAAGTAAAGTAATGTCGAGTATTAGAACGTAATTATTATCATATCAGAGCTACATTCACATATGCCTCGTATATTTTAAAATGAGGCGTCTCTTAATCGGAGATATCCAACTGTTTTCGTGTTTTTTAATCGGCAGTTTAAAAGAACTTTACACGAGTTAAAGCACCTTGTATGTCGACATATTTCTGCGAATCGTGCAATTATAACACAGAAGGTACTTAATCAAGTTAATCCAACTTTTACTTGTGCATTTGTACGTGTCTTGTCAGCAGTTTATCAACTCTGGAGAAAAAAAAACTCTTGTGAAGGAACGTCTAAATTAAGAGTAGAGAGATGAGCGAAGCTGAGATATAAATGATGATGATAATGATAAAAAGATGGAACGACATAAGAAGAGGAACAATTAAATAATTACCGAGAGCTTCGCGTCGAGCAAAGTAGGAAACATAAATTTTGTTATTTATTTCAATTTTTTGACTAAATTGGCATCCCACTCGTTATTCAATAAGCGTTTCTGTCGTTTCTTCCTTTCTCCATATGAAAATTGACGAGAAATTTTCTTTTCTTCTAATCTCCCAGATTTAGTACAAATTTTTCCATTTCCTAAAGTTTTGTGTCGAACGCTGTACGAAGGAAAGGAATAATATGTTAATCTCGGTCAATCTAGCAGCGTCGTTCAGGAAATAAGAAAATTGTCTAAAAAAGTGACACAACTGGTCAAAATAGTTTTTGATCCTCTTTCATTTCGGAAACATGCACACACGAAATGCCAGGCACACTTGCTCCATAATCTACGAATAAAACACTAAAAAAAATTTGCTCGGACTTGTAACGATGCCCGAAAAATAAAACGGACAACAACAACAACAACAAACATCCTTAACATTCAATGAACGTGCAATCAAATTGTTTGGTGTCATCTGGCATCAATTTACTGTCCTTTTTTTCTCACTTTTTCCTCAACTCGCCCGAGCAACTGTCTCCGGCAAAAGTAAATGAAAATCTTTTGCAATATACTAATATAATGAATGAATGAAGAAGAACGAGAAAAATATATAAAAAGAAATAAAATGTTGGAATTGCAACAATATTTTTCGTTTATCAAAAAAAAAAAAAAGAAAGGGAGATACGTTCGGTGTGTTGGCGATAATAAAAAGCAATCAAGGAAAATTCTTCAAGGGTAGAGAAGAAAATGTGTATAAAATACAGTTGTTGCTTTCTTTTGGGTGTGGTGTCTCCAACATGTCTTTGCAAGGAGGCAACTTTAATTCCTTCGCATGATAAATGCAAGGCAAAAACATTGGAAAAGAAAGATTTAGCAACAAAAAAGAACGGATTCTAATTCAGCTTTGAATATAGATGGAGATAAAAAGTGTCTTTGAAATTCATGGGAAAGGCATTTTAGCTGAAAATTGCTCAATTGACATGTCTAAATTTTTATTTGAGACTTATTTAAGCCAAATTTCATAAACCTTAAGAAATTTTAAAAAAATTGTTTAAGAAATCGATAAAACTTAATTTTGACCCAGTTGACATTTTAAAATTTTAAGCTTTAAATTATACCCCAAGACACATTTTGAATTTCGTTTTAAAATAAATTTTTAATTTATTCCCAAAAAAAATTAAAATCCGGTTAAAATTTAAAAAAAATTAAACCACGTGACGTGACCCAGTCTACAATCTAAAATTTTCGCTTGGTTCAAATTTTAAAATAAAGCCTAAATTTTAAATTTTTTTCCATAAGAACTTGAATGGGTAGTAGAATCTTGAATTTTGTCCTAATGAACTTTTTTAATTTCGGCCCAATGCATATTTTGAAAATTTTAACCACGTGACCTAACTCAGTATATATTTTCAAATTTTGTTTTCTTAATTTTTTTTATTCTATACAAATTTTCAATTGTTCTTTTATTAAAAAAAGATTTTTTAAGCCCAATGCATATTTTTTTTTAAATTTAATCCCAATGCATATTTTTAAAATTTCAACCACGTGACCTAACTCAGTTTACATTTTTTAAACTTTTCTTCATAATTATTTTTATTACAACCCCAATACACATTTTGACTTTTTCTTTTATTAAAACTTAAATTTTTGGCTCAATGCACATTTTTTAAAATTAACCCCAATGCACATTTTCAAATTTTTTAACCACGTGATTATTTTTTTTGAATTTTTTCGAATTTTTATGAAAACTTTTGAATAAAAAAATGTTCAAAATACGCTCAAATCCAATCCAAAGTCATAAAAAAGCGATTTCCTTCACTTTTATCTCTCTTTTAGCACCCTATCGCTTTAATTTCGCTTCTCGCACATGAATAAAAGGATGTGCTAAATGATATGCGAGCAAGTACAAACATTTTCTTCTTTTTTTTTGCGTCTTTTGTTTTAATAAAGAATAAATAAGGGAACGACGAAGAGACACATAAAAAACAAAAGCATTTGCATATCATTTTCGTAAATGCATGTTTTGCCAGATTTGTCAGACAACAACGACAAAAAAACGCTTTCATGTAACAGAAGTAAGGCACACAAAAAAAAAGCTTTTAGCTTATGAACGCATTAACCAACCGAGGATAATGGAAGATGTGTGCGATTATTTTTTATATCATTTAAATAAATAAAAATGAGAAATGACGATTTTCAATTGGAATCATTCTCGTTCGCTTTGATCAATGCGAGTTGAAACCTTTTCTGACAGTTTCAAGAAAGAAAAAATTTAATTTTCCTTAATGCGTGGTAGTATTTTCCGAGAATTTTTGTGTCACAAAAAAAAATCTATTGTTGCAAAGACTCACTTCTCTCATATGTGCCATCTTGATAATGTAATATTGATTTAAATTCAATTTATCTAATGAGTTTATCCATCTATCAAATGCGCTGTTCCTGTTACTGCCTTTTGTGTTCAATCAGATATTTTTTCTTTCGTTATTATTATTTTTATTCGTCTCACTTAAATACTGATGAAAAAAAGCAAACACTTACTCACTCTTCTCTCGCCGGGTTTCTTGCTAAATATATGGAAAACTTCGACAATAACAAGAACGAAGTCATTAGAGTCATATATCAGGTTACTGTTTGCAATTTATCACAACCTTTCAAAAAATTTTGTTTTTATTCTTTTCCTCCCATATACGACTTTTATATCAATGTAAGTAAATTTCTGTGTTTGCTGCGAGGTAACTTACTTACATTTTGCAAATTACTTGCAGAGCGAATCATTGCAACGTCGAATAGAGCAACAACAACAGCAATAATATAATATTGATAATGATTTTAGAATAAACAGCTAAATGAGAAAAGTTTTTCTCCCCTATCATCATCATCATCATAATAAACGTCGTTTTCGTCGTGGTAGCTGTTGTTGTCGTTTTAGTTATGGAAAAACTCAGTGTGTGACATCATCATCAGTTTTCCTTGTTTTTCCTCCATGCAAAATGTGTAGCAAGTGTCTCGGCAGTAAATTGATTTCTTCAGTGTTTGTTTTATTTTTTTTTTCTTTAGATAAACAAAAACCATAGTTTTGATGGAATTTTCACATCAACAAATTTGATTGATCGACAAATATATTTTATTAGCAAGTTTTGTTTTTCTATGAAAGATTTGTTTTTGTTTGACTTTGATGCTTAAATAATGTTCAGAATTCATGATTTATGCAAATTTTGACACAAAAAAAATTTTTCAATAAATATTTGAGTAATTTTCAATCAAATTTCATGCATTTATAAGTCTAAAATTTTATAAAAATAAATTTTTGTTTTAATTAACGAAAAAAAATGAAATTTAAAAAGTTAATTTTTTTTATAATTTCATAAAATTTTAAATAAATAATAAACCTGAAGTTGATTTTTTTTTTAAATAATTTTTTTTTTAATTTTAATAAAATAAATTAATAATTTTAACTAATTATTTTTTATTTTTATATTAAATAAAAATTATTTTTATTTAAATTAAATTAATATTATTTTTTTTTATTTTTTTTTTTAATTATTTTTTTAAATTAAATTTAAATTATTTTTTTAATTAAAAAATTTATTATTTTATTATTAAAAGATTTATTTAAATTTAAATAAATTTTTGAACGATTTTCTTAAATAAATTTTTAAACGATTTTCTTATCAATTTATTTCATAAAATTGGAATTTTTCTTAAAAATTTTATTAAAGAAATATAAGAAATTAAAAAAAAAAATTTGTAATATATTTTTTTTTATATAAAAATCTTCCAAAATTACAACGAACAGGACAAAAAAATATTTTCTTTATTTTTTTTTTTCTATTTTTGATTTAAAAAATAAAATCAACTCTCATAATTAACCTGATTTTCAGTAAAAAAAAAATAATTTTATTCTACAGAAATAAAACATGGGGGTTTAACTGAAAAACGGCCTCATTTCCTTTTTTTATAATTCCCGTTTTGCCAATAAAGTTCAGTTAAAACCACTGTCCATAAACGACATTTCAACAATATTTATAACTAAATGAAGGTTTGCATTGATAAAATTGCACGAAGCTGAGTATAATAACATGTGTTCATATTTAATTCAGAACTATAAACCAACTACTAATGATTCAATTCAAATAACTGTAAACGCTCCAGGCCATTTTTCGTTTAAACCGCTGCTGCTGAACGAGATACGTATTTTTGCTAGGCATAAATTACGCGTCATTTTATATAATTGAACTCCAATATGATTAATAATATTTTTCATTTTTTGCGTATAGCAACGAACGTTGCATACATTCGAGTCAGTGAAGCGTGAATTTTAACCCTTTTCTGTCTCTCTGTCAGTCCGTTCGTTGGTTAGTTGCGAAAAAAGTCCCTTTTTGCCGTGTGTGTGACCCCTGTATGCGAGTGCAAATGGCCTCTGGCGAGTATTTCGTGCATTTTACTATCTTCTGGTCTCCGACAATCATCATCATCGTCATTATTGCTCGAGAATTAAACAAGCAAATAAAATTATTTCAATTACAAACTAATCGGTGCTGATGCAATCCAAATCCACGGTAATATATCACGTTACATGATTGGAGGAACGTGTGGAACACAGCGGCGTGTGTAATATTAAAATTGACGTCAATAACCGCTGGCTAGTTTGTATATGGCTGAAGACTAGTTACAACCTATTTTTCTATAATTGGTTTAAATAAATCATGTATTTTGCAACAAAATAGAGGAAAATTGGTCTTTCGAACGGTTTGTCGGATAGGAAATGACTTTGACTTGCGAGCAACTTTAGCGTGCGCAAAAAAGTTTTCAGGCGATTTGAAGAAAGTATCGTTTTTACACGTTAATTTCGTCTCTGGTTTCCGCTTCCCTCGGAAAACGTACAAGGAAAAATCCAATTCAAATCTTGAGAGTAATAAAAATTTTCCATTCCAGATATTTTTAATGTTCATGATTAAATATTGATAATAATGACGGTAAGAAAAAGGGAAAGAATTTCGGGAATAAATTTTCGTTAGTACCAGAAAAAACAGACACTTTCAACTCGTAAAACTGGTTAAAACAAACATCAGGGTGTTGTGTTACTTTCTGCCGTTGCCAATAATGATGGGGGTTTTTCCTTACAAACAACTAGCTATTAAATGGTACATAAGTGCATAATTTTATGCTTCTCATCGTAAATGAATGTTCGCGAAACAGGGTTGGAAATTGAGTTAAATTATTCTTTTATTTTTTTTTATACTTGATTCAATGAATTTTGTCGAGAATCAACTATTTTTGATTTTAAATAGACTTAAAAGCTGAAATTTTTATATAAAAAAATTGTTTAAAATTTTTTTCTTTAAAAATTGGCATAATTTTAAGTCAAAAATTAATTAATTTTTGGTTTTAAATAAATACATAAAAAATATTTTATTTTTTTACAAAAAGAAATATTAAATTAATTAAATTTAAACTTAAAGTTTTATTTTCACAAAAAAAAAATAATTAATTTAAAATTGTTAAATAAACATTTAATAAAATTTCGATTTTTTATTATGCTTTTTATTTAAAGTTGAAATTTTTTAATATTGACGTAAATTTAGTTTAAGATAAAATTTATTAATTTTAACATTTTTTGCTCAAAACTCAGATTGATTTCGAAAAATCAAAAATCATTAAGTAAAAGTAAAGTTTTTTTTAACCCTGAGCGCGATCGTTAGCAGGGTAGGCGAAATATTCTTTATCTTCAGCTCGTATTTCCAAGTCAAGCACGGTTTTTATGGCCACATCTAATATCGCATCAAAGCACCATAAACAGGACTTAAAATACCCATTATACTAATAATGAAAATAAAAAATGAACTCTTTTTTAACAGCCAAACGGAGCAAGAGAGAACATTATATGAGCATTTAAATTATTAATAAAATTATTTTATAGCAAGTGCGTGCATTTTGCTTTTCTCTGTGCGCGATGAAAACGTAAAATTATTATGTTTTTATGCTTTATTTAATGTTGTAAAATGTTTGATTAAATGTTTGTGTTTATGTTCGACGTCGTCGTCGTCGTTCGTTCGCGCACAATTCTTTTATTTTTTATCTTCAGCAAGTAACTGCTATTTTACTGCCACAAATGCTTATGGGTGTGACGCTTCTCAATTAAGGACACGAATTATTTTATTAGTCATGTTTCTGGGTTTCACTTTTGTTAGTCGGTTAAAATTAATTAAAACTAACAAACAAGATAATTCGCGATGCTCAAGCGTCGTTGTTTTCTGCGTAAATTTATGCCAGAACAATAAAAATGACAACGTTTTTACGACTTACTTTTTCCAGCAGACAGACACGGTAGCTGAATGTGCCGCTTTAATGGCAGTTGTTGTGTTATACTTTTCGTGATCTGCGGTTCAAATGTTTTGACGGGTGTTCTGTTTTATAATGAATGATGATATCATTCGATGCATTTTAATTACAGACTGACATTAAACGGGGTTTTATAGGTGGTTTTCGTGTGAAATGGGACACGGAGCGCGATTAAAATCTTCGAGAAAGTTGTAAAAAAAATTATTCGGGAACATTTTAAATTACTTTACGTTCATCTGGTTACGATTTTCTTTAATTTTGTTAATAATTATTTTTTTATTTTATTAAAAAAAGCAAAGTCGCTTTAAATAAATAAAAAAAAATTATTCAGTTATTGATAAAGTCAATATGAAACATTGATAAAAAAAATTACGGGTAAAAATAATTTTTTTTTTAAATTTTTAGATGATGTCGTTGTTCTCCTTCATGATGTTGGTTAGATATTTCAGTTTTATAAGCACGTGAAAGTTGCATCAATTTTTATTTTTATTTAATACTTACCATTTTAAGCCTCCTTCCATCGTTTAATTTGTTAAAAATAATGTTTGACGTGAAATTTTATAAATTACTTGCCATTTATCTAAAAATGAATCAAATTAATGTAACTTAATTAAAGATGTTTGTAAATCCCGCCAGAATTGTGACATATTCATATATTACCTCCTCCTTCTCTCGCATCTTGTCAAGTAAAGAACCCCCATTTTCTCCTTCGTTTTCTGCGACAGACAATAAATTACTCTGCCAGTGATCTAAAATAAAGTAGAAAAGTGGAAAAATCTTTAAAACACATTTTTTTTTCGGGAAAATCACGTGGCAGCCCCCGAAGCGACAAATCAACTTTCGCTTCGAAAATAATTGAAAACATGAACGCATGAATTACTACCAATTAATGTTTCCCCGAATATATGTGAAGTACATGTATACACTTCCTCTTTTTGTCTTTGACATCATGTCAAACGCTTCAGAGTTCGGGGACTTGCTTTTGACATTAAATGACAGTTAAAACAATGCTTCCTCCTGCACACATAAAATATAATCACAAAAAAAGGTTTCTCTCTGTATTTTTTTTCACAATAATAAATGTTCGTAAAACAAAAAATATAAGTAATTCCTATTTGATATCATTCATTGGCTTTGTGAGTGACTGACGTGCATGACAACGTGCAAGTCGTCGTTGAGTACTACTTTTTATTTGAAATGTGTAACGAATCACATATGAGAGTCGTTACTTTTATACTTTTTATTTGTTTCGATTCCCCAAAGAGGGACTTTTTAATAGGCAAACGACTATAAACGGAGACAAAAACAAAGTTAATGCGATTTCATTTCGAACGTCTAATGGGAATTTGTGCGAAAAAGCTTCTTTTTGTCGCAAAGAATCATAAAAAATTTTTTAACAAGTTAATGAAAAGCGAGTAAAAATTGAAAAATCGTGTTACGTCATAATTTTACGATTAAATTCATCTTCATTCAGAAAAATTATTTCAACTTTGCTTAATCTAGTGTAACAAAAATTCTCTTTTTTTTTCATGATTTTAATTACCGTCTTTTGTTGAATGATTTACGAAACAACTACCCAACTGTTTCTGTATGACGAAGAGGAATCAAGCCAAGCCGGAAACATAAATTTCATACAAATAAATAATTTTTTTTTACGTTTCAATTCAACTGTCAATCTCAATATTTCATTCATGCTCCGAGAAATGACAACAACAACAACAACGACAAACGGGAATGATTTTGCAAGTTATTTGTTTGTTGTTTACTTTTCTGGAACACATTATGCTGATGTTGACGATGATGATGATGATGGGTCGTTTTGAATTAGGTGTGGATCCATTAATTTGCCAAAAACTGTATGAATTGACAAAAACGTGCGATGATTGATTTTTCTTTCATTTGGGACGGAGATTGAATACGAAAAAAAAAAATAAAATAAAATGAATTAAATAAAATAAAAGAGAAGCCAAATAAAGGCAGGAACAATAATTATATATGCTATATGGAGATTCAGATTGGTAATCAACTTTAACAAATATTGTCGTGGGTCATTAAAAAGACATTTAGCGTAAAAGCAAACAGAGTGACAATAAAACGTTAAAATGTAAATGTTTTCGCCTCCTAAGAGATTCTTTTTGCATTAAAATTGATTTGGAATGCGCTTTTATCCGTTACCTCCTCTTCCTGTTGACTCGCCCAAAAAAAAATTAAATGACTCAACTTGAAAGGCTTCAATTTATAAGTCAAATAAAGTTAAATCGTGTCACTGAATGCATGGATGGACAATTATTTCAAGCAGATTTTTGTTTTTTCTTTTTTTGCTGCATTATTGAAAAAATTGTGTTTCGATGACACATTAATTTTGTATTGTCAATTTGTTTTAAATTTATATTTGGTAAAAAAAAATCAAGACAAAAAATTTAATAAAGAATTTTTTATACATACTTTAAAAACAATTTAATAAATAATTTTAATATAATTTTTTTTTTGATTTCAATTAATTTTTGATTAAATATCTTAATAAAATGTTAAAATATTTTTTATAATTTTTTTTTTATAAAAATATTATAAAAATTTTTAAATATTTTTTATAAATATTTTTTTTTATAAAAATATTTTAAAAATATTAATATTAAGATATTCAATCATAAATTAAAATTAGCTTAAGAAATTATTAAAATTATTTATTTAATTATTTTTTAAATATAAAAAATATTGTTTTCTTTTTTAAGTTTTTTGTCTTGAATTTTTTACCAAATAAGTATACTTATAATAAGCATACATATTTAAAATTATTTAAAAATATTTTTACAAAAGATTTTAAAATAAATTAAATTTTTCATTAATATCAATTCATGAATTTTATTCATTATTTTTATTTAAATATTTTTATAAAAAAAAAATATTTTAAAATATTTAATATTTTAAAAAATATTTAAAAAAAAATTTAATTAAAATTTAATAAAAAAAAATAATTCATTAAATAATACCTAAAAATAGTAATTAATTAAAATAATAATTATCATTTAATAAAAATTTTATAATTAATGTTTAGAATTAATTTTTTTTTTACTTTTATTATTTTTTTTTTAATAAAAAATAATTAATTAAAAAATATTTCAAACGAATAATAAATAAAATTTATAAAAAATGACTTTGAGAACTTGATGTTGAAAAAGTATATTAAAAGATCTAAAGTAAAATTGTAGTTTTTCCTTTTCGGAAATGCATTTTGGAAAAACTTTTCTATTGCAAGACTTAAATTTGTTGAACTTCTCCTTGAAAAAATTGTCATTCGATATTCAATTAATCGCCAGCACACGCATGTAAGTCACAATTATCATTTTAATCGAAACACAGGACACCAAATTAAATACCCTGCTTTTCGGAAACATTTCCATTGACAAGAAAATCCGATTATGTGTGAAATTTAATCTGACACCGTTCTAATATATGTGCGATGATGACGTCGTTGTTTTTGTTCAAAAAAAAAAAAACGGAGATAATTCAAATAAAAGCGACAAAAACGACTTTTATTATATTTTTTTCACATTTGCGATTAAATAAGATTTTCATGCGATTATTGGGGAGATTATGTTAAAGCTTACCTTGTTATGTGAGCGCAATGGAAAATTCCAATTTTTTTTGTCCTGAATTACAAAATGTCTCTAAAGTTTGATTCCCGGCTTAAATTGCGACAGTTTTGTAAAATAAAAAATAAAAATAAAAGGCATATTAAGCGGATCCCCTAGATTGTTGTGTTTTTTTAACATTCATATCGCTTTGCAAGTCGCAGTTGAACAAACACACACATATTCAAATTTGGTGCACGTTTCGAGTGCGTGTGCAGCGTTTTGCGATTCAAGTACTTTTTGCGATTTTTTGCATGATTTTGTTTGTCGTTCGCCGACAAGCGATTGCGATGACATTCGATTTCGAGGACTTTTCTTTAAAGAACCCTCGTTCCTCGTAAATTGATTTTTTTTCTTCTCTGATTGCATTTCTCCCATCGCACAGTAATTATAATTAATATACTGCTTCTAATGTTGTGCCACTTTATGATTCGTTCATTCATAATTTACGCTGCCTGCGTCTAACGACAATTTCAACGGTTTCAATATTGCCGTAAATTTCCATATCAAGTCTCCCCTCGACCGAGAACTTTAATTATATTCAATTGCAACGTGGCAACTCTAATGCAACGCGGCACAATAAAAATATAATTTCTTCCTGCGTCGACACGATGTTTGCAACGAACCGCCTGTATTTCTGGCCTGGCAAAGAGAGAGAGAAAAAATGGCATGAGAGGCAATTTTGTGATGGTCCACAAAAACCACTCGCAAACATTTTCGAAATGTGTCACAGCTGTTGATTACTGCACTAAATGAGTTTGTATGCGAAGCAGGGAACGCACTAATTTTACATCATAAATTTTAATTTAGGTAGCAAACAAAACAAAACAAAAAAAAAACATTACGTACATAAAAGAAAAGGAATTAAATAACAAAAAAAAACTATAAAAATTTAAATAAATTTCGGTGTAAAATGAGAAGGATACGGGTGTATGATGCACACTTTTTATTATTATTTTTTTATTTTTTAATCCGGTATGAAGCTGCTGTTATTCTTGCAACAATGTTGTTCGCATGCAAGAGAAGAATAAGAAAAAAAATTAAATTTGTATGATTAAGTGAGTGGAAATAATTTGTTAGGTACTTAGTGCATTTTGGCACTCTTTACGCTGATTAGGCCGTTTCAAGTAAAAATTCATAATTTTGTTCAATTTTTTTTAGTTAAATTTTTAATAGAAATATTTTTAAAAATTTTTTTTTAAAATTAATTATAAAAATAATTTTTTTACTAATTTATCACAGATTTTTAAGTAAAAAAAATTTTTTTAAAGAAATATCAAAAACATTATTTAAAAAAATAATTATAACAAAATATTAATAAATAAAAAATTATTTCTTAAAAAAATATAAACATTTTTGAATTAAAAATTTTATTTTATTTTTTTTTTTAATTGAATTTTTGTAATATTTTAATTAATTAAAATTTTAATATATTTTTCAAATTTTTCTTCAAAATGTGGTATTATTTGAAATTTTGATTTCTTTTGTATTTAAAACTTATTAAAATTGAATACATTATTAATTTATTATTATTAAATTTTTATTTTTATTAAAAATTATATTTTTTAGTTTAATTAAATTTAATTTAACTTAAATATTTTAAATAATAATTAATATAAAAGTTTCAATTAAATAAAAAAAATTAAATTGAAATTTTTGAAAAATTTTAAAAACAATTTTAATCTAAATATTTTAAATTTTCTTGATGATTTTATATGAAAAAGTGATTAATAAAATTTTGAATGAAATTAAATTAAAAATAATAATTTTTTTACAATTTTTTTTTCAATTTTTTTTTCAATTTTTTAACAAAAATCTTAAGAAAAAAATTTATTAATTTTAATAAATTTGTAAAAAAATACAAATTTCAATATAACAAATTAATTAGAAATAAAATTTAAAAAAAAATACAAATATAACGATAATTTTTTTTGTCTTTTTTGATTTAAAATGAAGCAAAAAAATTTTTTTTGCATTTAAACAGCCTTAAAAAATTGAAAAAAAAAACTGACAAGCACTTGAGCAATCGCAATCCCCTTTGAGAAAAAAAAACAACGAAACGGAAATGGAATGAAATATATTTCTTATAAAATTTTGTAGTAAATTTATTCAAATGGCCTACATATTTTTTCGACAGAAGAATTTTTTTTCATGTCGTTTAATAGTTTCGTTTCGGTTTTTATTACACCCTGACTATCGTCTAACCTTGTAACATTGAAATTCCTCACATATGCACCATTGACTACGCACGCAGCACATTGCATGCATCTATTATTACTCCAGTTGTGACCCTTTTATTTTTAAAAATAAATATATATATTTACAACAAACAACATTCTTTTCAAAAAACACACACACAGGCACACACACACATGGAAATGTTCACATCGTCGTCAATTGAGTTAACATTTAAATTGCCCTGAATTTCCGATAAAACGTTGCTCGTTCGACGTGATGTCGATTATTAATAAATAAGAATCACCCTGTAATTTTTGTTCGAAAGAATTGAATTGTTTCCCTTTAAAAATGCACAAAAAGGGCCAGAAAATTGACTCAGCTTTCGTTTAGTGGGAAACAAACTAAATTACGTGAATATGATTTTGGCCTTGACCTGAGGAGCTCAATTGAATTGTAACAACAGACCGACACGGTGCAAGAACAGCTGAAGACGAAGCGGATGTTTATTAAAAAGTTATGCATAGAGGAGAATGTTTTGATGTTGATGAATTGAACAGTTGGTTTTCTTTGGAATATATAATCAGATTCGCATGAAAAAAAATATAAAAACATCTTTACTTTACCACATTGCGTAAATTTAGAAAGATATGCTGGCAGAAGTTTTGCCCAAATGTGGATTTCAGACAAAAATAAAGTATTGAAAGCAAAGGTATAATGAAGTTTTGTCAATTTACCTTAGGGATATGGGACAGAAAATGTCTTAAAATTTAATTTTTATTAAAAAATTGAATAATTCTTTGAAAATTTCAAAAATTAAGAGTCTTATAATTTATTTAGTTTTATTAAATAAAAATTAAATGAACTTTAACTAACAAAAAAAAAATGAAATTAAAATTACCTAATTATTTTTTTTAATTATTAATTTTGTAAAAAAACTAATTTATTAATAAAATAAATAATAAAATAAAATAATTTTACAATTTTATTTTTACAATTACAATTCAATTTATTTGGCTTAACATTAATTTCTTAACATATTAAATAACATACAAAAATAAAATAAAAAAAAATTATTTTATTTAAAAGTTTAAAATTAAATTTTTATTTAATTTTTTTAATTAAAAAAAAATCCAAAAAATATATAATTAATTTTTATTAATTTAATCTCGTTGATTTTTTGTTCAAATAATTTCAGGCAAAAGAGCTAAATTTATTTTACATTCAAAAATTGATAAATTATTTCAAAAGTTAATCAATTTTGATAAAATGTTTAAATCTATCAAATTTATTCTTGGAAACTTTTATTTAAAATTAGTTTTTAATCTACAAGTTAATTAAAATTTAAGTTTCAAAATTAATTTGAATCTGGAAAAAAGTTTAAAATTATTTTAACTTTAATTTTTATTAATTTTTTGCAAAAAGAATTAATTTTTGGCTCAAAATTTTTATCCAAAATTTTTTCTTTATTTTATTTTTATTTTTTTTTTTTTTGACAAAATAATCAATTAAATGACTTTAAATGCTCGATTTATATTTATATGACTTTATGTCTCTAAAATTACTGATTATCTTTAAAATTTTTATTTTCAAAGCTGATTTATAATAAAATCATTTTTTTTAATGAAACCCCTTTTTAGAGACAATAAAATTCTTTAAGGTGTTTGACTGAAAGCTTTAATGACAAAAAGTTGACATTTTTTTTTCTACTTTCAATAAAACTCTTCAAATCGTCATCAACTTGGATTAGTACCAACTAAAAACGACGCAACATTTTTTTCTCCGTAAGAATCTCCATTCACACGAAATCAATGAATTATAATTCCGATCAAGTCGATTCTTATTTTTTTTTATTCCGTGAACAACAAACAAGACATGAAAAATGAGTCTTTTATTGATTCAATCAAAGGGATCTTTGTTAATCTCTTTATTTTTTTTTTACTCCATGCTCTTCATGTATTCCACTTTTTTTCCTCTTCTACCATTATTTTATTTTTTTTTCTTGTTTCTCAAGAATCATTCTCTCATCAAGTCCCTTCTCGTAATTTTTTTTTTCATACTAATGAGCAGCAGCAGCAAGCATCACGGTAAACAACAAAAAACAGCTTAAAAATTCTTATAAAGTCATTTTTACATCTCAAGGACTTTATTATGACATCATTATGTTTTGTATACGTGAGATGTGTGTAGAGCAGCGGCAACTAATGACATCCCAAAAGAATTCAGAATTTTTCATACACACACACACACACATCTGTATTTGTCATCTGATCTTCAAATTACCATTTTCAAGGACTCCCTTGCTCTCCGTACAGTGTGGCAAAGTAATTTATTACACACATAACCTTCAGGCAGTCAGAACTTGTTCGTTCACTCTTATGTACAATCTAATATCCTGCGTTGTTGTATATAAAGTTCGAATTATGTAATCCCTTTTTTTGTGCCGTTCGACGTTGAAACACATTGAAACGGGATAGAATCCCTCGTCGTGTCCACACATTGTTGGCACATGGAACGAGAATGAGAAATAAATAAAATAAATGAAATGCGAATAAAATTCAACAATATCATATCACAAGCAGATTATTTATTTCATATGTGTTCCCCGATTCCCTTGATATTCAATTCTCTATTCTAGGCTAATACAATTTTTGAAAATTTTAATTTTTTCTGGTTTAATTTTTTTTATAATTTTTTATTATTTATTTAAATATTTTTCGATTTATTTATTTTTTATTTATTTAATTTAATTTATTTATTAATTAATTTTATTTATTTATTTATTCGATTTATTTTTAATTTTTTTTTATATCTTAAAAGTAAGAAATTGTTAAATTTTCTAATAATCTCAAATAAAAAAAATATAAATATTTTGTTAAAATTAAAAAGTAACTAAATAACATAACAAAATAAAAAACTTACTTTTTAACAAAAAAATACATGTTATCTAAAATTTAAATTAATATTTTAATAAATATGATTAATTAACACTTAAATTACTAAATTACAATAATTGAACGAGAAAAAAAACTAAATTAAAAAGTAACTAAATAAGTTAAATTCAAAAAAAAAAATTTTTTTTTAAATAATTTTTTAAAAAATATTTAATTTTATTAAATGATTTTTAAAATTAATAATAAATAATTAAAATAATAAAAAAAATAAAAAAATGATAATAATAAATATTTTTCAAAATTTATGTAAAATAATAATAAAAAAAAATTAAATTAAAAAAATAATAATAACAAATATTTTTCAAAATTATTTTTTTTTTTAAATTTTAAATCATATAAATTGCAAAACATTTTCGACTATTGTACTGCCCTTTATTTTTTGGGTTGTTTTTGTCGTTTTCTCTCTCGTTCCTTCGTTCTTTGCCGTCAATTATCGCCCGCCATGTATCCAGCCGTATCCTGGATACCATTTTGCCTTCAAACGGAAGACATTTAATCCGGAATCGATCAAAAAATGTCTTGGAAGTAAACAAGTATTCAAGTCACAACAAAAAACAAGGACATTCCCAAGAAAAAATGACAATTTTTCATGCTTATTGTTGAATTCCGTGAAAAAATGCGACAAAGACTGATAATTACTGAAATTAACTTTCTTCATAACTCGGAAGTTGAGAAGGTTTTAAGTGCTTTGCGGGTGCATTTTTGTCGTATTTCGTGTCAACGTCTTGACAGAGAAGTCGAGAAAATGACGGATTACGAAAAATATGCCAAATATTTTACGGGACTTTTTATTTTTGGAGTTTTGTATGGTTTTGTGATTTTTCCAAAGGCATTGAAGATGTCGATAACGAAGCAGTTGCAATTGAAACCAGGCACAAAAACGAGAGAAGAGATGTATTTGCCAATTCCGTTCGATATTGAATTTACAGTGACAATGTGGAATATTACAAATCCGGATGAGGTTCAAGAAGGAGCTATTCCGATAATGAAGGAAGTTGGTCCTTATCATTTCATGTAAGAGAAAATTTCTGAAAAAAATATTTTTTATTTAATTAAAAAATTTTACTAAAAAAAATTATTTAAATTAAATCATATTTTATTAATTTATATTAATAATTTTATTATTAAATATTTAAAAATTTAATGTTAATAAATTAATTTTATTTTTTTATTTAAATTAATTTTTAAATTTATTAAATTAAAATTAATTTTAAAAAATATTTTTCATTATTTTAAATAAAATTCAGAATAAAAAAAATCAAATTAAATAAATAAAAATTAAATTATTTATTTTATTATTAATTTTTATAATGAAAAAAATTATAAAAAATTTAAAAAAAAAAATATTTTTTTTTACAGCGAAAGAAAGTTCAAGTACAATGTAGAAGACGACGAAGAAGAAGACACAATGACATTTGAGGAAAAAAATACCTTTTATTTCATGGCGAATAAAACGCTGCCGTTGACAGGACAAGAAATCATCGTTATACCTCACATTGTCATCGCAGTAAGTATTTTTCTTGAATTTTCTTTCAATTTTTTATACTGAAAAAATCCTCAGGCAGGTTTAATAACAGTTCAACGAAATTCCGCTCCTCTACTTCCGATGGCAATGGAAGGTTTAACTGAAGTTTTCGATCATCCAACAACTCCTTTTATCACAGCAACTGTTTATCAAGTGCTCTTTGATGGAATTCCCGTGAATTGTGACAGAGAAGCGTTTCAAGCGCAGGCCGTTTGTCAAGCTCTCGAAGAAAATTTGGGCGAATCCGCGGTTATTAATGACACTCATTTGGCTTTGTCACTTTTTCGAGCTGTAAATTTGTGAAATTTTAACAAAAAAAATTTTTTTTTTAATAATTTTTTATTTTTTTAGCAAAATGGAACAAGTAATGGCAAATTTAAAGTTTATCGCGGATTGAAGAATATTCATGACGTGGGCAGAGTAGTTTCTTTTAATGGAGAAACGGATATGGATGCGTTTGATGGCGATGAATGCAATGAAATAAAAGGCACTGATGGACTATTTTATCCGCCTTTTTTGAAGAAAGAGGATGTTATTTGGTCTTTTTCGTCAGCTATTTGTCGTTCCTTGGGCGTTTATTATAAAAAAGACTCGTCGTATCAAGGAGTTTCGTTAAAACGCTTTTCAACGACTTTTGGGGTAAATTAAAAAATTTTAAATTAAAAAAATATTTCTAAATCTTAAAAAAAATTAAAAAAAAAAATTTATAAATTTAAAAAAATTAATTAAAAAAATTATTTTCAAAAATAATTTTAAAAATTAAAAAATTAATTTCAAAAATTAAAAAATTAATTTAAAAATAAAAAAAATTAATTTAAAAAATAAAATTTATTTTATGAATTAATTAAAATTTTTGAAATTTTGAATTTTTGTGAATTTATTACAAAAAATTTATTAATATTTAAAAAAAAAAATTTTTTACAGAAAAACGATCCTGACTGCTTTTGTCGTGATCCTGATGAATGTCATCCTTACGGAACTCTTGATTTATCAATGTGTCTCGGAGCTCCTTTAATACGTAAATTAATTTTTTTATGATATTTTATAAGTTTTTAATATATTATTTTTAGTTTCAAAGCCTCATTTTTTGGATGCAGATCCAAATCTGTTAACAAAAGTTCAAGGACTCGTGCCAGATGAGGAAAAATATGACATTATTGCTGATTTTGAGCTCGTAAGTTAAAAATTCTTAACAAAAATATCAAATTTTATTAAAATTTTTGTTAAAAAGTTCGCAGGTGCCCCTCTTTACGGACGTTCAGGAGCTCAATTCAACTTAGATATGGAACCCGTGGAATCTTATCCTCCCATGGCAAATTTACCAACAGCTTTTTTGCCGATTTTTTGGGTCTCCGAGAGTTTTGGCTTGAATAAAACTTTTGTCAATCAGTTCAAAGCCCTTCATATGTAAGAAAAAAATCGATTTTTCCATACAAAAATTTAAAAATTTCATTTTTTAGTGCTACCAAAGTCAGTAATTTCATCAAATATGTCTTTTCCATCGTCGGTATGATCGGTTTTGGAGCAAGTGTCTACCTTGCATATTCATCGTCAGACATCCCCATCGAAAAAGAGGTAATTGTCGTAAAGGAGGTGCAACCTTCAAACATGTATCCCGAAGGTCTCGAGCACTTTTACGACCGAAATCGGTAGAAAAGTAGATAAAATTCACATAAAAAATGATGAAAAACAGATAAAAAAGAAATGATTTTTAATTTACACCTAACTCGTTCGTGTTCATGCATCAAATATTCAACGGAAAAAAAGAAGGGTGAAAAACTGAGGGAGAAAAAAATACAAGAAAATCAATTTATTTGAATATTTTTATGGTCTTGCGTTACAAAATAAACCTCGGGAAATAAAAAAAAAAGAAACTTTGATTTTTTTTTCTGTGTCCATGTTTCATAATAAAAAAAGGTTTCGAGTTTGTTATTATTATGGGCGCTCGTGTTGTTCGGATGGAATGAACATCGTCGATGATAATCATAATTTTTCCGAGAAACATAAAACGAAGGCTATCGAAAGTATTTTGTTTCAATCATAAAATCAACGTGTTATTTTGTGAAAGCACCTGAGGATAATTACATTTGCATTGATCCCGTGCCGTTGAACGAGTCCTGCGAATGAATGAAAAAAAAAAGAAAAATTTTTTTGCCGAGATTCCTCTCCAACAATATTTACATTTTTCGGGCCGTAATGCGTGTGTTGTGTAATAAAAAGGATCACTTTCATGTAAAAAAAATATTTTTCATCGCAAAAAACGACAACATTTGATACTTGGAAGGAATCTGCCTTGCAGCATTTTAGTTTGATTTACGGAATTATGGAGCCATCTGACGTTGGAATGGACAAAAATGATGAAAGTTTGTTGTAAAATGTGCATTTTTGTTGATTTTTCACGGGTAATTAAAGGTCATTTTTTGTCTGTTTTATTTATTTGGTTAAAGAAAAAAAAATAAATTATGAGAAGGTTAAAAATATTTTGTAAAAATTTTAAGTAAAAGTTACTTAAATCAAACTTTAATTAAAAAAAAATAATTTACAAATTTTTTAAGAAAAAAATATTTTACTCTAAATTTGGTCGAAAAATTAGAATTTTATTAACTTATGCTTAAACTTAAGTCGAAAAAATTTAAACTTAATTTTTTTTAAATTTAACTTAAGTTTTAAGTTATGTAAGTCTTATAAGCTCAAGTTTAAGTCAAAAAAAATTTTCAAATTCAGTTAAATTAACTTATCAAAAAATCTTAAGTTTTAGTAAAAAAAATTAAATTATTAAATTAAATAAAAAAATAATTAATTTAAACTTTGATTTAAAGTCTTAAGTCATTTAAGTCTATGACTTAAGCTTAAGTTTAAAAATAAGTCAATTAGTATTAAATGTAATCTATCAATTTTTTGAAAAATATAATTTTTTACTTTTAAAGTTTAAAAAAAAAAATTAATATTTTAATTTTTTTTTTCAAATTAAGATATTTTTACTTATTTTTTATTTTAAATTTTAGGTCAAAAAAATATTTTTTAACTCAAATTTGAATCTTTTAAGTTAAAATCAAAATTTTTATCTAATTATCGAAATGAAACTTAAGAGCGACTTAATCATCAACTTGAATAAAAAAATCGAAAATATATTAACTTAAGCTTAAGTTTAAAAATAAATTTAGATTAATTTATTATTTTTTTTTTTATTTTACGCTTTCAAAAATTGACTTAATGTAACTTAAGTCAATTAAGTTGCGTTTTTTGAATTAAAAATATTTTTTCGGTCCTTATAATAAAAATAAAAATTCCGTTATGACTTCATTACCACTATCATTACATTAACGTATATTGCACACATTGCTAATTTACACGTTCGTGTAATAAATATTTTCGAGGTTACTTTATGTGCCAGGCTTTGCTCCTATCATAAAAATTAATAAAATTGCATTTTTATTGCAACCATATATCAATTTATTGCACACGCAGCAGAGCACATGTGTGGACATTTGCGAAAAATGCCTTCGTACACAATTTTTTTTCTTTTTTTTTTGGGAATAAGAACAGCTGTAAATAACATAAATTTCAATACAAAAAAAAAACATGGTTTCGTTCCGGTACTTAATGAGTAGAGTAGAGCGGTGGTTGTAATAATAATTATAATTTGCAGTGAAACACGGTCCCTTTGATGGAATATAAGGGAATTTTTGATGGAATTTCGTTGTTCACGTTCAGAAATTATATTATTGGATACAATGACAAAGGAAGTTGTATAAATGTTCTGAAATTTGTGATGTGTGTAATTATAGGCAGCAAAAATGAGAAAGAAGAGGTACAAAAGTATTAATACTCTTAAGTAGAAGTTATTATTTTTTTGCGCCATTGAATTTTTTTTTATGAATTTTTCTCATCATCAGAGAATCCAAATTTCGCAGCAATTTTATCTTTGAAATCCATCATGCTATCGAGAGTTCCTTTTTCGACTTCAGCTTCATCCGGATACATTTTTGAGCTTTGGGGAGCTTCACGTTCGACAATTACTTGCTCGTCGACGGGCGTTTCGCCGGAATTGAATGCGAGAAAAGTAAATCCTCCTGTGCCCAAAAGACCCAAAGTTACAACGACGTATTTGATGAAACTGTTGAGATGTTGACCGCTAAAAAAAATTTTTTTTAAATTTTTTTATGAAATTTTGGGAAAAAATGAGAAAATATTTACAAATGAAGTGCTTTGAATTGATAAACGAACGTTTTGTTGAGAGCAATTGCTTCGGTGATCCAAAAAATTGGCATGTAAACTGATGGTAAATTTGCCATTGGCTCAAATTCTTCCACAGCTGTCATGTCTAAGTTGAATTGGATTGCAACACGAGCGTTGAGAGCAGCGCCAGCAAACTTGAAAAATAAAATTTATAATTAAAAATTAATTTTAATAAAATAAATTATTTAGATGACATATTTTTTTAATTCTTCAATAAAATTAATTTAATTTAAAAAAAAATTAATTAAATAAAATAAAAATAAATTTTAAAGTTAATTTAATTATTTTTTTTTTAATTTAAATTAAAAATTGTTTTTTTTTATTAAAAATTTAATTATCAAATATTTTTATATCAAAAAATAATAAAAAAAAAAAAAAAATAATATTTTTGATTTATATTGAATTAAATTTAAATTTAATTTTTTTTTAAATGAAAATAATATTTTATAACTTAAAATTTTATTAATTAATTAAAATTTATTTAATAAAAAAATAAAATAAAAACTTACAAGATCAAAATCTACGAGAAATTCATGCAATTCTTCATTTGGTGTGAATCCATGAACTTTTTCTCTCAAAATCGGATCGGCATGCAAAAAATGTGGCTTTGATGCTTTTTAAACGATTAATTTTTCTGATAATTAATTTTTAAAAATAAATATTAATTCTTACCCAATAACGGCGCCTGAAGACACATCGACATATCTATCACTCCTTCCGGCGGACACTCATCTGGATCGCGACAAAAGCAATCAGGATCGTCTTTCTATCAAATTTTCTCAAATTAACTTTAGAAATTTAAATTTTCCTTTAAAACTCACATTAAAATTGATTGAAAATCGTTTCAACGCAACTCCCTTATACGACGAATCCTCTTTGTACCGAAATCCGAACGACCGACAGGATTGCGCCGAAAATGCCCAAATCGTATCGTCTCGTTTTAAAAACGGAGGAAAGAACAAAGCATCTGTGCCTCTCAACTCGTTACATTCATCGCCATTAAAAACATCATTTTCAGTTTCTCCGTTGAAAGCTACCATTCTACCCGTGTCAGAAATATTTTTCATGCCTCGATACACTGTGAAACGTCCTGTGCTTGTTCCGTTTTGCTAAAAAAATTAAAAAAAAAATAAATTTTAAATTTTTATCCCAATGCAAAATTCATAATTTTATCCCAATGCACATTTTAAAAATTAATTTAATTTAATTTTTTTGAATTTTTTCTTCAAAACTCACAGATTTAAACAAAGAAATGCCCAAATGAGTGTCATTCAAGACCGCAGATTCGCCCATTGTGTCTTCCAAAGCGCTGCAAACACTTTTTGCTTCGAATCCATCGACGTCACAATTGATCGGGACTCCATAAAATAGCAAATCTTCAACCTTTTCGGTAAAATACGGTGATGTTGGGTTCTCAAAAAGCTCATTTAGACCTTTGACAGCTAATGGCAAAAGAGGCGCCTGATCTCGTTGAATCATTAACAAGCCCATTTGGATCACAAGATGCGGGATTGTGACGATTTCCTTTCCGGTTAGAGGTAAAGTTTTGTTGGCTTGAAAGTAAAAAGTGTTCTTTTGATCGAAACTCAGGGTGTCTGCTTCGTCATCGTCTTCAACGTCGTATTTTAATTTTCGTTCTCTAAAAAAGTAATTATAAAAAAAATAACAAAAATTTTAAAATTTATTTAAATTAATTTTAAAAAATTTTTTTAATTTAAAAAAATATTTTTAATAAAAAATTTTAAAATTAAAAATATAAAAAAAAAATTAAAAAATATAAAAAAAATAAAAAAGAAATATTTTAAATGAAAATTTAAATTAAAAAAATATTTTTGAGAAAAAAAAATATAAAAAAAAAGTACCTTGAATTAGCAAAGCAAATTCGAATTGTAGTATATGTTTGTTACATAACCCGTTTGTATACCGAGTCATTGTTTAGTTTAAGAGAAATTATTGCCAATTCTTCATATGCTGGACAAACATATAAACACAATGTACTAAAAATTACAAAAAAGACTTTTTCTAAATTTTGCGTTTCCGATGTACAGGAGCCATTTAAAGATGTTAGCGAAAAAAATTGATTAAAAAAAATTTAAGTCAAAATCCTTTTATTATGAGGGCTCACATACCGATTTTTCAAAATTAAGCTAGATCACGGTTCTCCGTCTCAAAATGAAGGTTTTGATGTTAGAAACAACTTTTGTTTTGGACTTTTTCTAAATTTTGCGTTTTCGATGTACAGGAGCCATTTAAAGATGTTAGCGAAAAAAATTGATGAAAAAAAAAATTTTTGAAAAAAAAAATTTTTTTGAAAAAAAAATTTGAAAAAAAAAATTTTTTCAAAAAATTTCTCGGCTATAAAAATAAGGATACTTTTTTGCTCAAAAAAAGCCATGTTTTTGTCATTTTCCCCAACTTTGAGGCCTGGGCCCCAGATTTTTTTGTTCAAGTCGGGAGATTCTTTGCCTCAATTCGAATTCTTTGGAATGTTTACTGTCGTTTAGCACCTTACCGCCTTTGATTCTGACAATTTTTCGACGTTTTCTCGATAGGGTATCACAAAATGGGCCTTTTTTATGCACCAAAAACAAAGTAGTATATGGAACATATACTACAATAAAATATTTTTAAAAAAAATTAAAAAAAATATTAAAAAAAAAAATATTTTTAAAAAAATTTAAATTAAAAAAATATTTTTGAGAAAATAATTTCAAAATTAAAAAAAAAACATTTAAAAAAAATTTCAAATAAAATTAAATTTAAAAAAAATTCTTACAAAAAGTAATAAGGTCCAACTTCCTTCACAATAGGCACAGCTCCATTCTGAACTTCCTCCGGATTTGTGATATTCCACACGGAAATCGTAAATTCAATATCGAACGGAATCGGCAAATAAAGTTGCTCTCTTGTCCTTGATCCGGGTCTCAATTGAACCATGTACTTGATGGCAAAGTGCAAAATATTCGGAAACAACAAAAATCCATAAATAATCCCGAATGCCAAGGCACCGCCCGATATTTTAGCGAATTTTTGATAATCCAATGCTGGAATTTGCATCTTTAGACTTCAAAAGTTGCGAAAAAAATAACTTTTAAATTTTTGCAGAACATTTTTTGCTTAGTTGACATCGAGAGTTTCAACGAAAAATGAGGAAAAATGTTTAGTGAGAAGAAAATTATCGTCGCACTTGTGCCAATGTCGACCTTCGTGTGTCCAAAGTTAGAAAAAAAAACCAGTTCAATATGTCGTCTACTCTGTAATTTACCAAAAGTTCGTGGAATGCACTGAACTGTCAATACAAAAAAAAAACATTTGAAGGAAAAAAGTTCAGAATTAATCGATAAAATTCAATTTTATTCCTTTAATTCTCTTTTCCACTCTCTATCGTGTTGAGTGTCGACGGTACATTATCAGACATCAATTTATTGCGGTAATTTTTTATGACCGTGACATCTTCCTGTAACGACTTTGCACGATCTTCATGCGGATTTTCCTTCACAACTTGGATCTCGCCTTCGACATAAGCCGGAGTTTTGTTCATGAGAAAAATGCTGGCAGGCAATCCGATGATACCGACAGCGAATCCGACGATTTTTATGAATTTCGTGAAATTTACCGTACTGAAAAATTAAAATTTTGTAAAATTTTCAAGAATTTTTTAAATTTTTACCCATGAATGAAGGCAAACAACTTGACAAAAGTACTATTGAGCTGAATATTTTCTTCAACCCAAAAAATCGGAACAAAAGCCTTCGGTAACTCTGCCATTAGGGGATAAATATCAACAGGTTCCATATCCAAACTGACCATAAGGCGTTGAGCTGCTCTCAAAGGAGTTCCGGCGAACTAAAAAATATTTTAAAAAATATAATTTTTTTGAATTTTGAAAAAAATTGAAATTTTACAAGATCAAAATCCGCAAAAGTGTCATGTTTTTCCTTATTTGGGGTCAAACCCTTCACCATTTGAAATAAAATTGGGTCTCCTCCGTAAAAATGAGGTTTTGAACCAATCAATGGGGCATCAAGGCACATCGAAAGTTCGATTGTTCCATCGGGACTGAAATTATTTTAATTTTTTTCTATAAAAAAAAATATTTTTTAAGATTTAAAAAATACTTACGGGCACAATTCTCGATCATTTTCACGGCAGTAACAATCATAAGTGCTCTAAAAAATTTTTTAAAATTAATTTTTCAATAAAAATTTTTAAAATTAATATTTTACATTGAAATGTGTGACAAATCGTGACAACGCAACATGTTTGAACGAAATCTTTTTCTCGAACCACATGGAGATTGAGCGACAAATGGGCGATGCAAATGCGTGAATTTTGGATTTTTTCGTCAAAAATGGAGGAAAAAAGAGTCCATCAGTGCCTTTTATTTCATTGCATTCCTCTCCGTCGTAATTGTCGAGTTCGTCTTCTTCTTTGTATTTGACAACTCTTCCTACATCGGAGATATTTTTGTTGCCTCGCAGAACAGAAAAGGGACCAACACTCGTTTCGTTGCCCTGATAATTTTTTTATTTTTTAATAAAAAGTCAGAAATAAAAATAATTGATAAAAATAAATATTTAAAAAATTTTTGTAAAAGACTCTTAAGTCAATTTTTTAAATAGAAAATTTAATTTTTATTTTTTAAAAAATAAATTAAATAAAATTTTAAATTTTTTTTAAATTAAAAATTAATTTTATTTTATTTTTTTGATAAAATAATAAATTTAAATTGATTTAAATTAAATTTGAAAATTAAATAAATTTTTTTTAAAATTAATTAATTAAATTATTTTGAAAATTTAAAAAAAAATTTTTTTAATTAAAACTTACAGCTTTAAAGAACGAAAATCCCAAATGAGTCTCATTATGCATGCCTGATTCACCAACGGCATCTTCGAGAGCTGAACAAACGGCTTCCGCTTCGAAAACATCAACGTCACAATTAATTGGATATCCCTCAAAGAGAAATTCCCATGCAGTTGCGATCATGAAAGGATGTGTCGGATTTTGCAAAACGATTTCTAAACCACTTATGACAGTTGGCAGCAAAGGAGCTTGATCTCGTTGGACTTTTATTAAAGCGGCCTTGAAAAAATGGCATGAATTTCATTTAAAATTGATTTTGGAAAAAGCCTTACTTGCATAACCATGTGAGGAATTGTAATCATTTCTCGTCCCGTCAACGGAGCACTCGCATTTGCATCAAAAAAGTATCTATTGTACAAATTGAAGGTAAGAGTGTCGGTTTCTTTGTCATCTTCAACGTCGGATTTTGTCTTTTCCTCACTTTAAAAAAAAATTAGATAATTTTAATATAATTAAATTAAATAATAATTTTTTTTAAATTTTATTTATTATTAATTATTAATTAATTAATTATGAATTTAAAAAAAATTTAAAAAAAAATAAAATTTTATTTATAAAATTAATTAATTTAATTTTATATACTTTATAATTTCTTTTGAAATATTATTTAAAATATTTTTTTAGTTTAATCAAAATTAATAAATAAAAAAAGTTAAAATTTTTACTTTTTTTTAATTTTTTTTAGTGAAACAAAAAATTATTAATTTAATTATTTAATTACAAATTACATTAAATTACAAGTTTTTTATTAAATTATTAATTTTATTTAAAAAAAATATTTACTTTAGAATTAAATTTAAATTTTTACTCACCTAAAACAATAAGGACCAACTTCCTGCATGATAGGCGTCGCTCCCTTTTGCACTTCATCCGGATTCGTGATGTTCATCAAGTAGACATTGAACCCAATATCTATCGGAATCGGCAAATAAATTTCTTCTCGCAATTTCGCGCCTGGATTCAACTTCAACAAAGCCTTCGTCGTACTTTTCATGATAATCGGGAACAAAATAAATCCATAAATGATCGATACCGCCAACATTCCGCCCGAAATTTTCGCAAATTTCTTATAATTGTACGACGGAATTTCAATTTGATCCATTTTTCTACGATTTTTCACACGAAAAAAATGTCACACAAATTATTTCGAATCGTTTAACGAAAATCACTTCTACGTTTTCGGAGAGTTTACAGAGAACTGTGTGTCCCGTTAGTTTGTTTTTCAAATGACCACCCGCAAAGCACTTTCAAGGACTTGGATCGTGGGAATTTTGGCAGATTTGTTTTTTTCCTGCACAGAGATGTGTAGCGAATTTTACGAGAAGCTCCAGATGGAACAAGGTGTCATTATGCATCGATCGGCGACAATTCCGCAGAAAATATTTATTGAAATTGACAGGGAAAAATTCAATAAAAATGTCAAGGATTAAAAATTAATTCGAGAGAATTGAGAAAAAATCATTTTGAGCCCGAAAACGGAAAAAAATTCTTCCATCCGTGAACAAAATTGAAGCCTTTGTCGTCAAAAGTAGGCAAAGCCCGTAAATAATAATTGGAAATTCACATCAAAAGCGCTCGTCATGAAAAATTAAACATTTACCAAGCTTTGATTTGCAATTTTACAATTTTTATTGATTTAATTTCAAGTTCATATTTTTCAATTTTCCTCTAATTCTACGAAATACAGGCTTGTAACAATCAAATTATAATTTAAATAACACACAACAGGCAAAATGCATCGCCACATGTGATTTGTAGCACGCCGATTGGTTTCCACTCGACAGCCAATCAATCACAATTTCCGTCACATTTACATTGATAACTGCATAAAAAGTTCTAAATTATTCATACTGAAAGTGTGGTCGTGATTGATTTACCCGTTTCTCCAAAGCGAGTTTCTTCGTGGGACCGTTTATGAGGTAGTAGGCGGAAACAGCGCCGCCAATTGCTCCAAACAAGATGCACACGTATCGTAAAATGTTGTTGAGGTTTTGGAAGCTAAAAAATTTTAATTTTTTTTTTTTAGGAAATTTTGAAATTGTTTTGAGGAAAACTTACAAAATAATGACTTTCATGTCATCCACGAAGGTTTTGTTCATGGTAATTTTTTCTTCGAGCCAAATCATTGGAAGAAGAGCTGTTGGAAGATCCTTTAAAATTGGGTATGTGGGAACGGGAACCATATCTAAATTTATTTGAAGACGTCTTGCTCCGTTTAATGGGGTGCCTGTTAACTAAAAAAATATTTTTTATTTATAAAATAATTTTTTTCAAAGCTAATTTTTGCCCAATGCGTATTTATAAATTTCTGCCCATTGCGAATTTTATTTGTTCAAATTTTATATGAATATCACATTTTAAGTTTTCATCCCAGCTAACATTTTAAATTTTTTGACTAATTTTAACTTTTAATCCTAATGGATTTTTATTTTTTTTTTGCCCATTGAACATTTCAAAATTTTTTCAACGAATTTTTTAAATTTTCTTCAGTTTTCGATTTTTGCCTTTTAAAATTTTTAAATTGTTGCCCTAATGCATATTTTATTAAAATTTTCCCAATGCACAATTTTTTTTTTTTCTAATTGGATATTTTTCATGAACGTCTTAATTCACATATTGAAATTTCTACTTGTCAATAATTTAAATTTTTTCCCAATGCACATTTTTAAATATCTTCATAATGCAAAAATTTAATTTTTGTCCAATTAAAAATTTTTTATTGTGCCCCAATTCACATTTTAAAATTCAAACTTTCAATGGCGTTCAAAAAATTTTCCTTATGAACAATTAAAATTTTGTTCCCAATGCACATTTTACAAAATTTTTTCAATGCTAAATTATAAAATTTATCGCATTTTAAATTTTTTATTTTTGTCCCAGTTCACATTTTTAAATTTTTCTCCAATGTCATTCAAAAATTTGTCCTTGTGCACAATTAGAAAAAATTTCCCAATGCACATTTTGAAATTTATTCTTTTTTTTTAATTTTATACAATCATATCAATTATAAATTAAACTTTTAATCCCAATGCAAATTTTGATAAATTTGCCCCAATGCACATTTTAATAGGTCTAATACATTAAATAATATTTAAAAAAAAAATTACCATATAAAAGTCAACAACACTTTCATGCAACTCCTTTTGCGGATTCAATCCCCTCACATGACATCTCAAAACTGGATCTGCATCGTAAAAATGTGGCTTTGACCCTACTAATGGCGCACTCGTACACATTGACAAGTCAAAAGTTCCTTTTACGGGACAATCATTTGGAGGATTTTTACAAAAGCACCACAAATTTGGATCATTCTGAAAAAAAATTTCAATAAAATCGAAAATCTATAATTTCTTATCGCAAACCTTACCTTGACATCGGGAATTTCAAGTGCGAACCGTGACGTTTGAATATCTTCAAAACTAGATTTCGATTGAAATTTCACCGCAAACGATCGACATAACGAATGTTCAAAGGCCCAAATTTCATCGGTTTCTTTCAAAAACGGAGGGAAAATTAGTCCATCTGTGCCGTTAAATTGATTGCACGTATCATTTTCATATGTATCCAACTCAAGTTCGTTATTGTATTCGATAATTTTGCCAACGTCTTTGACATTGGTGCGTCCTCGATACACTGAATATCGACCAGCGTCAGTATGGTTTTGCTATTTTATCGCAAGAAAACGTGAGTTGAGACTCGAAACTTGTCAAAATTGATGACTTACTGCTTTCAAAAGTGACAATTTCAAGTGACTTTCGTCGATAACCTCAAACTGATCCATCATTTCGTTCCGCATGACAGCACAGATCACTTTCGCGCCAAAATCTGATTTATTGCAGTTGATGAGAAGCCCGTCAAAGATGAGATCGTAAGCTTTTGCCGTTACAAATGGCGTTGTAGGATTGTCAAAAATGGCATCCATGCCACTGACTACGAGATTCATCATCTCGGGGCGATCTTTGTAGGCAGCAATTGATCCTGCCTGTCAAAAAAATGTCAAAATTTTGAAGAGATTTCATAAAATTGATTTTTTTACCATGAGAATTAAATGAGGCATTGTAAATATTTCCGCTCCAGTTAAGGGAAGTGTCAAATCCGGTCGATAAATGAACGTGTTTCGGAGGTTGAAGGATAATTTGTCATGAACTTCGTCATCTTCGACGTCATATTTGTCTTTCCATTCCCTAAAATTACAAAAAAATATTTTTTAAGGATTTTCTTTCATAAATATAAAAAATTAAAAGAAATATTTTTGTTAAAAAAAAAAATCAAGGTCATTTGAAGATCAAAAATCGTTCATTATTTAAAATTGATAAAATAAATTTTTTATTAAATTTTTTAAAGTTTAAGGAATTTCTCATAGAATAATTTAAAATAAAATACAAAAAATAATTTTAAGGAATTTTTAATAAAAAAAAAATCAAGGTCATTAGGAGGTCAAAATTCATTCAATTTCTTCAATAGTAAAATAATGCATTTTAATGAATTTTGTAATAAAAATTCTATTTTAAGTTTGAGGAAATAAAAAATAAAATAATTTCAATAAGTTTTTCAACAAAAAACATTTTCAAGGTCATCTCAAAGTCAAAAGTAATTAATTCTACAAAAAATTATCAAAAATTTAGTTTCAATGAATATTTAAAAAAAAATTAAAAAGACATTCAAATAGTTTTAAGAAAATTGTTTATAAAATAATTTTGATGAATTTTTTCAAGGTCATTTTAAGGTCAAAAAATATTTTTCTGTGAAATGATTGAAAAATTCGTTTTAATTAATATTTCAATTAAATTTTTGAATAATTTTAAGTATTTTTTCATAAAAAAAAATAATTTTAAGGAACCTTGCCCTAAAAATAATGTTCAAGGTCACTTCAAGGTCAAAACTTACTCAAACACATAAGGACCAACTTCGTGCACGACAGGAGTTTTCCCCATCTGAACTTCATCTGGATTCGTTACATTGAACAAATAAACGTTGAAAGTCAAGGGAAACGGGACCTTCAAAAACATTTCTCTTATCGCGTTTCCCGGCATCAGTTTCATGTTCTTCGTTATCACATATTCGAGCAATTTTGGGAATCCAAGAAAGCCGAAAACAACTCCGACTGAAAAAAGTACCGCGAAAATTATGAAAAGCACTTTGTAGTTAAATTTCGTCTTGGAAAGCACTTCCATGATTGAAAAACAAACAAACGAAAAAAAATAAAAAAATTTCCGGAACAAAATTAAAAATCGACCGTAAAATTAAAGACGCTCCTATGAACTGATCAAAATATTTATTTTAATAGTTTTTCAATTTTTTCATTATTTAATGCAGTATTTTTTTTTAAATAACTACCTTATCAAAACTATTTAATTGTTACCTTGACAATATTAATAACGCGTATGTGCATGATAGTGACTATTCAAAAAAATAAAAATAAAAACAAAAATAAATGCATTTCATTGCGAGAAATCTTGAATGTCATGGTTTTTGACGTTACATGCATTCGAATGCAGCTTTTTTCGGGCAATCACGTGTGAGAAGTGACTTTCATAAACAACCATGGCCACAATCAACGCCCATCTATGCCTTCGTCTTCCTCTTCCTCCTCTTTTGTTGCTGCAGCGGTGTCGTGATTTGACGTCGTTTCAACTTCATTTTCGGCGCGCGACAAATTTACACGATTGTAAAGCTCAAATTCGTTGTCTTCTCGTTCGACAGTCGAAATGGAATCGGGAGTTTCTGATTCTGCTGAATGGGGTAATTCGCTTTCTGTGTTTTGACGCTGCATTTTTGGTTCAGGCGTGATTGGGACACGACGAGCAAGGATGGCAAGAGTAGAAATTGCAGCTCCGAGAATTCCGAAGGAGAAAATTAACCAACCGATGACACGGAGGAAAATGTCCCAACTGAAAAATTTAAAAAAAAATAATAGAAAATTTATTTTTGGTTGAAAAAAGTTGTCTCACAAATGTATTCTTTTGATAACTTTATCTTCGCTGGATGTCGTGTACAGTATTTGTTCGATCCAACCATTTGGATAGAGTGGTGTGACATTCATTTTCGACATAGGAGGAAATTCCGGAATAGGTATGACACGAAAATTCATTTGAAATCGTCGAATACTTCTGATTGGGACGCCAGTTAGCTAAAAAAAATATATTAAATTAATAATTAATTAAATTAATTTTTAAAAATTTGAAAAAAAAATTAATTTAAATTGCTAAATTTATGAAATAAAAAAATTATTAAATTAATAATTAAATAAATAAATTGAATGAATATTTGAAAAAACAATTATTTAATTAATAATTTAAAAAATACTAAAATTAAATTAATTAATTTATGAAATAAAAAAAAATATTAAATTAAATTTTTAATTAACAATTAAAAATATTTTATATTAATTAATTATTTATTTTTATTAAAATTATTTAAAAATTTATTTTTTTCTTAAATGATTGAAAATTAGAAGAAATTATTTTTTTTATTGTAAAATTTTGCATATTTTATTCATAAATTTTTAAATATTAATTTTTTTGTATTTTTTCTGTTAATTTTTTTTATATTAATTTATTAAATTTTGAAGAAAAAAAATTAAATTACAAATTGAACTATTTCTTCTATAGGTAAAAACAATAATTAAGTTTATTAAAATTTGGTGATATTTTGTTCGAAATTTTTTTTAAATTGTTAAAAGTTTCTCGAAAGTGAAAATTTTATTAAAAAAAAAAATTAAAACAAAATAAAACGATTTAATAAAAATTTAATTTTTTAATATAAAAGAATAAAAAATACGAACCAAATCAAAATCATATCCATTATAATGCTTTTCTCGATTCGGAGAAAATCCGTCAAACATTTCAAGATACTCCGGGCCATCCAAAAAATGTGGAAACGAAGCAGCTACAGGAGCTTCCCAACACTGATTGATATCGAAAGCTCCTTTCGGCAAACATTTCTCCGGAAAATATTTATTACAAAAACATTTTGGATTTTTCGGTTCAAAGGACTGCAAAATTTTTCTCGTCGTTTTGTGTCCTTTCACTTTTGTATCTCGATCGTAGTTATAATTGAACGATCGACACAATTGAAAGTCAAAACTCACAACGGGATCTTCCCATTCCATAAATGGCCCAAAAAACATTTCATCTGTCCCGTTAATGACATTGCACTCGTCATCGTCATACGTTTCCAACTCAGCTAAGCCATTAAATTCAACGATTCGACCCACATCATGAACATTTTCCAAGCCTCGCAAAACTTTGTAGTTTCCCTGTTTACGAGCCGTCATTTGATACAATAAGGAACTTGCCAAAATTTGTGGATTTCCGTCAACTTTATCGATTTGATCTTGATTCGCGAGTGCTGAACACAAAACTTTTGCTGAAAAATCCGTCACATTGCAATCGACGAAAAAACTGTCTCTGATGATTTCTTTTGCGGTGAGCTTGATGAATGGTGAAGTTGGATTTTGGAATACCATATCGACGCCTTTTTTGATAAAATGAATCATTTCGGGCATTTCTGTTGCTATTTTTGCCATAATTCCCTGAAAAAAAAGAAAATTTAATGAAAAAATTGAATTTGAAGGAAATTTTCTTACCATGATAAAAGGATGAGGATTGTAAAAAGTCTCATTGCCGGTTAAGGGAGATGAATCAGCTTCATCAAAAGTTATTTCGTTGTAAATATCGTAAGAAACGGTGTCATCGTAGTCGTTATCTGCCATGTTTTGCTTCGTCTTGAAACCCCTAAAAAATTATTTAAAAAAATTTATATGAAAAAATTTCAAACCACGTGACCTATTAGAATAAAAATTTAACTTTTTTAACTAAATGCATAATTGAAAATTGTTTCAAAATTATTTAAATATTTGCCCTAATGCACATTATAAATTTTTGTTAAAGCAAATTATCAAAAAAATGACCCAAAGAAATATATATTGAAAATTTAAACCACGTGACTTTTTAAAAAAGATAACTTAACCTTATGCATATTTTCCTAATAGAAACCAATGAATATTTTTATTATTTTTAATAAGTAAAAATTTTCAAAAATTTATCCCAATGCACATTCAAAAATTATCGACCCAATGCAAATTTTGAAAATTTTAACCACGTGACCAAATTTAATTTTTTTAAATTCAATAAAACTTTTAAAAAAATAAATTACCGGCATTTATAAGGACCAACTTCCTGCAATTTCGGTTTTCCTCCAGCAATAACTTCATCAGGATTTGTCGTATTCCAAACATACACATTGAACTCATATGGCACTTTTCTCTGTTGATTTCGCAAGTAACTTCCTCGCATCAACGTGAACATCTAAAAAACAAAAATTTTTAAAAATCGGAAAAAAAGTTAAATAAATTCTTACATATTTAACGACACATTGCGTAACTTCAGGAGCAATCAAGAGCGCCATCAACAATCCAACAACCATCAATATCGACGAAATGAGTAGCCATCGATTGTAGTCGATGTCCTTTAATTGGCGTTTCTTTAGTGCACGGAAAATATTCTTCATTTTGTCACAACGTTCAATGTCTGTGCAACTTCAGGCGGTAACTGCCTGATGATAAACTATCCGCAAAACAAATAAAAGAGAATTTCACATTTTTCCCATGGCGAGTTATGAATAAGTAGTAAATGGTGAGTGCATCTGGAAGGATCTCATCAAAAGTCGATATCAACATTGACGTCTCTTTTTATGTATTCACTGTTCCATAAAATTGAATAATAGGTTTTCGAAGTTCTGCGAATGTGGGTCACATGACGTCAATTTTAACGTATTTCAAATAGAAAATTGAAAAAAAATCTATAAAAAGGGTTATTTTTGTCTATTCGAAAAAAAAATAAATAAAAATTTAAAAGTATAAAATTAAAAATAATTAATTAATTCATTATTAAAAATAAAATTATTAAAATTAAAAATATTAAGAAATAAAAAATAAAGAAATTAAGAAAAAAAGTAAATTTTCTAAAAATTAAAAAAAAAATTAATAAAATTTTAAAAAAATTTAAAAATTTAAGATTTTTTTCAAAAAATTAAGTTATTTATTATTGAAAATTTAAATTAAAATTTTTGGAAAATTATATTTTAAAATTTAAATAATTTTTTAAAATAATTTTAAATTTATTAAATTTTATTTTTTTAATTTAATTATTTTTAAATAATTTATGAATAAAATTTTAAATTTTTTATTATAAAATTTATTTTAATTATTTTAAATTTTATTTTAAAAAATTCAAATATAAATAGGCAAAATATTATGAAAATTTAACTAAATTAATTTTTTAAAATAAAAAAAAATTAAATTTTAAATTGCGAATTAAATTTATTTTTATTAAAATGTATAAAATTTATTTTATTAAAAAAAATTAATTAATTATTTAAAATTCAAAATAAAAATAAATTTTAAATGTAAAATTTGAAAATGCGCTCAAAAGATTAATTTCACATAAAATTTCTTTTCATTTTCTCTAAAACGCACTTCCTAAATCAAATTTTCAAGTTTTTCGTGACTCAAAGGGTGCCATTTCCATGTCAAACTGAACTCGTCGGAACATAAATCTCATTAAAACTATCAAACACATTTGTTTACCCACACCTTACAAACGACGACGACGACGAAAATTTTGACGATGTTCTAACTGTGTTAAATTAAATGCGCACGACACATACACCCAAAGTTATGTTATGTTATGTTAAATTAATAGCGCAAAAAAAAAATAGAGGAAAAAAAATAATTTACAAAGGAACCCCATTTCAGTTCCAATTACATGCACATTTTCCGTTTACTTTCGAAAAACGCGCATACAATGTTGTGCTTTGCGTTTATTAGTCATCATCATCGTCGCAACATATTCACGGAACGAAAAAAAATAGAAAAACAGCATGATTGACACACATGTGCGCATTTATTTGGCATCATGTAGCATTTTCTAATAAAATTTTGTGCTACAAAGTAAGAAAACATAATTTTTTGCGTACTTTTAATGCAATGCGATGTTTAGTTTGCTCATACGGAGTTCATAAAATCATAAAATAACAAAGAATCATGACGAGTTTTCGACTTTTACTTTGTTGTGTTTGGTAAATTATTACTTTTTTATGTGTTGCAAGTGGCAATATGTGTCAGTCATGTTAGGCGGAAATTTATGGAGAGATGTAATTGAAATGTTACATGCTTTTATTTTCATTTTTCAACAAAGTTTATGACTAATAAGAGGGTTATTTTTCAATTTTCGGCTTGAGTACTTGCTGAGCCGTAATTTTTGTTTGAAGCATCTTCATTGGGAATGACATTCAGTATTTTGGGAGTGTCGGGTCCAATGCCGAAAGCAATTCCTGCGATGGAAACGATGCATCCGACGATTCCAATGATGAAAGCAGAACGTCCTATGAAATTTGCGACACTTTTTACACTAAAAAAAAATTTTTTTTAAATTTTTAAAATTATTTTTTAAATATTTTTTTCGAAAATTCAAGAAAAAATTTACGTATGAATTATTTGAAGTCGATGAAGAATTGCAGGAGAAGCTTCGTAACTGAAATCCAGCCAGTAATAAGGTA
The DNA here is from genome assembly GCF_036172545.1 of Culicoides brevitarsis. Lineage (NCBI taxonomy): Eukaryota > Metazoa > Arthropoda > Insecta > Diptera > Ceratopogonidae > Culicoides > Culicoides brevitarsis. The sequence continues at coordinate 9,297,703 of NC_087085.1, forward strand.
CTCGGGATTCACGAACTTGACTGAGGATAGGATACGTCTCGATCGGTAATGATAAAACGTTTATTTGAAATCGGATGAAATTTCGTAACATGACGCCTGTGAGCTAAAATAAAAAAAAATATATTAAAAAAAATTAAATCAAAAGAAAAAATATTAACTGGATCTAAATAAACGCCAGAAAAATGTTTTTGCTTATTAGGATGAAATCCTTGAATATTTTCAGACATCTTTTCTTCAGCTAAATAATTATGAGGACCCGAAATCCATGTAAAACCTTCAAGATATTCGTGCATGTCAATTACTCCTTTTATTTGGTAGTCCAAATATTCGTTGATGTTGCAATCGGGATCGAACTAAAAATATAAAATAATAAAAATTTTCATAAAATAATTTTTTTAAAATTTAAAAATTAAAATCTAAATTAAAATAAGACAATATTAATTAAGAAAAAAAATAATTGAAATATTTTAAATAATTAAATTAAAAAAAAAAATAAATTGTAATGAAATAATTTAAAAAAAAAAAAAATAAATAAATATTTAAAATATTAGATTATTAAAATTAAAAAATAAAATAAATTAACAATTTTGAAATAATTAAATTAAATAAAAAATTTAAAAAAATAATTTAAAATAATTTAAATTAAATAAAAAAAAAAATAAATTATATTAAAATTTTAATTGAATAAAAAATAGATTGAATAATAGATTTAAAAAAATAATTTTTAAAAATTCAAAATAATTAATAATAAAATGTTTAAAATTATTTATTAATTTTAATAACTAAAATTTAAATGAAAAACTTCAAAAAAATTGAAAAATAATAATTTAATAAATTAAATAATAGCAATTAAAAAAAAATTAATATTAAAAAATTAAAAAATTATTAAAATAATAAAAATTATAAATTAAACAATTTAATTAAATTTAAATTTTCTCAAAAATTATTTTTTTTTATACCAAATGTGAGTCCCATTTAATTTCTTTTAACAAAGTATTAATTCCATGAATACTCTTTTTCCTCGTAAACTCCAAAGGAAGTGACTTGAAAATATTTTGGTAATACATCCACTGCTCTTTATCCTTCATTTGCTTCGGAGGAAACGAAATCCCATCAGTTCCATTGATCACATTGCACTTTTCATTTTCAAAAATATCCAAACTTGCCTTTCCATTCACCGCTACAACTTTTCCAATGTCCTGAGGAACCTTCGTTCCTCTCAAAATGGTCAATGTAGCTTCAACTGTGTTGTTAAATTTAAATAATTGAGCAAATTCTAAATGTTTATCGCTTCCATTGATCTTCCTAAAAAAATCTTGGGCTCCCAAGGCACTGCAAATGGCTTTCGCTGTGAATTCCGTTTGATTGCAATTGATGTAATAGCCAATATGAATGGGCTCCAAAGCATTAAAACAAATAAATGGGGTGTCAGATCTTCCGTGAACGAGAGCAAGGCCCGCTTGAACGAAATTTATCAATTCTGGCATCTCGATAATGACTTTTACAAGACCGCCAATCAACAAGGGACTCAATTGGCAAATTGTTACATCGGATGGAGCACTTAAATCTGGTCGATAATGGAATAAATTAACCAAATCGTAGGTTAGGGTGTCAGAATCTTCATCGTCAACTTCGTTTTTGCGGTATTTTGAGACTCTTTGAGAAAAAAATAAGAAAAAATATTATTTTTTTTCACTTTTTGAAGCAGAAAAAAACTTACTCATAAACATATGGACCAATTTCTTCTACATTTGGCATCCCTCCGTTGATCACTTCGTCCTGATTTGTTATGTTAAAGTGATAAAATTTGAAAATGTGCGAAGTATTTGCTTGATGACGTCGCATAAAACTTCCCGGAGTCAAAGTTGTCAACTTTTTAAAGCAAATTTCATTAATTTTCCATAAAAAATTATCAAAAAACTTACATTTTTTACCACAGATTTCAAAATTGACGGAATTAATAAAAAAGTTAAAACTGAGCCAAAAGCCAAAGCAATTGCAGAAACAAATCCTGCATAGCGGAAATCAATATTGGATTTTATGTTCATTTTTTTCAAGCGAATCTTTCCCGAGGAGTGTTTACTGACGAACTAACTTACATTTTTATTGCATTTCATTTTGATAAATATTCATTAATTACAGAATTTCAAGAAAAATGCACAAGGAAAGTAAGCTTTTGTCCTCATTTATTTTCATTTATTGTGAGCAAGCGCGGATATCGTTTCAATCGTCAGCTCGAGTGCTTGCTGAACCTTCGGTACTTTTTTCGCCAAGATCTGCCGTGGCGTTCTTTGGGACAACATTTAGTATTTTTGGGGTTTCAGGCCCAATTCCGAGAGCAACTGCAGCGATGGAGAGCATGCATCCAACGACTCCCATGAGAAAGGTAAATCGACCAATAAAGTTTCCGATGGTTTTTGTACTGAAAGTAAATTTAAAAAAAATTAAAAATAAAAAAAAATAATAAAATTAAATAATAAAAATAATTAAATAAAATAAAGAAAATAATTAAATTAAACTTATAAATTTAATTAAAATTAATTATTAAAAAAAAAATCAAACAAAATAAAATTAAATCAATTTTTGGAAAATTTTTCTTAAGTAGTAAAGCTTTTTAATGAAAATTTAAAATCAAATTAAAAGTAAATTATTTTAAAAATTGGAAATGCGTGAAAAATTTTACATTTTTTAATTTTTTTACATACTAAAGGATAAGTATTTCTTAATTAAAATAAATTTAAAAAAAAATTTTGCAATTTCTTGTAAAAATTTTGATCTACTTTGGATCTACTTGAAAAAATTGGTCGAATATGTACTAAAATTTTTACCGCATTTCAATTTTTTTTGAAAAAAATGCGGTATTGTGCTCGTGATGTAAATGGTGTGCCACTTTAACTTTGTTTGAATTAGCAAATTCTTTTCAATTGACAATTATTTTACAGCATATTTAAAAAAATTATCCGTTGGAAATTTAAATGAGTGTTCATCCGTTGGAAAATGTTGTCGATGAAAATTAGTAGAAAACTTCGGGAAAACTCGGAAAATTCATGGAAAATCGGAAAATCTTGAAAAATTTCAAAATTTTAAAATGTTCAGGGGAGTCTCGCGAGTAACATGGAAAGTGAAAATTGATGAAAATTTTCGGGAAAACTCGGAAAATTCATGGAAAATCTTGAAAAATTTCAAAATTTTAAAATGTTCAGGGGAGTCTCGTGAGTAACATGAAAAGTGAAAATTGATGAAAATTTTCGGGAAAATTCATGGAAAATCGGAAAATCTTGAAAAATTTCAAAATTTTAAAATGTTCAGGGGAGTCTCGCGAGTAACATGAAAAGTGAAAATTGATAAATATCTTCGGGAAAACTCGAAAAATTTATGAAAAATCATGGAATTGAACAAATGCGGTCAAGTCATTCGTTTTATACACGAATGCAATTCATTCTCGTTTTTTTATATTTCAGAAAAAAATTTCTCCTGTAAATTTGTCAAAAAATTTTGTTGCAAAAAAAAATTTGAATATTTTAAGAATGAAAATTAATTAATAATTACGTGTGAATAACTTGAAGCTTATGAACAACTGCCTTAGGTGCTTCGTAAGTAAACTCCAAATAATTCAATGGTAATCTAAATTCACGAATTTTACTGAGAACTGGATACGTATCGATTGGTTTAGCTAAAACATTAAATTGAAATCGAATAAAACCTCGTAACAACACTCCAGTTAGCTGAAAAAGATACAAAAAATATTAAAAAAATTATTTTAAATTTAAATAATTACGGGATCCATATAAATCTGAGAAGCATGTTTTTTATGGTCTGGTTTCAATCCTTCGATATTTTCAGAAAAACGAGCATCTGCCAATAAATTATGAGGCCCTGTCATGTAAGTAAATCCTTCAAGACACTCGTGCATGTCAAGTACTCCTTTGAAATTATTTTCCAAATATTCGTTCGTATTGCATTCCGGATCGAACTAAAAATAAAAAAAAAATTAAAAATATTTATTTAAAAAATTAAAAAACTTACGAGAGGCGAATTCCATTTCATTTCTTTGACCAAAGTATTAATCCCGTGAATTCTCTTTCTCGACACATACTCAAAGGGCAACGACTTGCAAATAGTTTTAAAAAACATGTATTGAACATTTTCCTTCGTTTGCCGCGGCGGAAAGGAAACTGAGTCTGTTCCATTGATCACGTTACATTTTTCGAGCTCATAATCGTCGATCATGGGCGATCCGTCTAATTCAACAATTCTTCCAACGTCCTTTAGATTCTTTTTGCCTCTTGAAATGGTCATTACCGCTTCCACAGAATTGTTGAACTTGAATAATTGAGCAAATTCCAAATATTTTTCATTTTCTTTGCCTTTTCGGAAATAATCTTGAGATCCGATCGCACTGCAAATGGCTTTTGCTGAAAATTCTGTTTGATCACAGTTGATGGGATATCCCGTATGGATCGGTTCTAAAGGATTAAAACACAAAAAGGGAGTATCTGGTGACCCGTGGATGAGATCGATGCCAGCTTGAACGAAATTTATCAATTCGGGCGTCTCAAGGATGACTTTTGTAAAAGCTCCAATCATCAAACCGCTCACTTGACAAATTGAAACATTCGATGGAGCACTCAAATCGGGTCGATAATAATATAAGGACGACATGTCGTAAGTTAATGTGTCGGATTCTTCGTCGTCATTTTCATTTAGGCGCAATTTGTAGATGCTAAAAATTTTTTTTTAAAAATTTATCCCACAAAATTTCGTTAAAAAAAACAAAATAAATTTTTAATTTAATTTTTTACGATTTTAAGATTTTTTTGTTATTTTTAAGACAATTAAGAAAAGACGATAAAAAATATTTAAAAAATAATTTAAATTAATTAATATTTTTAAAAATAACTTTCACAAAAAAAAAATAATTTTTTAAATAATTTAAATTTTTTTTATAATTTAATCAATCTTAACGAAAAATTTTTAAACTTTAAATTTTTGTAAAAATAAATAAAATTTTATTTTATTTTTTTTTTAATATTTTCCCATATTTGATTAATTTTTACTTTTTTAATAAAAATTTGAGGGATTAAAATTTTGAAATAAATTCAGAAAAAAATTAACTGACTCATAAACATAAGGACCAATCTCCTCAAGCTTTGGAATACCGCCGTTTATCACTTCCTCCTGATTTGTAATGTTAAAATGATAAAAATTCATTCTATAAGTACAATTTTGCTGATGACGTCGCATAAAGCTTCCAGGAGTTAAAACTGTCATCTAATGTAAATATTTTTTTAATGAAAATTTTTTTTTTAGACAAAAAAAAAATCCAATTTACCTTCTTAACCATCGACTTAATGACCATGGGAACCAAAACAAACGAAATCATAAATCCAAAAACCAGAATTACGGCAGAAACAACTCCCGAATAACGGAAATCGATATTTGTCTTTATGTTCAACTTCATTTTTTTTTTGTATTGCGAAGCCTTTCTGTGGGCAATTTTTCAATAAAACTGAGCTGACATAGATTTTCATCGTGAGTTAAGTATAAATTTTTATTATTTTTTATTTATTACAATAATTGAGTAAATAATTTCTCTTTAACTGCATAGGATAGAGCGACGATGAGAGTGAGAAGCAACAGATGTCTCCAATAGAAGGTCTCTATCGATTGTTCGGTGATTATTGCGGATTATTGATTTCAATAACTGCCACTTCGATGTTTTTGTGAGAATTCTCACCTACCTCTGGCGTTCCGGGAATGCGATTTGTCATGAAAATGAAGGTCAAAGCGCCAATCATTCCAAGCGAAAGGATCATCAACGGATAACAAAGGAACGAAAAGAAGTAGTTAGTGCTGAAAAATATCATTAAAGATTTTTTTGCTTAAAAACCCAAAAGAAAACTTACTAATTAGATAACAAAATCCAAGCTATCGAAATTTTATCCAAGTCAAATATTTCGGTGTACCAATAAAAGGGCACGAAAGCTTCGGGAACATTCGCCATTATTGGAATTTCAGGCACAGGTAGCAATAAAGTGTTGACTTGAGCGCGCTCGTAAGTTTTTATTGGGGCACCTGAATCCTAAAATAAAAAATATTTAAATTAAAATTAATTAAATTTTTTAAATTAAAAAACAAATTATTTAAATATTTTTTTTTTGGAAAATTTAACGTAAAATTTTATACCAAACTCATTAATTTTTTGAAAAATTAATTTTTAAAAATATTTTTTTTTAAACTTAAAATAAATTAATATTTTCACTAAAAAAAATTAAAAAATATTAAATTTGCTTGAAAATTTTGATCTGTTTAAAAAATTTTAATTAAATTAATAAAGTTTTAATATTTAAGAAATTCTTCAAAAATAAAATAACTTACCAAATCAAAATAAATCCCCGAACTATGCAAATCCTCATTTGGATGAAGCCCTTCGACCATTTCAAGTAATTTTTTATCGCCACGAAGAAAATGAGGATGCGAAACTATCACAAAAACCTCAGTACATGGATGAATATTCATAGTTCCCGATGGAATTTCAGGATAAAATTCGTTTTTGTTGCATTCCGATGGCAACTAAAAAGAAATTTTTTTAAAAATTCTGAATAAAATCAATTTTTTACCTCTGGATCCAAAAAATTATATTCTTTGTAATAAGCTTTGATGCCTTTCATCCATTGTTTTTTCTTGTATCGACCAACAACGGATCGACATGCATCGAAAACAAATGCCCATACAAGCTCATCTTTTGTCTGAAATGCCGGAAACATTGTGCGATCTGACCCATTGAATTTATTACAAGCCTCCAATTCGCCACTGAATTTATAAAGCTGAGGTTCGCCATTAAATTCTGTTATTCTTCCAACATCATGAGGGTCTTTTGCTCCTCTTTTTGTCGTGAAGCGTCCTATCACAGTGTCGTTTAAATAAAAAAATAAAAATAAAATTAAAATTAAAATTAAAATTAAAATTAAAATTAAAATTAAAATTAAAATTAAAATTAAAATTAAAATTAAAATTAAAATTAAAATTAAAATTAAAATTAAAATTAAAATTAAAATTAAAATTAAAATTAAAATTAAAATTAAAATTAAAATTAAAATTAAAATTAAAATTAAAATTAAAATTAAAATTAAAATTAAAATTAAAATTAAAATTAAAATTAAAATTAAAATTAAAATTAAAATTAAAATTAAAATTAAAATTAAAATTAAAATTAAAATTAAAATTAAAATTAAAATTAAAATTAAAATTAAAATTAAAATTAAAATTAAAATTAAAATTAAAATTAAAATTAAAATTAAAATTAAAATTAAAATTAAAATTAAAATTAAAATTAAAATTAAAATTAAAATTAAAATTAAAATTAAAATTAAAATTAAAATTAAAATTAAAATTAAAATTAAAATTAATCCATTTAATATTGCAAAATTATAAAATTAAAATTAAAATTAAAATTAAAATTAAAATTAAAATTACTCACTCCATTTAATATTGCAAAATTATAAATCCCTGTTGCGTCATTCGGTCTAATTCTAATATCCTTTTTCAAGAAGCTACAAACAGTTTTTGCGGCAAAAACTTTTACACTGCAATCAATTGAGACTCCATCAAACAAAATTTCTCTCGCCGTTGTGTGAAAATAAATTGAAGTAGGATTGTCAAAAATTGCATTTATAGCTGCTTCCATAAAATTCACTGTTGGAGGTCTTTCAAGTTGAAATTTCACAGCTCCTGCTACTAAAATATTATTTAGCATCACGAGTTTTTCATCTCCCGTGAGAGGCGCCGACAAATCAGGACGAAATTTGTAAAAACTATAAGAATCAAAGGTCCAGGTATCGTCTTTGTCGTTGTCTTCTTGGTTGATTTTTTCTCTACGAATACTAAAATTAAAAAAAAAATATAAAAAATTTTTAAAATTAAAAAAAAATTATTTTTACTCAAAAACATAAGGTCCAACTTCCTTCATAATGGGTTTAGCTCCGTTATTTTGAACTTCTTCGGGATTCGTAATGTTCCACAAGTAATAACTTGCGTGAAGATCTAACCTTTTATGAACTTTTCTCAAATAATGCCCGGGCTTCATGTTCATTTTGCGACTCATGAAAAAACGAACGATGGTTGGCACAATCAAAAAATTAGTCAAAATACTTCCGACAAAAAGAATTCCAAAAATAAGAGAAAATTTCTTGTAATTCGTTTTGGAAATTCCATGTTTGAAAAAGTTAAGAGGCTGCATTTTTGCGACTGTTTAATAGAGAAATAAAAGTGAAACTAATATAGTTACTACTAAAAAAGTAAAGTGTGAAAAGCAACAGGTGCGACCCGGTTTTTACAGGAATCAGGACATTATTTTTTATTTAAAGAAAAAAAAATTTTTTTAATCAATAAAATAAATTTTTTTGCTATGAATAACAATAATATATGCTTTCATATTCAACAATTCTAGATTTTTATGCGATTATTTAATAAATTAATTAATTGAGGTTATGTTTATTATTTTTCAGAAATACTTCCGCCAGAGGGCGCCTTTGAAGTTTCAACTGGCGTCACTTTTAGTATTTTATCTTCATTTTGAACCAACAAATAAGCTGATAATATTGCTCCGATAAGACCAAAAGTGACAAAGAGCCAACGAATGACATTATTTCCTGTTTTTACTCTGAAAGTTGAGGAAAAGTTTTAATTTTTTTATTTATTAAAAAGAAATTTCACTCACCGAACAAGCATTTTAAACATATTAACCCACGTTTTATTCAAGTTGACGCCTTCTTCTACCCAGAAAAGCGGAAACATGACATTTTTCAAGTCCTTCATGAGAGGATATTCTTCTACTGGTTCAATATCTAAGTTGAATTGAAGCCTTTTCGCTGCAGAAAGAGCAGCTGCTGTCATCTAAAAAATAATTTTTTAAATAATTTTTTTAAAATATTTTTTTTAGAGAAAAATTTTACCAAATCATAATGAATGAAAATATCATGATCCTCTTTGTTGGGTGAAAGGCCTCCAATGTCTTCGATGAGTTTCGGATCGCCATCCAAAAATTGTGGCTTCGAACCTGACAAAAGTGTCTTAAAATCCACACAAAGAAAAAAATGTGAAGAATTTAAAACACCTTACCTGTCATCGGAAATTCAACACATTGGTAGAGTTCAATGACGCCTTTTGGTCTGAAAAATTATTTTTTTTTATAAAAAAAATTTTATGAAATAATTTGAAACTTACGGACATCCATCTGGAGGATCGCGACAAAAGCATTGAAGTTCTTCGTGTTCCTAAAAAAAATTATTAAAAAAATTAAAAAAAAAATATTAAAAAATTTAGAAAAAAAATAATTAAAAAACTTTTTAAAAAAATTATTAAAAAAATTTTAAAACATTCGGGATTAAAATTTTTTTTAAAAATTAATAAAATTTGTTTTAAAAAAAATTAAAAATTTAAAAAAAAAATTAAAAATTAAAAAAAAAATTTTTTCACAAATATAACAGATTTTACCCGCAAATCTGGAAAATTTATCGAAAAGTGATCCAATTTGATTCCCATATATTTAGATTTTCCGATGTATTCTGTGCCAAGAGATCGACACAGATCTGGAGCAAATGCCCAAAGTCCTTCTTCTTTCGTCAAAAATGGCGGAAAAATCGTTGAATCTGTTCCCTTGAATTGATTACAAATATCTCCGTCCCACGTATCCATTTCTGGCTCGCCATTGTATTCTATAACTCGTCCCATGTCATGAACATTTTTCACTCCTCTGTATGCTTTGAAGCGTCCCATTGAAGTTCCATTTGCCTTGAAAAAAAAAAATATTTTTAAAAAATTCGATTTTGTTTTAAATTTTTTACCTTCGTAAACAATGAAAATGCAACATGCGTTTCGTTAATTTTTGGTAATCCGCCGTCATTTACGAGTTTAGCACAGATAGCTTCTGCCGAAAAAACTTCGCCTGTACAATCTAATGGGACTCCGTTGAAAAGAATATCCATGACGGATGCCGTAAGAAAAGGAGTTGTCGGATTGTGAAGAATTGCATCTAAACCTTCAATGACCATCGGTAAAAGGGTGTCGCTTTCACGTTTTGTTACGATTAATGCGCCCTTTTAATGAGATTTTTATAAAAAAAAAAAAATTAAAATTTTTTTAAATATTTTTTTTTACCATTAAAAGCGGATGAGGAATTGTCACAATTTCTCTTCCTGTGAGCGGCAATGTCAAATCTGGGCGAAAGATGAAAGTATTTTTCATGTCATACTCAACTGTGTCTTCTTTTTCGTCGTCTACTAAATCCCATTTTTCCTTCCATTCACTGAAATTAAAAAAAATAATAATGAAAAAATATAAAATAATTTAAAAAAAATTAAATTAATTAAAAAAATAAATAAAAAATGTAATTCAAATTAAAAATTAAATTAAATAAAATAAAAATATTTAAAATAATTAATAAAAATAATCAAAATTAAGTATTTAAAAAATAAAAATTTAAATTGATAATTTAAAAAAAATTTGAATAATTAAAAAAAATTTAAAAATAAATTATAAAATTTTATTATTAAAAAAATTAATTAAATAAAAAAATAAAATTATTAAAAAAAAATAATTAAAATAATAAATAAAATTAATTGATTAAAAAAAATAATTAAATTTTCTTACTCAAAAATATAGGGACCAACTTGTTCAACTATTGGGCGTCCTCCATTCTGAGCTTCATCAGGATTTTTCACGTTAAACATGTAAACTTTGAACGTAAGTGCGAAAGGAGTTTTCACAAACATATCTCGCATCATCGTGTTCGGTTTCAATTGGGCTCCCTTAAGAAAAAACTTTAAATTTTAATCAAAAAAGTTCAGAACTTACCTTTCGAATTGCCAAATGTAATAATCGTGGAAATCCAAAAAAGCCAAAAATCAATCCAAAAGTCAAAACGCATCCACAAATAATCCCCAATCTACGGGGATCTCCTTGAAATGGAATTTTCATCATAAATGAAATATTTTTTTTTAATTTTGAAAAAAAAATCAAAAATTTTTAGTTTAATTGCACTTCATCATCCAACAAATTCCCAAACAAACAAAATTCAAATTGAACTTTTTAATTTGATTTTAATTCAATTCCAATATCAATTTCCGTCGTAATTATTTTCCAATTTATATCAATTAATACTGTGAAAATTGAACAAACTATTCGCAATTAAGAACTATCCAACAGCAAAATTCAAAAGGGACTACGGCACTTTCTTGTCGAACAAAACACTTTTATATATTTTGTAAAAACTTTAAAACGCTTCAATAAACAATTGACACGTATCCCTTTTTCTTCGTCGCACCAACTTTCCATTTGGCTGGCAGGTAAGGTCAAAACTGCATTTTTAGATGAGGCACCGTAGAGCTGTAATTATAGCCGCCCATTTGTAGCAAAATAATTACATAGATAGCGATGTATTTATTGTCTTGACAGAGCACCGGAGTGAAAGAGAGGAGACTATTGTTAACGCACGGACCCAACATGTGTGATGAATAATTCAGACATGTGAAAAACACAAAAATGATACACATTGATAGATGATAAGTAGAGTATTATACAATTATGTGGTGTTTAATACTTTACAATATTTTTCTCCTGTCACTCATTGCAGGAACAACAGTCGTAAGAAATTTTAGGCAAGACATTGAATGGGATTAAAAACCGATTTTCCATATGTTCAATACAAAAAATTTTTATATTATAGTCAAAAATAATCATAAAAGTTTTTAATTTTCTTTAATTTTAATTTTTAAGAAATTTTCTAAATATCAAAAAACTTAATTTTTTACAATTTTTTGTAAGTTTTTGAAATTTTTTTTTTAGTTAAAAATTTAAAAATTAAATTAAATTAAATTAAATTAAATTTTTTTTCAATTTTTTTTATTTTTTAAATACCTAATTTAATTTTTTTTTATTTTATTTTATTTTATTTTATTTTATTTTATTTTATTTTATTTTATTTTATTTTATTTTATTTTAAATTATTATTAAATTTTATTTTATTTTATTATTTTATTTTATTTTATTTTATTTTATTTTATTTTATTTTATTTTATTTTATTTTATTTTATTTTATTTTATTTTATTTTATTTTATTTTATTTTATTTTATTTTATTTTATTTTATTTTATTTTATTTTATTTTATTTTATTTTATTTTATTTTATTTTATTTTATTTTATTATTTTATTTTATTTTTTTATTTTATTTTTATTTAATTTTTTTTAATTTATTTTATTTTATTTATTTTATTTTTTTTTAAAATATATTTTATTTTATTTTTTTTTTTTTATTTTTTTAACTATGGCATGCCTAAAATTAATTTTTATTTTAAAAATAGACATAAATGTAGGCATAAATAAAAAAAAACAGAATTTTATATCAATGTTCGAACACTTCCAACGTATGTCTCTCTCCAGGGGCAGACTAAACCTTTAAGAGCCCTTGATGGATTTAAAGATTTAAAATAGTCATCCTCATGCAAATATTTTAAGCAGAAAAGAAAACTCCCATAAATCCGCCTCTAAAAAAAATTTAGATGCAAAAAATTCTTCATTGTAAAATTTACATCCCGCGGATTTTGCATCTGTCCAATTTACCGCCTCTGTTCCTTTACACATTTCACCATTTCTCATGAAATATTAAAATTTGAATACGTGTCAAGTCTAGAAAGGTATATATTGGGAAGGCAACACCTGTTGCAAATTGAGCATGAAACGTCCTTAAATGAAGATATTCAATCATCAAAAGATTTTTTTTTATTTTTCGCTTGGTAACAATTCCAAGAATGACTTCATTTTTTCTGAAATATCTAAAAATAAAAAAAAAGATAAAAATTAGAGGAAAAACGTGCACTCCATTACTTACGCATGAAAATCAAATCCTAGATATTGTCTCTCAATAAAGCAAAAAGTAATAAAATAATCTCATTTATAGCCGATCTTTGAACATTTGCATTAAAAATTTATTATCATGACTATGAAGATGTCTTCTTACTTTTTTTTCTCTCTTTATTTTTATGGGTTTTGTACAGAAAACCTCGACCCAAATCAATTCGCAGGATCGGATCCATTTACACTTGTTTTGCATTTACATTGGCGATAATAATTTTTATTAGTCAATAAAAAACTTTTTCTTTTCTCCGTTGAATTGGGAGCGCTCGTAAAAAAAACTTTAAATGAAAAAAATGTCATTTATTCACTACATTTTTATTGCGTGCCCCTCCGTCGACGTCTTCGCATGTGTCATCACGTCACACGAATTCAAATGTAATTTTTTTTTTTAATTGAAAAAATGTGCTCAAAAAATCTAATAATTCTTTTTTTTTCCAAAGAAATGAAAAAACTGCTGACCTTCTTCAGTGACAGCGACAATTTTATGTCACAACGAAATATCAATAAATCTCAAGTTTATTGTGATAATAAGTAATAAAATAAAATTTAGAGCGAAAAAAGTATCAGATTTTCTCTCAGTGCTTGATATCAATTTACATTTTTCTTCGTTCTCGTCGTTTTTGTGTGTGTGTGATACATCGTTAACATTATGAAACTTGTTATATTATTATTACTTTTATATATTTTTGGTGAGCTGCTCTCGAACATGTACCAAAAAATCATCGCAGACTCGAGAAAAAAGCATAAAAATATAATATTTATGTGCATGTGCCCTTTCTTGGGGGATCATCAGATGAGTCGTAAACTTTTTGTTGTTGTAGTTGTACTTTTGTGTTATAAAAAAAAAACTTCATATAAATTGTGTGTACACGATAAAAATTGAAGAAAATGCTTCGGATGTAATGTAATAATAAAAGAAAAAATAAATCCCAAAACGATGAAATTGATATCTTTCCTCAAGGTTGTTTTTCATTTACCAAAAAAGTTTCCTCGGGAAAATTATGGATTTTTGATGTCTGTCTGTTTGTTCGAAGAAAACTCGCGAAAAGTGCTCAACTTGTAAAAATTTGTTTGAATAAAAGGCATTTAAAGTTGTATTATATTATGATAAGCTAGGTTCAATGCCGACTTCTATTAAATGTGATATAAAATTTAAAAATATTGAATTACATTGTTTCGTTCAACGTTTTTACGAAAATGGATTTTAAAGCTCTCGTTAAATATATTATTTAAATAAAGTTGAAAATTTTGTAAAAAAATTATTTGAGTTTAATAAAATTTATTTAATTTTATTTATTTATTAAAAAAAAATATTAATTTTTAGTAAAAATAATTAAAAATTAAATATAATATAAAAATAAATATTAAAATAATTAAAATATTAAAATAAAATAAAATTATTGAAATTAAATTGTTTAAACCAAAAAAAAATCTTTTAATTTTTAAAAAAGAGTTTTCAAATTTTATTTATATTTTTTTTTTTTGTAATGCAAATTTTAAAATTTATATTTTTTTAATTTTATTAAAAACTTTTAATTTAAATAATCTTATTTTTTTAATAAAAAAAAATATAAGATAAAGTTATTTTATTGAAAAAAAATTATTTAATTTAAAAAAAAATATTGAAATAAATACAATCAAAAAGTACTAAAATATCAATAAAAATCTTATTATTCATAAATTTTTAAGAGTTCTTAATTTTTTTTATTTGTAATGCAATTTAAAAAAAAAATAATTTTATTATAAATTAAATGATTGAATTTTATTTTTTTTATTTTAATTAAAAATTTAATTTATTTCAAACTAATAATAAAATTTTAAATAAAAAGTACTAAAATTGATTATTTATTTTAAATAATTGATAAAATTATTTTTAAAAGGCTTATTATTTTTTTTTCTCCGATTAAAATTATAAAATATATTTTTTAATTTTTTTTTTAAATTAGAAGAAACTTTTATTGAATTTAATTTAATATACATAAAAAATTAAAATTAATGAATTAACTTTAGAATTAATTGTTTTGTTTCATTATTACATAAATTGATGAAAAATCTTTCGATTTTTTTGTTTATTATTTTTGATTTAAAAATTTTATTTAAATTAAATTTATACTAAATTAAATAAAATTATATAAAATAATATTTTTTAAAATATTAAAATTAATGAAATTTTAGCTTCAATTTAACAGATCCCTTAAAATAGCTAAAAATATTAATATTTTTTTCTTTTTTATATAGTAAATGCTATAAACACACCGCATCAAAATTATTAATAATAAATTTCCAGAAGAGTACTCGCATGTGACAAAAAAGAACATTAAATCGCTATTTTATATTTATATTTTTTTTTCTTCCATACTCAAGTGCAGAGTTTGCTTCTTTTACGGCATCAACTTTGAATTTGTTACAAAATTATCATAAAAATGGTGACAGTTTGATTTTATTTCTTTTGACATAAAAGTTATTAATAGTTGTTTTTCGTTGGCATTACAAGACCGGCCCTGATGTCGAGAAGTTTTTTTTTTACTTTTCGTCATGTACTTGCAAGTAGCAAGTGCGTGTTTGTAAGGAACATGTGTTCATAATTTTTTGTCATCACACACCCGTCAAAATCGTCGGTTATGCTCAAATTTAGACACACATCGCGACAAAAAAAATCATATGAATGATTTATGGCTTACACGACGACGACGACGGAAAAAAAATTGAAAAAATTTAATAATAAAATTTTTTCTTTGGGTGACTTCTTTTTTGCATGATTGAAAATTTGTCAAAAAAAAACCCCCATCGTTGGAAATCCTCTGCCGTCTAATAATAATGTCATCATCATCATTATTATCATCATTGTTCCAAAACGAAAATTTTATCATCGCATGCCATTACTACCTATTATTTGTGTATTATCTTGCCTATCCCATTTTAAATATTGAACAAAGGTTGTCATAAATGACGATATTATTGAAATAAATATCCATGAAATCGCCGTATTTTATGTCAGCGGCTTTTGTCTTGCAATAATCATAAAAAAAGGAAAGATAAAATGTTTGTTTTTTGATGTTGTTGTCTTCGGCGACGCCATCGTGTATCGACCAAAATTACATTTAAGGACCCATCTGCTTGTCTTTGCTGTTGTCGGTGTGATGCTATTTTTAAATTTTGCAACATTTGTTGTTTTTTTCGGAGATGGAGAGAGAGGCGAACGAAGACAACGAAGAAGAAACACAAAATTTATGAATATTATTTTCGAATTTGGATTAAAAACGAAGGTGAAAGTGATACCGCGCTCGTTTTATATTACGAGTCACGAAACAACGACGAGGTAAACAACTTAAGTTTTTTATTTAGATTTATTTTTATTGACTATTTTTTTTACATTTTGATATTCTATAACGGTTTTTATCTAAGTCTTTATAAGATTTTTTTATATACTTATATACAACAAAAACAGTTCATTAAACAATTAATAACAATCTACTTGGTAGAGTTCTTTGATTTTTGTGGGATGTTTTTGCAAATTGTTAAGAAAATTTAACAATTTTTTAGGTTTGCTGAATTTACCAGCCTCCGGATCCTCCTTGGTTTCCTCCTTCTTGGAGCTTGACAATGATGGGAGCTGGGCCAGCTGTAAATTTAAAATAAAAGGTAAGTAAACTATCTATTCCAATTAATCCAAACCAAGCATTATAAACGCATAAAAGTCATCGCACACCAAAAAAGAAGCAAATTCTGTTCCATCAAGGTCTTGAGAGATGGATAAAACTCACAATCGTAGAAGATTTTTTTAAGGAGTTTTTAGAAAAAGATACAAATCATTTTTTTTACCGGAAGCTGCAGCGCTATGACTTCCATGAGAAGCTGGAGGTCCATAGACGGGAGCAGGAGCAGGGGCATGGTATACGGGAGAAGCTGCGTGAAAAGCTTGAGAAGGAGCTTGATAAGATGAAGAAGCGGCTTGAGCTGCAGCTGCAGCTGGAGCGGCTTGAGCGGTTTGTACGGTTTGAACCGATTGAGAGACTTGAGAAGTTTGAGGAGCTTGAGCAACTGTTTGAACAGCTTGTTGCGTTTGAGTCACGGAACCTTGAGTAGATCCAGTTGAAGATGCCTGACCTTTACTGAAGTTCGAAACTAAGTTTCTGATAATGTTCAATTTCGTTTCTTTCGTGTCAAGGACAAAGTTTGTTATGCCGCCAATGATTCTTCCAAAGTTAAACGAGGGTTTCGAGCCTCCTGTAGAGGTTGAAGTTGTCGAAGCAGGAGCTGATTGAACAGTTTGAGTAGTTTGAACTGCAGGAGCTTGAGCGGTTTGTTGAACAGGGGCTTGTTGAGAAATTGTTTCTTGGGCAAAACTTTGTTGTTCAGGAGCAGAAGAAATTGGCACAGGGATAATTGATTGTTGTTGTTGATATGAAGGAGCTTGAGCTTGAACAGGAGCTCCATAAGATTGTGAGGGTTGAGCAGGGATTGGGATTGGAATAATTTGTTGTTGAGCAGGAGCTCCATAGGATTGAGATGGAGCAGCTTGAGCAGGAGCTCCATAAGATTGAGATGGAGCAGCTTGAGCAGGAATTGGAATTGGAATAATAGGTTGTTGAGCTGAATAAAACTCTCATCGATTAAAAAAATGTTCAAAAGGAAATGTCTCTCATTTGTCTTGTTTATGAGAAACTCAATTGAAAAAACGATTTTTACCCGAAGGATAGGGAGCAGATTGATGTTGTTGAGCAGGAGCTGCTTCTTGAACAACTTCAACATGAACAGTTTGAGTTTGACTTGCAGGAGCTTTTAAAAAATTAAATTCAATGATCTGTTCTTCATTAAAAGGGGCTCTCAATAGTCTCATGTGAGAGTAAAAAAAACTTTAAAGATCATTACCGGAGCTTTGATGTTGTGAAGGAACAGTTTCTTGTATAACATTGTAAGAAGATGCGCCTCTCTTTCTTCTCCATTGTTCTAAAATATGTTTTCAAGCATTTTTCGCTTAATATTTTTCGATTTTTTCTTTCAATATGAACCATTTGATGGAATGAATTTGATGATCATTCAACTGACATTCAACTTTCACACGATTTCAGCAGTTTTTTTGAAACTTACCACCGCCATGGCCGCCTCCGTGTCCTCCGGCACCTCCTTCTTGCAATTTAACGATGATTGGAGCTGGGCCTTGTTGACCTCCATGACCGCCTCCGTGTCCTCCGGCGCCGCCATCTTCTTGGATCTTAACAATGATTGGAGCTGGGCCTTGTTGACCTCCATGACCGCCTCCGTGTCCTCCGGCGCCTCCTTCTTGCAATTTAACGATGATTGGAGCTGGGCCTTGTTGACCTCCATGACCGCCTCCGTGTCCTCCGGCGCCTCCTTCTTGAACTTTAACGATGATTGGGGCTGCTGTAAATGTGAATTCGAAAGTTAGTATGAGGAAAAAAAATTTTTTTTTGTTATGCTTTTTTGCTTCAAAAAATTTTCAGTTTGATTATTTGCTCTTTTTTTCAAAATTTTAGGATGAGAAATTATTTTTAAATATTTCATTCTCTTTTGAATGATTTTTTTAAAAAATTTTAAGTTTTAAAAATTTTTCGATTTTTGCATTTTTTTTTTTTTTTGTTTTTTTATCGAAAACGAAGCTCAAGAAATTTTTTCATTGAAAAAGCGAAGCAAAGATTTTTCATAAAAATGAAACATACGACCACCGCCTGCGCCTCCGCCATATCCGCCAGCGCCTGATGAGGCGCCAGCTCCTGCTCCGCTGTCTTGTACATTAACAATAATTGGTTGTGCTATCGAAGAATTCTTTCTTTAACATTTTGTCAAAAAAATTCAAAAAGTGTCTTAAATCCGAAAACACTTTTTTTTCCAAAAAAATTTTGAATTTTATCGCATTCTGAGCATTTTTAATTTTTTTTTTTTTTTTTTTTTTGAAGCAGAAAAAGCAAATTTTCAGAATTGAAACTTACGAGCTCCTCCATGGCCGCCGCCTTGTCCTCCTTGACCGCCAGCTTCGATCAATTTAACGATAATTGGTGGTGCTGCGAGTTAAATGAGGATTATGATAAAAAATGTGATGCTTTTGAAGTAGTTTTTTAATGGAACATGATTTTAAATTAAGATAAAGAATCAAACTGTCAATCACACAAAAAAAAAATTTGTTGCCTTTTTTGTCATAATTTTAAGAGCAACAAGTGAATCGTCATGTTGATTCTTTGTTTAAATGATTTTAAGGATGAAAAATGATCAAAAAATAAAATTTTGGAGAAACTTACGTGGACCAGCGGGAGCAGCAGGCATTGGGGGTTGTAACAAGATGACAGTTGGGGGTCCAGGAGCTGGGGCTGGAGCTGGAGCCGGAGCAGGCGCTGGGGGAGCAGGCAACAAGATGATTTTAGGTTTGTCATCATCTTTCATGCCGCCGCCGCCGCCAAATGTGGGTTTCGCAACTGCTACAGCAGCCAAGGCAAACATTACAATAAAGACCTGATAAAGGTAATTTTTTCATTATTTCTTTAATTTTTTTTTTTAATTTCACTTTTTTTATATTTTTTTTTCTTTCACTTCTAATTTTTTTTTTTATTTTTTTTAAAATATATCCAAAATTCGTACCTTCATTTTTATTATTTTTTAGCTAATTCGCTGATATTGTGTTAAAATCCAAAACTGAACTAAGATACTGATCCAATGTCACCAATGCATTTATATACTATCACAACTTTTGTCTCAAATCCCACAAAAAAATCACGTAGATACTGCACGCGATGACAAAAAGTGGGGAGAGGGATGGAAACACAAATGATGATAGACGTAACAAAATTCCTGCATTTGTGATGAGCAAAAATTTCTTTCCTGCTTTACCTGCTTTACTTCGGTGCGCTTTACAAGAAAGTTATATCATCACGATTCAATTTAATTCACTGCCAAATTTATGCAAATCGCACAAAACAGATGATTTTCTATTTTTTTGTATATTTTAATCAAAATTCGTCGATGTAATATATTTCCGTAATTTTTTACAAAACGTGTGATTTTTTGAGGTGTGTGTCACACGTGAGACAAATTATGGGCTTGACCCAGACAAAATGACATAATTTCATTTAAATCACTTTAATTTATTTTTTTCAAGTTATCAACCAGTCGTTCGCATCGAATATCCTTGAAAGAATTTATTTTATAAAAAAAATCATTTTTTCATAGAAAAAAATTATTTTTGATATTCGAAGAGAGATTGCATTAACATTTCATATAAATAAATAATTATGAACCAAAAAACAAAAAAAAAAGATAAAAACTTCATTAATATAGATGAAACACTCACACAATGGAATTATTAATGTAAACGAGACTGACTAGACGATTTATCATGATTATATGAGCGTCTTACATTTTTATTATTTTATTTCACGTAACGAACATGTAACCAATTCGCTCAATTTTTAATCTTCCAGAAGTGTTTTGGTCCGAAAAACAAGAAGTAATATCGATAAAAATGACAAATAAATCAAATGAAGATGCTTTTTGTCGCCTTTCTAATGCATTCATTGTCATGTTTTTGGCGATTAATCATCGAATCAAGTTCAAACTGCAACAAATCTACCGGTTTTTGGTAAAATTATGTAAAATAAAACACTAAACGAGGATAACTTGATGTAGATTTTGAAGATCTTTGTCTTTCATGGAGTAACTGTTACCGTTTTTTCGACAAATTTGGACAAAAATGGATCAAATTTATTGAAATTTCTAAGAAATTTTGAAAAATCATCAAATTAATTACAAAAAAGGTCCATAAAAGGCCTTTTATTGTAACAATATTCATAAAATACCGAAAATAGCCTAAACTTGTTCCTATTGTTATACGAAATTAACAAAGTTACGCAAAAAACTTTCGTTTTCAAATCAAATGTGAGAGAGAAAGAAGTCAAAAATCGCCTAATTGATTAAAAAAAGTCAAAAAAAAATATGTAAATAAGTGCAAATATGATAAATTTTGCAAGAGTGTTGAAACGAGTTTCCTGTTTAAAATTATTTTGGACCGGAATGAGTGTCAAAATTGTTTGAAAATGTCAACAGTAATTTTTTGCCAACGCACGAACCGCACAAAATTTCCGTCAAAGGTGACCTTTTGTCACTTTGTTTCAATTTTAGCAAATAAAAAACCTCTTTTCAAACAAAATTCCACACGTAATTAAACAAAAACATTTCATTTATACAAAAAAAAAAAAGTTCAAATTAATGTTCATCATCATCGTTATTTGAAGTACTACACAACATTTGACTAATTGCCAAAAATGTCGGAACGCAGCAACAACAACAAAAATCGCTTCCAGCAAGAATTTTCACATATCATTTCATCAATTTTAATTAATTTTCGTATACGATTTGCGCCAACTGATAAACATCGAGCGACAGCATTTTGAAAAGTGAATTCGTCTAATGATGCCAAAACATGTCGCTCCGAACATCATGTATTTATAGTAATAACGACGACGAGCAAAAAAAAAAGTCACTCAAAACTTGAGGAACGAACAAAAAATTCACGTCAAGACTTTGTTCAATTATAATTGATTGACATGCCGGCCGGTTAATTTTTTTTCTTCTTTACTTTTCAATGAGTCTCGTTCATGTGTGTTTTCAAAGTAGGCACTTCCAAGTCTCTGTTATTATTATATTCGCTCGTTATACTTGATGATGTTATTGCTAGTTTGGCAAAGAACATATGCTAATGACTTGGCTATAATAATATAATTTATCATTATTTTGAATGTAAAAAAGTTTTGTTGCACAAGTTCCAACAACAACAACATAATAATAAAGAGTTTAGGCAAGTCATCAAGAGCATATTTGAATCGTTTTTTTAAAAGTGCTGAGGTAAAAAATTGCGATAATCAACTGTAAAAATCGCACAAAAAACGTCAATTTTATTGGGTTGTACGACGAATAGTGAGGTGAATGTGAAATAAAGTGGTCAAATTGTGAGTAATTTTTCATGAAAATTTACGGAATTATGTTGACATGCATATTATATTTTTTTTTGTTGTAAAATAACAATAGGAAACGATTTTTTATTGACTCGTTTTTAGGAGAAAAAAATATAAAAATTTTTAGAAAATTTTGAGTCTGTCAGTGAATTTTTTTAGCAATAAAATTAAGAAATTTTGAAGAAAAAATTAATTTAATTATTTTTTTTATTTTCTTCTTTTTTAGAAAAATAATTTTTTTAACGATCTGACGGATTTTTTTTAAATAATTTTTTTTTAGAAATGTATTTAATTCATAAATTGTTTAATTTAGTTACTTAAAAAAAATAATTAAATTAAAAAAAAATTTAAATAATTAAAAAAAAAAAATAAATAAATAAATAAAAATAAAAAAATAAATAATTTTAATAAAATTTATTTATTAATTTTTAATTTACTTTATTTTTTTCCATATATTTTTAAAAAAAATTTTTTTCATGATTTAAGGATTTTCAATTTTTTGTAAATATTCTTTTAGAAATGTTTTTAATTTATTTAACCCAATAGTTAAATAATTCATAAATTCTTTGACTTAATTTATTAAAAAAAAAATAAACAAATAAATAATTAATAATTTTATTAATAATAAAAATAAAATAATTTTTAATAAAATTTATTTATTACTTTTAAATAAAAATTATTTTATTTTTAATTTATTCTTTATTTTATCATTTATATTATTTATTAAAAAAAAATAAAATAGCTTAAATTTTATTTGTATTTTTTTTTAATTTTATTTATTTTTTTTTTTTTTTTGTTAAAAATATTTTTTTTTAATTAAATTAATTTAATCAATTTTTAGCATATTTATTATATGGAAATTCTTTAAAAAATATTTTAAAGCAAAATATTTTAAAAAAATTAAAATTTGAAATTTTTTTAAATTTTAAATTTTTTTTTAAATGTTAAAAAATCATATCAATTAAAAAATAAATTTTGAGCTTTGAAATAAATTCCTGAAAATTAAAAAAAAAAATGTTGAAAATCAGAAACTGCAACAAAAAATGTTTACACGTTTTGTCACAGATTTAATAATTTTTTTATCATGATAGTTCAATTTAAATTTATTTAATTTTTAATTCGCCCAAAGCAATGCCAAACTTGACAAACATCATTAATCTTTCGATCAGCGGTGTTAAAGTCCTCACAATTTATTCAAAACAGAAATTAGCAATAATTAAAAGGCGCTCACGTCACACTCGACTATTTGCTATTTGAAAAAAAAAACTTTTTTTTACATTAACAAAAAATTTTAGACATCAATTTATTTCATATGTGGTTCAACTACAAAAAATAGTCTTGTCATCTTTTCGGTAATTCACGAATAAATAGCGAAAAATAACGCCCACACATTTTTTTGTGTACTAAATATTAGAAAAAAAAAAGTTTCGCGAACATTTCTATTTTTTTTTTTTCATTTCATTCATATTTGAAAAAAAAAATTTTTTTTTTTTGCCTTTTGTTAATATAATAGAGGTTACTGACACAAAATTTGACATTGAAAGAACAAGCAGCAGCAAAAAAAATTGGCAATTATAAATATTTATACTAATAATAATGAGAAAGAGATAAAAAAGGAGTGAATGTTCATTTGAAATTTGTCAGACAATCGGTCGTCATTGTGCTTTTTTGACGAGTGTTTTTTGCAAAAACTAATGAACGTGTCATGCTCAGAACAGTTTTTTCGTTCGTTGATGAGTTGTTGTTTAATTTTTTTTTTTGTATTTATATTTATTTATAATGCAGAGAGGCAGAAAAAAATGAAATAAACCGTTCTCGTCTTATAATTCGATCAAACAAGATTAATAGTGTGGCATAATGGCGTAAAGTGAAGAGAGATGAAAAATACTTCTTTTTTAGACTTTTAGCACACACACACAACAAAAATTGATGTTTTGCAACGACGACGACGCTGTTATTAATGGACAAAAAATGATTTAAAATCCATTTAAATACATGACGGCAAATCCATTTTTCATTTTCAATTACTGCCTTTCATAGTTTTGTGGGTTTGATAGTTTATTTTTGTTATAATCGTGAGTGATTGAGTGTATGTGCGATCATATTTTATAATTTTTTTTAAAAAAAAACCATTAATTTAAACAAAAAATAAAATTTATGAATCATTTTTAGGGCATTTCATGTACTATACTTCGAATTACTTCGAAAAATGACTTTTAATATTTTTTCGGTGCACTTTAAATTTTTTTTTTCTGACACCCCTTTATAGCAAAAACATCAAAACAACAAATTATTATCGGGTGAGTGAACAAAGACATCCAATTTTGACTCAAGGCTGCCAAAATCGGATAAAAATAATGGACCTTTTTAGAGTTTACTTCTTTTCTTCACATCATCTTCAATCCCTTTAAATTTTATCACAGCTATTTAAGCTGCTTTTTAGTACACTGTAAAATTTTTATTTCATATTTTTCTTTAATTTCAAAGAAATTTTTTAAAAAATCTTAATTTTTTTAAATTTTTTATTTATTTTCAACCACAAAAAATTTTTCGCGAAATTTAATATTTTTGCAGTGTAAAAATTTTCCCTCTCGCACATGAAAAACAAATCCAGAGTGTTTTGTTTTCATGAATATTTTAAACATACGAGGTAGAGAGTTGAGTGAAATGTAGCGCAAACGATGAAAGATGAGAAGAACGTATTGTTTTTCTTCATATAATATTCAAAAACAAAAAAGTTGCATCACTCATTCGCATCTTTTGCTTCTTTTGTGTAAACAAAAATTCAAAGCATAGGCACGTAGCATGTTTGTTTAACGAAATATTCATATTCATGCTAAATAAGGGTGATTAATACACGAAACATATACGAATGAAGCGGAGACGACTGAAGTTTTTATCCGTTCTGTAACTTTCTAAAGCATTTTGAAGTGAAAAAAATGAAAATTTTTGAGTCTGTCATAATTGGTCACGTGGTTAAAAATTTTCAAAATGTGCTTTGGGTCGAGACATTAATTTTGCTTTATTACTTTTTTTATTTTTTTTTTTTATTTAAATTCAGCATTTTAGGACAAAATTCAAAATTAAATTAAATATAAAATATAAAAAATTTGAAAATTTAGAAAACCCACGTGGTTTAAAACATTCAAAATTTACAAAAGGATGAAAAATTAGCATTACTCTATAGTTAAGAATTTATTGAAATGTTTATTGGGACAAATATTTAAAAAAATTTTATTGAGAGTTAAGTTTAAAATGTGCATTGGGTCAAATTATTCAATATAATTGGTCACGTGGTTTAAAATTAATAAAATAATGCAAAATGACAGAAATTAAAAAGCTAAATTGATTCAAATAAGAACAAAAATGTTAGCTGGGACAAAAAGTTGAAAGTTTTGTTAAGAAAAATATTCAAAATGTGCTTTGGGTTTTATTAATCAAAAAAAAGTCACGTGGTTAAAGTTATTAAAAAATAGTAAGAGACAAAAGTTTAAAGCCTGAAATGAGTCAGATGAGAATAAAAATGAAACCTGAGACAAAAAATTTTTTTTTTCTTTAAATATTATTTAAAAATGTGCCTTGGGTCAAATTTTTTAAATAAAATAGTCACGTGGTTCTAAAATACGATAAAACCATATTTTTTCCTTCTGACTGAAAAATTTCTTTATTTTTTCATCTTTTAATCAACATGAATGGATAATTATAGCATGTTGTTGTTGTTGTCGTTGTTGTTATAATGTGTGTCTCTTGTAATTTTTTTTTTATTATTATCGCTATTACAACGAAGAAAAACAATGCTCAAAAGTTTCGCACTCCTTGCTCATTTTCATGGTGTGTCACGAACGAACGAATATATCTACTGCGTTATTATTATTCCTTTAAATCCGAAAATCCTTGCTACGTGTCACATTTTATATTAATGAGCTTGTTTGTTTTTGTCTTATTTTCCTCTATTGGTTGTTTTTACTTTTTTTTCCTACTTTTACACACAAAGTGCATCATCATATTTTTAATTAAAAGGAGAGAGAAATGTTTATTTTTAATGAGCTCGCGTTTTTCTTTTGATTTTTTTTCGGATTAAGGCATCATATTATCTCTTTTGATAAATACTTCAAACATATCTTTTCATCAAAAAAAAAAATTAAAAGAAAAAAATATCAAAAATATAAATAAAAAATAATTTTTTAACAAAATAATTTAAAAAAAATATTAAAAGATTAAAAAATTATTTTTTAAAAATAATCAAAAAATATTTTAAAAAAATAAAAAAAAAATATAAATTGAGCCCCATTTCTTAAAAAAACAAAATCTTCACGAAGACGATCAAAAATTGTAGTAAAATTTTTATAAAAAATGGAGCCTAAAAGAAACAAAGTGTTTTTTAATTTAATACATTAATTTCTTATTTTTTATCATCCCTTTGCGTGATGTCCATTTTTATTCGTCTTAAATGGAACATAAATAAAGAAGATAAATACAAAGTAGTTGAGAACAGACGGCATCAATTTTCTTCAACACTCTTGTCGTCTCAAAATACTAAAAAAAATCAGCAAGACGATAATCTACAGTTTTCTCCCGGATGACTGAAGAAAAAGGAAAAAAAATAAGGACAAGGACACAAAAAACGAATTGACAATAATCTCATTTGATGGAAGAAGAAAATTTTCTCCATTCATTTCAAATTTCATTTGCACGACAATAATTTGAAATGTGTTAGTCGTTTCGTACTCGTTCAACGATAAATGATGCAGACAGACATCAAAATGATAAATCTACAAAATTTACAACAATCAAGCGGATATTTTTCTTTCTCTTCCTCGTACTTCATCTTCTTATTTTGCAGCAGCAAACACTTTGAAGCAATTCGATTTTACGTCTGTCCACCCTCGTTTTCTTCTTCTTCTTCTGTATTTTATTAGATGGCTGTTCATCATTCTTCTTCCTATAAACTATAAAAGAAATGTGTCTCTACAATCATCATCCTCGTCATTTTCTGCTGTGCGACGGACTTCTTTTCTTGTGGGTTTCCTACAAATTATGCCTAAAAAGATGCGGGAAATGCAAAAAAATTATTTTTTTTTAATTTTTCAAATTATTTTGAAAGGTTTTTGATAATCAATTTAATTTAATATATTTTAAAATATAAAATATTTAGAAAAAAAAATAAAAATTATAAAATTTTAATAATTTTACGTAATTTAAAAAAAATAATTATTAAATTTAATTTAAATTTTATTATTTTATTAATTTTAAAATTTATTTATTTAATTAAAATATTATTTATTTCTATTTAAATTATTAAAATAAATTATTATTTTTTCACAATTAAAAAAAATAAATATAATTTTAATAATTTTTTAATTTTTATTCCAAAATTTAAAAAAAAATTATAAATAAAATTATTGAAATTATATTAATTTGTTTTTTTTTTAAATTGTGAAAAAAATACTAAATACTAAATAGACTAAATATAATTTATTTAAATAATTTTAATACAAATTAATAATAATAAAATTAAATACATAAATTTTAAAATTATTAAAATCAATTAAATTTAAATTAATTTAAAAAATTAATTAATTAATTATTAAAATATTATAAAAATTAATTTTCTTTAAAATTATTAAAATTTTATTATTTTTTTCAAATATTTTGTTTTATTTTTTAAAAAATGTTTTAGTTTTATTTTTAATTTAAATAAAATATCAAACAAAAACCTTTCAAAATATTTTCAAAAAAAAATTCACATTTCCCGCACCTTCCAACTTAAACTTGTTAGCTCCATTTGTTTTTGTCTGTATTTTATTTCCGCTTTTCCATTTTATTTTATTTATTTTTCACTGAAATGTGCGGAGAGAGAGACTAAATTGTGCTTAATTGGATTAGGCGATGTGTTCTCTTCAGGGTATGATTTTTTTTATTTATTACAAAAAAAGAAAAACGATTATTTTTTTTTGTGTAAAAGCCTCGAGCAAACAGAAAAAAATAATTCCTTTGACACCAACTTCGATGAATTGATCCGCAAGCAATTTTCCAAGAATTTATTCTCGAAAAATCACAAAAAAAAAATTTTTTTCGGAAAGCGGAAGATAAAGACGATAAAAAAAAAATATGAAAAAAATGACACATCTATTTTAATAAAATTTTGCATTTCATCGTGTCATTTCAAACATAAAATAAAAATAAAATAGTAGAACATCGTAATATCCACTTTTTCACGTTTTCCGTATATTTTTGTGGTGCAGCACGGCAAAGTGTATTAGTACAAGTTGTTCTACAACGAAAAAAAAAATAAAATATATAAAAATGAATCGTTTACCTGTCTGCCTAGATAATAAAATATTGTACAATTTTATTTTCTCTGGAGCTCGTACGACTCGTAGAATGTCAAAAAATGAAAAGAAAAAAAAATACGTGAAATAACAAAAAAATACACATTTTTATGTATATTAAATAAAAATGTTTATAATATACAGGAAAAAAATATATCTATCTAATAATATTCTAGATAGAAAAATGTATCTGTCTGGCGAGTAAATTTTTCATACAGTCCTAATGTCATGCCGGATAGAAAACATGGAAGGAAAATGTAAATTCATTCATTTAAATGAGGAAAAAAACTTTTTTTTTCGTTCGTTATTGTGTTGTGTCAGTTATTTTGTATTAAAAAAGCATAACCACGGGTACAATCACCAATGCACACACGTACAATAAAATTCGTATTTTTCGTGTGTGCGCCAACCATAGGGAATGGCTAAATTAGGAAAATATTTCTTTTTTTTTTGCGTTATTTCTTGGAGTGTTATTTTATTTATTTTTTGATGTGTTTTATTTGACATGAAAAATATAAAATACCTTTTTTTATTCGCAATATTATATTAGTTTGAATGTTTTGTAATAAATAATAATAACGGATTTTTTTTCGCAAAAAAGGAAAGTTTTTTTTTGTCATTGCGGAAATGAAAGGAGCCCACTTGTGATTGATTGCGAATATATTTTTAAATCAATAAAACATCAAATTTCGAAATAAATTGAGTTTTGAGCTCCAGTAATTTCCCAATCAAATTACCTTTTAATATAAATAATTCAAATTTTCCCAAACATTCCGTAAACAAGTAACATTTTCCAACTTTAATTAACAATTTAATGGAAATTGCTGCTGCATACGAAATAAAAATATTCAAACAACATTTCACAAACTCCTAACATATTATTAAATTTTCCACACACACACAGGCATGGGATGTACTTAATTACAGTCGGGTCCGCATATACTCCGGAAAATACATGTTCATGTTGCCTGCGAGGCATTTTCATCAAGTATCATGTTCATGTGGATTTTCCTCGATTTTCCCAATGAGCGTACATGACAAAAAGAAAATGTAAAATATGTTTAAATACGACGAATATGTTATCAGCAAAATTATTAATTCATTCGTTTGTGTAGATATTTTCATTCCGTTCTCTTGATTTATTTGCTGTTTGTTTCCTTTCGTTTTGAAGAGTATTCAATTTTTGCTGAATTTGTTCATTTAAGAGTTTTTTGCTGATTTGATTGAAAATTTCATCTTGGTTGGGTTGCTTTTAATTTAATTATAAAAACTAAAAAAAAAAATTGAAAATTTTATCAATAAATTATATCAAAAAATTTTCAAAAAAAAAAAATAAAAAATTTTAATTTTTATAATTTTTGTATTAAAAATCGTATGATTTTTTTTTCTCTAAAAAAAGATAAATTTTCATAAAAAAATAATTAACATAAAATTTTGAAATTAATCAAATTTTTTAAAAATTTCCATTTTTTAAATTTTTTTAAAGTTTAAAATTTAAAAAAAATAATTATTAATAAATTTTATTAAAACCATTTTATTTAATTTGATTTTTTAAAAATTAATAAAATTCTTTACAAATTAAATTTTTTTTTTGAAAATTTTAGGTAAATCTTTTTAATAAGAAAAATTTAAATAAATGAACCTATTTTTTTTTAATTTTTTCATTTTAAATTATCAATATTTGTTATTTTAATTAATTTTATTTTATTTTTTATAAAAAATGTAGGTAATTTGGACCCAATTTCATTTTTTTATTATATTAAAATTTTTATTTTTTTAATTTATTTATTTTTTTTAATATTGAAATTTAATCCCAATGCACATTTTAAAAATTTTAATTAAAAAATGATTAAATAAATATACAATTAAATTAAATTAAATAATTTAAAAAAATAAAATTATTATTTAAATTAAATAAATTAGTTAATTAATTTAAATTTTTATTAATTTTTTAAAATTATTACAATTATTTTTGTTTATAAAAATGTATTTCAACCCAATTTAATTTTTTTTTTAAATTTTATTTAATTTTTTATTTTAACCTTATTTTTAAGTTTCATGTGAAACAGCCTTACTCCAAAAAATAAATAAAAAAAATTCTGGGTGGCTTATTTTTTGTAACATGTTGTTCTGAAATACGACGAAAAAAAAATGGAATGTGTGTCGTCAAGTCGATTATTATTACTTTTTATTATGAAACATATTTTTATATGATAAAAACGAGTAAAAATAGAATTCGTTCTACTGCCTTCCATGTCATAAAATGTACGACGAGATGATTTTTTTTCATTTCCGGTTCTAAAACATTTGCTTATTTACAAACATGAGTTCTTGTTTTTCCTTTTTTATGTATTTTAAATTTATTAAAAAAAGTGAGTCGAATAAACGAAATTTATTGTTTACCAAAAAAAAATCTTAAAGCCAAAAATATAAAATTTTTAATTTTTTTAATATTTTTCTAAAGAAAAAAAATACGCTTCTGGCTGAAAATTTTTATTTACTTTTAAACATATTTTCATTTGAAAAAAATCGTCTCATTTCCATCATGAAAAAAAAATGTAAACATTACAGGAATTTTAATATAATATTTTTGCATACATGTAATAAAGTTATGCGAAAATGCTTGAGGACGAGTGTGTTTTTCTGTGTTTGTTATCATTCCGCATTACGAGGGTCATCCAAGAGACAGTTAAGCTGCCTTGAGGAAGAAACACGTGCGTCTGGCTAGAAAACTTAATTTGCCAAATGACTTCGAGACAAATATTTTAATTAAAGTTCGGTCAGAAACATCTCAAAAATTAACTTTTAAAACCTTCTGGCTGTTATTTTTATTTTTTTGTGAAACATCAGAACATGAAGCAATTTTTCGTTGCATGCAGTGAAAAATCGTAATATTCAATATTTTTGATGAATGACGAGGAACACAAAAAAAATATGAACATGAAATGCAAAATTGAAAAAAAAAACTAGTTTCTAAAATAGAGAGAGAGACGAAAAAAAAAGAAGAAACATGCACAGCACAAAATAATTTGTTCCTGCCGGTTTTTCGAATGAATTTTCCTGCATACCTTCACCTGATGGCACATACACAACAATAATAATCCGTATTTTCACTCTTTTTCGTATATGTACACTTAACCTAGTATCATGCCATCGCCCTTTCATAATAACAATGCTCGCTCGCTTGCTTGCTTGCCTGTGCTTGCAATGAGTCGCACACACACAAAACACCATCATAGAGGGTGGCAATGACACGAGAATTTTCAGGGAGGTTGGTACCAACAAACACACGAATATGATATGCGGCAGGCAGGCACGAGGCGGAATGAGGAGGCACACAACACATCATTTTCATCATCATAATAATAAAAATACATTTTGAGCTGCTGTTGCTAAGCCAGACCAACTCATAGGCATACGTGGATGTACGGGAAAATGCATGGAGTGTGACGTAGGGATGCATTGCACAATGCGAAAATTGGAGAAAGTTGTCGTTGGCGACAAATTACCAATGGATTGAATGGATTTTATGTTTATGTAAGAAAACTTCCATTTTAAATGATGTAAAAAACTAAAACTTTTTAAAAATTTTAATTTAAGCTCAATGCATATTTTAAATTTTCGACCCAGTTAACATTTTGAGTTCTTTTTTGACTTGAAACTTGTTAATTAATTTCAATTGATTTTTGATTATTTTTCAATTATCTTAATTTTATTATCTATTCATTTTTTTTTTATTTTTATTTAAATTTTTAAAATTTTTGCTCATTTAAAATTTATCCCAATGCACATTTTAAATTTTTCTTTGCTCCAATTTTGAAAATTTTATTTTTTTTGTCCTAACAAACATTTTAAAAGCTTATATCCGTAAAAATTTGTCCCAATACATATTTAGAATTTTTATTCTGGAAAATTTTTAATTTTATCCCGATGCACATTTTTAAATTTACAACCAAATAAAAGTTTTATTTTTTTTTAATGAATTCTCAAAATTATTTATATTTTTAAGTGTTTAAAAATTAAATTTTATTAAAATTATTATCTGCCCCAATTCTGATATTACCCCTATTCTGATATTTTAATTTTTTAAACTTTCAAATTTTGGCCCAAATCACATTTTAATGAAATTTAAAAAAAATAAATAAATAAAATAAAAAATAATAATTAAATTTAAAAAATAAATCACATTTTAAATTAATTTATTTTAAAAAAAAATATAAAATTCTGAATTTTATTTTATTTTATTAAATTTTTCAAAATTTTGAAATTTTATCCTAAGTCACATTTTAAAAAATTTATTAATTGAAATTATTTGATATTTTTTTCAAAATTTTAAATTTTTAATCAAATAGCCATTTTAAGTTTTTTGAAATTTTTATCCTAATGCACATTTTAGTCTCTAAACTTCCATATTAAAAATTTGCCCCAATGCACAATTTATTTTTTTTTTAATTTTTAAAACTAACGGACCTTTATTTTCAAACAAAACCAAATTTTTCATGAAAATGCGACAAAAAAGGAATTAAGCAATACTTGGAAGCACACACACGTTGAATAATGAGAACTTTTGAAATATTTAAACATCCATATACCGAAAATGTAGACACGTGGAGTAATAAAGTACACATTCACACGAAAAATTATAACGTGCAATTTGAAAGGTTTTTGTCACAATTCTGCAAACGTTTGAAGCAAAACGAAACTGTTGAATAAATAAAAAAAAATAAACGCTTGAAAGAAACAAAATTTAATAACTTTGCTTCAAAGTCACTTTTAATTTTTTTTTTGCATGAAATTGCATTTTAAATTGCCGAAAAAAAAAAGAATTATTCGCTGTTGATTACTTCCTCCTACTCAACATGACGCTAAATGACGAAATCACAACAACAATAAAAGATAAAAATCTTCGACAAAAAAAATTTATCCATTAATTTTGCATCACTTGACAACGAAACACAAAAACACTTGCTAGACATTCAGGCTCGTGTTTATTCCCATTCACTCACAAGAATGAATAAAATATACACAAAAAATATTCTCATTATTAAGTGGCTCGTATCTTGAATGTCAAATCTCTTAGTTCTTAAGCAACCGAAAAAAAAACTGGACTTTGATTAATAATCATCAAGTTGCCATGTTGGGAGCCCGTTGCAGCCTGAAATCTATTAAAATGAGAGCAAACCACAATTTATTTCGGCGAGTCATGTTCTTTTGTCTGCAGCAAGTGTCTAGTCGTGATACGATTAAAATTACATTAAAACCGAAAAAAATTCAAAACTCAAGAGAAAAAACCCACACGTTGCACCACACGACAAATAAATTAGATTAAGATATGTGCTCCTCGTGAGTTTTGTCTAAATAGCGAAAAAAACCGTACGAAAACGGTAATGTAAGAATTAAAAAAAAAATTATTATTTAGATCTTTAACAAGTCATCGTTTGTTAATCCAATTCAAACGTTCGACAATGAGCTGCGACCTATTGAGATTTGTATTGAGTTTCAATCAATCATTCGTTGTTGGGTGTTTAATTTTTTTTTTTTTTCGTTTTCGATGAGATCTCTCTCGAGGCATTGTTGGAAACGGCATGAAATAAAATAAAAAAAAATAAAAATGAATTGAAAGGAAAATATAGATTAAGAGAACTGTTAAATTAATTCATATCGCTACCTCTTTTATATTTGCATCTACATTCATCACTTTTTTGAAAGGTTGTTACTTGATTAATTACGTGCCGTAGAGACGAAAGTCGATTAAGTGGTTTGCTCCGTATGAAAAATGGTCAAATTCAGGGTATTGTGATGTCAATCAAGCAAAACTCTCTTTCTCTGGCTTTTGTAATGTAATTTAGTTGTCATGAGTTGAATTTTGGATTGTAATTAATGAAGTAAACTCCACACACAACAAAATCTTGAGTTCAAATAAAATTAAAAAAAAAAATTGATCCAACAACCCTTTGTATCTCCTACACAGAAAAGTATAGTAAAAGTTTCTGGTCATTCGAAATTTAATTTGAAATTCTATCGCAAATTGCATTGCATTGACAGCGTACACACCTGAGCACTTTCATTCAATTACAAAAGGCTTCGAGTAACTCTCTAATTAAAACTTGGATCATTACTCATTTTATTTCTCTGCGTTTCGTTTCGATTTTTCGTTTCGATATCTCTCTTCGATCGTTTTAAGTTGCTTTTGAATTTTATCAGTGTTACATGATAGCAGAAGACGAGAAATTTATTTGAAGGATTGAAAGTGAGTGAAGGGATTTTATTTAGTTGGGAATTTTTCAACTCCGAGATTTTGATTTGAAATTATCTGAAATTAAAAAAAAATAATTTTTTAATTAAAAAAAAAGAGAAATTTATGCAGATGTCCAATTATTTTTGATATAAAATTAAAAATTTACTTTGAAAAAAAAATTTAAATAATTATAATAATAAGAATTTGATTTGACAATTAATTTTGCAATTTTTAATTTTTATAAATTTAATTAATTTTATTGATTAAAAGAATTAAATTATTTTTTTATTAATTTCTTAATAATAAATAATAAAAATAACAAAATAATTTTATTTACTCAAAATTTAAATAACTATAATGAGAGATTTATTTTATTTTCAAGTAAAAATATTAAAAATTAATTTAAAAATGAAATTTTGACAATAAAAAATATTTTGCCTGTGAAAAAAAATATTTAAGTTTAATTTCTTTATTTTTTTAAATCTAAAAATTAAATATTTATTTTAAAAAAAATATTTTTTTAAGTTTATAAATATAATTAATTTTAAATTAATTAATTAAATTAAAAGTCAATGAATTTTAGAAAATTAAAATTAATAAATTTAATTAATTATTTTATTTATTATTAATTTTATTATTATTATTTTTTAATTATTTATTTATTATAAATTTAAAAATTTTAAATTTTTTTTCATAATATTTTTTAATTTCATTTAATTTTCAAAAACTATAAAAAATTTTATTTTAAAAATTAAAAAAAAATAATTTGAATTTAATTTAAAATTAATTAATTTAACTAAATAAATTTCATTAATAATTTTATTTATTAATTTTAATTTTTAAATTTTATTAAATTTTTTTTCTTGTATTTTTAACAAATTTTTTAAAAATATTATGTTTGAGTTTAAAAAATAAATGTTATAAAAATTGTCCCAAAAAATATCCGGATTTGAAACCCCTTAATGTAGTTTGAAACTTGCAAAAAAAAAACAGAACAACACAAAACAAGATAAATTTCAATTAAAAAATTTTCCAATCCAATATCTTATTGCTTTTGCAATCAAACGTCCTTCTCCTCTTCATCTCCTTTCTCTCTATCTCGCTCACGGTACAACAGGCGTCAAGTGAAATTAAAATCTCGACAAGTCAGATTCAAATCCAATTTACTTTCGTTTCGTGTTAATTGCAAGTCTCTGAACTCCCACAGAGGAATTTTCATAATAAAATCGTGGAGATGAAAAACCCGACAATCGTAAAATTGTGAAAATGCAAAATTAAATTAAGAATGTGGTGAAGAAATTTTTTCGACAGAAGCCTCTCTCATGATGTTCATGAAACGAACGAGAGAGAGACAAATTTTACGAGGCTTGCAAAAGTTTTATAGCGTGAAAGACAGGATGCAATGTTGATGGTTTGCAAGATAAAAATGAAGAATGAATTTAACTTTAACTATTATCTTATTATTACTCTCTTGATATATTTGCTCTTTTCATTGTAGTCATAAATTTTCCGAGCATTTTTCCGTAGCTCGGTTCACTTTTGTCTCGTTTTTGGCATTTTCTCGAGATAAAATGACATTCCTGCCTGTGGAATAGAAGAAAAGAGAGACAAACTCACTTTCACATGAATAGAAATGTTATATTTTAAAATTGAATTAAAAACTTTCTCTGTGTGTGTGTGTGCGAGAGACGAATATCTTCAGAATGCTTTTGAATACTTAAATTGATGTAAATTATTTGCAGTGGGCTCGTTTAATGGATTTAATGTGTGTGTGTATGCCTGTCTTTCTGTCTGTCATTTGTGGTCCTGTGTCTTGAAAAGGAATTTTGTAAAATTGTTAAGAAATGTCACACACATGATGGAGAAATAAATTGTTCCAGGTTGACGAGACACGACAAAGCCAGCTTAAAAAATTATGTCTTAATTTGTGATGTTTGGGGGGAAATTAAAATGTCAAGTTTCGAGAAGAAAATGTTTCTGAGAGCAACCGACGTGATTTGACTAACAAAAACTTGAGGCATCTCAAGGGGCAAGGGTCGAAAATATTTTAAGTCAAAAAGAAAATTTTATGCTTTTGCTTGAAAATAAGTTAAAATTAAGTTGAATTTTGGCTAATAATTTAAAAATTTATTTTTAAAGTTAAAATTTTTCAATTAATTAAGTCAAAATTAAAAATTTAATTTTTCCAAAAATATATTTTTTTTTCATACAAATTTTTATTTTAATTTTACTTACTTTTGGCGAATAAAAAAAAATGAAAAATTTTTAATAATTTTTTTTGTGAAAAATTAATTTTGACCTAATTTTAAAAATTATTTATTATTAAAATAAAAATAAAAATTTTTATTAATAATTTTTTTTTTATTTTTTTATTTAAAAAATAAAATAAAAAATTATTAAATTTGATATTATTAAATAATACAATAAATAAAATTTTATTTCTTTAAATTTATTAAAATTAAAAAAAAAATAAAATTAATTATATTTAAATTAAATTTAATTAATTTAATTATTAAATAATTATTTTTTAATTTTATTAAAAAATAATTATTTATTTATTTTTTTCTTATTTTTATTATTTTTTAAATAATTATGCAAAAACCAATTTTAAAAAAAAAATAATTTTTTCATGAAGGCAGTTTCGAAGGCAAAAATAAAAATTTATTCATATTTTTGAGAAAATTAAATTAAAATTAATTTGAAACTTATTCTCAAGCAAAAGCATTAAATTTTCTTGTGACATAAAATATTTTCGACCCTGCAAGGGGCATTAGACTCATCATCATCACTCCGTTATTCAAACGATAAAAGTCGTAAAAATTTTATGGTCAAAGTCTAAATAGATTAAATTTGGTTCTTTATTAAAACGGGAACATTTCGTCTTTTAATAAAATTATTTAAGTACAAAAAGTATCTTTAAAACTGCTGCCCTCTCATTTAATAATTTTTTTATTAAGATTCTTTTTCGTTTCATATTTGTTTTAATTGATCATCAAAAAGCTACAAACAAAACAAATTTCATACATAATTCAATTAACCATAAATTTAGTGTAATAAAAGTTGATGCCTTTGATGTTTCTTTTCCGTTCATCCAGCATATTCAGTTTTAATTAGTTTTCAGCTAAACTTTTTTTTTCTTTTTTCCTCTCCGTACATTTTTTTTCGACTTTAATTAAAATGTATGTGAGTTTTATTCGCTACTGACAACATAATAATTATTATTAGTGCTCTCCTCTGCGGAATCTCGTCCGTTGTCCGATGTCTTCTTGCGCGCGCGATAATGTTTTACAACAATTTTTTATTACTTTTCTAGCGCTTGTTGTTATTAATAATAATGTGAATGATGAGTGAATGGCGGAGAAGCAGCATGTTCATGTTGATATAATAAATATTGTGTCGTAAACTTTTTAATTTTTCAATTTTCAAACGGCGCACGTCGTCGTCGTGGATACGTATTTTAAATTATTATTGAATGATTTATGTGCACATCAATTAATCTATATCTTTTTACTGCTACCACACTCGGTGCTTCTGTTGATATTTTTCTTGCTTGCATATCGTCCGTCGTGTAATTTTTCATCATCGTGTGCCCCACAAAAATATTATTTTAATAAAATTTTTAATGATTTTTTGTTTGTTCAATCGAGGAGATTTTCTCTCTTGGCGAGCACGTCGACGTGTTTATTTTGGAAAAGACAACAACAACCACGATTATAGACAAGGGACTTAATTATCAACTTTTTCCATTTTCCTCTTAAATAAAATCTTAAACATGTTCATTTAAATTATATTTCTGTCGCCGATGAAGATGAGATAAGCTAATTTGATGAAAATTTGTTGCAAAGATTTTTTTGTACGTTTTTGGGTCTGTCTGTAATTTATTTTTAATTATTAATTAATTTATTTAATTAATTTTTTTTAATTAAATTAATTTTTTAATTTCTATTTTTTTTTTTTTTAAAAGTACTTAAATTTTTACTAATTTATCAGTTTCAAAATTTTAAAAAAAAATATTTAATTTTTTTTATATTAAAATTATATTTAAAAAATTTTTCATATAAATATTAAATAATTTTAATAAAATAATATTAAATAAATTTATAATTTAATTAAATTAATTAATTTAATTTATTTTAAATTAATTAATTTAATTTATTTATTTTTTTATTAATTAATTTATTAAATACCAAATTAAAAATTAATTTAAATTTTTATATTTTTTTTATTTTTTAATTTAATAACTTAATTAATAAAAAAAATTAATAAAATATTAAATAATTTATATTTTTTTTAAGTTAAAAAATTAAACAAAAAGTTATGAAAATTTTTAATTCTTAATAAATAAATTATTAAAAAAATATTTTTAGAAAAAAAAATCATAAAAAATTGCTAATTTCAGTTCAATAATGTTTGAAATTATTTTTTTTTATTTTTATAAATATATTTATATTTAAAAATATTTCATGTTATAAAAATTATATTTTCGATTTTTTGATTGAGTTTGAAATAAAAGAGAAACCTTATTAAAAAAAATCCACTTTTCAAATTTTTTTTCTATAATGAAAAAATGGACCGTCCCAATTTTTTTATGCTGATAAGATGAAAAAAAAGGAAACGTTTTTAATTTCAACGGGGAATAAGGAAAATTACGTATTCCAGTTTCTCGAGAGCATCGAACATCGACACAATAAAAAATAATATTTGAGCCAATAAATCTCAAATTGGAAATAAATTAAGAGGAATATTTCAAGCAGGAAATTACTTTTTGCTCTGTTTACACGTCGCATCGCATATCGTCGTCGTCGTCTGTCGACGTCCTTAGAGAACATTAGCATATAGCGAGGAGTAAAACAATATATATTGGCAACATCACTTTTTAAATTATGGGTTTTACACTAAAATATACATATTATAAATAAAAAAAAAGGGAGAGGGGAGCGATAAAAAAAAAACAAAGAAAAAAAATCGAAGAAAATATATTTGCATAAGAAATAATAAATGAAAAGCGAAGCAGTCTCCGATCACCTTGATACGCTAATTTATTAGCAAGAGAAATGACTTAATAGCATAATACAACAATAAATATTCAATCAACGTTTTGCAGCGATTTTTCACAAAGCAATAATTTGGGGAATTCCACGTTGTTATTATTTTTCAATTATTGTCGTTTTGTTTTTTATTTTTCGAACAAAAATTCTTTTAACGACAAATACTCACGGGAAAAATATTAAAATTATGCGTTATGAAAAAAAAAATTATAATAAAAGTTATGCCTCTGTGTCTCTCGTGAGATAGGAACATACCACTATGGCAAAAAAAAAATGAGAAAGACAGGCCATGAAAATTACGTCCCATGACAGTCAACTTAAGTAAGTTGCACACGACACGAATGTGACATAATTCCCATATAATGAGCAGACCATGGTAATCATTGGGTTCACTTATTATTGTTCAGCATGGCAAAAAAAGGTTAAATTTGTTTATGGGAACGTTACTTTTCGAACAAATAATGAGATACGTGGACTAAAAACTTAAAAAGAAGGACAATAGTTTCTTAACGAAGGTAGTTTTCCGGGTTCTGATAATCTGAAAGTTGATCATCTATCCAAGAAATCCCTCTTCCTCACCCTATTAAAAGCGGATTAGTTGTTGGATGTCTTTGTGCTTGTGAAGATACCGTGATGAACAACACCTTTGGAAATTTTTCCCTGGAAGGCGTTCTGGATAGATATCTACGGTAATAATGACCTGTTAAATAATAAATTGCATATGAAGCAAAATTACAATATATCTAGATATAATAATGAATGAAATTGTTTGCTATGAAATATATGTAATTTTCTAATTTTCCGCTAAAGTCTATGTGTGCAAAATGTTTTACAACAATCATATATTCGATTTGAGGAGAAGTTTTTAACGAACTTAGATACGATTTTAAATTAATTTTTAATCAACAGGTTTTATATTATGGGTTTTTTTTTAAATTGAAATAAAGAAGTTTAAGAAAAAAAATATTAATTAATTAAATTAAAATTTTTTAAATCGTAATAAAAACAAAAATTCTTAACTCTAATGAATTTTAACTTACTTTTTTCTTTTCAGGTCAACCTGTTTTGTTTTAGTTTCAAATTTGATCCATCATCAACGCCATCTGCGATCAACCAGATCAACTGATCATAAAGGAAGCCATCTTGGAAAAGATCAGTTGATCATATCGACCCAAATGATGCAGTTGAAAATAGTAAATTACAGCTAAAAACAGTGAAAAAGGATCTTAATGGTTAGAAAATTTAAAAATTTTGAAAAATAATTCGTAAAATCAAAAATTTTAAAAATACACGAACAAATAAAATTGGGGTTAAAAAGCAAAAAAAAAAAGTCATTTAAAAAAAAAATTTTTTTTTCGGCAAAACGAACATATTTTTAAAATTTAGATCTAAACCAAAGCTAAATGGAAGCAAGTGACAAAGTTTGAGAAAAATTGGTTTAAATATTCGTTCTTTAATTATTTTTAAAGTCAATATAGATTTCAAGGAACAAAAGTGTAATTAAATTGAGAAGGCAAATACAATCAAGATGGTCAATTGAAAGGTATGATAATGATGATGAAGATTATATAGTGACACACCTAAGCACACAAAAAGGGCTTTCTGTGGGTGTACATTCTTCCTAAATCTTGTTGTATTGTGTTAGTTTTTAGTCGTACTTAATTTTAAAGTTCAAAAAAAAATTTTTTTCAGTGAGATGCCATCTTCAAAATCCATAATGCCAATTCTATGGCCCTTTTGAAAAAACATTCTTTTGTGTTCCAAATAAAAACTAATGATGAAGTCCTCTGCTGTTGTCATAAAATGCTGAAAAACAGATTCTGCATCATGAACATAATTGTATATTAAGCATTTTAAGAAATTCATTAAAATTTGTTTTACTTACGATTTTTTTTTTAATTTAAGCTGGAATACATATTTCAGCTCAAACGTTGCTAAGTTCGTCGCATCCCCCAGTTATTAATTCGTTAGACAATAATGATAAGGTACATCTGATGTTCTATATACCTACTCCAACCTTTTATTCTGCACACAAACATTATAGTGCTAATATGTAATATAACAATAATAATAATGATAATGTTGTCATGCAGATATTAAAATACGAAAAAAATATACAATTTAATATGCCATCAAAATTGTATGGTATTCCCGTAACATCAAATTATCTAGACTAACAATTGTCTAGTTCATTCTGTTTCACCTTTCGCTCTTGCCGCTGCCGCTGTTGTTGTTGTTGCTGCTGTGTGTAATAGACATGAACGAAAATAATATTTTAGAACACTTTTCTACTGGAACAAAACCAGTGAACAGTTTTTTTCCATTATTACATTTTTTTTTCTATTAAATGAATGTAAAAATCTTGTTAGTCATTTAAAACTCATGAAAGCCCGTTTTGTCTGTGAAACTGACATGATGGGGGGGAAGAGACGAATTATTTTTCGAACAAACTCTTCTCTAAAAAAATGCCTTTCAATTATGTTAATTTTACCCACAAAAA
This sequence comes from Culicoides brevitarsis, assembly GCF_036172545.1. Classification (NCBI taxonomy): domain Eukaryota; kingdom Metazoa; phylum Arthropoda; class Insecta; order Diptera; family Ceratopogonidae; genus Culicoides; species Culicoides brevitarsis. The sequence goes on from NC_087085.1 coordinate 9,339,697, forward strand.
AAAAAGTCGCTGACTAATAAAATAATGATTAATAAAGTAAATTCTCGTACTTTTTTTTCTTCACGTATATTTGAATAGCTTAATTTCGTAAAATTAGTCCCGTGAACCATGAAATGCAAACACATTTATCAAAATTACAATTTTTTTTTTGTGTTTGTCAGACAAAAAACTTGTAATTCACAAGGCTCGTGTCATGAAAAATAAATGTCTATAAAAGCAGTTATCAAAGCGGAAAGCGAGTTTTATTATCTAAATGCGAGTCACAAGTGTGATATCGCGCAATGAAACTACTAATTTGGACAATTTTTGTCGCGCTTACTGTGGCGACGAGGGCTCAAGTGAAGTTTCCCGATGCTGATGATGGATTGGCGCCCGGTTTGAAGGCGTTTCCGCTTGAAACATCAAACAACAATCAACTTCCTTCGACATCGGCTCCATCTCCAACAACAACAAAAACAACTTCCAGTCAGACAAATACTTTCCCGAATGCCTTGCCAACACCCCCAAATTCCGTGGCATGAGAGGAAAAACGTTAAGACGATGATTACGATGTTTTTTTTTTTTTTTTAATTAAAATGTTTAAAATATTAATGAGGATTTTTGCGACAGACGACGTCAAAGATGTTAATTAATCAAAATCAACGAATTCAAGGTATTTCTTTGTCATAAAAGTTTCTTTTGTTTTCGCTTATTAATATAAGAGGCTAAAAGAAAAAAAAAAAGAGAAATAAATATTAAAAAGTTAAATGAAAAAAAAAAACAACATTCGGTCATTTTACATTAAGAGACAATGAATACGTGATGATTATTGCTCAAAGTCATAAAAATTAGTCTTTAAAAAATATGACAAAAGTGCTTTTTTTACTTACCCAAGACAAAATTTATAAATATAAAATATAACCTCAAAGTCCATACGAATTTTGTAACGAAATAACTCAAATTTTGCTTCACGAATCTCTTTGGATTTTTTTGAAATGTGTCAAATTTTGCTGAAAGAAGGTTTTGGAATAAAAAAACATTAGATAATTAATGAAAATTTTCATGAAAAATTAAGAAAATTTAAATTTGGCATGTAATGTTCATTGCATACATCATCAAATCTCATTTAATTTATTTTAATTGAAATAAAAATTAAAATAAATTAAATTACAAAAATAAATAAAAAGTTTAAATAAAAAAAAAATTTAAATTAAATTAAATTCAATTTTAAGAAAATAATTTTAAATTTTAATTAATTTTTAAATTTTAAATATTTTATATTTTTATTTTATTTTATATTTTATATTTTAATTTTATATTTTATATTTTATATTTTATATTTTATATTTTATATTTTATATTTTATATTTTATATTTTATATTTTATATTTTATATTTTATATTTTATATTTTATATTTTATATTTTATCTTTTATATTTTATATTTTATATTTTATATTTTATATTTTTTTATATTTTAAACTTTATATTTTATATTTTATATTTTATATTTTATATTTTATATTTTATATTTTATATTTTATATTTTATATTTTATATTTTATATTTTATATTTTATATTTTATATTTTATATTTTATATTTTATATTTTATATTTTATATTTTATATTTTATATTTTATATTTTATATTTTATATTTTATATTTTATATTTAATTTGAATTTTATTTTATTTTATTTTATTTTTTTCAGTTTTTAATTTAACGAGTTCGAAGTTCACGGGTGACTTTTTTGTCGTAAAAATTTCTCGAATGCGAAAAAACTGAACGACAAAAGCGATGAAGAGATAATAAAAAGTCTTGGATGACATCACTTAGTTGATATTGATTTCATTAGCACTTGCATTAATGAGCAAAAAAGCGTCTCGCTCTCATCTTTATTTTTTTTTTTGCTTATTTGTGTTGCTTTCGGAATAATTATTATAATCATCATTGTTGTTATAATAATAATTCATACGACGAAAAAAAAACTACAAAGAGAACATCATCAAAGGAAACTTTTTCTTTTGTCATGTCGTCGTCGTCGCCTGTCTTGTCTTTCACGTGGCACATTTTGACGTCCTCTTGCATGAAGGATCTTAATTAGGCACGGAAAAAGTTCTTCTTCTGCGAACGAGAGAAAAAAGTAGTTAGTCAGCAGAATAAATAATAATAATAAATCCTGCGCTATGAACATCAACAGGTTCCCCTCGAACACGTTTAATTACCATCATGAACAAAAAAAATCCACCTTTTGTTCGGAATTCCCTTCTTTTTGTTCCCTCATCGCTTTTCTCTTATTATTATTCGCCAACAGACGTCATCAAAATAAACTTACAAAAGATTTCTTTTTTCTAAACCTCTCAATTTTCAATTTTCTACAATTTTTAAGGTGAAACGAAAGACCAAAGTGAACGTTATTGTTCATTCATCCATTTTTAGCAAACTTAAAAAATTTATTGATGAAAACGTGACCAAAGTTCAAATTTTGAGATTATTCGTTCTCGTCGTAACACAGCAAAAAAAAAATGCAGAATAAGAATAACAATGAGCTATTCAAAAATTTTATGTATTCATGCGATATTTTTATGAAATGAGATGACGATGAATAATGTGATCAATGAAAGTTCTTCGTTCGTTTCGTTACTCGAATATCAAGAACCAAGAAAAAAAATTATTTAAAAAAAAATGCAGGCGACAACATGTTTTTTTTTTGGTCTCTTCAGTAAAAAAAAATAAGTAATTGTACTTACAGGACTTTATAACGAAATAAAAACTGCACTCAATATGAATATTTAATTTAATTTAATCTTGTACTCCTTTTTTTTTTTGCAGCATGGCAGTAGTTTACTCCGGTTGACTGAGCAAAAGACTGCGATGACGACGTCGACGATGTTCTTATTAAATCCAGTTTGGTCGTTCCTTGGTGCGGCGATGCGATGCGGTGTCGTAAAGAAGCTTGTGGATTCTGTGGCTTTTATGTATTCTCGTTTCATCTTTCGCTCTCCGACAATTTTTCCTTAACGACAACGACGCCGACGACGACGAATGCAGTTGCAATATGTACACATTGTAGCATTAAAGTGCTCTTAGGTTAATTAAAATTTCACTAATGTAAGCAAAATTTGTACAAGTTTCTGTGATGTTGTTGCGCCTTGCGTTTAACGGAGACGTATAGCAGCAGCAGCATGTTTTTGCATAAATAATGGCCATAAAGCTTTTTATTTGAGTTTTAATCCCCATTTCATTATCCCAGATTAGTATTCAAGTGTGTTTTAATGTAAAAAATGGGAGCAAAGTAAGGAGCAATAAAAAAATTGTGTAATAGATGAAGCTTAAAATCCTCTATTTTTTTAAATTTACTTACTTTGAAGTGGATTAGAGCATTGGAAAATTAATTGAATTTTAATTAGTTATTTGAAATGTTGTTTATGTGCTTCTGTTTGAACTTTCAGGAACTTGTCTGGAACAGTGTCTGAAAAAAATAAGAAAAATTGTATTTATTTTAAAAAATTATTTTATGAACAAAAATTTAAAACATAATGGTAATTTTATAAATTAAAATTATTTTAAATAAAATAAAAATTATTTAAAATAATCATTTTTATTTTATATTATTTATATTATTAAATAATTAATTTTATTAATTAATTTTATTAAATTTTTTAAAATTATTTTTACAAAAAAATTAAAAAAATTTACAAAGTATTTTCTAATTTTATTTATTTAATTAATTTAACTTAATTAAATCTTCTAATTTTATTTATTCAAAACTGCCAAAAAATTGAAACTGAAAAAAAATTTTTTCTCAAGAGCAAAAAAACTATATTGTTTTTCTAATTTATATTTAACTTAATTAAATTAACAGCCAAAATTAGAAAAAATGTTTTTGAATTTAAATGTTTTCGAGCAAAATTTATTTAGTTTAATTTTTAAATAAATTTTTAATAATTTTCTTATGTTTTTTCAAGAGCAAAACTAAATCAAAAACTGTGTCAAAGCCATTTTTGTCAAATCTTGCTCCAAATGGATAAAAATTTATCAGAGGGCTCTAATTTATCATTTTTAATCATTTTCTAACTCAAAACTGCCAAAAAATTGAAACTGAAAAAAAATTTTTTCTTTGACACAGTTTTGTTTTGAAAACTAAATCAAGGGAAAAACTATGTCAAAAACTGTGTCAAAAACTGTGTCAAAAACTGTGTCAAAGCCAATTTTGTCAAATCTTGCTCCAAATGGATAGAAATTTATCAGAGGGCTCTAATTTATCATTTTTAATCATTTTCTAACTCAAAACTGCCAAAAAATTGAAACTGAAAAAAAATTTTTTCTTTGACATAGTTTTGTTTTGAAAACTAAATCAAGAGCAAAAAAAACTGTGTCAAAAACTGTGTCAAATCCATTTTTGTCAAATCTTGCTCCAAATGGATAAAAATTTATCAGAGGGCTCTAATTTATCATTTTTAATCATTTTCTAACTCAAAACTGCCAAAAAATTGAAACTGAAAAAAATTTTTTTCTTTGACATAGTTTTGTTTTGAAAACTAAATCAAGAGCAAAAAAAAACTGTGTCAAAAACTGTGTCAAAGCCAATTTTGTCAAATCTTGCTCCAAATGGATAGAAATTTATCAGAGGGCTCTAATTTATCATTTTTAATCATTTTCTAACTCAAAACTGCCAAAAAATTGAAACTGAAAAAAATTTTTTTCTTTGACATAGTTTTGTTTTGAAAACTAAATCAAGGGAAAAACTATGTCAAAAACTGTGTCAAAAACTGTGTCAAAGCCAATTTTGTCAAATCTTGCTCCAAATGGATAGAAATTTATCAGAGGGCTCTAATTTATCATTTTTAATCATTTTCTAACTCAAAACTGCCAAAAAATTGAAACTGAAAAAAATTTTTTTCTTTGACATAGTTTTGTTTTGAAAACTAAATCAAGGGAAAAACTATGTCAAAAACTGTGTCAAAAACTGTGTCAAAGCCAATTTTGTCAAATCTTGCTCCAAATGAATAAAAATTTATCAGAGGGCTCTAATTTATCATTTTTAATCATTTTCTAACTCAAAACTGCCAAAAAATTGAAACTGAAAAAAATTTTTTTCTTTGACATAGTTTTGTTTTGAAAACTAAATCAAGAGCAAAAAAAACTGTGTCAAAAACTGTGTCAAAGCCAATTTTGTCAAATCTTGCTCCAAATGGATAGAAATTTATCAGAGGGCTCTAATTTATCATTTTTAATCATTTTCTAACTCAAAACTGCCAAAAAATTGAAACTGAAAAAAATTTTTTTCTTTGATATAGTTTTGTTTTGAAAACTAAATCAAGAGCAAAAAAAACTGTGTTTGTCAAAGCCAATTTTGACATAGTTTTGCTCTAATTTATCATTTTTAACCATTTTATAACTCAAAACTGCCAAAAAATTGAAACTGAAAAAAAATTTTTTCTTTGACATAGTTTTGTTTTGAAAACTAAATCAAGGGAAAAACTATGTCAAAAACTGTGTCAAAAACTGTGTCAAAGCCAATTTTGTCAAATCTTGCTCCAAATGGATAAAAATTTATCAGAGGGCTCTAATTTATCATTTTTAATCATTTTCTAACTCAAAACTGCCAAAAAATTGAAACTGAAAAAAAATTTTTTCTTTGACATAGTTTTGTTTTGAAAACTAAATCAAGAGCAAAAAAAACTGTGTCAAAAACTGTGTCAAAGCCAATTTTGTCAAATCTTCTCCAAATGGTTCAAAATTTATCAGAGGGCTCTAATTTATCATTTTTAATCATTTTCTAACTCAAAACTGCCAAAAAATTGAAACTGAAAAAAATTTTTTTCTTTGACATAGTTTTGTTTTGAAAACTAAATCAAGAGCAAAAAAACTGTGTCAAAAACTGTGTCAAAGCAATTTTTGTCAAATCTTGCTCCAAATATTAATATGATTAAATTAATAAAATTAAAAATTAATAAAATTTTAAATTATAAAAAAATAAATATTTAAATAAAAAATATTATATTCATTGAAAAAATAATTAAAAAATATATTTAAAAAAAATAAATTTATATCTTTTAAAATTTTTTTGGTTTATATATTTTTTAGTTTAGTTTTTTCATAAAATTTATTTTTTAATTTTTTTGTAGTCATAACCACAAAAAAATTACTTACTTTTCAAATTTTCTCATTATATTTAACAACTTTACCAAAAATTACCAGAATCAGGTGCAAATTCGCAATTCATCAAGTCATTAAAAAGAAATGCCTGACCTCCCGTGTTTACATTTTTCGTCATAACTGCACGAAAATCGCTAATATTATTACTTCTTGTGCATTAAAAGTAATAAAAAGCGCAGTAAACACCATCATCATCAAAAAAATGTGTTAAATTATTTCCGTTCACGAACAAAGTCCCGACACGGAACACAAATTTTTTTCTTATTTTTTTTTTTAATAATAAAGTGCAACAAAAAATAATATTTTGGCGAAGGAATAATTTTGTTTGATGTCGAGTCAAAGTAAATATTGTTGAAACTCTAAATTGAAACCATACAAGCAGATTTTTTGTGTAATTTTAACACCGAAAAAAAAAATGCGAAGTAACGAGAATAAGGAGAGAATTATATGTTTTGTGTTGTCTTATATTTGACATTGTCTATCACCTTTACTCGTGTTCTTGTTTTTTTTTCTGAGCTGTCTCTTTGTCTTCTTTTTTTTTTCGTTGCTTTTTTATGGTGCTGCGTTTCTTTTTGCAATTTTTGCGGATTACATTTTGATACACAAGGCAGCAGACACAAAAAAAAAGAGAATAAATATATTTAAATTGTGTTCATGATTCAATGCTCGACTGACTTACAGGCACAAACAAAACAATAAAAAGACCTACAATGTACGAAATTTTTCATGTATTTTTTTTTTTAGTTTCACATTTAAAATGCAACTTATTCCGATTATCATGTCTTTTGTAACAGACTGACTGCATGACTGACAATTTATCGGAACGAACCAACAAAATGTTGTCTACATGTATCTGCAATATACCGTAAAAAAGCAACGAAATGCGTCTGTTTGTTAATTATCATTATTTTCGTTCTGCAACAAAATTTAATACCCGGATCCATCCACTCCAGTCAGTCACTGAAGCATCCAGCAAATATTTTTTGGGCAACTACTCGAAACTTTTTTTTTTTTTTTTTTGCAAAAATGCAGCAAGCACAAATTAATTAACTCGCTCTCTTCCTCAGTGTTTGAATTTTTGATGCAGGATAGACGAAACCACTAGAAGAATGCTCTTCATTTAAAACACTCTCCATGGCTTTGCGAAAGTTGATGATGAATGACAACTTTAAAATATTGAAGAGGTTTCTAAGAGAGCACCTGAGACTTGGCTAAACTTATTATTCATTATTATTGCCGCCGCCGCCTTTACTGAAAAATTAGACAAGGGGAAATTCAACCCATTTCCCGTCAATTGTGGCGGCGCGAAACGCGACACCGTGGTTTTGCGGAAGAGACGCGTCGATGGTCACTTCTGGTAGAATTTAAATTGATAAATAACACAACATTAATTTACTTTACCTTCCTACGAATTTTTATTTCAATTTTTTTTTTGTCGAAATTAGTGTTTCGCATTTTTTTTATAATAAATAAAAATTGCGAGATTTAATTTTATAAAAAAAAATTAATTTAAAATATTTTTTAAATTAAATTAATTTTTTATTATCTAATATTTAAATTATTTTTTAAAGAAATTTTTAGGTTATTTTAAATTATTATAAATAAATTGTTTAAAATAATTTTATTTAATTAAAAAAAATAATTTAAAATTAAAAAATTAATAAAAAATAATTAATTCATTTAAATTTTATTTTTTTAAATTTAATTATATTTTTTTTAAATTACTTCATTTTTTTATTAAAAATTTTAAATTTTTATTTTAAATTAATGAATAGTAAATTGTTCAAAACCATTTTTTTACCATTTTTATTATATTTTTTTTTTTTAAATAATAATTAATTCAATTTTATATATTTTTTATAATTTAATTTATTAATTTAATTTATTTAATTTAATTTAATATTAAAATATGCGTAAAAAATAATTTTATTAAATTAATTAAATTTTATCAAACAAAATTTATTAAACAAAAAATTAAATATATTTCAATTAAATAAAAATATTTTAAATGCCAAATAAAAATTAAATAAATCGAAAATAAATTAAATTAAAATTTTTTAAAAAAATTATTTTTTTTTCAAATTTCTCGCAATAAGTCTCATAAAAAATTATCAGTTGCGAAACACAAATTTTCCATAATTTCTAAATAAAAACAGGAGACCATCTCTCATATAAATGAAACAGGCAGACACAATTTAGAAAACAAACTAGGAAAATTTTCCGATGTACTCTGAATGATAAATGACCCAAAAAATTTCCTCTCTCACACACTTTCCAACTTATTAATTATGTAAACTTACTTAAATTTTAATTTATTTCTCTCTGCACAATCAAGCAGCACGAGTGATTTTCCAAACATATTTTTTCATCGCACGCCAAAAAGTGTTTCTGCCTGGAAAAAATAATGAAAGGGGTGACGTAATGAGGAATTGAATGGACGAGATATTGAATAAATTATATCTTTTCGACCAAAATGTTGCCGAAAATCTTGGATTTTGTTTGTTTAGCAGGTATCGTCGTCATCAACAGACGAGAGAAAATGAAGAAAATTAAATTGAAAGGAAGGTAACCCCTTTTTCCAATTGATTTTCCTGTACTTGACTTAACTTTTATTATTAAATAACTTTCGCCAAAGGAACGTAAATCTTGAAAATTTCATCCCTTACGGAATTTTTTCGAGTAAAATTACACCTCAAAGACTGTCGTCCGTCATTTTGCAAAATGCCGAGCGATGACTTTCAATCTGTCGTCCCTTTTCTTCCCGAAAAAAAAATTGGATACGAGAAAAAATTGTAAGAAAGGAATTTTGCAGGTGCTTTTTATTGTTCGTCGAAAAAAAAAGTGTACGAAACACACATGTTTCTAATAATAGAGGTCTTTAAGGGTCAAAACATAATAATAATAATAGATTTTACTCGCAAAACTTCTTTTGAATAACATCTTCTTGTTTCGTCGTATTTTTTTGCCTGCTTTTGTGTAAAACGCAAAAAGGAGTATATCAAATGGAAGGACATTCAAGGAGATCGTCCCTCCTTTTTATCTTTATTCTTTCTTTTGTAGCATTTCTTCTATTTTTTTTTCTAAAAATAAATTTATATAATAAATAACCTAACCGATAAAATATTAAAAGAAGATTTCACAAATAAATAGGTAAAGAGAAACGATTTTAATCTGAATTGTTGCGATAGAAACAAAAAAGTAAATAACTTGTTTTCGTTTCATTTCTCATCTAAAAGCACATTTTTATGAGAAATTAAGGGATTTTTTGTAGATTTTTTGTCTGTCATTGAAAATATTTTTTTCTAATTTTAAAATAAAAAAAAATTATATGAATAAAATAATTAATATAAAATTAAATTAAATAAAAAATAATAATATTTGGATATTTTTTTTAAATTATTTTAATTCTTAGAAATATTTTTTAAATTTTTATAAATATTTTTACACAAAAAAACAAATAAAATTAAACTCATAAATATTAATAAAAAAATTAATTTAATTTTAAAAAAATTATTATTAGATATTTTTTTTAATTTTTTTTTAATTATTAATTAAATTAACTTAAATTTAAAAAATTTTTTTGTTGTTTTTTTAGATTTAGAAATGTTTTCAAATTATTAATTTTTTTTAAATAATTTTTTAATTTTAATTTAAATTGATAAAAATATTTAAAAAAAAATTTAAAAAAAAAAATAAATTAAATTTTAACAAATAAATATTAATGTTTATTTAATTTAAATAAATTCATATTTCTTTTATATTTAATGAAATTAATTTTAAAAATTTTTGTTGAATAATCAATTTAATTAAATAAGATTCTAAAATTATTTTTAAAATTTCAGCTAATTTTTTTAGTTTTAAAAATATATTTAATTTTGTTTTTAATTTAAAACTTTTTTAAATTTTTTATTATTAAAATTTAAATTTTTTAAATTTATTTTTTTAATTAATATTATTTAAATTGTAAAGATTTTAGAAATAAAAAAAAAATATTTTTTTTAAATTACTTCAATTTTTATCCCGCAAGATTGAGAAAAAATAAAAAAAATATAAAAATAAATAAAAGATAACAAATAATTGAAAATACACTTGTTAAAAAAATACCGCACTTCTGTCACTTCACTCGAATGATATTTTAAAACAAATTACCGTCAACTGGTCCATTCATCATACTGAACAAACAAAAAAAAAACTCGACAAAAATACTTTAATCTCCCTTTTTAAATCAATCAGTTATTTTTGAAAATTTAATCCTTACAATTTATTTTTATCAGATTGTCTCTCTTCTCTTCTTTCACGTCAATGCAACGCAAAGTAACGAGGAGATTTTGTCAAAATAATTGTTCAAATAAATAAAATTTAAAACATTTCCAACCACAAAAGCTTTTTTCTCCATTAATTTCTCGCTGTAAACGTTCTTCTCCTTCAGCAGCAATTCTAATTACTTTGCACGATTCTCATTACGTAACCAATAATTGTTCGTTCTGTTGAGGTGCTTCACTCGCAGCGGCATGGCACAAATAATTCATAGAAAATTACTGTAAAAATAGATTGTTTGCTTTATTTTGTCGTCAGTGTGTCTGGCAATCTTTCAGTACAATAATTGTATTATTTTGCTCTGTGTGCGGAGGAAAAGACGTTCAAGACTTGTGTTGTTTTGTAATTTTTCTTTTCTTTTCAATTTTTTTTTTGTTGTTTTCTTGGCACACGGTAAATTATTGTAATCCGCTTACAGGTTGTTAGGGAGAAAGAGCGAGAGTCGACTTTTGTGCACGTCAGGGAAATTATATATTTTTTTTTCGCGCAAAGTCGTTTCGTAACAGCAAGTTCTATCTCTCTAGCTCTATGGCGAAATCATTAAAATTGTTATTTTCCTTGGCTTTTGTGATAAAATATGAAAGTAATGAGATTTTTGCCCACGTACTTTTTTTTCGCGCGGGGATGAATTTAATTACGTTGACAAGTCATTCGAACGCTTGGCGTTTCTTAGCCTAGAGACCTGTGAAATTGGAAAATGAAGACAGATTCAGGTTACGCAACGGGGGACAATTTTGGTTGTCACGTGGCCCGAAGCCGTTAAGAACAGATTTCGATAGAAAAAAAATTATTTGAAAACTTGAATTGAAGTTTGAAACAGCATGAGGTATTATTAAATAAATAAATTTAAAGAAAAGGAAATTTTTTGACACCTTTTTAATAAAATTTTAAAAATTAATTCCAAGAATTATTTTTTATCACAAAATTTCTTCTGAAATTTTTTTCTGAATTAAAATTATTTTAAAATTTAATTTAATTTTCTAAAAATAGTTTTTTATCATTTTTTATTAATTAATTAAATTTATTCATAGTTTTTATTTATTTTTTTATTTTTAAAATATTATTTGAATTATTAAATAATTTTGGTAATAATTGAAGTAATTATTTAAATTTTTTTTTTGCATTTAGAAAAAAATTATCAATTTTTTTATTTAAAAAATAAGTTATTTATCAAAGAAATTTTTATCGAATAATTTTTTTTTATTTTCTCAACACTTTATGACTTTAAATTTTTTTTTGTTCATTCAATTTTATTAGTTAAGTTAATTTACTTTTTTTTTTAATTTTTAAAAAATTTTTAATTAAATTCAAAAGAGAAAAAACGAAGAAAAATTTTAAAAATATAAAATTCAAAAGAGAAAAATTTTATATTTTTAAAATTTTTCTTCGTTTTTCCTCTTTTGAATTTAATTTAAAAATTTTAATAGTGTTTATGTTTTTTCGATAACTTTTAAATAATTTTTTTAAAATAATTTAATTTTATTTAATTTAATTATTTTTTTAAATTTAAGTTTTATTACAGAATTAAATTAAAATTATTATTAAATTAATTGGAATTAATATTTTTTAATTTAATTTTTTTTTCAATAATTTAAAAAAATGTTTGAAAAAATAATTTAATTTAATATAATTTTAATTAAATTTAAATTATTGAAAATTAATAAATTTAAAAAAAATTAATTTTAAAAAATAAAAAAAAATATTAAATAAAATTTTTGACACCTGTCACATTTTTCATCTTTAAAGCTTATTTCTTTTATTTTATCTCATCTTTACATTAAAATTGGTTCAAAATCCTTGAAATAATCCCCATTTTGCCAATTCGACCTTAATCACACACTTACATCATAATCTCCTCACAAATACACTTACCATCAAGAGAACAAATAAAATCTAGAATCATACGATATGCAACGTGATTATTGTAGTAACATTTCATTTTACACAAAATGATGAGAAAAATTACACCTGTCCTACATTTCGTACTCGGCCTATGCAATAAATAGAAATAGAAACATCTACGAACAGCAAAATAAAAAAAAATATAAATTTGCTCTTCGTGCAAGTGTACTTTCATGTTTTTACAATTTCTTTTCAAGATTAAATTATTTGATAAATTAACATCGTTTAAAAGATCAGATGTTTGAATGTGAAACACGCCAAGTTTTTTGTAAAGCAATTTTCTGGCCGTTTTGGGCGGTCTCATGACACGACATTCTGCGCCACGACGCCGTTAACATGTCAAATCTCGTGTAATCCTTACATCGATAAAGTACAAACATTCATGAATTAATTAACGGAAAATCCAATCAAATGAAAGTCAATTAAATTGGATTTTAGCATTCGACAAGATTACGCTTTAGTTATAATCCCGCGTTGTCTTAGTTCCGCAACACCAGTTACGTGTGCGATTCACGCGGCATGCAAATAATTAAATTACAGAGATTAAACTTTGTTGAACGTTTGTCAATTGTTGTGTCGGTAAAAGATGAAAAAGGCAGTCGTCAGTGTTTGTTGCTGTTGTTGCCTTGTCAGGTGTGATGATGAAGACCTATCGACGTGTCGCTGTGTGTCTCTATAAAAGGGCTTCCTTGTGTTGTGTGCATGGCAATGATATGATGATGCAATCGTGATATTGATTGTTTTTTAAACATTTTGTTGCCATACAAGGCGGACTCGGAGGCTTTGATTCCGGTATCTGGTTACCTTATGCAAAGACTTGTAAGCAAAATGAAAGAAAAAAATAAACAAACAAACAAAAAGAAGGCACAAACATATCAAATGACAACTTTATAATTGCATTAATGTCAGTAAATGGTGTTTCCATTTTTTTGCCTTTTGAAAACAAAAGAAGCAAATTTTACACATTTAATTTTAATTTTTAAAAATATTTAAAAAAAATTATTTATTAAATTAAATTTCAAAAATTAAACTAATTTAATTTAAGGGATTGATTTTTTTTATCAATTTGATATTTATAATTCAATTAAAGAGTAATTGAAAATTATTGAAAAAAAAATACCAGCTTAATATTTGATAATTTGCAAAAAAAAATAAATTTTCATTAATTTTTTAATATTCTAAATATTTTTTTTTATTTATATTTTTTTTTTAATTTAATTTTTTTATATGAATTTTTTAATTATAATTAATTAATTTTTCAGTTTAATAAAATTTTTATAATATAAATTTTAATTTTACATTAAAATTCTTATTTTATTGTAATGAAGAGAAAAAAAATATTTTATATGATTTTTTTAAATTTTCAAATATAAAAAAAAAAAAATTAAATTAAAAATAATTTTTTTAAAAATTTATTTATTTTTTTATTTTATTTTTTAAATATTTTAATTTTTAAAATAATTTTTTTTATTTATTTTTTCTTTTCAATATAAAGAGTTTTATGATGTTACACAACTGACTCAAAAAGAAAGTAAAAATAAAACCTAAACTCAATTCCTTATAAGTCACAGAAAAAATTTTTACGGGTGAAATGCTTTTAACAAAAGAGACTTATGCAAGTTAAGCTTCTTTGTTGGTGTGATATTTTTTATTTTTAGTTGGAAAATTCCATAAAAGTATGAAAACTTAACAACGACGTATTTTAATATTTTTTTTTTCAATTTAAATTTTCATGACTTTTTACATTTTTTAAAAAATAAATTAAAATAAAATTATTTAAAATTATTTTAATTTATTTTTAATTTAATTTAATTAAATTTAATTTTGAAAAAAATATCTAAAATTAAATAGATTTAAAAAAAATAATTGAATTAAAATTTTAAATTAAATTTATTAAATAAAATTATTTTTTTTTTTTAAATTTATATACTAAAAATAAAATTTTAATTTTATTTAAAATAAAAATTAGAGATAAATTTTTAAAACAAAAAAAAAATTAAAAATCACAAGTCTTTCAACAATTGACAAAATTACCAAAGAAAAAACTACAAAACGTTCAATTTTCCTACGTAACCCGCACACGCCGAAAATTCTGGCAACTCAACCAAATCTAATTGTCGCGTGTTAAAAATTTATTTAAAAAAAAATTAATTAAAGAATCAACTTACCTCAAGAAATTTTCCTCTCAACAGACAAAAGGGCGTCGAAGGTCGAAACGAAAAAAAAAATCACACACATGGAGAAAATTTACAGGATGTTTTCGCGGCTTATTACAACATTATTTACTCTATCAATATATCAATCAAGCCACCTAACGCGCGTCAATCCGAAAATTCGTTGCCAAAAATAAATATCAACACCGCATGAAAGTCATCATCGACATCGTCAATAAGCTGACAAGGTTAATGTATGAAGCCATTTACCTCTCTTCTCGTGCTGTGTTGCGGCTTGTTTTCCGTGAACTCTCATACACACACACACACACGAGACCTTGTCACATCTGTTCGTTTTGAGGAAAACATTAACAATATTCTGAAAAAAGTTGTTCAGCTGTGACTTTGATGTGATGCCGGTTGTTGTTGGATTTGCCGCGATACCGCTGCCGCTCTGCTTGCCAAAGGCAACACACACACTTTCGGGTGTAGATCGCGTGTTTATTTCTTCGTGAGATTACATTGGCATCATCTGTGCTCCGTATAAGAAAATCATCTAACACTTTTTTTTTCACAAAGATTTTTTTCTTCGCCTCCGATTTGGAAAATTTCCAATGTTTAAATTTACATAAATAATTTTTTTTTTTTTTTGAAATTCGGATCTTCAAAATGTTTTGCCATGTGTGAGATATGATGTAAAAATATTGTCTTATTTTTGGATTTAAATAAATTCTCATTTTTTCCTGTGTTTTTTTTTCTCATCCGTATGACGACACAGCGACAATATGTGCGGCGGCGGTAGGTATCCAAAAAAAAAGTTGAGTTGCTTCCAAAGGAAACAAATGAAGAAAAATTCTCTGGCAAGAAAGTTTTACGGATGAGTACACGTTTGAACACTGAATCATATTTCATGTAAAATGTCATGAATTTCCTTGTTTCAAGCAGCAACAACAACGAGAGAAATGTTTATTGTTGTAAAAGTGAAGCCAGAAATTTTTCGCATTTCCTTTCCATTTTCCATAATTTCATTTTTTCCTTCGTCTTCTTCTGTTATATCATCAAGAAAAATTGCAGTTGTTGGCATTGAAAAGCATTCGTTCCGAAAAATGTTTGTCTTGTATCAATTTGTCATGCACACCGAAAAAGACACGACCACGAGACAAAACAATTTATTCGCATAAATTCACTCTGCTGCTCTTCGGTGCCTGCCATGCCATACACCTGTTCGGAAATAGGAAAAAAAAAAGAATTTTCATATCAATTTATAATGCAAATAACAACAATTGTTTGAAAACACGCTTTTTAGACAAAAAAAAAAAAAAAATAAAGAGAGGTTTCTGCATGTGAAAAATAAAACCGACACACATTGTTGCCGGCACACTATTGAAATATTCAATTTATTTTTCATTGCAAAGTAATCACATGCATGCCATAATTTTTTTTTCCATTTTGTGGAACTTTCTCGAATGGAAATGTTATTTTATAATAATATAAATGGCAATATGTGACTACATGCATAGTTTTATTGAATGGAGAACATCTACAATGTTGATAAATGTTTAACTGTAGGGTATGTTTAAATGTGGTTGATTTGAATAATAAATTGGAAAAACCTTTGAGGGAGCTCTGTGGAAAGAAGTTATAAAATAATAGAAAAGAGTGAAGAAAGTTCACGGAAAATCTTTTCATGACGTAATTACTGAGGAAAAAGTTTTAGGATTTATTTGATTGGAAAGGCAGGATAAACTTTCGAAATAAACTTTAACTTCAGAAATTAAAAGAAGTAAAAAAATAAAAATAAAGAAAATATTTAAGTACTAATTATTAATTAATTTTTAAAATATTTTGACTTAAAATAAAAATAAAATAAAAAAGGCCCAAAAAATTTTTTTTTCAAAATTTCAAAAATTTCTTTTTTCGCCTGTACATCGGAAACGCAAAATTTAGAAAAAGTCCAAAAAAAAAGTTGTTTCTAACATCAAAACCTTCTTTTTGAGACGGAGAACCGTGATCTAGCTTAATTTTGAAAAATCGGTATGTGAGCCCTCATAATAAGAGGATTTTGACTTAAATTTTTTTTTAATTGAGATAATAATTAAGAAAATATTTTTTAAATCAATTAATTTTTTTTTAATTTTTTTATTAATAAATTTAATTAAATCCAAAACAATAGTTGTTTCTAACATCAAAACCTTCTTTTTGAGACGGAGAACCGTGATCTAGCTTAATTTTGAAAAATCGGTATGTGAGCCCTCATAATAAGAGGATTTTGACTTAAAAAAATTTTTTCGATAAATCTTTAAATTTTTAATCGAAAACGCAAATTTTAATACAAATTACAAAAGTTGTTTCTAAAATCAAAACCTTAAATTTGAAAATTTAAAACTTGAATATTGTAGTATATGTTCCATATACTACTTTGTTTTTGGTGCATAAAAAGGCTCATTTTGTGATACCCTATCAAGAAAACGTCGAAAAATTGTGAATTAAAGGCGGTAATGCTTTAAATGGCTCCTGTACATCGAAAACGCAAAATTTAGAAAAAGTCCAAAACAAAAGTTGTTTCTAACATCAAAACCTTCTTTTTGAGACGGAGAACCGTGATCTAGCTTAATTTTGAAAAATCGGTATGTGAGCCCGCGATCTAGCTTAATTTTGAAAATTCGGTATGTGAGCCCTCATAATAAGAGGATTTTGACTTCAATTTTTTTCAATCAATTTTTTTCGCAAACATCTTTAAATGGCTCCGGTACATCGAAAACGCAAAATTTAGAAAAAGTCCAAAACAAAAGTTGTTTCTAACATCAAAACCTTCTTTTTGAGACGGAGAACCGTGATCTAGCTTAATTTTGAAAAATCGGTATGTGAGCCCTCATAATAAGAGGATTTTGACTTAAATTTTTTTTAATCAATTTTTTTCGCTAACATCTTTAAATGGCTCCTGTACATCGAAAACGCAAAATTTAGAAAAAGTCCAAAACAAAAGTTGTTTCTAACATCAAAACCTTCTTTTTGAGACGGAGAACCGTGATCTAGCTTAATTTTGAAAAATCGGTATGTGAGCCCTCATAATAAAAGGATTTTGACTTAAATTTTTTTTAATCAATTTTTTTCGCTAACATCTTTAAATGGCTCCTGTACATCGAAAACGCAAAATTTAGAAAAAGTCCAAAACAAAAGTTGTTTCTAACATCAAAACCTTCTTTTTGAGACGGAGAACCGTGATCTAGCTTAATTTTGAAAAATCGGTATGTGAGCCCTCATAATAAAAGGATTTTGACTTAAATTTTTTTAATCAATTTTTTTCGCTAACATCTTTAAATGGCTCCTGTACATCGAAAACGCAAAATTTAGAAAAAGTCCAAAACAAAAGTTGTTTCTAACTTCAAAACCTACATTTTGAGCCGGAGAACCGTGATCTAGCTTAATTTTGAAAAATCGGTATGTGAGCCCTCATAATAAAAGGATTTTGACTTAAATTTTTTTAATCAATTTTTTTCGCTAACATCTTTAAATGGCTCCTGTACATCGAAAACGCAAAATTTAGAAAAAGTCCAAAACAAAAGTTGTTTCTAACATCAAAACCTTCATTTTGAGACGGAGAACCGTGATCTAGCTTAATTTTGAAAAATCGGTATGTGAGCCCTCATAATAAAAGGATTTTGACTTAAATTTTTTTAATCAATTTTTTTCGCTAACATCTTTAAATGTCGCCTGTAATTTTTAGTACATTGTGTTTATATGTTTGTCCAGCATATGAAGAATTGGCAATAATTTCTCTTAAACTAAACAATGACTCGGTACACAAACGGGTTATGTAACAAACATATACTACAATTCGAATTTGCTTTGCTAATTCAAGGTACTTTAATTTAATTTTAATTTTTTTATTTATGTAATTTGTATATCCTTACGTTTAAAAAAATTAAGAGTTATTTTTGTAGAAAAAAATTATTTTATTATTTATTTTTAACTTTTTTAAATAAAAACATTTTTTTTCATTAAATTTTCTTAATTTATTAATTTTTTTTATTAAATTTTTTTTTATGAATATCTTTTTCTGATTAAATTTTTAATTAAAACTTCTTTTATTTAGTATCAGAAAAGCAAAATTTTTTAAATAATGTCACAAAAATTCGTGATTCACAAAAAAAATTTCCTCAAACCCGGAAATTTCGCTGAAAAAACAACATTTTTAATTCACATTTATTTACTTACGTTGTTTTTTATCCCACTGACATCCATTCAGAAAAAAACACGACATTCCAAACTGGCTTATCATCAAATGATATCATTTACCTGTTGATGAAAACATCTGTTATTGACATCCAAAATACCCAATGCTATTTTTGTTTACTTTCTTCACACACTCCATTTTACTCCAAGGTTGGCAACGAAAACAACAAGAAGCTTCTCGGAATTTGATTCACGGAAAATCCAGGTCAAAACCAGCTGTATTTACAAAAAATGTTCCACAAAAACAGAAGCTCGAGAAAAAAACAAAGCTTTGTTTCTATGGCGAAAAAATAGCTTTTTAATTTTGAACTTTTTTAATTACACGCGACTCATTATCTCTTCCTCATTTTTTTCCTTTTGGCATATTAATTCTTGCAGGAAACTAATTATTATAATTTGAAGTCGTCGTCGTCGGTCTAATGACATGACAAAGTTGAAAATGTGTGGAAATGGCAACAAAAAGAGATTTGAAACACGTGTGAGGCCATGACAAACCCTTTTTTTGCTGTTGTTGTTTAACTGTTTTCGAGTAATGTTGTGCCAACATAAATGAGCAACAAATTACACGCGTTTTTAACGAAGCTAATATCATTTTGTTAGTACAGTTGTTTGAAAAAGTATTTTTTGTATGCTTTTTATTGAAATTTTTATATTGTCTGTCATTCTGTCATGCTTTTAGTTCCCTTTTTCCCACAAGATGGCGTTGTTACTTTAATTGTGCTTTGGGTCAAGGTTTTAAAATGTGCATTGGGACAAAGTTTTAAATAGTAGGACAAAATAATTTTTTTTAAGGCCCTGAGATCTAAAAAAAATAAGGCTTTCAAACTTTTACATAGGAATTTTATGAAATTTTTATTTTTTTTTGGAAAATTTTTTTTTTCATTTTTTAGAAAATTAAAAATTTCGAAAATTTTCTATGTAAAATTTTGAGGGCTTTATTTTGAAGACTCCAAGGCCTTAAAAAAGGTTATTTTGTCCCACTGACAAAGTTTCAGATAAACTTCATAGAAAATTTGAGAAACTTCATAGAAGCTTCGAAAAACTTCATAGAAATTTACAGAAAACTTGAAAAAAACTCCTTTATATGTAATAACTAAAATGTATAAAATAAAAAAAATTAAGTATACTTTTTTATAAAAAAGGGCCCTAAAAAGTTGAAAATAAACGAACATTTTTTAAAATTTCAAATTTCGCTTAAAATTTTGAAAATTTCGTAAAAAATTATTGATATAAATAGCAAAAAATTAAAAGAAAAAAATAATTTTTTTTTAAGAAAATAAAATCAAGTTTTAAATTTTAAATAATTCAAAAAATTAAAATAAATAATTTAAAAAATATTTTTTTATTATTTTAGTTAATTAAATTACATATTTATAATTTTTAGTTAAACTAAAATTATTTTTTTTTTATAAATAGGTAAAAATTTTAATCTAATATTTTTTAAAATTAAATTAAATTAAATTCTTACATTTTTGCCAATTTTAATGAAAAAAATGACAAAAAGTATTACAATGCCAAAAGAATTATTTTGTTTAGGACTCTCTTTTATGAAAAAAGCATATTTAATTTTTTTTATAATAATTTTTTTTAGTTCGATGGCGAGTCTCTGTGTGCGGTAAAAAAGGGAGGAAAAAACATGAACATACTTGCCATGAAAATTGTAGCATTTTTTCGTGTTTTAATATTTTTTTTATGCAACTCATCATAAATGTTTGTTATATAATAATAATCCGTCACTCCATGTATCCACAACGCGTGTATAATCGGTCTCCATTAAAAATCACCCCTTTTTTTCAATTCAATCAGCATGCGATGGCATGCATGACCGACGAGGCAACAATTTTCCATTTCATTATCCAATTATGGGTTTTTTCCTGTTTGTAGTTTTCGTCTTTAGCCACAAGAGCAAAAAAAAGCAGCAGCAAAAAAGTGTGATTATCATGAAGTAAGTTTATAAATACATATAAATTTTACAACTCAGCATGCATGCATGACATTTACTTAAACCTCCTTCTCGAAGGCACGGACGCAAAAAAAAAAGCTAAACCTTCGCCATATATGACATTTTAATGACTTTCGCCTGAGAAATTATTCAATGTCATGCGATAGTTATTTTGCTCGTTGTGCCGCGCTAATCCACTTCTGCTGCTGCTAGTTGACTAACAGAGATATAATCATATCCTGATAAGCGAACACTGAGTGAACACAAAAAAAAAGTAATAATTTTTTAACAATATTTACATTACTCCGTCAGACATATTATCACCCGTTCCCTTTTTTTATAAAGCTTTTTTTTTGTAGTTTGCTGTCTAACACAAAAAAAAATCGCGAAACATGATAGAAATCCAAATCGCATGCATGAATATTGCCGCATGCTAAAAAGTAATAATTTTTGTGTTTGCTTTCGCAACATGGAGAATTTATTATCTATGCGAGTGATGTGTGTGTTTGATAGCGCGAGACAGACAATTTCATCATCATGAACAAAAAGTCATCAAAAGTGGATTGACTTGTTGTCTGTGCGATGATTATGATAGTAGTAATAATAATGATAATAGCGAAAGGCACATATTTGGATAGTAAATGTGAGGGAAATTGATTTTTTTTTGTCTGATGGAAAAATATTGAATGGGAGCTCATTGTTTGCGATGGATTCAAGTTCAGTCATTTTTGGCCCATTGTTATTTCAAATTTATGTTTTTGAAGAAAAAATACCCTAAAAGCTCTAATTTTTAAGACAAATGAGAAAATTTCGACCTTTTGTGGGTCTTATTGAGAAAAAATTATTTTCTTCGAATTTAAATTCATAAAAAGGGGTTCAGGTATTCTGTTGACAAAATTTTTTTGCGACAGCCCAAAATTCGAATGAGTACCGATAGTTTCTTGCAATTTTTATGCTTTTTCAGAAAAAAATACCTTGAAGGCTCTAAATTTTAGAAGAAAAAATTTAGAGAAAAATTTATTTCCTTCGAATTTAAATAAATGAAAAAAGGTTCAGATTGACTAAATTTTTTCACGATAGCTCAAAATTCAAATAAATTCAAGGAAAAATGGTAAATAAAAATAATTTTTTTTACCTGAAATCTGATGTGAATGGTTTTCTTTTTGAAACTCCATGCAACTCCGCAAATAAAAAAGAACAAATGAATCAAAATTTTATCGGATATCATTCGGAAGATACGCATCGTGCTCCATGATAATAACTGTATCAAAATTGGTTTTACAAACAATTTTAAATCGCTTATTTTTTACTATAATTACTTACAACTCACACCATTTTTATCTCGCGTCATGTTAACTTCGATAGTTCTTTTATTTCTGTTCGTTGCAAATTCCACTCAGGACCGAAAGATCAGAGTCAAGATAACAAGTGTCAAGTGTTGGCATAACGCCTCCATGTTTAACGGAACTATGAAGTCTTGCTCTTTCAAGTCTTTTCGCAACGGAACTCAACTTGCTACAGTCATCCATGATTTTCGGAAGCCTTGCAACGACATGTGGGCCAATATGGTGGTTTACTACAAATTCGGAGGATCAGCTCTTTATCGCCCGTGGATGTTCAATATTGATGAAAATGTCTGTGGATTTTTCACAAGCGGTTCTCTAATCAGTCCTCTTGCGACAATAATAAAAAAATTAATGGATCAAATCACGCCGGGAACAATTCATGCCTGTCCGTACAAAGGAGAAGAAGGAATTCGTAACTTTGATTTCGATTTAATTATCTCGAGAGGATTGCCTCATGTGATACCAACGGGAGATTATCGACTGTTGTTTAGATTTCACACGAGTAAAAATGAGACATTTATTACTGCTCTCTTTGGAGGATATGTTACTCCGGCGAATCCGTTGGAAACAGTATCTATGGGATAAAATTGATTGTTAAAAAATTATAAATTAATTTTTAAAATAAATCTTAATTAAAATTTTGGACCCATATACTTCGTTCTACCCGACAAAAGTTCTATTCTTTTTTTCAATATAATTTAAAAAAAAAAGTGAAATATAAATGACATATTTGAGAAATTTTAAAATGTATCATCCAATACTTTCTTTAAGCTTTGCCTGACTTACTGCAAAAAAAAACTTCAAAGAAGTTTTTTAATCACAACTTGAGTTTTTACATTTCAACAAATATATAAAATATTAATTAAAAATTAAATAAATAAAAATTAATTAAAAATTAATTAAAATTTAATTAAATTTATTAATTAAAATTAAAAATAAAATTAATTAAAAATTTTTATTAATTTTTTTTTTAAATTTTTTAATTTTAATTTAATTTTTTTAAATTTAATTTTTTTTTAAATTTATTTTTTTTATTTATCTTCTTTAATGGAAAAAAAATTAAAAAAAAAATGAAAAAAATTATTTAAAAATTAAGGTTCAATTTTAAAGTTATCTGATTTTCAATCAGAATTTTTACCGTCATTTAAGGTTTAAATTCAGTGTCATCGCATCAGCTTTAGCCAAAAGCTGTTCTTTTTTTAAATAAATTTTTTTAACCGTCAAAATTTTTTATCTAGATTTGCTGTAACGACTTAATCAAAAAACCACTTAATTTAGGGTTACATTGCCATCATCGATAGTTATTTTTTTTTCAACTGGGCATTTCATTAAAATGTCTTTACTGAATCAGAACACAATTATTATTTGGATTCTAATAATTTTTACGGCGGTAAATTCGCACGATCGCAAAATAAAAGTTAAGCTCAAAAGTGTCAAATGCGACTTCGATGGACCCATGTTCAATGGAACCATGAAGTGTTTCGTCAAGTCTTACCGCAATGGATCTCAAACTGCCACAGCGATTTACAACTTTCGCAAGCCATGCAACGATATGTGGGTTCACATGATAGTTTACTACAAATTTGGCGGATCAGCACTTTATCGCCCATGGATGTTCAACTTCGATGAGAATCTTTGTGCAATTTTCAAGGGCAGAGAAGCAGGAACTTTTTACAAGATTTTACTCGCAGTTTTGGATAAAATTACGCCAGGAACGGCACATGCGTGTCCCTACAAGGGAGAAGAAGGAATTCGAGATTTGAATTTTGATCTGGTTATTTCGCGAACGATTCCGCATGTCATACCAACGGGAGATTATCGACTGTTGTTTAGATTTCACACGAGCAAGAATGAGACTTTTATTTCGGCGCTTTTTGGAGGATATGTTGCTCCGTCAAATCCATTGGAAGCTGTCTCGATGGGATAGTTCTAATTAAAATTTTACAAAATAGAATAAATTATTTTGAATTTTCAAGATAAAATAAATAAAAAAAAATTTTAATGGTAGAAAATATTTTTAAAGTTAGAAATAATTATTGAAAAAATTTTTTTCTACTCTGAAAAAAATTTACCTTTTTTAATAATTGTAAAACAATTAAAAAATTTTGTAACAATATCATAGTCATTAAAGATAATTTTTTAATTTTTTTTTTCGACAGAAGCTGTTAAAGATTTTTTTTTTCACACAAACGCTTTTAAAACCGAACACAAAATAACTTTTAACGATTTAAAAGCAATTTTAATGGGATTATAATGAAGCTTTTATAATTTTTGTTTAAAAAAAATCTTTTCAGTAATCATTTTTATCTCAAACATGTTCGCAGCAGCAATCATACACTTACCGTTCATATTAATATTCATCATTTTACCCCAAAATTTAAAAATAAAGGTTTTTTTGTAATAAATTAATGAATTGCTCCAAGTTACAATGGAAATTTCCATAAAATTGATACCATTAATCCAATGAAATGACGATATTTGAACTGAAAAAAATAATAATTACGAATAATTAGAGAAAAATTGATAATCTACAAAATAAATAAATACCTGTTTCCTTCCATGTGTTTCTCGTAATTGTTATCAAAAAATTGTAAGGCCAATACAAAAATCAAAAATATTTTCAGCATTAAAGATTTTTTGAACTTTAGTAAGAAATTATATAAAGTAAAGCAGCAGAAAAATTAAGAATTATTTAAAGAAAATTTAAAAAATAAAGATGGATAAATTTCTTTCTTCACAAATATGAATATTTTTTTTAAAAAAAATAATTAAAAAATTATTTAATAAAAAATTAAAATTAGTTTAATTAACTAAATAAATAAAATTTAAATGAAATTTAAATTATTTATTTATTTTAATTTTTAATGTACCTTAATTAATTAATATTAAATTAATAATATAATTAATAATTTAAAAATTTAAAAACTAAAATTTAAATTTAAATTAAATTTAAATTTTAAATTAATTTATTTAGTTTAAATTTTAATTAATTTAAATTAATAATTAATTTAATTAATAATTTAAAAATGAAAATTAAAAAATTAAAAAAAAGCAAATTAAAAAAATAAATAATTTTAAAATTTAATTTAAATTTAATTTTTAATTAATTTTTTTTATTTAATTTTTAATAATACATATTTTTGATATGATATGAATTGATTAAATTTAATGTAAAAAAATGTGAAGAAAAAAATTTTAAATTAAAATTTAGTTTAAAAAAATGTCAAAAATATTTCTTAAAAATATTTAACAAAAAAAAAATATAAATAAGAAAACATTTTTGAGTATTGTAAAGGCCCTTTTACTACTTTTGACATGTAAAAATAAGCAAAATTTCAAACTATTTGGACAGTTTATCCAAATGACAGCACGAGTCATTTTCATATTGTTAATTTACTCTTTAACGCAGTTCAAAATTTCTGTAGCTCAGCAAGTAACAGTTCGACTCACGAATCTCAAGTGCACTGGCAACTCATCTTTCATCAACAGAACGTTAACAAAATGCCTCATCAAGCCTTTTCGAAATGGAACACAACTTACAACAGTTTTATATTACTTCCATAAACCCTGCAACGACTTTTGGCTGCATTTTGTTGTTTCCTACAAGTTCAGCGGAGGTCAATATCGCCAATGGATGTTCAATTACGACGAAAATGTTTGCGGTTGGTTCGACAAAGACGGAAAACCAAGTTTCTGGATGGGTCTCGTTTTAGTTGCATTAAATCATGTGACTCCCGGAACACTTCATGCTTGTCCATTTCACAAAACTGAGGGAATGACAGCTATCAACATCGATCAAATTGTTGCAAGATTATTGCCGCAAATCGTTCCAACCGGAGATTACAGAGTTTCGATGCGATATCACACAAAAACTAACGTCACAATTCTTCAGTTGCTCATTACCGTGCATATTGACGCCATTAATCCAATGGAAGCGATGCCGATGGGATAATTTTTTGTATGAAAAATTTTGTGACAAGAAAAAGAAATTTCTATTACGACCTTGTAAATAACGGCAATCAGTCACTCGCATTTTTTTTTTGTTACGGCGCATTCCATTCCGGAATGAAATATTTCTCGCTTTAATGTCGCGCACAGCTTTCTTACTACATTTTTTTTTATCAGCATGACTAATGTCAATGAAATTGTGTTATCGTTCTATTAATATTTTATTTACGACCTTTTTCTTTTCTTTTTTTTTATGGAGGTCCAACTGTTCAAACACGACAATAAATAAAAGAGTCTGTATTTGAGCGGAGAAAATAAAAACAAATGAAAGTCACCTCTTTAGAAGCAATTTTTATCGCTTGAATTCGCTGCAAATTAAATTAAACGACCTCTATTGTTGCAAAGGGAAGATAAGATTTTTTACTGCTTTTAATGGGATTAACCAATCAAAGTCTCCCATAACAGCTATACTTTCCCCTGGGACAAAATGACCTTTTTTAAGGCCCTGAAGTCTTGAAAACAAGGCCCTCAAATTTTGACATGAAGAAATTTTTATTTTTCAGATAAATATGAAAAAAAAATAAAAAAAAAAATTTAAATTAATTTTAATTTTAATTTAATTAAATTTAAAAATTAATTTAATTTAATTTTATTAAATATTTTTTTTTATTCTAAGAAATAAAAAAAATCGGAAAAAAATTTTGACATGAATATTTTTAAAATTTTTTATTTTTATTTTATATAAAAATAAAAAATAAATTTTAAAAAATAATTTTAATTAATTTAATTTTATTAAATATTTTTAAATATTAATTTTTAATTAATTTAATTTTTTTTTTTAAATTTTTTTTATTTTTTTTTTGTTCTAAAAAATAAAAAAAAGTCGGAAAAAAAATTTTGACATGAATATTTTTTAGAAAAATACATATAAAAAAATAAAAAATAAATAAATTAATTTAAAAATTTAATTTTATTTTATTAAATATTTAAAAATTAATTTAATTTTATTTTATAAAATATTTAATTATTAATTTAATTAAATATTATATTAAATATTTTTATAATTTTTTTTTATTTTTTTTTATTAAATATTTTTTTTGTTCTAAAAAAATCGGAAAATCTCTATCCAAACATTTGAGGTTCGAATTTGCAAGGGTCTTAATAAAATGTCATTTTGTTCAACTAAGTTGAAAGATAGCTCTTTCATGCGAAAAATTAAAAAAAAATAAAAAAATTACATAACCTCGTCATTTATCGATATAATTTAATTTAACGACATTTACCTCGAGAACCTTGAACTGATCAACGTAATCACAGTATAATTTTTATTATTTGTTGAGTAATCTTAATTTGATTAAATTGATAAGTTTTTTTCTACAATGTTCGATGTGAGTCACCTTTGCGGTCAGACGAGATCTGTTTGTTTTAGAAATTCCATCGGAGATGAGTTTGCACAAGTGTTTTTTCCCAGAGTCTGTTCTCATTGCATGAATAATATTTTTTATTTTTTTTTCATTATTTGCTTGGTTTGGATTAAATGGTATTTTTTTTTTGTAAATAATTCAATATTAAAATGTTGTCAATAATTTTTTTTTTCAATTGTTTCAAAAAAAAAAAAAGTTCAAGAAACTACGTGGCACTTGACAAAATAAAAGGTCATGATCCTTTGCAAAAAAAAAATATTGATAAAAGTGTTGAATTAACAAATAAACACATTTTATTTATTTTTTTTCAGTTGATATCTCAGATGTACTCAACTTTGTATTTATAAGAAATAATATTTAAAAAAAATAAATCGAGCAGTGCACCAAAAAAAAAACACGAAAGTTCATTCGCCTTGTAAATTCCTCCAATTAAGGTCAAAATTATTTTTTTTTCTGATTCACTTCATTTATTCACTGACGCCATACAAATGTTAATACCTTGAAAAAAAAAATTCTCATCCGATTAATAAATTAATTTCTGTCAAAAGAAAGACGTGATATCAGTCACATCAATTTTGTTTACAAATTAATAAATTCATTCGCAAGTGACCGAAAGTTGTTTACGTCAAAAAATTATTTTTGAATTTTTTTGATTATTTTTATTTTTTTTTTCTTCATCAACCGCATCATCGTGACGTTCATATAAATTTCACACACCCCTCGTTGTTTATCTCGTTTCTTGTTATTTTCGTGCTCTACTTATAAAAATAAATTTTAAGCAATTTATTTCGCTGAAATAATAAAAATAATAATAAATTATTAAAAAAAAAAAAATAAAAACATTTCCGGGATTCAAGTTCACCTTCATGTTGCAATGCAAGAGAGACGAGCGAATGTCAAGGTCAACGAATTTTTCTTATCATAGCAGTAACTCAATTCGTCTAAAATATTTCATCACTAAAAAAAATAAAA
Source organism: Culicoides brevitarsis (assembly GCF_036172545.1). Lineage (NCBI taxonomy): Eukaryota > Metazoa > Arthropoda > Insecta > Diptera > Ceratopogonidae > Culicoides > Culicoides brevitarsis. The sequence goes on from NC_087085.1 coordinate 9,368,079, forward strand.
TTCCGACGTGGGATGATTTCTAATCATTTTTTGATTAAAAAAAAATATTTTAAGCACATTGCCGAGTAGGAAATCGTAAACAAAATAAAATTCCTATCATTTTCTGATGCAACGTGAATTTCTGTCCCGCTTTCTGCCAATTAATTACTTTAATTACCGGTATTTTTGCCATGCCATGCCATGCAAATGACAAGTTGTTGTTGTATGATGAAAGAATTTCTTTGCCAAGAATCACTTTTCTCGTGTGGTCTTAAAATAGTTGTTTTTCTACAACATTTTTTTTTCGTTATTTAGTTTTTGCTCGTTGTTGTGAAATTTTGTGTGTTTAAAGAACGCTCAAAATGGAATGGACCTAATTTATTATTATCAGGTATTTTTTTTTCGGTTAAAAAAAAATAATTAAGTTACGAAACTGATTGATGTGAAAAACAACACAAAAATTTCGTACGTACAATAAATTATCTGGCGTGCCGTGTGTTTATATTTTATTTTTGTTCAAATGACGTTAATCAACAAGGTGTTTGTCATTCATTCATTAGAAGATGTTTTTTTAGGCAATGCACGAAAAACCGGACGTCTCCATTTTTTCTCTTCAATGCTCAGTCAGGCATAACGGTCGAACGAGAAAAAGAAGAAAAAAAATCTACTTTGAAACCCTAACAAGAGAACAAATAACATGGCAGAACATGAAAATAATGATTATGATGATGGTGTGGTAAGAGTTTGCCTACGTGACTTACATCATAAAAACCACTTAAAATCTACTTTAACGTATGTCGTTCGGTTGTATTAAAAAGAAAAGATGATTTTCTTCACGTTACACTTTTTTACATTGCAGAAAATCATGCGAGTAGAAAAAACTAAAGTAAAGGTAGCTTGCCATATAAAGAGCTATTAAGAAATTTTTTTTCTTCTATAAATAGAAAAAGGTAGTTTTAAGCTTGAAAAAAAAGGAAAACGAGAAAAATTATTATTTCATGCTATATAAGGAGCTTGCTGTATATGTATTTATAGACAAAAAAGTGAAATTGAAAACTCATGGAGAAACATTTAATGAGGGGTTGTGAAGAGATTTATCGCCGTTAAACAAAATGCGTGACACGTCTTAATTACTTGTCATAACAAAGAATATGGGAAAGCTAACAGGGCTGAAAATATTTTTAGTTTTTAATTTATTTACTTAATTTTTGACTTAAGCCTAAACTCATAAAAAAAGTTCAATTAGAGTTTTTTTTATTTTTTTAATTTTAAATTATTTAGTTTTTTATTTAATTTTTTTATTTATTTATTTTATTTTATTTATTTATTTATTTTTTTTGAAAAATTTGTGTCAAAATAATTATTAAAATTTTAATACCTACTTAAAAAAAATAATGAAAATATTAAAATTTTTAATAATTATTTTTACAAAAGAATTTCAAATAAAAAATAATTTTAATTAAATTAATAATTGTAAAAAAACATAAAAAACTATTATTATTAATTCAACTTTTCTTAAAAAAAAAAAAAAAAAAATAAATTTATTAAGATTTTATAAAAAAAATAATTTTTTTCAGAAAAAATATGAATTTTTCATGATTTATGGTACTAAAGTTGACTTAATTAAAATTAAAAAATTTTAATTTAAAAAAAAATTAAAATTAATTGATTAAAAATTTATTTTTTTTTTTAAATTAAAACATAAGCGTAATTTTTCTCTGAATTTTTTAAAATTTTCCTTTAGTCGAACATTAAGTTATATTAAGTCAATTTTTTAAATTTTCTTAAATATTTAAAAAAAAAATTTTTTTTGATTCAAAATGTAGTCGAAAAGTAAAAAAAAATGATTATTTCTAAAAATTTCTTAAATTAAATTTTTTATTTCAATTAAAGTTTTAATTTAAATTAAATTTAAATTTAAATTAAAAAAAATTAAAATTTTATTTTCAATTATTTTTTAATTATTTGTAAATTGATTATAGAAATTAAAGTAATTTTTTTTAAATCAAAATATGTAAAATTATTTTATTCAAGTTTAAAATGAAGCTCCATAAGTTTTTTTTAATTTTTAGGAATTAAATAACTTTCGACTTAAAAAAAATCAATTTTTTTCTTTATTATTATTTTGTTTAATTAAATTATTTTTAGGAATTAAATTATTCACGACTTAAAAAAATAATAAATATTTTTTCCTTTAAATTTTTCAAAAGTAAAAGCAAAATTCTCTACAAAAAATTTTCCGCCCTGCTTGCTCAACGAACACTATTTTGTTCAAACATTCACCTTTCCACTCGAGCAAAATGCCTTCTTTTATTTCCTCTCACGCGTATTTTCTAGTTCAAGTGAGGCTTTCATCCTCACCGTCTTCTCCGTCAGAGAAATGCACAAGTGCTTTTTCACAAAAGAAACGTTCCTTTGTGTTATTTCACGTCTTTTTACACAAACGAAGAAAAAAAAATAAATTTCGCATAGCAACTAAAAACGCTTCACACACAAAGTTTCCAGCAAAGAAAATGAATGATGCAACCCACGTGTCAATTTACAGAAGAATTGTTTTAGAACGGCACGGCGCGCGCAAACACATTGTCGTCTTATCAACATGCAATTTATTTTAATTGTTGCATGGATTGCTGCTTGTCAAAAAGCCAGACGCGATATTTTAAATTAAATTTCTATTTTTGGGAAGATGTTACCTTGAAAAGTACAAGCGACGTAAGAAATTGCATCATTCAATTGTCTAATAACAATTGAATGTGCTCTCACTCGCTTTAATTAAATAAATTTATTATTCAAATGCTGACGACGATAAAAAATATTTTTTTTTTTTGCAAATTGAAATCCATCCAAGAACGTGTAGCAGCAAAAAATGTGTGGCATGAAACGTGCTTTTTATCAAGCGGGCATGTAGGTAAGTAAATCTGTGCATCGCTGGAATGTGTTGAATATCTAATTTCGCAGCGCGAGATGGAAATTGACGTCACAAGTGAGCATCCCTGATATCTCGTTCCAGGTGACTTTCGAAGTAATCGCTCAAAGTTGTCACGTTCTGTCAGTCCCGCATACAAAATTTATTTTTATTTATTTATTTTTTTCTACTACTGACGTTCTTACTCACACACATGAGCTACCAACATATGTGAAAAATTGTGTAAAGACACGATTTTGTGTCCGTACACTGTAAAGTTTATATACTTTGGCGTGTTCGCACAATTATATCTAGTAATTGCAATATTTTAATGTACGTTTGTGTTTGATAGAATATTTTTTATTATACATACGTCGCTTTGTACAAACACACATTTACACCTTCTAGACACGGTGTCGCCCTTGAATTGATATTCAGTCATTTTTTGCAGCGGCAGCGACTTAACCAGCTGTGAATAATGACTCAAAAGGCTGATGCAAAACGCGTTTGTACATGTATGAGGCGAGGTGCAACAATGCCCATTAACTTTGTTATTATTGATGTTAGGCGATTGTTTGTGGATTTTGAATTAATTTATAAGACAATTAAATTGTTATTTGCTGACTCAATTTAAATCAATTAATTTTACAAGACATGCGAAACGAGGAGTGTGTTCGATAATATTCCATTGTTCTTTTCAGAATTATTTCAATTAATGAGCTTCGTGCTGTGGAAGAAAATGCGGAATTGCCGTTTCCGATTGTTTGACGAGGAAATGTTTCACAAAGGTAAGTCGGAAAAATTTTTCAATGGAATGTTGATAATTTTTTTAGAGATATGTCCAAAGATGGAAAAGCAAAATTAATTGATTTACTGTACGATCTTGAATATTTTATTCATTATTATTTAAAAAAAATAGTTAAATGTTGGCAAAATAAAATTCATAATTTTAAGAGAAATGTAGGGAAAATAAATGAACTGAATTAAAAATATTAAGAGACATAATTTACTTTTACGAACAAAAAATAGAAAAATTGTATAACATAATTTGTGAAAATTTTTTTTTTCCAAATTTGACAAATAAAATTTATTTTTAAAAAATCCATGGGTAAAACAAAGTTTACGGGTTACGATATTTTTTATTTTTAATTTTATTATTTTTTTTATTGTATTTTTTTTATTAAAAATATTTTTTTTATGAAAAGTTTATTTTAAAAAAAAATAATTTAAAAATTCACTGAAATCGATTTAAAATACGAAATTGAATGAATTACGCTAAAAATTTATTCAGAAATTTAAAAAAAATTTAAAAAAATAGATTTTTTTAACTTTTAAAAATTTATAAAAAAAAGATTAAATTATTCGTACGTTTATTATTTATAAAGTTAATATTTTATTAAACTTTAATTAAATTAATTAATTTTTATTTTTTTTAATCAATACTAATTATAATTTTTAATTAATATTTTAATTTAATTTATTTTTTTAAATATTTTTTTTTGATTTATTTTATCAAATATATTACAATATTTTAAGAGATTTTAAAAAAATAAAATAAAAAAAAATTACACAGGTATTTCCTTTTTAATATTATGAAATCTAAAACATTTTCATCTTTTTAATAAAGTCATTATAAATTTTAAAAAATAAATTCATGAATATACGCTAACTCACTTTGAATGACAGTTTTGTAATAAAATAATCATCCTACATCAATAAATTCACCTTCGATAACCCTATTTTACAACTTTACGTAAAATACAAAAGTTTTTCTATAATAATGAGTAATCAAGGCTTCATCTGTTCAAACTTGATTAAAATCTAACAATAATAAATAATTATTATTACATTTATACTTCACCCCAATAGCAATCCCTTAAATATAAAACTCAGCTTCCGTGATACTCGCTTTGAATTGAATTCCTTACAAAATTCATGATTGGGCCTTGCAGTGCTTCGTTAAGTACAAAACGACATAATAATCATTAAATTGTTGTTGAGAGCAATAATAATAATAATGAATGCAAAAAGACAAAAGCTGAACTACTTTTGTTCACTATTACCGCTTTGAGGTAAAATCTATACAATAAAAACTAAAACACTTAATCATACGTTCCACAAATCGTGAGAACTGCTTCCTTGACAACATCAATTACGGTAGATTTCTCAAACTTGTAAAAAATCCTTTGCAAATCCGTACAAGTCAATATCCTATGTCGTCAACCGTAACCACGCCATTAATAATATTAATGACAATCATATCTCTTTGTTAGATCATTTATTTGCATTAATTAACAACTCTCTGTCGTACATTCTCCTGCCAATGGACAAAAAATGGGTCAAGTTAAGCCCTTAAGAACTCAAATTAATACCTCAGGAGTTAATTTAACTCCTTTTGAGTTAGTTTCACCCCTTAAGATATTAATTTGAACCCTTTTGAAATTTTGAACCGACAAACCAAAAAAAATAATTCTTCTGAGAGGTAAATTTAATGCATTAAAGGGTTAACTAATTCCTTTAGATGTTAATTTAATCTTTTATGCAGGAATCTAACCTCTAAATGGATTAATTTAACTTCTTGAAGGGGTCAGATTAATTCCTTAAATGGTCAAATTAACTCCCAAAGTGTTAATCTGACTTTAAAAGGCTTAAAGTATCATATGTTAACCCCTTAAGCCCTTTAAAGATGTTATATTAACATTTTGGGAGTTAATTTGTCATTTTAAGGGATTATTTTGACACCTTCAAGAGGTTAATTTAATCCATTAAGAGGTTAGATTCCTGCAAAAGGGATTAAATTAACCCTTCAAGGGAATTAGTTAACCCTTTAATGCATTAAATTAACCTCTTAAAAATAATTGATATTTTTGGTTTGTCGATTAAAAATTTCAAAAAGGTTCAAAATTAATCTCTCAAGGGGTTAAATAAATTCATTAAGGATTAAATTAACTCCTGAGGTATTAATTTGACTTCTTAAAGGGTTAACTTGACCCATTTTTCACCCACAGGGCACATGCAACTATTACATCGCACTCTATGGGCAATTATTAATTTAATGTTATTTATCATGAAAATAATACCGCATGTCAGGTCTCTATGGCGAGTTTCCACACGCATTTAATTAACTTTAATACAACAATTGCCATTCTCTCGAGTCGAAACTTTCCATATTAGAATATAATGGAAATTGCCGTAAGCGATGATTTCATAATAATAACAATAATAATCAATATATCATGCACCAAAATCGTTACTACTTTGCCCGAACAACGGTCAGTCGTCGCTGCTGTTGAATGCGAGCGACCTTCAAATGTTCATATTTGCCTTATAAATTTTACATTTTATTATTTCACATTCGGCAATGCATGCAATTCAATTGCCCTGTACATAAATCTATTTGAAATAATAATTATAGACTGTGTGTCTTCGATTGCGATTCGTAGCGAAAAATATAATCATTTTTTAAATGAATTTTTTGTTCTAGAAGGAAATTACGATTTTTGTTTAAATAGTTCGAAAAGTAAACATAATTCAGACGACCTTGAAAATGTGAAGCCAATATTGACTCGGGTCTTATCGTTATCAAGGTATATAAAAATAGAAGTAGTGTAAGAGTTGTGATAAGATTAGAAAAAAGAAAACAGGAAATTGTTTTTACATAAGGGAGCAGTTTCCGTAATGTTCTTCCTGTTAAAAAAAATAAAAGAATAATGAAATGGAAAGTTTTTGTCGTTTTTTCTTTATCACCTATTGGAATTTTTTTTATATTCATTTAAATTATTTTTTTATTTTTAGGAATTTATACTTGAATTTATAATTTTTATTTTGATAAAAAATATTTTCCATTTTTATTAAAGATTTAATTTATTTTAATTTAAAATTAATTATTTAATTTTCTTAAAAAAATTTTAATTAAATTATAATTATTTTTCATAATAAAAATAAATTCAATATAAAATTTTAAAATAGCTTTTATACTTTAATTTTAATAATTTTTTACATTTTTATTTAAATTATTTTAATTAATTAATTATTTAATTTTATTTATTTAATTAATTTAACTTATTTTTTCATAAATTTTTATTTTATTATAAAAAAAGTTAAAAAATGTAAAAAAAATATCAATTCTATAGGTATTACTTAAAATTATTTTTAAAAAAATTTAGTTTTTAAAAAAAATATATTTTTTTTTATTTTTAAAAAAAATTAAATTCTCTTTAATTTAAAAAAAAATAATTTTTTTTAATTGTAAAAATTTTTTTTTACAAATTTTAAGATAATAAACATTTAATTTTTTCAAAAAATATTCATATCTCTTATTTTTTAAAAATAATGAAAAAAAATAAAAAAAATAATAATTAATTTTGTGAAAAAAATTAACTTACAGGTATCCTTAAAAAATCGTATGAAGGAGAAGAAATTTTTTAATATTTTGATTTTTAAGTCAATCCAAACCAAGCAAAACTGAATTAAAAAAAATTCTTTATATTTAAAAAAAAATTAAACAAAAATATACAAAAAAATTTTTAAACACGAAAAATATTTTAAAATGATACAATTTTTTTTTATTCAGTAATATTTTTTAATTAATTTTTTTTCTCCTATGAAGTCATTTGAAAATTTACCTTTTAACTAAAAAAGCAACAAATCTACCTCAAACCGATTCAAAATCCGGATAACCTTTGCTCCCGAAAAACAAGCCCATTTAATAAATATTTATCGATCGCGACATGCATCTCGAAAATTGACGTCAATCACTCTTTTAATGACATTTAAAGCGATTTTAACTGGAAAACAAGCCTCTTTAGAATAGTTTGTCATTTCAAATCAACAAATACTTAACGAGATCATTATCTCTCTTTTTACAATATATTTAATGATCGCCTATCGTTTATTACATCTTTGTAAAAAAAATAACTATTTTTCGTAGAAACAACACTCGTTCGTCATGTTTATGGAGAAGCAATTATAAACACCGTTATTAATCATATCATGCAAAAGTGATTGTTTACTATTAATTTGCCATGTATTTTTTTACAATACAATAAAATAATGATTCTATTTGTTGTTTCGCGTTTCAAATTACGCTGATCAGCCGATTTATTAGCGAGAATAAGCCTACGTGCCTGCCAGCATGTCGCTTGTTCCGAACGAAATGACCGACCATGCACGCTGGAAACTTTTCAAGGGCAACTTTTTTTTCTCTCCTCAAGTAAATGACAATTTCACGTAAAATAGACGAATTTCTGCGAAAAAAGGTGTTTTTTCGAGAGAAACTTATTTTTTTTTGTTTTTGTTTCGACACAATATCTTATCTTATCAAAAGTTGTTTAATTTCAGTCAAATTAGGGTCGAAGCTGCTTAGTCAACAGCTGCATAGTAACACAAGCATGTTAATTTTCTCGGTACAAGGTACTTTGATTGGAAAATAAACAGCATGTCTTTGCTTCATGATAAGTGGATGGATGGATGGATGGCGAGTAGACACAAAGTCTTGTCTTGTCTTGTTTATTTTCTGATTAGTCATATGGAAAAAAGCTCGTGTATTTGAGTAGCTGTGCAATTTATATTTACATGATTTTATTAAAAAAAAAATAAAGAAACAAGAAATCGAGCAGTTGTGAGTCATGACAACAAAGGGAAGGCACGAAGTAGAAGAGTGATCAATCATTGTTGATGAAGTTGTAGCTTTTTTATGAGGATTTGACGTTTTTGGGTCACGCAAAACGGTGAAATTGATGAGCAGGAGTGAAAATTGGATCTAAGAAAAAAAAATTTGGAGGTAAATTTTTTAGAAATTAAATAATAAAAAATTAAAAATAAAAAAAATTAATTTTTTTATTATGCCTACCTATTTTTTTTTTAATTTTTAAAATTTTTGGAGAATTTCTAAAGTTAAATAGAAAAATTAAAAAGAAAATTAAAAATTTTTTAGTTTCAAAAAATTTTTTTATTTTTTTTTTTTAAATTATGGTCCAAAATTATAAAAAAATATTTTTGATTAAAAAAATTAACTTAATTAATTTAAAAAAAATAATTTTAAGACTTAAAATTTATGTCAAAAATAAAAATTTAAAAAAAAATTAATTTCTAAAAAATATATTTTGAAATTAAAAATTAAATATTAAAAATCCAAGCTTAAAAATATTTTTTCAAGTTATAATTTTTTTTATAACTTTAAGAATAAAACAAAAAAATCAGAATAAATTTTAAGCATTTTATTCCTCTTGATTTTGATATAAAAAAATTTTTAAATTTTTTATTTTATTTAAGTTTTAAAATTTTTTAAATTTTTTTAATTAAATTTTTAAATAATTAAAATTTTTTTAAAAAATTTTAATTAAATTTTTTTTTAATTTTAAATTATTTTAATAAAAAAAATTTTTTAAAATTATTTTTTTAATATAAAAGTTCAAAATTATTTTTAAGTTCCTCATAAAAAAAACCAAAATTTTTATATCGTATTTAAAAAAATTCAACAGTTTCTCAAAATTCTTCAAAAAATTTTTTTTTATTTTTTAACTTTTAACATTAAGTTTGAAAAAAATCTTCTAAGTTAAAATTTTTAGATTCTTCTACTAAAATTGAAATTTTAGCCTTAAAGTTAAAATCAAAAAATTTTCCTGAATTAAAAAAAAATTATTTAATTCTCAGAAATTAATTTTTAGCCTTGACCTATAACTTTTTTCAATTTATCTTTTCAAGTTCATTACAAACAGAATTTTCAAGAGCTCATTGATTCACAATTTCAACAATTCACATTTCATAACAGAAAAAAAAATTCTTGACTCATTCGACCCTGTCTACCTTCTTGCGATATATAAATAAGCAAAAAAAAAAGCGAGAGAGAAGAATAATATTTGGCAAGGCAATTAACATTAATAAAGAAAAAAAATTACAACAGATCATCAACCAACAACGAACGATACTCAATTATTTAGTTATTTCACAGAATGACATGATGACACACATGTGTGAAAAAAAAATAAAAAAAAAACTGAGCTGATCACTTGTGAAAAACGTGATTCTCAGTTACAGAGTGTTCATTGTATTAAAAAAAAAAATTATAAAATAATGAGTCAATTTCATAGTTAATTGTCCCCGTTAATTACGAAGCTTCTTTGCAACTATTACACACATCGATGGGCACTTTAAACACCCCTCCAACCACTTTCGAGGAGAGACCATTGTTGTTGCCCGTTGAATTATTTATTTATTGCGAAAGGTGTTCCAGTTCTAGAAAACAATCCGAGAACACAATTGTTGATTGTTATGCCCCAGATATGTCTCGGTGAGTCGTCTTTCGGTCTCTCGCCTCGTCTAGTTGCCGTGAAATGCGAAAAGAAGGAAAAAAAATGCGAAGAACAAAAGGCAAAAAACACAAAAGGGGCGTTCTTGCACAAGAATTTTTCAGCTTCGAAAACATGCAAACTATCGTGCATATCATGGGTGTTGTCCTTATTATTATTCCATATTTTTCATTGTGCTCCACAAACGTATTCCACGAAGACCCGGCACCGAGCAATTAGCATTGCAGCATTATTATTTCACATTTCCCAACAGCTCATCACAATTTTTGACGTCAAAAAGTCGGAATAATATCAAATTCCGCGCTTTCACAGCAAAAATAAAAAATCTATTCACGAAAAAAACAAACAAAAATTTCGTGTAAACTAATAATAAAATGCATTTCGTTCGGTAAACAAAATACTTGACCAACCTCAATACGAAATGCATTTAGACGTACTTATTAAATTTTATTATAAATACACGACGACTATTAAGCAAATCCATGATAAGGTCGAAAGTAATGGGTTTGCACTTTTTTTTATGCCATCCATGTAGAAATAATATTCATCCATGAGTAAATATGTGGAGTGACTTTTTTTTTTGTAGTAATAAAATATTTGCTGGAAGCGATTAAAATAAACTAGAGTCGAATTTCAATGGGCACACACAGAATATTATCAGTAAAATTTTATAGTTTTGCCATCCAATGTAGAAAGGTATTTTTAGAACAAAAAATTTGCAGGAAATGAATCGAGATTCAATTGCGCAGTAAAATATAACTTTTTTTAAGCATTTTAAATAATAAATATTTGAATGTCTCAATAAAGATTTTAGTTTTATGCGTTTTTGTGCAATAAAATTGTGAGATATATGGAGGGCTTAAGTGACTTTTGGAGTGAAAGATAAGTCGAAAAAGTAAATAAATTCTATTGTTATGTAAGATTTGTTAAATAATATTTGTTGATATTTTAAATTAATATTTATTTTTTGACACAATTCAAAAATTTTTGTCATTTTATGTCTTTCTATTTGAAATTTATAGAGAATTTCCAATTTTTGGAAGTCAAATATTCGGAAATATTTTTAAATTTCAAGAATTTGTCAATTAAATGTTTATTTGTAGCAAAAATTGACAATAAAAGTTATTGTACATGAAAATTTTCACTTTTTATCAGCAATGTCAACGCACTTTTTGTTGCAATCTTATCAATTTTTTTAATGCAAATATGACTGAGAGATAAGTTAATTGAAAATGTTCTGATATGAGGCTATTTTTAGCAGAAATTGATACGATATCAAGAGAAATATTGATTTCGTTATAAAAAATGAAGATAAATGCATCGATTTTGAAAAAAATTGTTAACCTTCAATGATATTGAGGTCAAAAATGAAGAAATTTTATTTTTTATCGTTTAGAATTAATTGAAAGTATTTTTTTTTTGTTTAATTTTAAATTTAATTTTTATTACTATTTTTCTTTATTTTTTCATATAAATATTTTTTAATTTTTTAAAATAATTTTAAAAATATTTAAAAAGATAAATTTATAATTATAAAAAATAAATAAAAAAAATATATATTAAAAATTATTAAAATTAAAAAAAATTAAATTACAAATAAAAATAATTAAATAAATTAAAAACAAATTATTTTTTTATTATTTTAATTTTTTATAATTTAAAAAATAATTTTAATTAAATTGATTTTGACCTAAATTTTGAAGTCTGATTCATTCATTTCTTAATTATTTATTTTTATTTATTTATTTATTTTTTATTTTTTTTTTTTTTGAATAGCTTTATAATAATAATTTATTATTTAAAAAAAATTAAACAAATTTTGATGGAAAAATTTATTTTATTTAAATTTAAATAAAATTTATTTTTAATTTTAATTTTTTTGTTTAAATAGTTTAGACATATTAATTTTTTTTTATAATAATTTTTTAAACACTTTAATAGATTTTTTTAAAAATTTGTTAAAATCGAAAATCCTCAAAAAAATAATAATTCAATAAAATTGCGAACAAATTTAGGAAATTTACAAATATGAAACTTTTCCATTTTAAAGACAAACATAAGAGAGATGATTAGCAAAATCATATTTACCTAAGAAATTTTCTAAATTCAAAATCAGCAGAAAACTTTCCGCTGCAAACAAAACTCATTTAATCTCTATTGAAAATTAAAACTGCAAATAATGGAAATTTTCCGTACTTGTCGCTCTAATTCAATAACTACTCCTATTATTTTATTATTTGTACAAAAAGTGATAATAGCAATTGTATTATTATTACATCAAATTAAACAGTACTTGCCACTATCTTTTTTTATGCTAAAAATAACTCACTCGCTACATGAACCGCGTCTCTAATAATAGCGCCGATTATATTTTGTAAATAATGCAAATTACTTGCGAGAGATTTAATTTCCATCAAATCGTTGTCTGACTTCACTGTCGTGGAAAATCTAATGGCAGCGGACACGGTTTCTTTCAGTATTTCTCCGAATATCGTCATTATCTCGTCATAATTTTGCTCATTTTCGCTTGAATACCGATAAATTATTCCAGATTCGTGCCTTTTTCCGTCGCATGTCTCGGATGGTCGTTCAGTCTCAGAGATAAAATAAAATAAAATACGCTTTGTTGTTTACTTGCAAAAATAAATAATTGATATTAATCTTCTTTTGATATTAAATGAAGCCATTAGAGTGAATACATACGAGAATTTTACTTACAAAGAGAGGTATTTATTTTTTTTTTCGCTACCGTTGCCGCTGCTGCGCTGGAATAAATGAGTCCATAATACTTATGGTGCATTATGTATCAAATAGAAAAGTTTTACCATCGTCATTATTATTTTATGATGAGAGCGTTCACTAATAGCCCATATTAATTGTAGTACTACTTTATTTGATTCTTCAGATAACGCGAAACGTGGAAGTCTTCGTCGTCTGTGGAGCCCCATTCCTCGGAATAATCGCTCATGTCGCCATACGAAAGAGGATCCATGCAAAGGGGGCATGTTTTTTCCAAGGCATCGTAACATCGGAAGCAATAACGTCCTTTACAGCCGATTTGGATGCAGTCACGGAGCATGATTCGCCTAAAAAAATTAAAAAATTATTTTAAAATATTTTTTTATGAAAAAAGAACCTAAAAAGTTAAAATTCTTTAAAATATAAGCAAAAAATATTAAATTTTAAAGAATTTTCAATTATTTTTAACTTTTTAGGTACTATTTTTCATAAAAAATTACATTATAAAATGTTGCCCCAATGCACATTTTTAAATATTTGCCCAATGCACATTTTAAAAATTTTCCCAAAGCATAATGTGAAATTTCGCATTCATGGAACATAAAAAATTTTGTCCCAAAATAAATTTTAAAGTTTCAACCCAATGCAAATTCTTAAATTTTTGCCCAATGCACATTCTAAAATTTCCCCAAATGCAAAATATGAATTTTACCCCAATATACATTTTAAAGTTTCAAACCCAAAATACATTTTGAAATTTGACCCCAATGAACATTCAAAAATTATGTCCCAATGCACATTTTGAGTTTTTAAAAAGAGCGAAATTTTTTATAAAAAATCATGTAAGAAAAAAAAATTTAACTTTTAAGTCGTTAAAAGCAGAAAAAATTACTTTGTAAAAGTTTCTTGACACAAACTGCACTGAAACTTGACGAAAGCGAACTTTATCTTAAGCCTTTTCCACATTTTCGTGAACCAACAATAATAATTTTCAGCTCCGGCTTCATCTTTGAGAAACTTTTCGCGCGCTTTTCTTCGTGCAAGAGTCACAAACAATTTTCTTTGTCCAATTATGTGATTGTAAAGCCATATCGCTCGTTCTTCAGCTCTTCTCGGGTAATAATACTCCAAAATTTTGTGTCTAATTCGCAATCCATACGGTTCAAGCAACAAAAAAATCCAAATGACACCGAGAATTGTGAGAATTTTCTCGTATAACGCGTAATTAGGTGTCGTTGCATCAGGAAGACATGGCACAGTGTCGATTGAAACGCGAGTTAATGCCTTGAAGGAGTTGGCAATGCCTTCGCACATGTCAGCTAAGATCCCCTCGCCTTTGACTTGGAATTTTATTAAATCTTGAGGCTCATTTGAAGGGTCAAGATCGATTTTTCTACCGTAAAAACGCACTTTTGACAGTAACCAGTAGAGGGAGTGATCGATAAGTAAAGTTGCAAGTATCTGTAAAGTACTTAAAGATAGCATCGTGAATGCTCGTAAAAGTTTATGACACTCGGATTTGGCGATGCGACAGGAAAGGAGCTGAAAATACAGAAAAAATCATGAAAAGATGTGAAAATTTGGTTAAAAATTCTTACCGTGATGTATTTTGAGCGTTCTCGAACCTTCAACGGTAACAAAGTCTTTTTTGAAAAAGTCTTGAAATGCTTATCGATCATTTTCACATGATGAGTTATGTAAAAATTATCAAATCTATCATCTTTTAAATATTTTTTGCGATATCGTTGAACTCTAAAATGAAAAATTTCATTAAAATAAAATAAAATTGTCAAAAAATATTTACTTGAAAAACATCCAAATGAAGAAAACAAGTCCAATCGTTACTGAAATTCGAAAACAGCTCATAACCTCATCAGCTTTTTTATCCATTTCTTGTAAAATGTCCTTTAAAACTGTTTTATACTTCTTAGAAGCCTTCGTTTTAAATGAATATTGATGATCAATCGTAACAGAAACCTTGAAAATCTTCGTGATGGATTCAATGTACTCCTGAATGTCGTCAGTGAGTTTGTTGATGATATTTTCTTTCATGAAAAGGAGAAATTCGCACACGTGGTCCATGAATTTGATGCCATGGCAAACGTACTTTGCGTTATCCATTGTTCCGCACATCCAGGTAACAGCAACGGATGAATTTCTGAAAAAATAAATTTAAAAAAATTTTTGAATATAAAAATTAAAAATTAACAAAAATATTTATTAATTAAATAAAATTATTTTAAATTAAAAAAATAAAATTATTTTAAAAAATAAGCAATTTATTAAATTAATTTTTCTATTTATAATTTTAATTAATTTTAAAATTTAAAAAATTATTTTAAATTATTTTTTTTTATTTAATTGATTTTAATTTAAAAATTTCAATTTAAAAAAATATTTTATATCATAAATAAAGAAATTTAATCAAAAATGATCAACTAATATTTTATTTAATTTTAAAAAAATTATTTAATTGTTTTTAATGTTTTTAAAATGACAACAATTATTTTTAAAAATTTATAAAAAAATATTTCAAAAAAAAATAATTAATATAAAAATATTTAAAAAAAAAAATATTTAAAAATAATAAAAATATTTAATTTTAATTCATTATTATTGTTATTATTTTTAATAATTTTTTTATTAATTTATTTGTTTTTTTTTTTAATTTGAATTATTTTATTTTTTTTTTTAATTATTTATTTTAATTTAATTTTATTTTTAATTTAATTATTTTTTTATTTTTTATTTTTTTTTTTTTTTTGTTACTTACAAACAACTTTCAAAAGCCTCCTCAAAAACCTTTTCACATCGCTGGAATGGAGTTCCAATACTATTGTTACAAATATTCACCGCATCATGAAGCCACTTGAACGCTTTTTTAATAGAATTAACTAAAAAAAATAATTTTCTTAAAAATTTTCCAAAAAATTTTAAATTTTAACTCACTTATTGAATACAAAACCCTCACAATTCTCATCACAGCTTCCTTAACTCTCCTAATTACCTTCCGTATCTCATGCAACACATTCCTAATCGCCTCTTTTATCGCTAAAATCGGCTCCTTCACAATCACAAGCACCGCATTCAACGCCTCTTTCAGCTCATCTTCCGCACAATTCAGCGAATGTCCCAAAACTTCCATGTTCATGACGATATTCCGCGTTGGCCCGGTCAAACTCATGGCAAAAACCCACGCCAGCAGTGCTGTTCGTCCTCTTTTACTGAAAAAATGCGGCAAAAACAGCAAAATTGTGCATCTCAAATCGCGACTTGTGCTACAACCAATCGACAAGGGAACTCCCAAGATGCTAAAGATCCATTTTGCGGAATGCGGATGCACGTCAAATTGCGTCGTGAAGAGATAGTAAAGGGCGATGGTCAATAAAGCTCCATATAAAAGGCCGAAAAATGAGGTAAGAATTCTTGTTTTTTTGTTTTTTGATTTTTTGTGGCGTTTAAAGACCTCGTCATACGCGGATTTGAGTGACATTTTTTCTGAAACATGAAAACCCGCCTGCTTTATTGACATAAAATACGGAGAAACATGCATTTTTGTCGAACAATAAGTCCCATTGAGTGCGCGATGTGTACGACTGTCAGATAAGAGTGTCCTCAATCACTCGTTTTTATTGTATTTATTATCGATCGCTGTCAGACATGGACATAGTCACAACCAACACTCTTAATTATTGACATAAATAGATAATAAATAAATAAATCTGTTGACTGTCACTACAATACTGTCCATTTTATTACCTTCTGAAATCAATCGATGCATTTATTTCTTCGGTGCATGAAAAAAAAAATTTTTTTTTCTATTCAAACACGAAATGAGAGCATCTGTGTTTATTTTGGATTCCAAAATAAATTGAATAAAGTACATTATAATCATCTACTTATCGTCATCATCACTCGTATTTCATTTTATTTTATTTTTTTTTTTGTATTTTGCCAAAATCCATAAAATGTTGCCCCGTTTTATTATTTATACTTTTAAGCGATTGGAAAATTAGGTTTTTGTGTAAATATTTGAAAATGAATGAATTATTGCAGTTTATTTTTGAGTTTAATTTATTTCATGCGTTATTTCGCTCGACACCCCTTCCATCTAAACATGCCAATGCCAGACACGCGAGAGAAATAAAATAAAAAAATAAGATAAATTTGATACATTTTCCACTAAATCAAAGTTGATGATAATTTTTTTTCCACTCGCAATGTCTCTAAAAACTGCTAAAAACTCTTTAAAAACACACCGAGATTTATGAACGAATATAAATTTTGTTTTAATACAAAAACATAATTCAAAGTAGCAAAAAAAAAGGCAGTGAAGGAAAAAATTATATTCGTGTTGCTTAGCAAAAGAAGAGATTAGATCAGATGATGGAGAGAAATGTTGATGTGAAAAATTAAACAATTAAAAAGCGGTGAGTGGAAAAAGTGCTTTTTTGTATTAATTATCGTCATATTCAAATGAGATCGTTAACGAAAAAGAAAAAAAAACGAGTAAAATAATGCAAAAAGATTAATGGATGGAAATTAATATTTTTTGTGGGTGCTGTGGTTAAGTTTCATTTTATTTTTAATTTAAAGTGTGTAATGGAAAAAATATTTTAAAAAAAGAAGGAGTGAAAAACGAATTAGTTGCTGTCAAGAACATTTTTTTTCGAGATTGCAGCAATATTCTATTTTTAGATTTTAACAGTTTATCAATCTAAATTTTAGTTTATATTCAAAAAAATAATATTTATATTTAAATTAATTAAATTAATATAATAAATTTAAAAATATTATTTTTAATTTAAAAAAAAAATTATGAATTTTTAAAAAAATAAAATATTGTTAAAAACATTATAAATTAATTATAAATTCCCAAAAAAAAAATAAATAATTTATTAGTTTTAATTTATTAATATTTAATTTATGATAAATTATGAATTAGTTGTTTAATTAATAATATTTTTAAAAATTTATAACATACTCAAATATTGAATTTTCGCATTTTTTCTTCAAAATAATAAATTTAAAAAATTTATTTAACGTAAATTAAAATTGATTTAGGTTTTTTTAATATATAATAATATTTTTTTTATAATTAATAATTAAAAAAAATAATAATTTAATTTTTTTTAATAAATTAATATTTTTTTTATAATTAATAATTAAAAAAAATAATTAAAATTAATTTTTAATAAATAAAAATACTAAAATATTAAATTTTAAAATTTTTCTTCAAAAAAAAAATTGTTAAACTTTTTTTCTTTTAAAAACTTTAAAATATACCTAATTAATTAAATTTAAAATAATTTAATAAAAATTATTTTTTTCGAGAAGAATTTTTATAAAAAAAAATATTTAAACATTCGAGTAAATTCCATTCATGATTTATTCAAAAAGTAGCAATGACTATCAAATAATTCGACAATAATCCGTATTTACGATTGATTTTATTCGAACAACTGTAAATTTAGAGCAAAATTGTGACAAAATTATCCAGTTCTACAAGGTATTAACATGAATAATTAATTGTCAATACTTGGAAAAACACCCAAAACAAAATATCAAGTCACGTTAAACATTTAATTTTGTGATAAAAGACGAATAATTATTTAAAACAAAGTTAGTCAAAATCGCTTTTAGTTATAAGAAAGATCTAATAAAATGAAGTTCAAGCAGCTTTTTCATTTTTTCATAATATTTATTATTTTAGTTACAATTATTCAAGTAACAAATGCTTCGACAAATGCAGAAAAATCGTAAGAATTTATTTTTAAATTATTTTTTAAAAAAATGTATATATTTTGTTAATTTTTTTTTTGACGTAAACAAATTAAATAATAATATTTTTTTTTAAAAAAAAAAAAAAAAAAAAATTAATTAATTTAAATTTAAATTGAAATTTATTTTTTTATTAAATAAAATTTTATTAAATTAAAATTTATTTTTATTAATTTTTTATTGATTTTCAATTTTAACAGATTAATTATTCCTATTTTTTTTTTAAATATTTATTAAAAAAATAAAATTTAATTAAATTTTATATTAAATAAAATGACTTTAAATTTTTTACTTATTTTTTTAATAATTTTTTTTAAATAATTTTTTTATTTATTTAATTATTTTATTTTTTTTTATTTTAAATAAATAATTAATTTAATTATTTTTTTCTTAAATTATTTTTTTACAGAGATGTCACAAGTCCTCCAGGAATGCGACAACACGGAATGAAACGAAAAGAAATAATTGGCAAACCTTGTCTTTATTCCATGGTTGGCGGCAATGGATGTGGTTAAAATCATTAAAAAAAATATTTGAAAAAAAATATCTTTAAAGTGATAAAATTCTGATTTCAACAGAAAATTTAATTTATTTAAATAAAAATGTGCGTAAACATAAAATTGAGCAACTCTTAACAAATAAATTTCATACCTTAGTTACTCTTTAAATAGTCTCTCGAGAACCATCATCGCCGTATAAATTAAAAATTTCCATAATTTTTACATTAAACATATATCAAAAAGCGAAAAAAACTCAAACTATGTTACATATGTGCGTTAATGCTTTTATGTGTTCATGTTACAAAACTCCGCGCTGTATATTCATAAAATAATTAAACAAAAGCGTTTCCATTTACATTCATTATAATAAAGGAGGAGATATGGATTGAATTATTGTCTCAATTGCTTTGCTTAAAAGTCTTTTGCTATACATCATAATTAATTAGTGTATTTCCTCACACACACTCACACGAGAAATTTCTTGCGTTCCAGACCAACGTTGCCACATAACAACACTCAAATGCATGCATAATTAATAGATCTTTCGGTTAAATTTTTTTTTCTTGCTTGTTCTGTGTTTCCTCCAAAAAATATAATTACAAGAAAAAAAAACCAAGAACAAAAAAAAATAATAATGTAAACATATGGACAACAAATTCGAGATTAAATCAATTTGTCACTGTTCTTATTTTTTTTTTCGTAACATCAAAATTCACGCTTTTTTACAACGAAACGACGACCAGAACATTAATTCAATTGAAAATAATTATTCTGTTAATTTTTTTTTACACAACTTCACGTTAATATTTTTGTTTGCTCCAATTAAAGCAAATGAGAGGAAACGTTTATTCAATCAACGGAACATCTCGCCTTTTTTTAATTGAAAATAATTACACAGAATTATCTCTCCTTTGATGTTCATTTGTTCGTCCTTGCTTTATCGCAGTAAAAAAAAATGTCAAATAAATTAATTTATCTTAATGCTCGCAGACACACTTAAAAATCCAATTTTTTTACATTTGTCCTCCTCATACGCATCGAAAAAAAAACAGATAAAAGTAATTCAAAAGAAATTTTTTTGTTTTTGTCTCTTTGCTTAATTACTGGCAGTCATCAACGTTCCCATTCAATGGATTCATTAAATTGATAAATTTTGATTATCCAATGCGTCTATTTTTATTGCTGCTGCGTTTGCCGATGTAAACAACGTAATGAAGTGAAGAATTCATAATTTTTAGTTACTTTGTTTACTCGTTGAGGCAATTTAATTTAATTTTAATCAATTTACATTAGTTTTTTTTATTTCTTTGAAAATAACCACATTGCCGACGATGTAAAAATAGTTTTTTTTAACAATTTGTCGTCGAATATTTTTTGGAAGTTACTTTTTGTCGACTTATGAAAAAAAATTGAACACTGAGAATTGATGCTGTCTTAACTTTTTTTTTATTTAAATGGAATTTTTGAAAATTTGATGAATTGGTTGAAAAAAAAATTGTTTTTCTTAAACATTTACAACGTATACAGTTTGAGGAGGCTAAAAATATAAAAAAAAAATTAATTTTTATGAAATATGTAAGAATTAAGAATCTTACTGGGCCTCCGCCGCCACCGCCGCCGCCGCCTCCGCCATTTCCGCCTTTTTGAATGTCAATCACAATTGGTTGAGGAGGAGGAGGCTGAAATGATAAAAAAATTATTAGTTAAATAAAATAATTAAAAAAATTTGAATGAAAAAAGAATTGATCAAGGCTTTGTTTTGAAAAAATTTTTTGATAATTTTTTTTTTATTTTTTATTAAAGAAATATTTTTTTATCTTGAAATAATCTTTATATTTTGAATTCAAAAAATATTTAAATAATATGAATTTTCTGAAAAAATTTCATTTAAATTATAAATTAAAATATTTATTTTTAACTTTTTTTTAATTTTTTTTTTTAATTTTGAAAAAAATATTTTTTATCTTTTTTTTTGCTATATTGACGTCGAAAATTAATGATTAAAAAAAATTAATAATTTTAATTATCAATTGAAATAATTTTTGAATTTTTTTTTTAAAATATTAAAAAAAAATAATTAATTTGATGTTTTTTAATTTTTTGAAAAAATATTTATCTGAAAAATTCTTTACAAATTTTAATTTTTTTTTCGCTCAAAAATTTTGTTTTTTTTTTAAATTTTATTTAATTAAATTAATTTAATTTATTTTTTTTTTTAAATAAAATAGAAATTTAAAAATTAATTTTAAATAAATAATTAATTTTAATTTAATTAAATTATAAGATAAAGCTTTTTTAATAAATACTTACTGCACTATTTCCTCCGCCGCCGCCTCCTAATTCAACAACGATTGGTCTTGGCGCAGGAGGAGCAGGAGGCTAAAGTTACAAAAAAATATCAAATTATTTTTATTATTTTTTTTTTGTATTAAGAATCAATAACTTACAGGACCTCCTCCGCCGCCGCCGCCTCCTCCAGCTAAAAATAAAACAATTAAAAAATCATCAAATAATAAAAATAAAAAACTTACTCTGAAGAACAATCACGGGTTGTTGAGCCTTTGGAGCTGCAAGAGCAATTGCCGCTACAGCAAACAGTACAATTAAAAACTTCATCGTGTCACTTTCAAAATAAAACTGAAACTGTCGATGCGTTCTGAATTCTTCTTTTATAGAGAATTTTTTGCATGTTTTTTTTCACATTTTTTTATTAATTGACAAAAAATCATATAAATTAAATTCCAAAGTTTTTAGAATATCCGAACGTCATTTTTGTCTGCTTTCGTCGCATCGCTTCGAAAAAATAACACGAGACGAAAAAAATAATAATAAACAAAATTTAATGCGAGACATTAATGAATTTTTAAGTCCATGGAGTATCAATAAGTTATGCAACTGATACTAAAAAAGTAGTGTGACGATGACGTTTGTTTTAGATTAAAACCAGTTTAGGATTTTTTGAGTGAATCTCTCGTGTTTTGAGCGATTTTTTGGTAGAGACGATTTTTTGTCGAATAGACGATGGCATTTGTATTCAAAACATCTGTTGAAAGTGAAATGAAAAATAAAAGTGAAATTAATTTAAAATTTGTTAAAAATTTTAGGAAAAATTTAATAAATGAGAATATTTTCAATTGAGTCACATGACTTAGAACCAAAAAAAAATCAGACAGATGTCAACAAACTTTAGCCGTTAATGAGGAGCAACGACAAGCATTTTTCTGAAAATGGAACAAAGAGAAGATGGAGAGAAGAGAGGACTGATTTTTTTTTAAAAGCTTATCAAAAAAAGCTTTTAACTGATTTTTGACTTAAAAGGACCATGTGATTAAAAAATTTAATTTAAAATTATTCAAAGGTAAGTAAAATTTGAAAAATATTCAGAAAATTAAATTTAATTTTTTTTTTTAATTTTTATTTATTTTTTTTAGATTTTAAAATTTGAAAAAGGCTTTGAAGGAATCAATCAAAATTTTCCATTTGCAATTTTTCGTTATTCAATTCTGGATTTTTTATTTAAAAAATTTAATTAATTAATTAATAAATAATTAAATTTATTTTTAAAAAATCAAGTAAGTTAATTACTTTAATTAAAAAAAAAAATTTAATTTTAATTTTAATTTTTTTTTTTAATTTTAGATTTTTCTCAAAAAAATGAAGCAATTAAAGGAACAAAAAATAAGAAGTATCAAATGGCAGTAAAATTACTTTTACAACCAGCTCTTGCACGTTCCGTCATGCAATTCCGTCTTACGTAACAAAACTTTTAATTGGCAATAAAATCCGCGATCAATGAACTTTTTCAACTTTACTTTCAACCGAAATTTCGTCTGTAAGAATTTTTTTTACGTAAATTCAAAAGAAAGACGACCAACAGGGCATTAGCTGGATAAAGGCAGAAAAGAACATGAAACCAATGTTGATTAATGCTTGTAACTTTAAAATTCGAATCAGCGTGAAACAACACTTGAGGACATTTTAAATTCGGTTTTGTCACAAAATGCACCGAAAATTATTTTATCAGCAGACGTGCAATAAATAATTCTTTACAAGAACATTGACTTATGTAAAAGAGATGCAAAAAAAAAGTGAAAACTTAAAAGAACTTTTGCGAAGATATATAAAGAACGAAAAAGGGAATTGTTGTAAGTTAGTTCAATTTTAAAGTTTTACGTGAAAACATCTCCTAAAAAAACTAAAAATATGAAATTCTTGATTGTTCTTTGTGCATTAGCTGCAGTTGTTGTCAGCAAACCTCATCAAGGTACTTATAAAAAAATAAAAATTTATTAAAAAAATAATTTTTATTTTTTTTATTAGGTCAAGTCTACCAAATTCATGTTCAGCCGAATCAACAACAGCAAGTTCAGCAAGCTCCTCAACAAGCAGTAAGATTTTTTTTTTAATTTAATAAAATTAATTTTTAATAAAAAAAAATTTTTTTTCAGCAAGTTATTAAAGTAGTTCATCAACAAGTTCAAGCTCAGCGTGTTCAACCTGTACAACAGCAAGCTCCTCAGGTGAAAAATTTGTCTTCAAAAAAAAAAAATTTTTTTTTGCTAATTCAGTATTTAATTTTTTAGACGTTCCATGTTCATGTAGCCAACGCTCAACCTGTTCAACAAAAACCTGCTGTAAGATTTTTTTTCAGTTTAAAAAAAATATTTCATTAATTTTCAATTAATTTTTTTATTTAATTAAAATATCTTTTATTTTAAAAAATTGTCAAATATAAATAAAATATTTTTTTATTAAATTTTTTTAATTAATATAAAAATATTTTACTTTGAACCATTTAATACATTTTTTTCTAATTTTTTAGGTTCAACCAGTTCAACAACAGAATCCAGTCATCATTGTAATTCCTAACCAAGGCAGTAAGTTTTTTTATTTTATTTTTTATAATTTTTGAAATATTGAACCAAAAAGTTTAATTAATTTTTTAGATGGTCAAAGATATTAAAACTGTGGAAAAAAATAGCAGAAAAATATGAAACAACTCAACGTCAATTTTTTTCTAAAAAAAATATTTTTTGTTTTGTACTTGCTTCAATAATAAAATAAAAAAAAATAATAATTCTGGAATAAATGTTAAAAATAAAAAAATAAATAAAAATGTACTTTTTTCAATCAAATTTATTTTGTTTCAAATAAAGTGAGGTGTCATTTTTTATCCTAAAGAATTTCGCTGCTGCATTTTTCTTTTATCAGAGAAGAATACAGAGAGCTACAGGTACTGGATTGTCGGGAAATTCAGTATTTACCATCCGTTGTTTTGTTGTTGTTGTTGTTGGACTTGAACGTGGAAAACTTGTCCGTGGCTTTGGTGCTATTTTATAAAAAAAAGAAAAAAAAAATAAAATTAGAATTTAAAAAAAAATAAATTTTTACCAAAAAAAAAATTAAAAATTAAATTTTTCGAATAAATAAAAATTAAAAATTATTTTTTTTTTTTTTGAAAAAAAAAATTAGATTTTCCGAATAAAAAATTAAAAATTTAATTTTTTCAAAAAAAAAAAATTAAAATTTTTTCGAAAAAATTATTTTTTAACTTACAGCTGGAGCTGGAGCAGGAGCTTGTTCTTGGATAACACGGATGACTTGGGGTTGAGGAGCAGGAGCGTGATGTTGTTGTTCTTGTTTTTGGACATGAACGTGGATAACTTGGGGTTGGGGAGCAGCGTGTTGAGCGGGAGCTTGTTCTTGAATGACACGGATAACTTGGGGTTGAGGAGCGGGAGCATGATGTTGTTGTTGCTGTGCTTGTTGAACCTTAACGTGAATAACTTGGGGTTGTTGTTGTTGTCCGCCATGTCCGTGAGGAGCGCAGCTAACGGCAGCAACGAGGGCAACGAGAACGATTAAGAATTTCATTTTGGCTTTTTTGTGTGTTTGTGATTATTTGCTTCACGTCAAATGTGAGAATAAACTAACGATCCTAGATGATGGTCGGCTTTTATACCAAAAATTTTTTGTCAACGACTTCTAACCAGTTTACAACGTTTTTCTAGTCTATTCATCTTCTTTTGTCTCCAAGTTTCGTCAAAATAATCTACGCACGGGTTAGAAATAGAAGTCTATGTAAGTTACGTAAATCAGGTTTAATGTCGAGTTTACAAGGTTAACGTTGATTAGGTTTTTTTTAGGGATGAACGCAGAATTTTTAATCGAATAATGGGTTGGTATTGATGACGATGTAACACAAATTATTCAAATTTATGGCTCAAGATGCAAAATGCCGGTTACATGTTGTTGTTTTCGAGAATAAATTTATATTGTTAAAAGTGAGTTGAGGAAGTGAAGTTTGAAATATTGGAAGGTGTTTAATATACTAAAATATTATTATTAAAAATATATGTTTTAAATTAAAAATTTTAATTAATTTAATTTTAATTTTTTAAAAATTTAAAAAAAATATTTTTGTACGTGAAGGTATGTGAATTTCTTTTATTAAATATTATTAAATAATTTATTTAAAAAATTTTAATTTTTTTAAATAAAAAAAATATAAAAAAATGTAAAAAAATATACTTTATATTATTGCACAAAAAATACTGAATAATAATTTTTAATTAATAAATAATTTTTTTAATCAAAAAAAAATTTTTATTAAATATTTTTTTAAAAATAAATTTTTTAAAATGATTTTTTCTTAAATTAATTATTTTTAAAATTATTCGTTATTCAAATTATTTAATTATTTTTCAACTTTTTTTAAACATTTTATAAAGAGAATATTTTTTTTAACATTTTTTTAAATGATTTATTTTTTTTAAGTTGAAAAAAATTGTGAAATTACTGAATAATATTTTTTTTTTATTTATAAATAATTATTTGAACCAAAAAAATTATTATTAAATATTTTTTTTAAATTATTTTTACTATATTTAAATAATTATTTATTAAATTATTCGTTATTCAAATTATTTAATTAAATATTTTTGAAGTTTTTGAATATTTTGTAGAAACCATATTTTTTTAAATTTTTTTACAAAATAAGTTTAAGTTTCAGAATTATTAAATATTTTTTTTTTTAATTTTCGACGAAAGTAATTTTTGTTTAAATTTTGCAATTCTCAATTTGTCATGGGGCTTTGCTGAAAATATTTAGAAGAAAGAAAAAAAACAAAAATGTTACTCTAAAATGTGATTTTTTTATTATCGAAAAAAATTTTGTCTTCCAATCATGTTTTATTTTTAATACAGTCAACTATTTCTAATATCTTCAAAATGCAGTCAGGTACTTTTCAATCAGCCAATTTACCATCCTCCTTGTTGTTGTCCCTGTTGTTGAACTTGAACGTGGAAAGTTTGAGCATGTTGAGCGGGAGCAGGCGCTGGAGCAGGAGCGGGAGCAGGAGCAGGAACATGTTCAGTAATGACACGAATGATTTGTGGTTGAGGAGCAGGAGCTGGAGGAGGTCTATTTAGAGAAAAGTTAACTTTAACATCGACTTTGAACAAATTTCGTTAAAAAACAAACTTACGGAGGAGGAGCAGCTGGCTGAGCTTGTTGAGTAATGACACGGAAGATTTGTGGCTGTAAAAAAATTACAAAAAATTAGTTTTTTAAGAAATTAGTAGAAATTTTTGTAATCTTACTTGAGGAGCTTGCTGTTGTTGTTGAGCAGCGCCAACATGAACTTGGAAAACTTGACCTTGGCCTTGACCTTGATGGCATTGGGCAACTGCTACGAGAGCAAACAAAGCAATGAGGAATTTCATCTTGGCTTCTACTCGGTTTTGAACTTGGAGTGTAAATGAACTGAAGATGCAGCAATCTCTCCTCTTTTTATACCCGAAATTGTGAAAGAAAAAAGTTCTTGGAACCTGTTTTTTGCGATTTTTCTTTTTGCAGAAATTCTAGTAGAAAGAGGAATATTCTAAATTAGCAACAAAAAAAATACATTATTATTTATTCTTTCTTTTTCTTCTTTATTGCAATCACGCGGCGTTGAATGTGATTTATTTTACTTCATTTAGATTTGCAGATTAATTCCAAATTCGACAAAAATTTGGTCGAAGGAAAAGAACCAAAAATTGAATAAATTATTTTTGTTCTTAAATGACTTTCAAAGTTCAAAGAAGATTCTTGAAAAAATTGAAAAAACAAATTTGAATTTTCTGTCAAAAAACATTTTATTGAACCTTCATTATTTGACAAAAATTTCTTTCAACAATATTTCTCGTCAAAGAATGAACTTTTGGTTTTAACAGCAGGTACTTTTACGTAAAAGGGACTTGGAGTTCAGCTATTTACCAGCCGCCGCCGCCGCCGCCTCCTGCTTGTTGAACTTGAACCTTGAAGACTTGACCGCCGCCGCCATGAGATGGTGGTCTGTTAAAGAAATTTTTAAAAAATTATATGAAAAAAATTTTATATGAAAAAATTTTTATATGAAAAAAATTTTTATATGAAAAATTTTTATATGAAAATTTTTTTTTTAATTTTGAAAAAAAAATTTTTTTTTGAGAATAAATTATTAACAAATACTTACGGGGGTGGAGGAGGAGCAGGTTGAACTTGAACTTGGAAGACTTGACCGCCGCCGCCGCCTGATGGAGGTCTATAAGAGACAAAAAAATTTTAAGAAAAAATTTTTGAAAATTTTTTTTATAAAAAAACTTACGGGGGAGGAGGAGCTTGTTCTTGAATGACATGGATAACTTGTGGAGGAGGAGCTGGGGGAGCAGCAGGAGCTGATTGCCATCCGCCGCCGCCACCGCCGCCGCCGCCTTGTACTTGAACTTGGAAGACTTGAGCTCCGCCGCCGCCGCCTCCATGGCTTTGACCGGGTTTGCAGAAGGCAACTGCGAATACAGCGCATAAAACAATGAGGAATTTCATTTTGAGCTTGTTTCTATTTTGCTTTAGATGCTAAACAAAACTGAACTGAAGATGCAATCCTGCCGATGCCTTTTATACCAAAAAATTCTAAACATCTGCACGAGAATTAGCCAATTAGAATTCTATCTATCACATTTTTTTGTGTCAAGATATCGTTATTCTTAACGACCTCTTAAATTTTTTTTTGCATCCAGAAACGACCATTTGCGTTTTTTTGCATATTTCTATGCATGGATTAAAAATGCCGGTTCGCGATAAATTTCAGATATAATTTTTTTTTATAATAAAGACAAAAAAAACTACTAACAAAATATTCAGGTTGTAGAAATTCTTATAGTAAAATCAATGTTAAAAAAAATATTTTTTTTAATGAAAAGTTAAAAAAAAATTAGAATATTTTATATGAGTTTAAAATTTGATACTCAATAATTTTCTCCTTCATAAAAAAGTATGAAAATTCAGGAATAATTAAAAATTTATTAAAAGAAAAATTAAGATTTTTAATTTAAAATTATTTTTAACAAACTCATGTCGATTAAATATATTGAAAAAATATAATTTTTTTAATTCACATAATTTTATTTCAAATATATTCAAACAAAATATTATTTCATTAGTTTTTTCTTTACATTTTAAATTTTGTTATCATTAACAAAAAATTTTATGTAAAAAAAAAATAATCTTACTTGAAAAAATTTTTTTAAATAAAAATAATAAATACAGTTAAATGAAAAATAAAATAAAAATTGAAATAAAATTAATTAAAAATTAAATAAAATATTTAAATACCATTTATTTTGAAAATATTTATAATTTGATAAAAATAATAGATTTCAAAATATTTTGAGATTTTCATTGAAATTATTTATTTAAGAAAAAAATCTAAAAATAGTTAATTTTGTGATAAAAAGTTTAGAAATTTTGTTTTAGTTAAAAAAAAAGAATTTTATAAAAATTTCTTGAAAATTTCTCAAATTTCATAATACCAGAACAAACTCATAAATACGTAATCTTTGAATTATCACACACACATATCAATAAAAAAAATTTACATAATTTTGTCGTACTTGCCAAAATAAGAAAAAAAAGCAAATCCGGTTTCTGATAGAAAGAAGAAAAGAAAAGACTTGTCGCAGATAAAAAAAAATAAACGAAAAAATCAAGTTTTTATGCTAATCAAAGTATTAAATCGGTTTCGTTTTCTGTACAAGTTTGTGGAATATTCTTAACATAAGAACACGATTTAGCACCGAAATTTGTTGCTTTTTTTTGTCGAAGTTGCATAATAAGTTGTTTTAGCTTGTTAGCCAAATGGTCTGCTAAAATAATAAGGAAGCCAATAACATTTATTTTGACGTCATTTTATGTCAAGCGAAGAAAAAAAGTTCTTGTTCTTCAAGAAAAAAAGAGTTCAGTGGAAAGTTACAAAGGCGAGAATGATTGAAAAGTAAAAATTTCAAGAAATTAAACTTTCGGAAGAAATTTTTCGTATTGATATAAAAAAAATAATTTTTTGTTTTGAAATTTTTTATTGTTCTGATATTTTTATGAAAAACATCAAGAGCAGTTTTTGGTTTCTATTGTCTCAGGTACGATGTAATCGGCAAATAGCTATTTACCAGCCACCGCCGCCGCCGCCGCCGCCTCCTTGAACTTGAACTTGGAAAACTTGACCGCCGCCGCCATGTGATGGAGGTCTGTTAAAGAAATTTAAAAAAAATGATAAAAAAAAAAATTTGTATGAAATAATATTTTTAATGAAAAATTTTTATATGAAAAATTTTTATATGAAAAAAAAATTTTTTTTTTCAAAAGAAATCAACGACAAATACTTACGGGGGTGGAGGAGGAGCTTGTTGAACTTGAACTTGGAAGACTTGACCGCCGCCGCCGCCTGATGGAGGTCTATAAAAGACAAAGAAAAATTTTGAGAAAAAATGTTTTAATTTTTTTTTATGAAAAAACTTACGGAGGAGGAGGAGCTTGTTCTTGGATGACATGAATAACTTGTGGAGGAGGAGCTGGAGGAGCAGCATGACCTCCGCCGCCGCCGCCGCCGGAAACTTGAACTTGGAAGACTTGTCCTCCGCCGCCGCCGCCGCCGCCTCCATGGCTTTGACCGGGTCTGCACAAGGCAACTGCGAATACAGCGCACAAAACAATGAGGAATTTCATTTTGAATGTGTTTCTATTTTGCTTAAAACAAAACTGAACTGAAGATGCAATCTAGCCGTTGCTTTTTATACCAAAAATTAAAGAACTATGAACGAGATTTAACCAGTTATGAAAATAATCAATCACTTTTTTTCGGCAGTTTAGCAACTATCTAAGTTACTTCCTTGTTTTCTGCATTAACAACCGGCTTTTTTGTGTTCTGAACAACTTTAATTAAAAAAGTATTCAAAATCTATATTCTAAATTCTCATTCATCTGAAAATAATATAATGTGAAATTTATAATATGTTAAAAATTTATAATTAAGGATTTAAATAAATACAGGTTTAAATATAGGATAATTCGTTTTATGAAATTTGGAGTCTTTTGAGCTTTATTTCACATATACATATAAAATTTGAAGATAAAAAACACTTTTTACATAATGATATTTTTAACAAATTAAAAGAATTAAAAAAATTAACTCCATTTTTATTTTTATGAAATGATATAATTCAAGAAAAGAAAAAAGTCCCATCGATTTCAGCAATTCGGAATTAAAAATAATTGTAGAAATCAAGGAAGAATTGTAATATGAAGCCAGCCTCATAACGTAGAAATAACAATTATAATTGAGATATAAAATTTGTAAAATTAAAAACATACATATGGATAAAGGCTAGGTAAAGAGATAAAAGCTTCAAACCTTAATACTTTCATACAAAATAGTAATTTTTCACATATTTTTTGTTCAATTTGTAAATTAATAATAAAAGATACAAATATTTTGATAATTTTTGATAATTTTTGAAAAAAATTGTATTGTTCAAGCTTATATTCAAAGTTCAAGCTTATATTCAAAAAAATTTATAATTAAA
This sequence comes from Culicoides brevitarsis, assembly GCF_036172545.1. Lineage (NCBI taxonomy): Eukaryota > Metazoa > Arthropoda > Insecta > Diptera > Ceratopogonidae > Culicoides > Culicoides brevitarsis. Next base: position 9,399,173 of record NC_087085.1, read on the forward strand.
ATTTTACTTAAAAATTTATTTACAAATTTTATTAATTTATAAAATTAACAAAAATTTGTTGGTTAGTTTTAATTAAATTGAAAAAAAAATAAAATATGTATATGTAAAAAGACGAAAATTTTTAGATAAATACCTAAATTCTGTTAAACAAAAAGTATTTTATTAGACCAAATCCATTAAGAATTAGGAAAATTTTGAGGCAAATATAGTCAAATACTTAACGAAAAATTATTATTTTTCCAAAATAATTATTTAAAAATTTATAATTCGATATAGTAAGTTTTATCGAGCTTTGGCATCACTGCATTTTCATATTTTCGCAAATTTTCCTCTTTATAAATCCATAAATATAAATAAAATTTTTATGTACATAAAACATTGTTTCTTCTTTGTTCATAATAAAATATTGACAGTCAAATTACTAAAATAAAAGAAAATAAAAGAAAAAACATAAAATTTGTTTGATGGTATGTATGTATTTATTGTTCTGACATTTTTATTAAAAATATCAAGAGCAGTTTTTGGCTTCTATTGTCTCAGGTACGATGTAATCGGCAAATAGCTATTTACCAGCCACCGCCTCCGCCGCCGCCGCCTCCTTGAACTTGAACTTTGAATACTTGACCGCCGCCGCCGCCGGATGGAGGTCTATTGTATTAAAAGAAGAAAAAAAATGTTTGAAAAAAAAAAAAAATTTCAAAAAAATTTGGAAAAAAAATTTTCAAAAAAATTTGAAAAAAATTTTTCAAAATAATTTTAAAAAAAATTTTTTGAAGAATCGTCTTAAACGAAATAATTTTTCTGAAACTTACGGTGGGGGAGGAGCTGGAGCAACTTGAACTTGGAATACTTGACCGCCGCCGCCGCCGCCTGATGGAGGTCTGTAAATGAAAAAAGAGCATTTTGAGAAAAAAAAAAAAAAAAAAAATATTGGAAAAAATTTGATCGCTAGCCTAACAATTAAACATTTTTTTTTTAATTTTGAAAAAAAAAATAAAAAATATTATTTTAAAAACGATGAAAGTAACAATAAATTTTAAAACATTTAATTAAATTTAAAAAAACAAAAAAATTTTTTTCATTTTAAATTTTTCTTAAAAACTTACGGAGGAGGAGGAGCTTGTTCTTGAATGACATGAATAACTTGTGGAGGAGGAGCTGGAGGAGCAGCATGACCTCCGCCGCCGCCGCCGCCTGAAACTTTAACTTGGAAGACTTGTCCTCCGCCGCCGCCGCCGCCTCCATGGCTTTGACCGGGTTTGCAGAAGGCAACTGCGAATACAGCGCACAAAACAATGAGGAATTTCATTTTGAATGTGTTTCTATTTTGCTTAAAACAAAACTGAACTGAAGATGCAATCCTGCCGCTGCTTTTTATACCAAAAATTGAAAACTTTTGCATGAAATTGAACCTGTTCTATCTATTTAGAATAAATTAATAAGCTAGATTTGTTCATCTATTTTATAATCCTGCTTTTTGTTGCATTTATAGACAACACGAGTACCATTTTGCATAATTTTTGTGGTTCTACTAATCAGGTAGTTTTAACAAAAAACTACTTTTCAAATTAAAATCATACAAAATAGACAACTTTTTGTGCTTTGTTTAATAATAGCTAATAAAAAATTTGATTGATCATCTTTGCTAAAAAAAATATTATTTGCATGTATTTTTCATTCATCAAAACAAAAAAAATAGTAAAACAAATATATAGGCAAAAAAAGAACACTTTAGTGCAATTTTCAGTATTTTAAAAAAAAAATAATTTTTTTCATTCAATTATTTGAAATTTAAAAATAAATGAATCACTCAAAATTTTAAATCTTACAAAAAAAAATATTAAAAAATATATTTTAAAAAAATGCATTTTAATGCAAATTTTAAAATTTTGATAAAAATTTATTTTTTTTTATTCAATTTTTCAAATATTTGATAAATAAAAAATTTAAATAAAAATTTACAAAAATCTCTTTCATAAATTTAATTATTTTTTTTTTACAGTAGAATGAAAAAAAAACGAAATAAAACAAAAAAAATTTCTTTTAAAAATTTCAGAATTGATTTATTAAATTTGACACATTTTGATAACAATGAAAACAAGCAATTTTTGGCTAATAATACAGCATTTGCTGTTTCAGGTACACGAACTTTTTACCATCCTTGTTGAGCAGCTGGAGCAGCTTGTTGGACCTTGATTTTGTAAACTTGTCCTGAGCTTCCGTGAGAAGCTGGAGCTGGAGCAGGAGCAGGAGCTTGTTCAGTAATGACGCGGATAACTTGAGGAGCGGGAGCTGGAGCAGCAGCTTGATGTTGTTGAGCTTGTCCTTGAACTTTAACCTTGAAAACTTGAGCTTCTTGGGCAGGAGCAGGAGCTGGAGCGGGAGCAGGAGCTTGTTCAGTAATGACACGAATAACTTGTGGAGGAGGAGCAGGAGCAGCTGCGGGAGCAGAATGTCCTCCGCTTTGTACTTTAACTTGGTAAACTTGACCTTGGGCTTGTTGTTGTTGTTGTTCCCATCCAGCTCCTCCGGCAGATGCAACGGCGACAGCAGCGAATAAAACAATTAAGAATTTCATGTTGATTGGGAGTTTTTTGGTTGTTTGATTGTTCTTTGTAAAAGATTGAACTGTGACTGATGATTTGATTCGATCTTGCCAAACCTTTTTATACGAAAAAAATTAGTTACATCCAATGTTACAATATACAGTTATTTCTGCTAGACACATTTAATGTATTCAAGTCTGCAATCATTAATCTACGAAGCTTCCTAATTTTTGCAAAATGTAAATTTTAAAAGGGGATTTCTGCAATATCGTCTCGTGACACTTTTTTACTATGCGGGCTCGTATAAGCTTACGCATTATTTTTACGCACTTTGCAGCATAGAAAAACAGCAGGTAACTTACAAATTTGTGGTTAAACGAGTGTTAATGCAAAAAAAAATAAAATCTTTCAGTGTTACAAACGTCTGTAAATTGGTTGTTGACCTTAAGAAATGATAAAATTTAAAAATAAATCTATCCCCTCTCAAACTACCAAAATTTAGCTATTTTGTTATTTTACAAAAATTTACAACGTAAACTACCAAAAGTCACTGAATCGGTAACATGTAAAATTAAGGATTAATAATTACAAGAAAATGTTATAAAATTAAATTTTTCATAATTTTTCTTGAATGAAAAAAAACATAAAATAATTATTCATAAATTATAAAAGATTTTTTTAAAATTTAAATCATGATATATTTTGTTTTCTTTTGTAATAAAAAAAATCTATGAATTATAATTTTCGATCAATTTATGGAGCAATAAATAATTTTCTTAATTATTGCCTAATGATTATTATCATTAATTGTTCAATAATATTATAAGATGATGAACGTCTTTTTTAATTAGTATAGTAAATTCATATTTAGATATTTTGTAAGCGTGAATGAAATTGATGAGTAAAACAGTAAAATTTATGTTTTTTCATAAATAAAAATTATTTATTCAACTTTTTTTGCGACATTGAAAAATATTTTTGGTGTAAACACAGCAAGGGAGCTGTTTCAGGTACATTTGAAGAAGTTAACAATCGAAGATGGTTATTTACCATCCGCCAGCGCCAGCTCCAGCAGCAGCAGCAGCTCCTTGAACAGCAACTTGGAAAACTTGTCCTCCGGCACCGCCTGAACCTCCGTGAGATGGAGCTGGAGCGGGAGCTTGTTCTTGGATAACTTTGATAACTTGTGGGGGAGGAGCAGGAGCAGCTGGAGCAGCATGTCCTCCGCTTCCGCCGCCTTGAACCTTAACTTGGAAAACTTGACCTCCGCCTGAACCTCCATGGGATGGAGCTGGGGCAGGAGCAGGAGCTTGTTCTTGAATGACACGAATTACTTGTGGAGGAGGAGCAGGAGCAGCTGGAGCAGAATGTCCGCCGCCGCCTCCGCCTTGAACAGAAACTTGGAAGGTTTGACCTCCGCCGCCGCCGCCATGTCCTCCATGGCTTTGACCTGGTTTGCACATTGCTACTGCGAAGACAGCGCACAAAACAACGAGGAATTTCATTTTGATTGGTTTTTTAGTTTCTTTGTTCTTTGCAAAAGATGCGAACGGAGACTGATGTTTTGATGCAATTCTCCGAATGTTTTTATACAAAAACGATATGCATTGTTGACACGAATATCAACCCGTTCAATCTATCATTTTTAGATCTTTTAATATATGCGAGCCATATTTTGACAGGTTATGTTTACTTCCTTTTTACTTTTCTTTGTTGCAAGTTTGAAATGCTAATTTTGCATGCATGTATTTCCTTATCATCAAAATCAAGATATCTTGGCTTTGAAATATTTTCTTCCCAAACGTAAAATTTAATACATTTTTATTTAGATTCCATTTTAAACTTTTGAACTTTAAGAATTATATTAATTCGATTGTTCTTACCGAATTGCATTGACCTTTTTAAAATCAAATTTTTTAGAACCTTTGAACACTTTCATATTTAGTGAGCTTTTAATATATACATTACTTTTAATAAATATATAATATTTATTTGCTGTGATATTAGTTTTAAGTATTCTATTTATTGTGATATCCTTTATTGTTAAAATCTGTGCCTTTGTAGAGTCCCTTTAAAAGTTTATAAAATTATGTATGTAACTTAAGTATAGTCATCTCAAGTAAATTAAGTCGAAGGAATAAAACATTATTATTGTATTGTATTGTATATAATATTTAACATATAGAATTGATAATGATAAATTTTCTGAACTTTTCTTTAGGGTAATTTTCAGTAAAAATTTTTAACAAACAAAATCTTATTTTTATTCAGATTAATTTTTTGTGTATGATTAAATATTTAATTTACAAAAATGGTAACATTTACCTTTTTGGCAAAATTTACTTCTTGTTATTTTTTATATCTTTCCGGAAGTTTAATTTATTTATTCATTTCAATAATCGAAAACATGAAATATTGAAGAAATTATATGTTTTTCAATTTAAGGCAAATTTTTGTCACATGAAAAATTTTTCATAATAAAATAAAACAAAACAATTGCGAAAGAAATTGAAGGAGTTTTGCAAAAAATTTACATTTATAATTATCGATAAAAATAATAGGGAACATGCGCGGACTATTGATAAATATCAATTCGCATACATTATAAATCAAGTTGAACCTTAATGATATATTGGACAGGTTTATGCATATTTTGACAATGAAAATCATTTTTTGTATAAAAGCATTCGCAGAATTGCATCAAATCATCAGTCTCATTTCGCATCTTTTGCAAAGAACAAAGAAACAAAAAAAAACCAATCAAAATGAAATTCCTCGTTGTTTTGTGCGCTGTCTTCGCAGTAGCAATGTGCAAACCAGGTCAAAGCCATGGAGGACATGGCGGAGGCGGCGGCGGAGGTCAAACCTTCCAAGTTTCTGTTCAAGGCGGAGGCGGCGGCGGAGGTCATGCTGCTCCAGCTGCTCCTGCTCCTCCTCCACAAGTAATTCGTGTCATTCAAGAACAAGCTCCTGCTCCTGCCCCAGCTCCATCCCATGGAGGTTCAGGCGGAGGTCAAGTTTTCCAAGTTAAGGTTCAAGGCGGCGGAAGCGGAGGACATGCTGCTCCAGCTGCTCCTGCTCCTCCCCCACAAGTTATCAAAGTTATCCAAGAACAAGCTCCCGCTCCAGCTCCATCTCACGGAGGTTCAGGCGGTGCCGGAGGACAAGTTTTCCAAGTTGCTGTTCAAGGAGCTGCTGCTGCTGCTGGAGCTGGCGCTGGCGGATGGTAAATAACCATCTTTGACTCTTTACTTTCTACAAATGTACCTGAAAGAGCAATATTGTTACATTGAAACCAAATATCATTGTTGAATATACAATAAATTAAAAATTGTATTTAAAAAAAAGTTATTGTTTTTTACTCTTCACGATCAAAAATTATAGAATGTCGTATTGAAAGATATGATGGTTCTAAAGTTTGAAAATTGAAAAATAAAATATACGTAAAAAAACGTAATTTTTATATTGAGAGCTTATGATATGATTTTTAAGCTTGAAATTGATCAAAAATTACAAAACCCTCATTTGGATGCTTTTTTGATGTGTTTTCATTCTAAAACTTTTAGAATTTTTCTATTTTTGTTTCCATATTTCACATGCATTTTTTATAAATTATTTTAATAACAAATATTAAGCTTCAAAAAAACAAAAATGTTAATCTTGTTAAATTTTAATGAAGGAAACGAACGAAGATCTAAAACAGGATAAATTTACATTTAATTTTTGCAACAAAGAAAAGTAAAAAGGAAGTAAACATAACCTGTCAAAATATGGTTCGCATATATTAAAAGATCTAAAAATGATAGATTGAACGGGTTAACGTTCGTGTCAACAATAAAAACGTAAACATTCGGAGAATTGCATCAAAACATCAGTCTCGGTTCGCATCTTTTGCAATCGATGGATCTTTTTCGCGATGGATCTTCAAATGTACCTGAAACAGCTCTCTTACTGCCCATGTATTAACCAAAAACATTTTCAATGTCACAAAAGTTTTTCGAAAAATAAATCATATTTATGTTAAAAATTGGATAAACAACTTTTTAATGTTTTGACTCAAAATGTAAACATCTACTACTTCCTTGAAAAAAAAACACATTAAACTACATTTTATTGCACCATTTTAACCTCTCATAAAAATCTACCGAATCACCAAAAGTGTGAATGAAGTTTGACTGATGCAAATTTTTATTGATAAACTTGCAATTTATACACTTTCATTCTCAACTTCATTTTAATGTCATTAACATTTTGTCAAGTTGACGAAAAAAAAAAAGAGAAACTGATAATGACTTGCTATACGACATCATCACGACGACGCGTGCACATTAACAGAAGCAATCGAAAATTCTAAAATTCTCGTTTTTTATGATTTTTAAGAAGCAAAAAAAAAATTGAGCAAAAAAATAAAAGAAAACCGGAATATCGAAGAGAACCAGATTTCGTTATGCAACTTTATTGCTCGCCGTTGATCCACAAATACACACACGATCGCGCAATTTGAATATATTATGAGAGCGCGAGCTACATTAAACACGAAAAAAAAAGTTTGTTAGATGAAATTTGATTCGAATTTGGGCAAAATTCGTTTATTATGTAAACGAACGATTTGATCAAATAAAATTCATTAATATTCTCCTTCTTTATTGAGAGACTTTTGTGTGTTTATCGTGACATCATTTGGAAGATAATGGAAGCGATATGTTGTTTTTAGGCTATTTTCGGTATTTTATGAATATTTTATTTAATTTTTAGGTACTTACTATAAAAGGTATCGGAATAGGATGAACTTGAATGATGGAAAAAACCCTTTTTTACCTTTGATGATCGGAAACTTGTCACTCTAATCTGAACAATGTCAAATTTAACTGCAGCGAAGATGGATGTAATTTTACGAGATTGCATCGTAAACTAGTTTGTAAAGAGTTGTAACACTTTTAATTTTTTGTATAAAAGCCAAATGTAAAAATTATTTGGTAGTTATTTCGATCGCCCTTTTCCGATAAACATAACCCTTCGGTTGAATTCAAACAAAAAAAAATGAAATTCTTCGTTGTTTTGTGCGCCATTCTCGCTGTCACATCAGCTGTTCCAACGTTCGGCGGAGGCAAAAAATCCGGCGGTGATGACAAAAAAACCATCATTTTGTTGCCAGCTCCCCAGCAAGGAGGACATGGAGGTCATGGCGGAAGTCACGGAGGACAAGAACAAGTTGTTCGAGTTGTTCATGAACAAGCTCCATCTTCTCATCAAAACTCTGCTGCTCCTCTCGTTGTTCTCTTGAAATCTCAGCAATCGCAGCAACAACAAGCTCCCGCTCCCCAAGTCGTTCATGTCGTTCAAGAATCTGCTCCTCAGCATCATCAACAACAACAGCAACAAGTCGTTCTCGTAAAACTCCAACAATCACAGCAACACTCTGCTCCTGCTCCCGCTCCTCAAGTTGTTCACGTTGTCCAAGAAGAATCTCATCAACAACATGCTGCTCCAGCTCCCCAAGTTGTCCATGTTAAGCTCCAGCAATCGCAGCAACAACACTCTGCTCCAGCCCCTAAAGTCGTTCATGTTGTGCAAGAAGCTGCTCCTGCTCCCCAAGCTCACAGCCACTCATCTGGACAACAATATGTCGTTAAGCTTGAACAACAAGGTAAAAATTTGAAAAATTTCTTAAAAAAATACATTTTTCTTTAACTTACTTTTTTTTATATTTAGCTGCTCCTCAAAACAACGGATGGTAAATAATCCAAAACCCAAATTAGTTCAATTTTTTGTTGAAAATACAATGCAGGAGTTTTTTTGCATTGAATTCTGTTAAATAAATGCAATAATTTAAAAAAAAATATAAAAAATGAATTTTATTCTTATTTGATATTTCAAGTGAGGCAAGTGCAATTATCAAAAATGTTTCATATTAATTTTTTTTTAGTTTTTTAAATCTTCAAATTTTAATTTTAACTTTTTGTTTCATTATAAAATTTTAAAAAAAATATTATTTAATAATTAAAAATAATTGAAATTATTTAATCAAAACTAAAAATTATTTTTTTGAACTTGAAGAATTTAAAAAAAAACTTAAAGCCAAGTTGAAAAAGTTATTTTCCAAATTTATTTAAAAATATTTTGAAAATTTATTCAAAATTCAAAATTTTATTTTTTTATAAAAATAAAATTTTTTTTCAAATTTTATATGAAACGCTTTTATTTTAAAAAATTATTTTTTTTTATCTAAAATTTAAATAAAAATTTAACATTTTTAATTTAATACTAAAATTACCAAAAACTTAATGAAACTTAAATTTAAATTAATTTTTTACTTTAATTTAATTTTCTTAAGAATAGGTCAAACATTAATACAAGTTTTTAGCTATTGTACTAAATCTTTGAATTTTTCTTATTTTTAAAAAAATATTTTTTTTTATAAATTAAAAAATAATTTTTTTTTTAAATTTTAAAAATTAAAAAATATTTTTTTTTTATAAATTTTAAAATTATTAATAAATTTAATTAAATTTTTTAAGGTGACTTAAGCCCTTAAGTTTAAATAAAAAATAAAATTTTTGAAGTAAAAGTTTTTAAAATTAAAAAAAAGATAAAAATTGATAAAATTTTCTTCAAAATTATTTTTTTAAATTTTTAATATTGAAAAGGGTCCAAAATAAAGTGAAACATTTTATTAAATTGCACTTTCCTCATAAATAATGCCAAACGCATAAAACTCTTTAATTAATACATAAATCGTCATTAATTATAGTTTTAGTAGGTCAATAGATGAATTCAAGTTCACTAAAAAGGGCTCAAATCCCCTCCACAATTCAGCTCATCATGTCTCTCAATCGACGTTATTTGTGCGAAAGAGAAGAAGAGACAAGAAAAAAAACGAGTTTTTACCCGAAAAAGTAATAAAATCAATAATTTATGGTTAAGGCGATATATTCGAATATTCATACGTTATTAAAAAAAAATATGTTCAAAAAAAATAAATCTTCAGCATTTAATCAACCCCAGTATGGCAAAGGTTTGTTCGACGAGCCATAAAGCGGCGAGTTGCTTGATGGCCAAGTCGGCGTGTTCCATGGATTTCCAAGCGAGAATGGAATTGCAATTGACGGTACGCCATTCGTGCCTTGATAATTTGGCGAAATGAGGGAATCTTTCGTCGAGGTAACGTGATGTAACAATGAAGCGGCATCCGATCGTTGGGCAGTTGCGACATGGGCAGCTTCGTGTTCTGAAATTTTATCGAAAAATTACATCAGATTTTTGTTTTGATGATTTAACGAAAAAAAACTCACCAGCTCGTTTAATTTCCTCAGCTGCCATTCGAGCAGCGCCATGTAAGGCTTTTGCCGCAGCAGCTTCTTTTGCTGCAGCGATTTTTTGTTGTTGCGCATAATTGGATTTTGCGTTCGCGAGACGTTGTTGCGCCAAAACGACAGTTTGGGCTGCTGAAGCACTTTCTTGTCGTTGAATTGCTGAGGAAATTTGTTGTAATTTTAATTAAAAAAATATTTTTGTGCCGAGAAAATAAATTTAATTTACCTGCAGCAACTTCTGTCTTTTGTAGAGCTAAAGCAGCTTGTGCTTCCTTTTCACTTGCTAATTTTTGTTGTAACAGAACGTTTTCTTTCGCTGCTTGTACTTGTTGCTGTGCGATTAAGACAGAAGCTGATGCTTGCTTTGCTTGTGCAATAATTGCAGCTATTTCCATGGGTGTTGGCGTTGATTTCCAACTAATTATAAAATTAAATTAGAATGGAAACAATTTTTAAAATTATTTTTGTTAAATAAAAAAATTAAAAATTTTTTAAGAATAATTAATTTTTTTTTTTTAATTTTTTAATAATTGAATTTTTTTAATTAATTATTTTATTTTTTATAAAATTTTAATTATTTTTTATCAATTTTTAAAATTTATTTTTTCTTATTTTTTAATTTAATTTTTTTTTAATATTTTATGAATATTAATTATTTTAATGGAAAAAAATATAAATAATTTTTTTTTATATACTAATAATTAAATTCATAAAAAATATAAAAAATAAATAATATTTTTTTTATAAAAATAATATTTATAAAAAATTTAAAAAATAAATAAATTTTAAAAATTATGAAAAATTAATTCAAATTTATAAAAAAAAAATAACTTTAAAATTAAATTAATTAATTTTAAAATTCAAAATAAAAATAAATTAAAATTTTATTTTAAAAAATGAAATAAAAATTAATATTTTATTTATTTATTTTTTATTTTATTTTTTTTTTAATTATTTTAAATAATTATTTTTTGAAAATAATCTAAATTAAATAAAATAAATAAAAAATAAATTAAAATAAACTACTCACAAAGACCATGGCGATGTCGAAGTATGATACTTGGAAAGAGATGAAAGCCCAGAATACTCATCAAATTGTGAATTTCCGGGAAAGTAACTATCGAGAGCTCTTTTTGATGTTTTCTTATTGTCCGTTATCTCAACTACTGATGGAAGAACCAAAGGAGCTGCTGTTGTCTTTGGAATATTCGCAGATCGACATGCAGCAACCAAAAGTACGACAAAGAAGCAAAATAACTAAAAAAAAATAATTTTTTAAATTTATTCAAAAAAATTGATAAGAAAAATATTTACGGTAATTTTATGCATTTTTTCGCAGATTTTTCGTTATTTTTGCGATTCAATTGATCTTTAAGAGATAAGATTCGATACTGATAAGTCCCTTCAATTGATCATTCTTATTTATACAATTTTAACTTGATCCGTAATTTTTACTCCAGATTGAAAATTATTTACTTTCGACACGTACAAAGCAAAATTATGCAATTATCTTTGATATAATTCTCGATTTGATAATTCAATTACTCTCTAATCACGTATCTTTGATTTCAGATGATTTCGTGTCTTGCTTCAAATTACTTCTTACCTAAAGTATTGCAAATATTTCGAAATTCTGAAGTGTTCTTCATCATCTTGACTCTTGACAAATTCCAAATAGTCGAAATTGTGTGTTGAATTGACATCATCTTGAGAAATTGGTTCAAATTTTAAGTAGATTATTATTTAAAACGGACCAAATTTGCAAACTTTTACGCAAAAAACGCGAAAAGAAATGCTCGTTTCGCCCATTTAAATAAATTATCATGAATATCCAGTTTTTTGTTCGACAATACGTAAGATTTTGAGGAATTTTGCATGGATTTCTTGAAAATTATCAAAAATTTCGGGAATTAGAATGAAAAATTGTAGAAAAAAATTTTTGTGAAGCGTATTTTTATCGAAATTTCATAATAGACGACGTTAAAGTGTTTATAAATATTCATGTAGGTGTACTTTCTCGCATCTCTCTTTTGTGCTTTCTTTCGTAACAAATGCGATTATGCGATGCGTTTGCATATTGTTGCAATATACGAAATATTTTTGGCGAATTTGGCGATTTTTGTTACCTGCAAAAGTTGAATAAAAAGCAACGCGATCCAGCGAAACGGTATCATTGTCTTCTCTTCGCTTCAATCATACAAAGCTAATCCTACAAAGCTATCTTCATCTATTGTTGTGTATTACCTTCGCTAAATAATACCAAAAATTACGATGAAATTCTTCGTTCTTTGTACCTTATTCGCCGTTGCGATGGCGGGTCAACATCACGGCGGTGGCGGCGGCGGCGGCGGTCAAGCTCAAGTCATCGTCGTTCCTCTTGGCGGAGGCGGCGGCGGCGGCGGAGGCCATTCACATGCCTCTGCTGGAGCTGGCGCAAGCGCTGGACCTCAAATTATCCGTGTTATCCAAGAACAACGTGCTGATGCCAATCAACCAGGACGTGAGTGATTGAATTTCTGAAATTTAAAAAAAAAGGTTTAAATGGGATTTTAATTTTTTAAAATAGCTCCACAAATTATTGAAGTTATCAAAACTGGAGGACGTCCCCCCAAGCCAAGAGTAAGTATAAAAGAAAAAAAAATTTTTTTTTAGCAAAAAAAGTTTCTTAAAAAAATCTTTAGCAGTCACATTTTTTTAGACAAAAAATTTTTCAAAAATATTTAATAATTATCAAAAATATTTTTCAAAATTTTTTTATCAAAAATATTTTTTTTAATTTTTTTTCAATAATATTATTTTGAAATTTTTTATCAAAAATATTTTTTTTTTAATTTTTTTATTAAAAATATTTTTTTTTTAATTTTTTATCAAAAAATTTTTTTACATTTTTTTATTAAAAATATTATTTTAAAATTTTTTATCAAAAATATTTTTTTTAAATTTTTTAAAATTTTATTTTTTTTTAAATTCAATTTTAATTCAAATTCAAATATTTTATATATTTTTCATATTTTAATTTTTTTTTCGATTTTTTTTTTAATTTCAAAATTCATTTTAAAAAAATTTAAATTATTTAAAAAAAAGAAAAGATACTCTAAAATAGAATATACTTACTAATTATAATATTTTTTTTTCTTTTTAGCCAATTATTCTTTTGCAACAACCCCCAAGAACACCCAAACCCGGTCCAATTATTGTCAAAGTCAAGGAACAATTGGCTCCTCCCACTCCTCCAGCTCCCATTATTGTCAAGCTCAAGGATAACGGTCCTCCTCCTCCTCCCCCTGCTCCCATCCGTGTTCATCTCCAAGAAAAGGAAGCTCAACAAGGCGGACATGGCGGCGGTGCTCATGCTGGCGCTTCTGCTGGAGGTCAAGATGTTGCTCAAGCTGCTGCCGTAGCTGCGGTTCAAGCTGCTCTCGCTCAAGGCGGCGGTCAAGGAGGATACGGAGGCGGCGATAATGGAGCTGCTCAAGCCGCTGCTATTGCTGCTGCTCAAGCTGCTGCTTTACAAGGAGGCGCCGGAGGATATGGCGGCGGTCAAGATGCTTCACAAGCTGCTGCTGTAGCTGCTGTTCAAGCTGCTCTTGCTCAAGGCGGAGGCTCAGGCGGATATGGCGGAGGTGATTCGGGTGCTGCTCAAGCTGCTGCCATTGCCGCTGCTCAAGCTGCTGCTTTGGGAGGCTCACAAGGAGGATATGGCGGATCACATGGAGGCCAAGATGGTTCTCAAGCTGCTGCTGTTGCTGCTGTCCAAACAATCGTCACTCAACAACACTAAATTTTCGAAGAACAATGATCATCTACCAAAAACGCACTATCAAAACTTTCTTTTCACACGATGCATTGCAATTCTGCGACAATGCACTGCTAGCTAAATTATGTAATTTTCCCTTTATTACTTGTTATATTGTTATATATTTGTTGTATTTATTCTTTCTGAGAATAAAAATTGTTACATACATTCATAAATAAAAAAAATTATTAAAAAAATCAATTTTTTTATTATCTTTAAAAGGCTTGAAGTCGATCAAAAATGGATTGAAAATTGACTTGCAACGTTCATAACGATATTTCATATTCATTGAAAAAAGCGTTATAGGCCTCATAACGTTTTTTAGTTTTTATTTAAAAAAGCGTTATGGAGCAAATGTGATCAAAAAATATGTGAGAAAGGACTTAATATTCACTTCCAGTTATAAAATTTATCTTGCTCCAAATGGATAGAAATTTATCAGAGGGCTCTAATTTATCATTTTTAATCATTTTCTAACTCAAAATTGCCAAAAAATTGAAACTGAAAAAACTATGTCAAAAACTGTGTCAAAGCCATTTTTGTCAAATCTTGCTCCAAATGGATAAAAATTTGTCAGAGGGCTCTAATTTATCATTTTTAATCATTTTCTAACTCAAAACTGCCAAAAAATTGAAATTGAAAAAATTTTTTTCTTTGACATAGTTTTGTTTTAAAAACTAAATCAAGAGCAAAAAAACTGTGTCAAAAACTGTGTCAAAGCCATTTTTGTCAAATCTTGCTCTAAATGGATAAGAATTTGTCAGAGGGCTCTAATTTATCATTTTTAATCATTTTCTAACTCAAAACTGTCAAAAAATTGAAACTGAAAAAAAATTTTTTCTTTGACATAGTTTTGTTTTGAAAACTAAATCAAGAGCAAAAAAACTGTGTCAAAAACTGTGTCAAAGCCATTTTTGTCAAATCTTGCTCCAAATGGATAAAAATTTGTCAGAGGGCTCTAATTTATCATTTTTAATCATTTTCTAACTCAAAACTGCCAAAAAATTGAAACTGAAAAATATTTTTTTCTTTGACATAGTTTTGTTTTAAAAACTAAATCAAGAGCAAAAAAACTGTGTCAAAAACTGTGTCAAAGCCATTTTTGTCAAATCTTGCTCCAAATGGATAAAAATTTGTCAGAGGGCTCTAATTTATCATTTTTAATCATTTTCTAACTCAAAACTGTCAAAAAATTGAAACTGAAAAAAATTTTTTTCTTTGACATAGTTTTGTTTTGAAAACTAAATCAAGAGCAAAAAAACTGTGTCAAAAACTGTGTCAAAGCCATTTTTGTCAAATCTTGCTCCAAATGGATAAAAATTTGTCAGAGGGCTCTAATTTATCATTTTTAATCATTTTCTAACTCAAAACTGCCAAAAAATTGAAACTGAAAAAATTTTTTTCTTTGACATAGTTTTGTTTTGAAAACTAAATCAAGAGCAAAAAAACTGTGTCAAAAACTGTGTCAAAGCAATTTTTGTCAAATCTTGCTCCAAATGGATAAAAATTTGTCAGAGGGCTCTAATTTATCATTTTTAATCATTTTCTAACTCAAAACTGCCAAAAAATTGAAACTGAAAAAAATTTTTTTTCTTTGACATAGTTTTGTTTTGAAAACTAAATCAAGAGCAAAAAAACTGTGTCAAAAACTGTGTCAAAGCCATTTTTGTCAAATCTTGCTCCAAATGGATAAAAATTTGTCAGAGGGCTCTAATTTATCATTTTTAATCATTTTATTTTCTAACTCAAAACTGCCAAAAAATTGAAACTGAAAAAATTTTTTTTCTTTGACATAGTTTTGTTTTGAAAACTAAATCAAGAGCAAAAAAACTGTGTCAAAAACTGTGTCAAAGCAATTTTTGTCAAATCTTGCTCCAAATGGATAAAAATTTGTCAGAGGGCTCTAATTTATCATTTTTAATCATTTTCTAACTCAAAACTGCCAAAAAATTGAAACTGAAAAAAAATTTTTTCTTTGACATAGTTTTGTTTTAAAAACTAAATCAAGAGCAAAAAAACTGTGTCAAAAACTGTGTCAAAGCCATTTTTGTCAAATCTTGCTCCAAATGGATAAAAATTTGTCAGAGGGCTCTAATTTATCATTTTTAATCATTTTCTAACTCAAAACTGCCAAAAAATTGAAACTGAAAAAAATTTTTTTCTTTGACATAGTTTTGTTTTGAAAACTAAATCAAGAGCAAAAAAACTGTGTCAAAAACTGTGTCAAAGCCATTTTTGTCAAATCTTGCTCCAAATGGATAAAAATTTGTCAGAGGGCTCTAATTTATCATTTTTAATCATTTTCTAACTCAAAACTGCCAAAAAATTGAAACTGAAAAAAATTTTTTTCTTTGACATAGTTTTGTTTTAAAAACTAAATCAAGAGCAAAAAAACTGTGTCAAAAACTGTGTCAAAGCCATTTTTGTCAAATCTTGCTCCAAATGGATAAAAATTTGTCAGAGGGCTCTAATTTATCATTTTTAATCATTTTCTAACTCAAAACTGCCAAAAAATTGAAACTGAAAAAAAATTTTTTCTTTGACATAGTTTTGTTTTGAAAACTAAATCAAGAGCAAAAAAACTGTGTCAAAAACTGTGTCAAAGCCATTTTTGTCAAATCTTGCTCCAAATGGATGAAAATTTGTCAAAGGGCTCTAATTTATCATTTTTAATCATTTTCTAACTCAAAATTGCCAAAAAATTGAAATTGAAAAATATTTTTTTCTTTGACACAGTTTTGTTTTAAAAACTAAATCAAGAGCAAAAAAACTGTGTCAAAGCCATTTTTGTCAAATCTTGCTCAAAATGGATAAAATTTGTCAGAGGGCTCTAATTTATCATTTTTAATCATTTTCTAACTCAAAACTGCCAAAAAATTGAAACTAAAAAAATTTTTTTTCTTTGACATAGTTTTGTTTTGAAAACTAAATCAAGAGTAAAAAAAACTATGTCAAAAACTGTGTCAAAGCAATTTTTGTCAAATGGATAAAAATTTGTCAGAGGGCTCTAATTTATCATTTTTAATCATTTTATAACTCAAAACTGCCAAAAAATTGAAACTAAAAAAATTTTTTTTCTTTGACATAGTTTTGTTTTGAAAACTAAATCAAGAGCAAAAAAACTATGTCAAAAACTGTGTCAAAGCAATTTTTGTCAAATTTTGTTCCAAATGGATAAAAATTTGTCAGAGGGCTCTAATTTATCATTTTTAATCATTTTCTAACTCAAAACTGCCAAAAAATTGAAACTAAAAAAATTTTTTTTCTTTGACACAGTTTTGTTTTGAAAACTAAATCAAGAGCAAAAAAACTATGTCAAAAACTGTGTCAAAGCAATTTTTGTCAAATTTTGTTCCAAATGGATAAAAATTTGTCAGAGGGCTCTAATTTATCATTTTTAATCATTTTATAACTCAAAACTGCCAAAAAATTGAAACTGAAAAAAAATTTTTCCTTTGACATAGTTTTGTTTTAAAAACTAAATCAAGAGCAAAAAAGCTGTGTCAAAGCCATTTTTGTCAAATCTTGCTCCAAATGGATAAGATCTTAGCTTTAAAATAGGTTACTAAATGGAGTTGAAAATATTTTTTTGAGCAGGATCTTATCAGTTTACCTTGTTTGTAAGATTTTGTTCAAAGAATGTAGAAAATAAATTAATTATTTTTTAATAATTTTTTATTTTTTTACGAATATATTCAACAAATTTATAAATGTGAAAACAAAACTTCAACAATTATTCAACAAAAATAATGGAAAGTTAACAATTCAAGCAAAGAGCGCACTGCAAAGGATCAATGCGTTGCGAAAGTAAAACATTTTTGGTAATGAGCAATCGAATTTGCTTCTGGATTTAGTGGTATGGACCTCCAGCGGCAGATTGAACAGCAGCAACGGCAGCAGCTTGGAAGCCATCAGATGCGCCATGGGAAGCACCTCCGTGAGAAGCGCCGCCATCTTGAACTTGGACAATGACTTGTTGGGCAGCAGCAGCAGCAGCTTGAGCAGCAAGTTGGGGAGCAGCAGCAGCAGCACCGCCTTGGGCACCTTTTGAGAAAAAAAAAGTTGAATGAAATTCGATTTAATTTTTGAGCGATGATCATTTACCTCCGGCAAGAGCAGCGGCTTGAGCAGCAGCTACAGCAGCAGCTTGAGCGATATCTTGACCTCCAGCAGAAGCACCAGCATGAGAAGCAGCTTGTTGTTGTTGTTGTTGGTTATCTTTTTCTTGGAGATGGACACGGATGGGAGCTGGGGGTGGTGGGGGAGGTCCGTTATCCTTAAGCTTGACAACAATGGGAGCTGGAGGAGTAGGAGGAGCCAATTGTTCCTTGACCTTGACAATAATTGGACCGGGTTTGGGGGTTCTTGGGGGTTGAGACAAGAGAATAATTGGCTGTAAAAATGAAAGAAAAGCAATGTTAGTCGAAAATCATAAAAAAAATAGAAAAAAAAACTTACTCTTGGTTTTGGGGGGCGGACTCCAGTTTTAATGACTTCAATGATTTGTGGTGCTATAAAAATCATAAATTTTTGAAACTATTCAAGAAAAAATATTTTTTTCACTTACGTCCTGGTTCGTTGGCATCAGCACGTTGTTCTTGGATAACACGGATGATTTGAGCTGTTAAAGTAAAAATTTTTTGATAAGTCTTCAAATTTCACTTTGATCTTTCGAAAGAAATTTAAAGTGAAAATTGAGACACTTACGAGCTAAGGGAGCTTGTTGAGGGGCTGCAGCGGCACCTCCGTGAGATCCAGCTCCTGATGATGAAACGGAAACTTGGTATTGTTGACCGCCGCTTGAGCCTCCGCCATATTGCCCAGCCATGGCAACGGCAAACAAAGAACAGAGAACGAAGAATTTCATTTTTTTGAGTTGCTTGATTTGTTAGTTTTCACAAAACAATAAGGTAGCTTTGGATGAATTGACTGAAGAGAAGACAATGATGCTGTTTCCAACAATCGCTTTGGTATTTATTCAACTTTGGCAGGTATCAAACTATCCCGTAGAAAAGCCATGCAAAAGCCATAGACATTGCAAAAACGCATCAAATGTCATGACCATACGACGCGACAAATCGTCGCTACCATTGACCTTCAAATGGTATTTTTGCGAGACAAAACAAACCCAAAACTATTAAGGAATAAATGCATTTTTTTCGCGTTTGCCATTAACACAAATCCTACACTTTTGCGAAAAAAAAAAAAAGAAAAAACACCAACAACAACGTGCAAAATTTGCATGAAAACAATCAAAAATTCATTAATTTTTAAAGGAGATCACATTTTTGCGAATATTATTCAAGGTGCCTTGATTTAAAACGAAAAATTGCATTATTAATGTCGATCGTTGTCTACGCGACTTTTCGCGTGTAAAATGCAACAAAACTGGAACTTGAAGTCAATGAGCATTAGAGTTTGCATCAATTTCGCTGCTGCAAAATGAAACCATGTGTGTGCGTTTGAGCATTAAAAATGCAAATATTGACAGACTTGAAATGTTAAAATTGTCTAGGTTTATATTTTTTTTTTTCGTTTTTTTAATTAATGAATATTAACATAGTAATTGACAGTCGAAGAAAAAAATCCATTATCGATATTTTATAAAAAAAAAGCAAAAGTTGAGTTAGGTGAAGGATTTTGCAAATTCTGGTAGGTAGATAGACAAAACTGGTTTCCAATTAGAAATAAAAAAAAACTTTCTTGATCTCATGATGAAAAGAATAATTTTATGACATAAATTTTGAGATTAAATGAGAAAAAAAAATAACTAAAATTTTTTTTTAATTTTTTAAAAATTATTTTATTAAATTAAAGTTTAACCATTTCACAAAAATCTATCAATTATTTCTTCGCGTGTCCAAAATGAAAAAAATCGTTGCCATTATCAAAGTTGACGTCAAATTTTGTTATTTACACTATTTGTGAAAGAAAAAAAAATAATTTAGAATTTTTAATAAAATAAAAATTAAAATTACTTACATTGAATGACGTAAACTGGAGGACTTGAATGACCTCCATGACCTCCTTGTGGGGGCTAAATAATAATAAAAAAAAAAATTATAATAATTTTTTAAAAATTTTTAATGTTAAAAATACTTACTGGAGGAGGATGAGAACCTTGACCGCCTTGACCTCCTTGTTGGATAACATAGATTTGAGGAGCAGCACCGCCCTTTTTAATAAAAAAAAATTGAAAATACATTTAAAATTTAATTAATATAAAATATTTAAAAAAATTAATTTAATGTTAATTCAATTAAAATTTATTTATTTAATTAATTTAAATTTATTTAAAAAAAAATATTTATGTAATTAATTTAAATTTATTTATTAAAATTTAATTCTTTTTCTTTTAATTAAAAAAATCTAAATATTTATTTTGTTATTTCGATTAAATTAATTTTTTTTAAATTAAATTTTTTTTATTAAATTGATATAATTTCAATTTTTTTTTTTTTTAATAAAAATTGATGAAAATTTTTTTTTCTTTCAAATTTTTAATTGAAAATTTGTATCACTTTTCTTTCACAAATAATACTTACAGATTGAGCTGGAGCTGGAGGAGGAGGGGGAGGAGGAGCTTGAACAACAATGATTTCAGGGCCCTTTTTCTTGTCTCCGCCGCCGCCGCCGCCGAAGGTAGGAACAGCTGCTGCAAAAGCAAATAATGCTACAAGAACGAACAAGAATTTCATTTTTATGAATGTAACTTCGACAATGATCAAAACCGAAATGATTTTCAAGTCGAGAACTTCGGTCCTATTTTATATCAGAATTGGGAGAAAAAGGTCCAAAAACAACGTAACGATAATGACTTGAAATATTCTTAACGAGATAACGTATCATAAATAAAAAAGTACGAATATTACGCAGAAGAATTGAAAATAGAATTTAGGCAAAAACAAGAATCTTGTAACTTTATTAACATTAAATCCATAAATTATTTTTTAAAATTTTGTAAAGATCCAACGACGAGTATATTTCCATGAAGAAACCAGTTTACAAAATTTAAAGCCTTAATTTATTGTTTTTTGCAATATTTTTGTAAAAAAAAACATAATCTCCAAAAATCGTGCAAAAGTAACTTTGGCGTCTATTATAATCCGGTTTTAGATTTCTAGTTTTTTTTTTTCAAAAATATAAAAATAAAATCTACGCAAAGGTGCGTGTAAATCATAATACGCAAAATATACGCTATTAATATTAATGACATCAACATTTGTCAGGCCAACTTAATTTTAAAAGATCTTTCCAGACTGAATTTTGTAATTTGGTTAAATAAAATATTTAATATGAAAAAAAAATCAAAAATTTTAATAAAAGGTAGAAAAAAAATAATTATGTAAATAAATGAAATATTTTGTAAAGTTTCATCAGCCTTCATTGAATTTATCAAAAACAAAAAAAAATCAAGTTTTATTCTAGAAAATTCTTATTTATTAAAATCAAGCGTAGATTAGTGCGTCAATCCGTTAAAGCCAAATTATCAGTTTTCGTTGATCAAATTTAGATAATGATGATTTGAGGACCGCCGCCGCCGCCTCCTTGTGGTTGAGGGGGCTAAAAGAGATTTTTTTTTATTAATTTTAAAAAAAAATTATTGATTTAATTAATAAAAACTTACAGGGCTTCCGCCGCCGCCGCCTCCGCCTGCTTGAATCACATAGACTTGAGGAGCGCCTCCCCCTTGCTAAAATTTTAAATATGATTATTAATTTTTTTTTGCATTAAATTTTTAAGGTTCAAGTTTGCACAAATTGAAAAAAAATTCTCTAAGCTTGAATTAAAAATAAAAAATTTCTTTAAATTGTTAGACAAAAAAAAAATCAAAAATTAAATATATTTATTTTTTTTAAATATTTAAATAATTTTTTATAATATAAAATTTTTAAGTTTTTTTTTATATTTTTTTTTAATTATTTAATATTAATTTATATTTTAAATATTTTATTATATTTTTTATTTTATAAAAAATTATTTTTTGAAATTAAATTAACATTAAATATTCAAAAAAAAAATAATTTTTAATAAAATAAAAAATATGAAAAAAATATTTTAAATTTAAATGACACTAAATTATTTTTTTTATTAAAAATTTATTTTTTTTCTAAATTTTTAAAACATCATTATCGAAAATCTATTCTTTTTTCAAAAGACTTTAACTTACAAGTTTTAAAATAACTAATTTTAATTTATTAAAAAATAAAACTTACAGCTGGAGCAGGAGCAGGAGCTGGAGGAGGAGCAGGCTATAAAATAAAAAAAAAATTAGAAAAAAAAATTTTTTTTTTTCAATTTAAATTTTTTAAAAACTTACAGGAGATTCTGGATACAAATACAAAACCTTTGGGCCTTCTTTGTCATCTCCTCCGCCGCCGCCGCCAAGAGTTGGAACAGCAGCTGCGAAAGCAACTAACGTGACGAAAACAACTAAAAATTTCATGTTGACCTACTTTGACTGTGTCTAACGAAGGAATAACTTGATCAGAACAAAAAATTCTCTTTATATCAGAACGAGACACTCGCACGATTATTCAAGGAACAAAGATCAAAAGATGCGAAAAATATTGATTAGTTTTATCAAATTAATTAATAACGAGTTCTAAAGATTTTTTTTTTGCAAGGAGGAAGCGATATAAAAAAAACTTGTTTATTTCTAATATTTTTTTTTATTTGGCGATTTTTTTTTCTTAATTCAACAAAACATTGGAGATGACGATGGCATTATTTACCAACCGCCGCCGCCGCCGCCTGATCCAGCGCCAGCTCCGGCAGATGCTCCGCTAATGACAATAACTTGTGGACCGCCGCCGCCTGATGGAGGGGGTGGGGGAGGAGCCTATCGATAAAAGAAGAATTTTTAGTAAATCAATGAAAAAAAATTCAAAATTTTATAAAAATTCAAAGTTAAAAAATTTAAAATTTTCAAAACAAAAAATTAGGAATTTAAAAATTTCGATATAAAATATTAAAAATTAGAAGATCAAATGAAAAATAATTTAATTTTGATTATTTTGAAATAATTTAAAAATATTTAAAAATTGTATAAAGGTTTTAACTTCTTACAAAAAATAAGTTAAGCAATTTTTTTTAAACAAAAATTTTCAAATAAAAATTATTCAAATACTTACGCCGCCGCCGCCGCCTCCAGCTAAGACGATGATTGGGCCTGGAGGTGCCTAAAAAGTAAAATTAATTGTTAAAATTTCAACTCTGTAAAATTTTCCTTGATTTCGTGCTTTTTTCCATATCATTCTTTAACTTACAGGAGGAGGACCCTATAAAAAATAAGAAAAAAATTATTTAATTTTTTTTCAAATAATTTTCATTATTTTTTCAAACTTACCGCTGGAGCTGGGGGAGGAGGAGGAGGAGGTTGAACAATGATGATTTCAGGTCCCTTTTTCTTATCTCCGCCGCCGCCGCCGCCGAACGTTGGAACAGCAGTTGCTACAGCAACAATTGCAACGAGAACGATTAAAAATTTCATTTTTGCTTATCTAGCTTTGTTCGAGACTAAAGATAGAATGATTTGCAGAGAACAAAATCCTTTTCTTATATATTTTAGCAGCCGGCATTGATGACCCGTATTGTTATGTATTCAAATTTGACCGGATTCTGGTTCTTGCTAATCTATTAATTAATCAACGGGTTTTTTGGTATAGATTGCAAAATCGGTCAAATTTTGATAATCGTTGCGGAAGTGAGATAAAATATGCGAAAATAATAAAAACATGTTTTTTATGGAAGGAACAAAATGTTTAGTTCAAGGGAAGTTTTAGGAATTAATTCTACGAGAGTTTTAGTTTGAAGTGTTCAATGTCAAGTATTATTGAAAAAAATTTTTTTTTTTAAATAATAAGTACTTTCTTTGAATTTTAGAAGAAAAAAAAAATACTCAATTTTTTTTTTTTTTTTTTTTTTTTTTTTTTTTTTTTTTTTTTTTTTTTTTTTTTTGATAAGTTTAATAAGCATTTTTTTTTATTTTTTTTTAGGCAAACTTCCAAAACTACGAAAAATATTTTTTTTCGAAATTAATAAAAATATTGGAATAATGATAAAAATTCTTAAAAAATAAAACAATTAAATTTTTTATATGAAATAAATGAATTTAATACATTTTTAATCTTTTTCTCTAAAATTATTTTTTTTTATTTAAAGATAATTTTGAAATTTAAAAAATTATTTTTTAGTTTTAATTTAATTATTATTTAGAACTTTAGGAAAATATCAAAAGAAAAAAAATTAAAACAAAAAATTTTTCAACATTTCAAAAAAGCTTAAAAAAAGGTAAAGGAAGAAAAATACAAAAAAATATTAAGATGATTAATGGAAAAATTCGTGGAAAATTAAGAAAATTTCCACATTATAGAATGTAATACTCATTGCATACCGTATCATGTATCATTCATTTGAAAATTTCGTTGATTGCATAATTTATGGGGTCTTATGAGATTAGCTCGATAACATTTTGGAACAGAATAGCTTAAATTTTTCCGAATCTCTTTGGAAAATTTTTAAACCGACTCAGAAATAAATATAAGAAAGTTGAGAATAAGGTAATGAATTAGAATAATTTTTTTTTTTGAAAATTAAATTTATTCCATACATTCAGGGGTTTATTTCGAAAAAAAAAATTAAGATCAAAAATTTTTTTTCTATAATTTTTTGTTTATTTTTGGTTCATATAATTTTTAATAAAAGCTCAATATTTTTAACATTCGAAAAGATTCGTCTTTGGAAATTCATTTTTAAATTCATGATCTACCATCCGCCTGATCCTGCGCCAGCTCCAGCTCCGGCTTGGGAAGCTTTAAGAAAAAAAAAATAAAAGTTAGTTTTAAAATTTAAGAATCAATTTTTCAAGGATCTTACTTGTGACATGAACGATTTGTGGAGGAGGCCCTGCAGGAGCTCCGCCGCCGCCGCCGCCTTTCTTAATGACAATAACTTGGGGAGGAGGAGGCGGGGGAGGAGCACCGCCGCCGCCGCCTTCTTTAAGAACAATTACGACTGGGGGCGGGGGAGGAGGAGGACCTCCGCCGCCGCCGCCTTTCTTGATGACAATAACTTGGGGAGCTTGTCCGCCGCCGCCGCCGCCATGAGATCCTCCGGGTCTGCAGCTTGCAACAGCAAGAAGAGCGCAAAAAACGACTAAAAGTTTCATGATATTCCTTTTGTTTTGTTACAACAAACGATGTAAGCAAACTGATATGATCTTATCGCTCGACGTTTCTTTTTATACTCATCAAAAAAAAATTTTTTAGCAGACAACCTTAAGGTTGATCATCAGGAAGCTCTTAGACAACGTACGCATGTTTGTGTGCAAAAGTTGCGATATTTTGCAGAGATTCGAACAGATTCGACAGAAACTTAACATAAATAATGGAACTGGTCATTGAAAATATGCAAAAAATGTAAACGAAGTAAAGTTAAAACAAGAGAAACGAGATCAATATGTATGCAATCGAAAATTTGACATCTTCATTTTTAAAATTTGATAAAAATATAGAAGCTACAAAACATTTAACTTATCGAAAATAACAAAGTATTAATAACAAAATAACAAAATTTTGATTTTTTATGATTCAATATGTTTTTATTTATGATTTGCTTATGTAAAATAAATTCTGTAAGTGAGTAAATTATTTTTTATTTTCCTTTTATTAATTTTAAGAATTTTTAGTAACATTGTGATTAATATTATTAATAAAAAATAATTTAATTTAATTAATTTAGTGAAATATTTAAAAAATAAATTAAAATAAAAATTTAAAAAAAAATAATTAAATAAAAGATCTTTTAAAAATATATTAAATATAAAAAAAAAATAATAAATAAATAATAAAAATATTATTATTAAATTTTTTTTCTCAAAAATAATTTTATAAAAAAAAACTACAATATGGAGACGCCTTTTTTATAACAAAACTATCCTAAATAATTTTTTATTGCATATTCTAAAATTTTAAACTTTTATATTAAAACTAATAATTAAACTTTGACAGCTTTAATATATTTTTAGGAAGGAAATTCCATTTTACCTTAAAGTTGTTGCCAAAAAATGGTACCTTCCCAATTTATGTACGAACATATGACAAGACACTAATTTGCAATAAACAACAATTAAAAAGATATAAATTTGACGTTAGAAAGACAATTAATGAAGAAATTTCAATAAATTACCTCTATATCAATCCAACTTAGTAACAATAACAATAAATTTTAATTTTCTTCATAAAATCATATTTATTATATTCAACAATATTCATTTATTTTAAACTAAATTGCTAATTTTAACTAATTTTTTTTTCTTTTGACTATTTAGTGAATTCCTATAAATTGGCATAAATTTATTGCCAACCGCCGGGATTTGGTTCTGGTTGCCAACCTCCGGGATTTTCTTCCTTTACTTTAACCGTGAATCCTTGAGGCCAAGCTTCGGGCTCTGGAGGAGGTAAAGGAGCCTAAAAGACAAAAAAAAATTAAAATTTATTGAATTAAATAAAAAAAATTTAATTAAACATACTTGTTCTTGGCTAACAAAAACGATTTTTGGCGGAGCAGGAGGCGGGGGAGGAGGCTAAATTGAATTATATTTATTAGAAAAAAAAAAGATTTAATTTAAATTTATTGACTTACAGGATTATCTTGCTTAACGACAACAATAGGAGCAGGAGCTGGAGGAGGCGGTGGCTAAAAGTAAAAGAAATTTTATAAATTTTATTCATAAAAATTATTTTTTTTTTAATTTACAAAATTATTATTCTCAAAATAATTTTAAAATTTTTTATATTTTTTAAATATTTATTTTTAAAAATAAATAATTTAATTTAATTAATTAATTTAATTATTAAATTAATAATTTAAATTTATTATTTATATTTTTTCTTCTCTTCTTGGTTTTTAAAAAATAAAATGGAATTTACAAAAAAATAATTCAATAAATTAAAATATTTAAAAGTAAAAAAATGATTTAAATATTTTAAGTTAATTTGATAAAAAAAATAAATTAAATTTTTTTTAATTTTAAAATTATATTTTATTATTATATTTTTATTTCTATATTTTTTTATTATAATTTTTTAATTAATTTTTTTTATTTAATTTTTTAAAATCAAAATTGAAGGAATAAGTACAAAATGAATTATAAAAACTTACATGAGGCTTTTGTTTGATAATAATTGGAGCAGGAGCTGGAGGAGGAGGCTGTAAATTAAAAAAAAATTATTTAAAAAATTTTATTTTTTCTAAAATAAGAAAATAAGAAATACTTACTGGAGGAGGATCTTGCTTCAAATAAACAATTGGCGCTGGAGGAGGAGGAGGCTACAAGAAAAATTTGATTAATTTTAAGTAAGTATAAATAACTTAATGATTTTTTTAATTAATTGATTTTAGATGTTAAAAACCATAAAGCACTTTTATTTTCATCATTTGATTTTTAATTTTTTTAAAAATATTTTGTTTTTTCTTTTTTTTTTGAAAAATAATTAAAATGTGAAAAAATCTTTTTTTTTTAATTCTTTATAAATTATACTCATGTAATAAAAATAACTTAAATTTTTTTTAGGAAAAAAATCAATTTGAACTGAGACTTTCGCTTGAATTGAAAATCTATGCAATTATTAATTGAATTTTCACTTTAAATTGCTTTAAGGCCTGAAAATATTATTTTTCAACTTTTATTTAACTTACTGGAGGAGGAGCAGGAACTTTCAACACGTAAGTCGGCGCTGGCGGAGGAGGAGGAGGCTAAAATTTTAAAAAATCAATTAAAAAACACAAAAATCGTAAATAAAAATTTAAAAACTTACCGGAGGAGGAGGCACATAAACAATTTTCGGCTTTGGAGGTGCCCAATAAACAGGAGCTGGCGGAGGATGATGATAAATCACGGGCGGCGGCGGCGGCGGATGATGATAATAAACGGGCGGCGGAGCGTGATAAATTGGCGGAGGATGATGATAAATTGGAGGCGGAGGTCCCCAAATCACAGGCGGTCCATGATCAATATAAACCACGGGCTTTGGCTTACTAAAAAATATTCCCGTACAACTGGAAATCACTCCGAACGCGAACAAAACTGTAAAAATCTTCATTTTTTTCGCGGAATATTTTCTTCGATGCGAAAATATTACCGGACAACGCGAGACTTAACGATCGAATAACTGCAAAGATGGTTTTTAAATCTAACGTTGCCTATTATTTACATTAATCCTTGTAAAAATCAAAAAATGATTCATTGTTAAAAAGACAAATTTATACATCCTTCCGAAAAAAGACAAAAGATGAACGTCAAAAATTTCAAAAAAAAAAAATTACAGTTTTTGCATTTTTTATATTTTTTGCATATTTTTTTCAATCAAACTGAGAGAAGGTCTTTCATCTTAAATTTATGTAAAAATGCGGTTATTTTTGAATAATTTACAGCAACTTGTAAATAAACAAAGCGATAAATAACATCAACAACATTGACCGTTGCCAAAAAAATTTCCGCTACTCTGACCTACAGAGAAATCTCGGCAGATGCAAAATTTCTTTTAAAAAATCAATTATTTGTCAATTTATTAAATATTTTCTAATATCCTGTTGCTGTGTCCCACTAATATTTGTCAATTATTCGACTTCCCGTCAAGGACCAACAAAAACAGGAAATTACTTTCTCGCAAATTCCATCAAATTTCAATTAAATGTAATTTCAATGAGGCAAAATTTCTCCAAATTTCCGCCTTACCTCCAATAATTATATCCTAATTTAATCAAAGAAAATATTTTTTGATTGAATTATTTTGCGTTTAATGGAAAATGGAATGTTTTGTGCTTTAAATACCGCTGTGTGTAACATTTTTCCGGGAAATAAGGGAAATTAAGGAAGGGACGTAACATATTTCGCAAAGTATCGCACCGCAGACACATAAAATATTCAAGTTATTCCGGAAATTCAACGGTTTCTTTTGTCGCACTAATTGGGAAAAGGTTAATTTTTACATAAATTACGAATTTTTCTTTGATAAATTACTTTTGAGGCACGTTTTCTTTATTATTTTAAAATAACATCTCGGAAATATTGCTCAAAACTTACTTAAAACCGCAATTTCGGTCTGTTCCATGGCTCATTGGAGCATGAACGAATAAATATTTTGCTCATAAACACCAAAATTTTAATGCATCATTAGTTTTATGGCACACATGCTCGATTCCTCGAAGTTTTTATCACGGAAGTAACAGCACGTAAGTAATTCTTGGAAATTGTTTGCATTTCATTTCGGGTTTCAATCAATTCGAATCAATTTTCATTAAAATTTAAGGCTTTCTGCGTGAACAAAATGCACGTCAATCACGTGAAGGATGAAATTTACGCTAATTGCATGCGAGAGGAGTCCAACGATGTAAGACGAAATGATGATGATAATAATTTGACAACCACACATCATCAATCACGTTAAACTGTCCAAAGATTTATGCAAATTCGGTGTAAATGGTGGCGTTAATGATAAATTAATATAGACGTAAAGTTCGAATATGTGTTACAAGGTGTAAATTTTGTGCGATTTGGCAGGTAAATGGCCTTTGAAGGAGATGAAGAAATGAGATAAAAAAAAATATGAAGTCGTGCTTAGGTTAGTAATTTATTTTTTTTAATGATTTTTTTTTGTTTTATAATAAAAAAAAATTAAAATTATTAAAAGTTAATTTTTCGTTAATTTTAAAGTTATTTTAAAGTTAATTTTTAATTTTTAGTTTAATATTTTCAAATTTTATTTCAAAAATTTTTAATTATTTTTAGAATTTTAAGGTAAAATATTGAAAAAATTTATCGAAAAATATATTTAAAAAATTGATAAAAATGTAAAATTATTATTTTTTGATACAAAATGTTTAAAAAAAAAATAAAAATTAAATTTTTAATTAAATAAAAAAATATAGAAAAAAATAAATATTAAATTATGAATAAAAATGATTAATATTAAATTATAATTAAAAAATAATAAATTTAATTAAATAATTTATAATTAAATTTTACGAACAAATAAAAAATATTTTTAAAAAAATATCAATAACTTAAAAAATATTTTAAAAAAATAATTTAAAATCCTTAATTAAATAATTTAAAAATTTTCTCAAAAATTATTGGTTTATTGAAAATTGCTCATCTGTTCATTTATGTTTTTATTAATATTAAAATGTAAAAAGCTTCAAAATAATATTTTTTTATTGTATATATTTTTAATAAATTATTTTAATTTTTCTTTGAAAGTTTTTTTATGCATTTTCATTATTTATTTTAAATCACTATTTAATTTATTATTTAAAAAAATAATAATTTTTTAAATAATTTTTTTTTAAAATAATAAATAAATAAAAAATATTTTTTTTAAATTAAAAAAAAATTAATTAATAATAAAAAATTTTTAAAAATATATAATTAAACTTACCAAACATCTCGAACTTTGATAATTTCCTGTTCTTATTATCCTTGACTTTAACAAATTTTCCACACCTAAAGAGAATGCAAATATTTATTATTGAACAAGAACATGTCTTGTTTTCTTGAAAATTAAAACAAGCAACAACAAGAACAATCAACATCATCTAAACAAACATCTATGTTTTTTGCAAGCACAACAATAGAAGCTTAATGAAGCAATATCGTCCAATTTGCATACAAAACATGCACTTTTGACCTAACTCTATATTTAGAAAGTTTTGTTAAAGGCTCGTCTTTCGTGTTTTATGCTCGTGAATAAACAATAAACGGATAGACAGTCATCAAAAATTTAATAAAACGTTGAAAAAATGAGTCTGTCAAATTTTTATCAAAATGAAGACTAATTAATTTTTTTTTTGGGGAATTTTTGTGACAAGTCAAAAAACCGCAAAAATTCAGGGACTTGTGACAGCAAAAAATTTTTAGGAAAAAATGAGTCAAGAAAATATTTTTTAGTTGCATATAAAAGGTGCAATTTTTGACATTTTTCATCAGTTTCAGTTGAAAGTTCAAACAAAAATACAAAAAAATGAAATTTTTATCAATTTTTCGTGTTCGCATTTGTAGCTAATGTTGCCTTTGCTCGTCCCGGAGGTCATGGATGGGCTCCTCAGCCACAAGTGTTTAAAATTGTTGTTCCTCCGCCGCAACCTCCAGTTCATTATCCTCCCGTAAGATCTTTGTTTTAATGAAAAATGAGACAAAATTAATAAAAAATTATTTTTTCAGCCACAAATTGTTCATGTAAATCTCGAACAAGCTCCGCCACAGCCGCCGCAGCAAATTTATCAAGTTCAATTGAAGCCTGTGCATCAAGCTCCTCCATTGCCGGTGAGTTTTTTGACATCTAAAAATCAAAATTTAATTTTTAAAATTTAAAAAAAAATATATATAAAAATTAAATTTTAATTGTTTATATATAAAATAAATTTAATTATTTAAAAAAAAATTAAAAAATAATTTTATTAAAATAAAATAAAATTAAATTAAATTTTAAATATTTTAAAACAAAAATAAAATTAAATTATTTAAAAAAAAAATAATTTAATAAATAATAATTTAATTTAAAAAAAATAATTTTTTAAAGTAGAAAATAATCTTTTTAAATTTATTAAATAAAAAATTTATTTAAAAAAAATTAATTTAATTTTAAAATTTATTAAAAAAAATTATTAAATAAAATTTATTTTTTGATAAATTTTTATTTTTTTTTTATAAATAAAAATTTGTTTTTAATTTTTTAATAAATAAAAATTAAATTTTATTTTTTTTAATAAATAAAAATTTTTTAGCCTCCTCATGTGATCAAAGTCATCCAACATCAAGCTCCTCCGCGTCCCCAAATCTCTCAAGGATGGTGGTGAATTTAATAATTTTTCAATTTAAATCATTAAATTCGCATTAAATGTCAATTAAATTCAATAAAAATAAATTTAAAAAAATTTCTCTTTAAACAAAACTGCCTAAAATCACTTTAAAACTCCCAAATGAAGCAGCATGACTGTCAAATTCGCTTCACAATTTCATTTTGTAATCTCATTTTAATTACATTCATCAATGAATTGAACTGTAACGTAACATTATTCCGGTCAACTCTGCTCTCCGCTCTCGCGCTATGTCATTAATTAATTGTAGTTGAACGCATTATATCAGTCGCTCGCATATATTTATCTAGAACATGCCATTATTATTCATTTAATTTATAATTTATGTTTTGATCGAAATTGAAACCGTGCATTTGCGACAACTTTTTCTCTATTTATTTACAAAAAATTTCCGACGATGATGATGATGATGAAGTGTTTCATTTGTTGTTTTTGTCGTAAACATGGAAATCTGTTATTTGATCGTCGAAACAGAAATTTGACATGAATATGCTGCGCGAAGGGAAAGTGCGGTGATCGTGCCAAATGAATAGAAAATCCGCAAGCAACAAAAGATCACGCAAACAACAAAGGAAGTGCGAGTTGAATGCATTTGTGGGACAATATTGCGACTGAATGACTGACTAATGATGACTCAAATTCACTGCATGGGAGATTTTTTCTCTCGTTATTTATAGCGAGTTTTAATGAGAGAAATTCTTCGTTTTGGGGAAATTTTCATTTATCATCAGTTCAAAGTATTTTTGCCTCCAAAAAAAAAAACAAAAATTAAATTGTCACAAAAAACATGCGACAGATTCTTGTCTTGTGTCTCATTATGTGATTTAATTATCTTTTTTTCCTGTTTTATTAAATTATTTTTATGTGATACGCACAGAATTTTTTTTTTGTGTACTTTCATAAATAATAAGAGTGAAAATGAGAACAAAACAGTTGTTGTGTGAATTATTAAATAGATACGGAAAACATAAATAAATAGTAGAAGAACGCAGTAGGTATAGGAAGAATGAGAAAATAAAAACGAGGACATCCATTAATTTTGGCATATTTAATTATTACAAGCAAAAAATATGACAATTAGGGTGTACCAAAAAATTTCAGAAAAAAATTCAATATTATTTAAAATAATTTTTTTTATTAAATTTTTAATTAAATATTTCTTTTGATTATAATTTTTTTTTTGTTAGTCAATTTTAATAATTTTTTTTTATTTTTGAAAAAAAATTTTTTATTAAATTATTTAATTTAATTTTGATTTTAATAAAATATACCATAATTTTTAATAAAAAATAAATATTTAAAAAAAAATAATTTTTAAAAAAATTTTATTTTTAAATAAATATTTTTAAAAATTATTAATTAAAATTTAAAAAAAAAATTTTTTTATTTCAAAATTATGGAAATAATTATAAAAATAAAATTAAATAAATAAAATTAAAAAAATATTTAAAAAATAAATAATAAAAAAAGAATTATTTAATTATTAAAAAAAAACCTTAAAAAATATTTTTAAAAATTAATTTCATGAATAAGCTATAAAAAAATTTTTTATTTCTATTTAAAAACTTTTTTTTAGAATATTAAAAATATTAGAATGAAAAACTAATATTTGAAGAAAAAAAAATATATTTTTTTTAATTATTTTAATTCATTTTAATTCATTATTTATTTAAAAAATTAAAAATTTAAACTATTTTCTCAACTTCTTTGTTTTTTTTGACGTTTAACGAAATTTTCAGATTTTTTTTTAAATATATAAAAAAAAAATAATTTGAAAAATTATAAACAATTAATTTTTTTAATAATTTAACAATACTAATTTTAATAATTAAATAAAAATAAATTAATTAATAATAAATTAAATTAATTAATTAAAAATTAATTTATTTCAAAATATTTAAATTAATAAAAATAAATAAATAAAAAAAATACTCAGAGTCACCCTGACGCAAACAAATTAATTATTTTCTCCATTATAATACTATTATTGCTATTATCTGCGACACAGCATGAGCCCATTTTTTCCATTTTTTCTTCCATCCTCATTACTTAATTAAACGAGGAAAAAAATTCTCCACACAACAACAACTTTGTGTATTTATTTTGTGTCTGCAACAAACACTTCTATTTAATATCCATGGCAAAAAAAAAAAAGAAAAAAAAGTTTTCTACAAAAAAACAATAAAACAACGAAGAAATCTTTTAATTCATGTTAATAACGACGACGACGATGGCAGTGACACATATCATCCAGATGAGACATTTGACGCCTGTTTTTACGGTTTTTATTCCGTTTCTTGCAGAAAGAATCAGTAGGGGGGTCATTCATTTCAATTAAATATTTTATTATCATCACTCTCTTAAACTCAATTATTTTCATCTTATTTTGATTAAATAATTTATTCGCTCAGCTGAGCAATTTTTTGTAATATTTTTTTAAAAAAAAAAAAAATTTTTTTCCAAGGTTAAAAATGTCAAGTTTTGACTTACATGATTTGCAAAACTAAACATTAACTAGCGCATAAAGACAGAACTAATTGATATATAAAGTAAATTCAGATCATGATCAGAACACGTTCTTCGCCCACATCCCGAACGCTCGTATTTGAACAATGGAAATTATGAGCAAACTCATTATTAGAGAATAAAATTATTATAAATTATCGTCTCCTCCCATCAGCTTGTTCGACAAGAGCAACATACAATCATTAAATTTTCGTAAGTTAACGTCGTCTTGTCGAAGTCATTGTTTAATTTAATTATTTTCGAATTTGTTCTCATTCGTTTAATTGCATGTGTGTGTCTTGTCGTGACGTGCAACGACACAGAACCTTTTGAGCAATCTGGCTCGTAACTTACTCGAAATGTACCGAAAGCAATTATGTAGTTTTTAATCAAAGACTCCCCTCGTGACCTCCTCCCTCATTAAATTCCATGTGAGTTTGTGGTTTATTTCAAAAATTAATTTGTATTGTTTTTTCTTTTTTTTTTGTTCCACACAACCGAAAAGTCATCTGTTAATAGTTCTCCTCTTACAGTAATTTATTATTAATGATTAAATCGAAAAATTGAAAATGTTCCATTAGGTCTAATTAACTGAATGGCGTGGCGTAGCAAGGCAATACGAAACGAAGCCATAGACATTCCGTGTGGCGAAGGTCTGGAACTAATCAAACAACAACTACTACAATAACGCGGTTCAAAGGTTAAGAGCGGCCCAAATAACATTTTGTGGTTAAATTCGATATTTTTGCTCCATCTAAATCATGTTAAATTTCTGGTTTTTTTCCATTAACTCGATAACTCACACCCCGATGCCAAACCACATGCATCCTCAATGCCTGAAAAAAAACTATCGCAATATATATTTTATTTGTAAATCGTGACATTTTCACGCTCATTTGATTCGAGCAGAAACGCAGTGAAAAAAAACAAAAGATACAAAGTGCAAAAAAAAAAAGCAAACTAGGAAATTAATAATGAACAATAATAATGTTACTCTATGAAAATGCACACAAAAAAAATAATAATAAATGCAATCGTTGCAACCGTGATGTGCTTTGAAATGCCAACTGCAAGTACGCGAACAGTAAACAGCAGAAGCGTGATGTTGTACAGAGCAAAATTTATTTTATATAATATTTTTCTTGTTTTTTCTTCGATTTTTTTGTGTTGTTGAATATTAGTTTTGAAAGAAATGAACACAATACGGAATAATATAATAATATAATAATAAAATACGGACTAAGACGAGTAGTTAAGTTTTAGATTTCATGATAAAAGTTTTGTTAATTGAGCGCTTTTTGTTAAAATAAAATTAAAAATTTTTCTTTGATGAATTTCTGATTATTTTAAAATATAAAAAAAAAATATTTTCAATTTTTTTTATTCTCGTATTTTTTTTTTAATTTGACAATTTTTAATTTTATTATTAAATAAAAAATTTTAATTGAATTATTTTTTAAGATTTTTAATTTATATAAGTTTGATAAAAAATAATTTTTTAAATAAAAGTGATAATTTAAAAAAAAATTAATTTATAAAAAATAATATAATTTTTAATTCATTATTTTAATTTTTAAAATTAATTTAATTTTCAAATTAATAAACTCATTA
The DNA here is from genome assembly GCF_036172545.1 of Culicoides brevitarsis. Classification (NCBI taxonomy): domain Eukaryota; kingdom Metazoa; phylum Arthropoda; class Insecta; order Diptera; family Ceratopogonidae; genus Culicoides; species Culicoides brevitarsis. Next base: position 9,434,824 of record NC_087085.1, read on the forward strand.
ATTTTTAAATTAATAAATTTTAATATTTATTTTTTTTAATCTTTAAAACTTTTTTAATTATTAAAAGACAGACAGACAACTGAACATTTTTTTTTTCTATTAGCATTAAAAAAGACAGTGCTCTTAATTGTATATTTTGTTCAATTTGCACACTTTAAACACGTTTACTTGATTTTATTATTTTTTCAGTTCATTTTTACAGTTTAGATATTTAAAAAATATGCGTTTTATTGGAGATAATTGTCTTTTTTATGAAATTGGTAAAATAATCAAATGAAAAAATAAAAAAATATTATTTTAAATTAATTTATTAATATTGATTATTTTTTTTGATTTTAAATTGATTATTAATTTTAAACAAATTTATGAAAAAAATTAATTAAATTAATATTTAAAATAAATTTAGTAAAAAGTAAAAATTTAATTTAACTTTTTTTTGCAAAAATTATAATTAAAAAAAAATAAAAATCATTTAAAAAAAATAAATTTCTTTAATATTTTTAATTTAATAAAAATAAATCTAATAAAAAAATAATTAATTAATTAAAAATAAAAAATAATAATAAAGAAAATAACTAAATATAATTTTAAAAAATAAATTTCTTTAATAATTTTAATTAATTAATTAAAAATAAATTTAATTGAAATAATATTTTAAAATTTTATTAAAAAAAAATAAATTAATTATTAAAAAAAAGTTAATTAATTAATTAATAAATAAAAATAATTTAATTTAATTTAAATTTTATGTTATTATTTTTTTTTAAATAAAATACACTTACATGACTTCTTAATGACTCCGTTTCATTCATATACGATATTTGCCAACAACTTTTGCACACACAAAGATCGCTTGCTTCGAGTATTCTACAATAACATGCACAGACACAACACACCATTATTATTGTAAATCTTTTTGCACTTTATTGTATTGCGATTGCTTTTTTTCCTCTTCCTGAAGTACGCTTCAATTTTCAAAGTTTCTTGTATCGCCTCAATAGAGTGTCTCGAAAACTCTATATCTCCAAAGCGAAATTTCTTCGTAAAAATCACGTTCACCCTTTTGCTCATGATTTTCCTGCAACACTCTGCATTGTTATTAGAAAACATTACTTTATTGATATTATTTGTGGTTGAAAAAAGAGGTACGTGTTCACGTAATAAATAAACGTTTCATGCGGGCCATGCCTAAATTGCATTACGAGTAAAACATGATTAGTTTTTTTTTTTTTGTTATTATGAGGTGTATTGTTGCGATTGCATTGCATGGTCAATGTGCTGCGCTATTGAATGTCAAAGTTTAAAAATTGGATTTTACCATTGCTTGTGGTTGGTTCGATGCAGTGAACTTTCAACAGGTGATGCGGCTCTCATGGGAGAAGGTTTCAATGCGTTTCTTCCGGAACAGATTAAATGCTTCAAAACCACGAAAATTAGCAATCAGTTGGAAAAAAGCTTTCAAACCATCACGATGATAATTCAAGAAGATCCAGATTTTGCTAATTTAAAAGCAACTCTTAAAAAGTTGGATTTTCTTGCTGGTTCTTTCATCTTTCAAGTTTTCAAAAAACGAACCTTTGTTCAATGGGCTCCTGTTATTTTCTTCATTTTCGCCTATTTCCTGTCTTTAATCTTCGCTTACGGAACAATTTCTCAACGACAAATAATTCTTCATGTCCTTGAAGTGATTTTAAAGTTGATCTTCAACTCTGTTTGGATCACTTTCGGGATGTTGCATTATCACAAGTCAAAAGTGCTCAAATTGATCGATTGGTGTGCCGAAATTTACAATCCCGCGAGTTATTTGGAGATGTTTGGTCAATCTACATATCGCATAGCGAAGAAACATGTTGCTGTGATGTACCGTCGAACGAAGTTCATGTTGAAATGGGCTCCAATCATCTTGCATGCTGATACAACTTTGGCTACTTTGGTCATTGGACTGTTCATGATGATCCTCCCGGAGAGCATTTACCAGAAATACAGACTTCCTGTGCCTTATTACTTGCCTTTTGAAGTTCAGGAGACCTTAGGTCACTATTTGACGAGTGTCATTGGTCAATGGTTATGCGCTACATCTTTGTCGTTCTGTTCATCATTGGTTGTTGGAATATTTTTAACCATCGTCTTGCATTTTTTGTCATACTTGGATATAATAAATGACATAATTGAGAAGCTGGGCGAAGAAATTAATGAAAAACAGGATATTTCTGACGAAGAAATGGAAAATTGTTCAAAGATAATTGTTTCAATGGTTTCACAATTGATCCAGAATGTCGCAATATTAAGTGATTTGTACACTTTTTTCTTCTTGTTGATGGAATTTGCAGCTATGGGTTCGTTTATTGTCTTTGGACTAACATTTTTGGTACTGCGTCAACAATATGCCATCGGATTCTCGCTTCTGCATGTCGCAGTTCAGATGTACATGATTTGTTTCGTCAGTGAGAAAATTAACGATAAATTTAAAAGGATCTCGGATAATATCTACGGAATGAAATGGTATAATTTGCCGCCAAAACAGCGAACAATCATCTTGAGAACGATGCTGTGTGGAAATATTGGATTGAAGTTCAAGGCAGCTGGCATTCATTATGTGACTCCTGAAAAATTTGGTCAATTAACGAAAGCTGCATATTCTAACTGTATTATTTTAAAGAATTTGCTTTTAAAGTAAATTTGTTTGACCTTGAATGCCCTTGAGATAAAAAATGGGTAAGATTGATTCTTTAAGAGACTTAAAAAAAAATTGACTCGTTCAGGGATGAATCTGATTTCTTAAGAGGTCAATTAGAGGTCAAATTGACCTCTTAACAGATCAGGTTGATTTCTTGAGGGCTTAAGGCGTTAAATATATTCTTAAAGAGATCAAATTGACCTTCAAGTATTCAAACTGATCCCTTGAATGAATTTTATGATCTCTCAAAAGATTATTTTAACTCATTAAGGAATCAATCTGATCTCTTAAGAGGTCAATTTGATCCCTTCAAGAAGTTAATTTGACCTCTTATAAAGAAGTTTTTAATAAGAGGTCAAATCAAGGTCAAATAAACTTCTTGAAGGGATCAAATTGACTTCTTAAGGGATCAGATTGATTCCTTAACCTAAAACTCTTAAAATATGCCATTGAGAGATCATCAGATTCGTTTAAGGGGTCAATTTGACTCTGAAGAGTTCAATTTAATCTCTTAAAGGAACAATTTTACCCGTTTTTCATCCGCAGCTGGCAATAAAGCTACACCGCATCGCTTTGTTTGTAAACACTCGATAAATAAGTGTAAACATTTGCGTTTGACACCTCCTCAGAATGTATTTTTAGTCGTCCCACACAAAAAGTCAAGCTACAGTGTAAACAAACAAAGAAACTCTCCTCTCATCGAAATACTATCTTATTTGCATTCCTCATTAATTATTAGCTTTGTCAACGTAACCTTTGTTTACACAACGGCAAAACTTTTCTTCAAGCATTAGAAAATTTCATAAATTCCGGCGCGACAGACAACGTTAACCAGAAGTCCAAGTCAAACCACCTGATTGATTTATTTGATGAGCCAACTAATTAAATATCATCGCGCACTGATGAAACGCAGCACCGAGAGAGAGAGGGAATATTCTTATTAATGCCCCGATAAATAAATAAAGGCAGAAAAGTAATTTGCCGTTGTTTACACGATATTTTTCTTCTATCAATATTTTAGTATTTTACTCGTGCATGCACACGAAAAAGCGGACAAATGTCTTTAATGAGTGCTCATATTAAATATTACATGGACTTGTACGCCACTCGAATTTATTATTAGATAACTAAACAATTAGTATGTAAATATTATGACTCGATATATTGACATAGCAAAACACATTTAGCACGGAGAATATCCATAAAACTGACCTTTGCCAATAAATTTGCGATTGAAACCAGCTTGAAAAAAATAAAATAAAAATTATTTGTTTATTTAGTTTATTTGCCATAAATTAGCGAGTTGTCTGCTTTAATGAGAATTTAAATAAAAATCAATCAGGAAATCGTCAGATTTTTGCTGTATTTACGCGACTATTTACGAAATTTATAAGTTTATACTTGCCAAAATGTTAAAAGACAGCTGCAATAATCCCTACTTTTACGTTGCCAAAAATAAATAAAAAAAAAAATATTTAATATTTTTTGTCAATTTATTAACTTAAAATTATTATTTAATTTATTTTTTTATATTTATTCAAAATTCAATTTAATTTAAATTTTGAGTCAATTTAATTCTTGACATTTTATAATTAAAAAATATTTAAAAAATAAATAAATAAATTAAATTAAATTATTTCAACAATAAAATTAAATATTTATTTATTTTTTTATTTAATGCTGCAGTATAAATTTTAAAAAATAATTTTAATTAATTTTTTTTTTAGAAAATTAAAAAAAAATATTAATTAAATTTAAATAAATTTAAATTATAAAATTATAACTTCAATAAATTAATTAAAAATATTAAAATTTAATAAATAAATTATTGAACAAATAATGTATTTTCTTTATTTTTCTTAAAAAAATCCATTGAAATTATTTTATTTTTTTTTTGCAAAATTAAAAAAAAAAATAAATAAAATAAATATTATATTTAAAATAATTTCTTTTAAATTAATTTGATTTAATTTATTTAATTCAATTTCATTTATTTTTTTAATTATTTTTTTTATTTTAAAATATCAAGAAACCAATTGATTCAAAAATTTGGAAAAATTATAATTTTAATTTTAAACAATAATTTTTAATTGATAAATTTTTGTTATTTAATTTAAATAATTTTAATTGTTCAAAATATTTTTAATTGAATAAAAAAATATTTTTATTCTTAAATGTTAATAAACTATTTTCATTCAAATACTGAAAATATATTGCTCAAAAAATATGAAAACATTTTTTTTTATTTTTTTCCAAACTTAGAGAAATATTTATTTTTTTTGCTCTCACTTCACAGAATTATTCTCACAAATATTTCATTCAACAAGTTTTTACATGAATTTCGCTCTACTGTAAAATTATGTCGAACGATACCGTGCACTATCGTTTCATCGTCGCATTTTCCTTGAAATGCCCTTTAAAAAAAAGTTATTACGCTACGTAAATATTCGTATACTTTAAATTATAAATTATTACTATTAGTTATGAATTTTAATTTCTCATCCATCCAAAACTTTATGCTAATTTCAATTATTATTATTATAATGATTGTGTGAATGAGTAAATTTGCATCTGTTTAGTATTTTGCGCCTACGTCTCGGTTCTATAAGAGCGATAATGGCTGATGGATCACAGACGACGTTTTTTCGTATGCAGGGCCTCGAACACGCGAGTCACCCAACATCCAACGACGCGCCATCAAAAGTCACAGCCCTGCATTTCGTCATATTATTAATAACGCTCTTCGCATGAGAATTCTGACGCTTGATATTTTATATTATTATTATTTAAATTCAAATTAAAATAATAATTGCTGTTGTATTATTCCACACATTAATTTATTATTTTTAGCAAGTTGCCTCCTCATTGTTCAATATTGAATATTTTATTATTAATAACAACAACAAGCAGCATGCAAAACAGGCACAAACATAAAAGTGTGTTCAAATGTGCATGAATTACTGCGGAATGACAATGCAAATTAATTTTATTTTTCACGAACTCGAACGATACTTGCTAAAAGCAATGAACGCAAATGTTTCTCTCTCATAAATATAAAAGTTGTGCAGCATAACGTTTTTGTATATTTTACACTTTTGTTATTTTTGTATTATATTTCGCAAAAAATAAAAAAAAAGTTAGAAAAATAACAAACTTTTACACTATAATGGCACATCAGGCACTTGCCGGTAGAGTTTTGCAACAACAACAAAAAACAATCATAATCATAAAAATAAAATAAATAGACAACGAAGCATCCAGCATTTGTTTCGCTCAGTGTTTTTGGGTGAGGCTTTCATGCAGTGTTGCATAAATAATGCGCTTATTGCTGCTGCTGTTGCCGCTGTTGCGCCAGATTTTATGGTGTGTCCTTTGTAGGCAGATAATCTCGCGAAACTATTAAGGCGCTGATTTTGAATTTTGACGTCTTATTATTATTTAAATATCTTGACAGTCATGATTTTCATTAAATATTTTTTTAAAAATTTATTTAAATATTTTTATTAATTTTTTATGAGAAAAAAAAATTTTAAATGACATTTAAATTATTTTTTAGATTTTTTTTATTATTTAAAATAATTAATATTTTTTAAAAATTTATTTTATTTTAATTAAATTTTTTAAATTTAATATTATTTTTATTAAATTAATTAATTTATTATTTTAATTTAATTCTGATTTTTTTTAATATTTTATTTTAATTTATGAAAAAAAAAAAAAAATAAAATGACATTTAAATAATTTTTATATTTTTTTTTTAATTTTTTTTTTTTTTTTTTTAATTAATTTATTTTAATTTTTATTGTTTTTATTACTTTCATTATTTTATTTATTGATTAAAAATTTAATTAAATTTAAAAATTTTATTAAATTTAAAAATTTTTTTTTAACAATTTTTTTTATTTTATTATTATTAATTTATTTTTTATATTTTATTTATTTATTATTTTTTAATTATTTTTTTTAATCCATAAAAAGCGATCAAGTAATGAAATTTTTTCATGTCAACAAGTCACAAATCCTTCTATTAAACGCATAATAATTTAAATAACACAAAAATTCTGTGATTTTTGAATACTTGCTGCGTGTTATTTTATTATTCCAGATGCATTTCATACAAATTTATGTCTATTAAAACCGCACACACCCAAAAATAGATACGAAAATTTGTGCATGTCAGAGATACTCTCTTGCGTTGAAATGAAACCAATCTGGTTAATTGAATTATTTGTGCGAAAATTTGATGTATAATATGCGCCCTGAAAGCAACAAACAAACAACGCTGCGAGAAAGGGAAAAACCTCATTAATTCACAAGAACCGCAGAATTTGATTATTATTTTGCAGCTTGGAACGTTTTGAGGCTCGCAGCGTTTGCAGATATGATAAAATGGTTTTACTTCTTTTGTCTGAAAAACGGGTCTTTTAATTAAAAAATTGTTGACTACATCAATTGCTTCTTGTCGTCCGTGATGTAGATTTGACCGACAAACAGCTGATGTGCGCATTCACATTTCATCCGTTTCATTTCAATTAAACAAAACACAAAAACAATTTAATTGATTCGAGGGAATTCTTGTTCATCCACACTTAATTCTCTTCATAGATTTTTGTTTACCGCATTTCGAAGAAAAAATTTGATAATTTTCAGAAGTTGAAGTCTGTCAGATCAAAATCATAATATAATTATTTTTAAATGTGCACTGGGTCTGAAATTCAAAATGTTTATTTGGGTAAAAATTTTAACATAAATGAATACGAAATATTTAAATATGCATTGGGCTTAAAGCTTAATATCAAATCTGAGAAAAATTTGTATAATTTTTTTAAAACAAAATTTTAAAATACGCACTGGGATAAAATTCAAAATATTTAAAATATGAATTTAATTTGAAAATTTAATAAAAAAAATAAATAATAAAAATTTTAAAATAAAATTAAATAAAGTAAAAAATAAAATAATTTTATTTTAATTTAAATATTTTAGTGAAAATTTAAAAATGTGCACTGGGTAGAAATTCAAAATAGAAAAATATTTAAAATATGAATTTAATTTAAAAATTCAATAAAAAAAAAATAATAAATAAATTTAAATAAAGTGAAAAATGAAATTATTTTTATTTTATTTTGGTGAAAATTTAAAAATGTGCATTGGGTCAAAAAATTTAAATGTTAAATTTGCGATATTTTTTTTGTAATAAAAATTTTTTTTGAAGAAAAATTCAGAATATGTATTGTTAAAAATTCAAAAGAAGCAAAAAATTAATTCAATGAAAAAAAATAAAATGTGCTCTGGGTCGAAAGTTTAAAATGTATGATGGCGAATTTCAGAATATGCAATAATGACTTAAAGGTCTGAATGTGCACTGGGGCAAAAATTAAAATAAACAAAAAATAAATATTAAATAAGATAAAAAATAAATTAAATATTTTATTTGGATGAAAATTTAAAATACCAACTGGGTCATATTAAAATCCGATAAAATTCATGAAATTCACGAAAATTTTCTACATAATTTTTTTTTGTTCCAATACTCTTTTTTATTCGAATTTCAAACATCATGTGTGTGTAAAAAAGCAACGAAGAATGAAATGAATGATGATCACACAAAATAAAAAAGACGAAAAGAATTGAACAACAACAACAAAACATCACATCAAGAATATTGATCCATATGTTTGATTATCATTTATTTACATGCTGCACAACCCGGATGATATAGACGGAATTTTTATTTAGAATTTTTCAGTTGTTGTTGTTGTTGTTGTTTTGTTGAATGAGTTTTGTGAATTGAACATTTCAAACGGTATCCGTTTCCTTTTTATTTTTTTTTTTTTTTGAAACAAGACCTACATATGTGAAGAGTGCTAGAGAATTGAGCAATATATATGCCTCTCTTGTTTAAAATGCTGAATGCCACACAAAAATTCACTTTACTGTATTCAGATGTTGTGTTTTATTTTATTTTATTTTAGTTTTTTGGAGAAACGAAAATAAATTGCAAGCACATGTTCTTATGGGTTCTTTCATTGTCTTTGCCATTTGATTTATTTCCCCATATTTAATTACTCATCAAAAAAAAAGAAAGATGAGGAAAAAAATCAATTAAGGAACATTACCTTTGATGTGTCGGGGAAACGAGATCCAAATCAAACATCTGATAACTTTGAAAAAATCACATTTGCCAGCACACGTCACTTAATCCCATCCTAAAAAAAATTTCTTTTCAAAATAGGTCAACCTTACATTATTATTTATGTTATGCAATAAAATCCTCCTTTTCAGCAGAATAGCAATTATCATAATAATAATATGCGAACAGTTGCAGATTTATATATATAGAGAGAAAAAAAAATAAAATTAGACCGCAGGCACGTACAGGATACGAATGTGTGGCAAGGTTATTTTTTTACGAGCAGTCCTTCTTGGAACATGATACATATGCTTCCTCTCGTCCTTGTGCCCCGTTCGATGAATGAATGAACTCACAATAAAAATAAGTAATAATGAGGATGTTTATTTCCATTCACTCGGCGATCGGGGTTTTCTATTCTCAATATCATAATTTAAAAAAAAAAAATTTGTTTGTCTCGTGTTTCCTTTCAACTGTCGTCTTTTCAATACTTTGTTCAATGTTTTCTGTTATCATCATTTTATTATTTTTTTTCTTCTTTTGGAAAATAACAAACAACACTCAGGAGTCCCGACACAACAAAAAAAAAGATTGTTTATCAATAACATCCAGACTGCTAATGGTTTAGAATCCCCCAAAATCCGACACATATACACTTTGCGTCGTCGTCACATACGTCTACACGAGTTAGATGTTATGCAGATGTTAGGCCTCAGTTAATTTGGCGCCTGTAGCATTATTTACGTATCAGTAACACACAACAACAACAAGACACTCTTTTCAGAAAAAAATTATTTTTTTTTATAATGCACACATTTTAGAGTGCTAATAATTTATGGTGAAAGGGAACACATGTAATCGACACAACTTTTGACGTGTTTCGATGCTTCTCAGTAATGGGGTTACATTTAAAAAAAAAGTATTTTTTTAATCATAAATAATTTATGAAAAGTAAATAATTTATGAAAAGAAAGACGATCTGCGGTATTTTTTCACAGGAAGAAATCCTGATAGCATGAAATTAGGGGAATTTTTTTTTGTAAAAATTGACAGTGAATTAGGTCAAATTTGAGGCAAACATAGGTTTAAAAAAAATGATAAAATATTCATGTTTACAAAATTTACATCATTTTTTACCTTTTTCTTGCGAGAAATGAAAGTTGATGGGAAAAAATGTCAATTTGGGGTAATGGCGAGTGATGTATCGTCAATTATTGAGGTTTTAAGGATTTTAAAAGGAATTTGTGTTGAAAGAAATGTTTTCTAAAGTTCCTTAGAATTTCTTTGATTGCATATTTTTTGACGAATTATTATTTTTAGTCATTATCAGAGACTTAAATATTGAAGAATAAATTTTTTTGTGCTTGGTTTGAATTAATTGAAGTAATTTTAAGATTGCTAACCTAAAAAAAAAATTAAAAAAAATTAATTTGAAGGTTTATTGTAGAATACTTCACTTTTAAGCCTTTTTATGAAATTCTGCTATAAAATTAAATTTAAATAATCCTCAGCCTAAAAAAATAAAATATTTAAAAAAATATAATTTTAGAAAAATGAATGTAAAATACATAACTTGACTCACAAGAATTTCAGTCTAAACATGAAAAATGAAAAAAAAAATATTTTTAATAAAAATTTAGTAAAAAAAACTGTTAAAAATTATTTTAACACAAAATATTAAAAACTTACCTGTTTTTCTAATTTTAATGAATTTTTTTTTAATTTATTTATTTTTTTTAAATTTATTTATTACCAAATTATTTTTTTTTTTGAATTTATTTATTTTTTATTTATTTTTTTTTTAAATTTATCAAATATAATAAATAAATCTTTTGAAAATTCTAAATTTTAGAAAACAATTTAAAATATTATCAATTAATGAAAATAAATTAAATTATAGAACAAAAAAATTTTTTTGACAAATGATGATTTTTTTTTAATTTAAGACTACAAACCTGTCGAATTTTTTTCTTCCGGCAATAAAAATAAATAATTTTATTTCAAATAATTTAAATTAATTTGTTAAATAAAATTCAAATTACTTATTTAACCTTGAATGACCTTGAATTCCAAATTTTCTTTTTCACTCATTTTCGACTATTTTTTGCGATAAACAAAAAAAAATTAACAGTTATTCTAAAAAAAACTGCAACTATCACATAATCTCGAATTTATTGAGTGCGTACAAACAATAACTCGCTCGAAAAACGGTAAAAAAGCTACAAAAGCGTGAATTTAACATTAGAACGAGTAAGTACATTTTTCACCATTAAGTCGCCTGAATATTCAGTGAATTTGTGAAAATAAAATAAAAATTTGTATTGACAATGGGATTTCATGGAGGGATCTATTTTCGCTCTCGCAATAAAAGTATTCAATTTCGATCAAAATCTGATATGATATGACTAAACACATAATAATAATAAAATATTTTAACGGTTGTGGTGCACGATTCCCGAAAAAAAAAACGAAAGATAATACATTTTTGTTGTTTCATTTGGTATTCAGAGAGAAAAAAAAATGGAATTTTGTGTTATCATCATACATCGTTCATTAATTTCACTCCAATTCACAAATAGCTGATCCATAAACTAAAACTTAACTAACTCTCGGGTAGTACAGGGTTTAGCATTATTATAATCATAACAACAACAACAACACACACGAGGAGAGCGAAAAATATCGTATCTGGTTTTAATTAATTGTGTGGAAATTATTTATTGCTTCCTTTATTCATATTTACGTTCGCTGTTCTACTTACTCGTCGTCGTCGTCGCCGCCGCTGTTGTTGTTGTTGTTATTATTATATATTTTATGATGTTTCCTTGCTGCTCAAAGTAAAATTATTGATTCGTTGGCATTATTATTTTGCTGATACGGTTTCTCGATTTTCTGTTCCAAATTCGGGAAGAACAATAAATATTCATTTGCAACGTGTGTTTGTGTCAAGGGTCGCACTGGAAAGACATAAAAGTTAAATGTTGGCCAAAATTTACTTAACTTACCACATACGGCGATGTTTTTGGTCCGCTGATGATGCAGTTGTCGTCATGTTAATGAATTTCTGGTGTTCCTCCCAGCACAAAGTTCCGATCATGTCGCGTCAATAGCCGCAGTTACGTCACTCAATATTTTATTTATGCCCATTTATAATAATATTTATTACCCTAAAGTTGATGGCGCTAAGAGAAGAAACCGTTGAAATTCAAATTAAAAATTTTTCCAAAATTTTTATCATTTTTTAATATTTTTAATACAATTTCGAGTATTATTTTATTTTTTTCATGCATTTTATTTAATTTTTGTGAAAAAGAAAACTTTGACCTTGAATGCCCTTGAGCATTTTTTTAATGAAAAAGTAAAAAAAATAAAATAAAAATTTATGAAAAGTTAAAATTTCAAAGTTTTAAGTTAAAACTTCTCAAAAAATAAATTTTGATACAAAAAAAATGTAAAAAGAACCCATTTTAAAATTCTGTTAGAATTATTTACATTACGGTAATTGAAATAATGTGCGACGGAAACACATCGGGATTCTGTGTATGCGGCAACAAAAGGCAACAAGAGTGACAATTTCCCGCACAACAGGACATCACAAAACTAATCATAATGATGATGATTTCATTTACATTTCATTAGGAGGACGACGAGGATTATCATAATTGTGTGTACGATGCGACAAAATGTGACGATGGAGCGATGCATAAAGTAAATGGACTGTGTGGCAGAGTGATGATGAGAATGTAATTGACAAAACTCATTGAATATTCCATTCCTGTTGATTTCCTTTTTGACAGACTCAATTATTTATTGTGATTACTTTTACTTTTACTACACACCACACTCACATTCCGTACTTACTTATTATTTGGGCGTGTGGGCGAAAGTTTATTTATGACACAAGTAACAGCAGGACATTGATAGAATATTTGTTGAATTGATATTCAACTTTTCTTCCATATGAATTATTTGAGAAGGTTCGATTTTCTATTGCTTTTGGTATTTGAGCTTGTCATGTTGCTAATGATGATGGGAATTTGAATATTTTCGAACAATAAATATGGAGTTGAAGAATTTACATTCATCCTCTTTTGGAGCAAACTATTTTCTAAAAAAAAATATAAAAAATTATTAAAATAAAATTTGCAAAAAAAAATATATTTTAAATTATTTAATTAAAAATAATTATTAATTATTATTTTATTAATTTTTTGTTTATTTTTTCATTAAATAAATTCAAAATATTTTTGGAATATATATTTTATTTTAAAAAAATATAAATTTTTTGAAAAATTAAATAAAAATAAGGTAAAAGATTATGAGACTAAAATTCGAACAATTTTATATTTTTTTTTTTTTTTGAATAATTTTAAATAATTTAAAAATTTTTAATAAATTAATCTTAAATTTTTTTTTTTATTTTTAAAATTTTTTTAAAATTTTTAAATATTTTTTTTTAATTTTTTTTTATTTTTAATATTTTATTTTTCTTTTATATAATTTTTTCCTTCTAAATTATTAATTTTCTTAGATAAATATTTATCTGAAAAAAAAAAATAAATTTTAAATAAAATTATAAATTATTATATTTTTTTAATATTTATTTCAATATTCATAATTTTAAAAAATATTTTTTTTAATTTAAAATTAATTTTTTTTTTTTTTATTTAATTAAATTTATTTTATTAATTATATTTTTATAAAAATAATTTAATTTTTATTAATTTAAAAAAAATAACAATTTGACCTTGAATGCCCTTGAATATTTTTTAATAAAAAACTTGTATTTTGACCAAACAAACTTTAATAAAATTTAAAAAAAAATTGCCAAAATAAATTTTCGTTTCGATGTCACTCCATTGCCATTTGCAGATCTCCCGATAATTTTAATCTCATTCAAAAATTTCATTTTGTTTATTATTTTAATTTCTGCTACCAAAACAAACAAACACACACCAAAAATGTATTTTGTGTATAATAAATTTGCTGATGATCCGCTTGCTGCTCTCACATTTCAATTGTGGCTTATTCATTTTATTATTATTATCATCATGCCATGTTTTCCATTCGTTTCATACGAAAAATTTCAAATACACACAAAAATAAATTTGTATTGTTTTCAAACCAAATATTAAAATAAATTTATCCAAAAACTCAAAACAACACTCGACTCGACGTAAAATATGAAAAAAAAAAGTTCTAGCTCATAAATTCGTAAACAATATAATAATTCCACGTAGAGAACACACAACAATGAAAAAAAAATTGTAAATATTCTAGAGAGGCATTAAAGTATAATGAGAACACGAGTTCAGAGATTATGTAACGACGAATGTGCAAAAGGGTGCTGTTCAAATAAATATTCAAAAAGCTATTTTCTACTATTTTGAAAGCCATACAAATACTTATCGCAATACTTAAAAACAATTTATATACATGTGTGTGCGCGATAAACCATCTGGTGTGCCTTTTTATTCCATGCCGAATGCGTTTAGAAGAGACTCGGTGCTTGCGACGATGACGATGTTGATGACTTTATAACACATATGGAGAGCCGTTTCGAGTATCATTATGAAAATAATGCAGAAAAAACGTTCAAAAACGCGTGATCTCTAATTTTTTTCTGCCTCGCAATAACCGGCAAATATCACATGGCCAAATAACGAACATTAGACAGGTTGCCGACTTCGATGATTAATTTTTAAATAGTTTTTATTGCATAAATGATGTGTGTTTGTGTGTGAGAATTTGCAAACAGCAAAAAATTTTCGCTCTGGAAATGCCGACAACTCTCGCGATTTCGTGCAAATTTTAACGTTTTTTCGCTTCTCCGTGTGTCGCCTCTAAACATTTTATTATTTTTAAATTGTGAACTGCTACACGACACATCGCATGAAATAATTGCCATTGAGTTGTGAGCAATAAAAATGAAAAGTGTGTCATCGTCGGACATTGCACCGTAAAACAGATGCTCGCTTTATTGATGTGTGTCTCTACTTTGTGCATTTAATTTTTTTTTTTATTTTTTCGTTACATGGAAAAAAACTGTTTCTGCGAGTGGCATGCAAACGAAACGAGCAAAAAATAAGCAACGAAAATGATTAAGGATACAAATGAGTCCCTTGAAATCTATATTGTGTTACGTGGGCGATGAAAATGGAAAGAGAGAGAAAAAGTAGTCAGGAAAAATGATCTAATTTTTTATACACACACAAATGCTTTTTTTTCGTTGTTTGTTTGTTTTTTGACGACTATAGAAGACGACGACAAAAAACTTTCCAAATAGTTTTTCACATTTATTTTATATAAAACCACAGTAAGAAATCGATTTTTTTTGCCCAACTAATAAAATTTAGTTAAAAAGGTTCTCAAAAATTTTATTTTTTTTATTGATAAAATAAAATATTTTTTTAGAGAATTAAAGAATTTATTTTAAAAAAATTAATTAAAAGTTTTAAATTGTAAATTAAATTTTTCTTATTTTTTTTTATTTAATTTTATTTTAATTAAATTTAAAATTAATTTTAATTATTTTTTTTTAAATTTTAAATATTTTTTTTAATTTTTAAAATTATTTTAAATTAATTTAAGTTTATTTTTATTTGGATTTATTTTATTCGATGAATTTTTAATTATTTTTAAAAATATTTTTAATTAATAATTTTAATAAATTTTTAATTAATTTAAATATAATTTAAAAAATAAATTTATAAACAATTAAGTTTAACTAGTTCATTAAAATTTTATTATTTATTTTTTTAATTATTTTTTTTCATTTTTTTTATTTATTCATTAATATTATTTATTTTAAAATTTTTATTAATTTCATTTAAAATTATGGAATATTAGGAATAAATAAAGAAACCTGTAAAAAATTTTAAATAATAAAAAAAATCAAATTTTAAAATTTAAATAATTTTTTAAATAATTAAAATAATTTTCAATATAATTTTTAATAATTATTTTTTTAAATTCAATATTTAAAAATTCACAAGTTAAAATTCATAAATTTTTTAAAAATAATTCTTAAATTTTAATCGATAAAATTTTTTGTAATTTTTTTTACAATTTTTTTTCCCAAAAAATTTTTAGCTGAGTAACAAGAACTAAAGACCAAAAGTCCTTTAAGTGTCACTTTTTTATGCAACGACATGAAGTTGACAATTGCATTTTTACGTAAAAATTCTTCCTCACAGAACATTTTTTTTTTCATTATCGATTTCACGCCAAAACTAAAATAAAAAAAAATTGATTGATAAATTGATGGATCCAACGCATTCTCGTTCGTACAAAATACCATCAATAAGCCCAACAAAAGGCAGTATTTTTTGCCCCGTATCAAGTGTCATCGTCATCGACGTCGTTCGTTGGTCATTGCCGGAACAAAAGCGGATAAAACTCAATGTAAAGAAAAATTTTCTGCAATCAATCTCCTGATATGGCTTTTTTCGCTCGTCTTCTCGATCTTCCTTTTTCCACGGTATGCGTGCTTTTAAAAGGCACTTATATGATCAATTTCGTCAAGTATTTCAATGCTCTCAAAGAAGAAATTCGAGCGTTAGCGGATTTTCATTCCGTTTGAAGCTCAAAAAGTTCGTGAATGTCTCTCATGAATGAATAATAAATACAAAAAAAAGTGCAAAGAAGAGAGGAAAAAAATTACGAGGATAAAAGGAAAAAAAATCTGTGACATGAAAAAGGTTGGTATATCGTTTTACCGAGCCAATTCAAATAAAAAATGAATCGATTTGTCGTCATCGCATCGTCTGTTAGTGAAGCCATCCACAAAGAAAGAAAGACATCGATGTCGTTGAGCAGCTAAACTTTTAATAGACTTCGTTCCGTGTGCTATTTGTGCCTTCCTTCAATTTTATTTTTTATTTTACTTTTTTTTTGCAGAAAAGGATGAGAAGGAGTTAAATTCCGAAAGGAAAATATTTCATTATATTGAAACAATAATAACGTCAAATCATGAGAAAACGAGAGAACAGCAAAAAAAAGGCGAAGAAATATCTCTTTTAATCTATTGCTTGCCTCTTGTGAAATATTCATTTTCGTTCAACCCCCTCGCTTTACATGCTCGATAAACAATGTCTAACTTTCGACATTTCTAAGTACGCCTAAATATGCTTTGATTTTTAATCAAATTATAAAAGAAAATTTATGTTTTTTCCTTTCGTTTTTTCTTTCGAGTGTTGCTACATGAGGAAGAATTTTCTTTGCAATTGAATTAATAATATTGCCCCAGCCAAAAAAAAAAGAAAAAGAAAATAAAAGAAACTCGTTCAACGACGAAAGCGATGAAAAATTAAAGGAAAAACGAACTTAACGCCCACCTAATAACCATAATTTTTCTTTCGCTTTGTGCCCTTTTCATCACTTTATGGGCAGTGATGGATTGAGTTGAAGCTTGAGGCCCCCCGGAATTGATCAAAGTACATCAAAATCGGTAAGTATAAATTTAATAATTTTTTTTCAGCATTTATTATTCCAATTAATCCAAACCAAGCAAAAATTTTACAAAAAATTACGAGAACTCGAAATTTGACCTTTAATGACCTTCAAGTTTTAGCTAAAGTTAATAGCAAATGAAAAACTTCTGCTTCTTTTATTCCAATTAATTCAAACCAAGCAAAATTTAAACAAAAATCTATCTCAAAAATTAAAATTTCATTGAAATATTGAGAAAAAGTCGAAATTTGTCCTTGAATGACCTTCAACTTTAAATTAAAATTAATAGCTAATGAAAAACTTCTGCTTCTTTTATTCCAATTAATTCAAACCAAGCAAAATTTAAACCATAAACTATCTCAAAAATTAAAACTTCCCTGAAAAATAGAGAAAAAGTCGAAATTTGTCCTTGAATGACCTTCAACTTAAATTAGAAGTTAAAAGCTAATGAAAAATAATTTTTCATCACTTTTTTAAAATTAAAATCCTCGTACAAATTTCTTCAAAAATATAAAAAAAAATTTCCATCCCTGATGACAGCCCAATACGCTGCCCTCGTTATAATATTTTATTGCTTCGTCTAAATAAAAAAAAATCTTTTTGTGTGATTTTGTACTACAATTTTTCGGTCCAATACGCCAATCTACCGACTGATGGTAGCTTGTCTTTTTTTTTCGGTTGTTGTACCATTCACCCTCAAGTACATCGCACCTCTTGTGTTACAGAGTGGCTTGTGTCAAATAAAATGCAAAGTAGACACGTACCTACAGCTGAGTTCAAAAAAAAAAGTACAACAAAAAAGTATATATATAAAAAAAAAGTTAAAAATAGCAATAAACAAAAACTTCAACTGAGGCGGAGGTAGGCACACGGGTGGGAAACAGGAACACGCAGACATTCACTCCTCAACTCTCTCTCCTTCCTTTTTTACTCCGTGTGAGAATTTCTGTATTGCTGGCGTTCATCCAACATCAGCTAGCTATACACAGAGAGAGATATAAATATATATATTATCATCGCACGTGTATCACAAAGGGTAAAGGACTCATGATAGCTGCCTTTGCTATAGCTTAAGCCATACTCGTTTCCATAAAAGATTCGACTGAAAAATAATTTTTCATTAGCTTTTAATTCTAAATTAAAGTTGAAGGTCATTCAAGGACGAATTTCAACTTTTTTCGAGTTTTTATCGAAATTCCTTTGAAATTTTAATTTTTGAAAAAATCTTTTACGAACCAAACTATAGCTGCATCCCACAGACATACGCGAGCACGAGCTTGGCAACAAAAGTCATAAATATAAGCAGAAATTGTATCTAGATTGCTTCTTATATACAATTTTGTACGATACACAGTCATATGATTGCATTCAAAGTACATAAGTGAAGCCCTATAATCGTTCTGTACGGTTCTCAGCTGGTGCTTGGCTTCTACGAATCTCTTGTAGACACAAATTTTTATGTAACTTGCATCTGTGTGTGTGATAATAATATTCTTACATGGGCCCGTACGAGTATCCACAGGAAAAATTCTTATATACCATAATGTTGCATTTATATAAGCGACACGAGCGATCAGATGTTGTGTGCGTGATATTATACAAGAGAACCTGTATGCTCGAACGGAGTTATTTACCATCGCGGAAAAAAGGGGAAACTGTCGGTTATGTGGAATATGTTAAATAACAAATATTCATCATGTCTGCCAGCTGCAACGAAAAAAGTGGAAATGCAATACCGGCTTTTATGAATTTCAGCGAAAAATGACCTCCTGAGGTTTGGAAATTGTCAAAAAATTGTGAGAAAAGGGATTTTGCAATAAATTTTCAGGGGTTTTCCGGATTTAAATGGCAATTTTCTGCGAAAAAAGGGAAATTCTCACAGGAAATTGTCGTCTTTTCCGATATTCTGTCTCGCTCGCACACATTGTTCGCTCATGTGCACAACATAAAAGTCAATACAGCTGTTTTTGTCGGTACAGAGCTACTTTGGCACTTGTGCCAGCTAGAACAGAATTCTGCATCGAGTACATAACAAGACGAAAAATCAATGATGATGAACTTGTAAAACTACCCCTACCGCTACTCTCTTCGTGCTCTCTTCTGCGGCTTCAACGACGAAGACGAGCTCACATAATTTATATGTGAATATATTCAACAAGAAATTTTATGTACTTCCCTTTGTACAGAGCTCCATACAACTCCACAAAAAACGGGAATTTTTACATAAGAGACTCTGGAACGTTCGTTCCTGGATTCATGGATGGGAAAAAATTATGAATTTCTATCATGAGCGACTTAAAGCAATCCACCTGTCTTTTCGTCACAATCCCGCATTCCCTTTATAGACGGAAAAAGATGAAAAATTCATACAAATTTGAGTGTCTTCCCCGCACGAATAAATAAATAAATGATGGAAGGGAAGTTAATGCATGGAAGACGTGTTACATAATCAATTTTCGGTGCGTCGCTATTTTATTTTTCTCTCAACTCGACGCGTCTCGAGTGAAAATGTAAAAATTTAATTGATTCGAAGTCAATGAAATGAAATTGCCTTGTCCTCTGAGATAATTGCCCGTTTGCGAAAAAAGCCTCGAAATAGAAAATAATAATTGCGAGAAAAAAAGCTGTTCGTTGAACTCTCATGCTCAAGCCAATGAATAGCAAAAAAAAAAAATAGCAAATTCTAACAACGCCTCGCTCAAATGTTAATGTACACAATTTATGTCAATGAAAAATGAAAGTGATTATTTTATTTATGCGCAACGTACACAACTTTATAGCGAATTCAAAATGATTTCATTTCGATTGGGAATGTTCAGTTTTGAGTACATGGAGTGACATCTCGTGACGGGATTTGGGAAGGTAAGTTTTTTAATTCGATTAAAGCGCTTTTTTAAGATTTGTGAGAATATATAAGTTCTAATAAATTTTCATAGGAAAGAAAAATATTTTGAGCTTTATTTGTTAGCTTGAATATTTTTTTAATATTTTATTTTATTTTTTGGATTTGATTATAATTAAAATTTTTTTTATTATTATTATTTTTTAAATTTTTAATTCAATTATTTTTTTTTATTAATTAATTAATTTAATTTTTTTAATAAAAATTAGATTAAATTTGATTTATAAATTAAAGTTGTAGATTAAAATTAAAATTATTTTTTTTTTATTTTTTTAAATTTTAATTTAATTTTTTTTAAATTTTTAAACCTCAAATTTATTTTTTTTAATTAAAATTAGATTGAATTTAATTTATTTAAATTTAATTTAAAAATTTTTAAAATAAAAAAAAATAAATTTTGAAAATATCTGTGTATTTTTATATAAAAAAATATATTTTAAAAAACAAAAAAAAAATAAAATAAAAAATATTATCAATTTTCATCTAAATAATTTTTTGAGAAATTTACAGAAGGATATTCAATATAATAAAAAATTTTAAATGTAAAATTATTTTTTTATTTTGTATATTTTTGATCAAATTATCAATATTATTATTAACACATCAATTAAAATTATAATAAATTTAAAAGTAATTTTTTACACATTTTAATAATTTTGCTTTAAAAATTGAAACGAAAATTAGTTTTAATTTCAATAATCACAGCAAAAATTTTTGCAAATTTTATTTTAATTTTGCGATTTTTTAATGAGTTATAACACTTCATTTTTTTTAGATTTATCAAAAAATAATTTCAAAATCTTGAATTTTATAAAATGATTTGCCAACAATTTAAATATTTTGCGCTAACAAATTATTCAAATACGTTTGATAATCACAATCTCTTGTTTAAAATTTATAAAAAAAAAATATTTTTTTTTTTTTAATTTTATTTTTAATTATTTTTATATTATTATACAAATAGGTACATATAATTTTTTTAGCTTCAAAAGAGAAAAATAAACAAATTAGCTTGATTTTACTCACAATAATTGCATCTTTCCGACAGATAACATGTCATTTCGGCAACTTTGTTATTTTTTAATATTTTTTTGCTTAAAAAACGAAATAAACTCTGATCGAAAAGTCAGCATTCGCGTAACAAACTTGAAGTGCAAACATCATCCAGCTCTCTACAATGGATCTTTGAATTGTTTCATCAAGCCCTTCCGAAATGGAACTCAGCTCACAACCATTTTGTACACATTTCAAAGGCCTTGCCACGACTTTTGGGTTCATCTTGTTGTTTACTACAAATTTGGCGGATCAACGCAATATCGACAATGGATGTTCAACTATGACGAGGATCTTTGTGCATATTACGATGGAAGAGGAAAGCCAGGCGTTTTTTATGCCATTATTTGGAATGTCATGAAACGAATTTCGCCGAGAACGATCCACAAATGTCCATACATCGGGGAAGAAGGTGCAAAAAAATTGGATATTGGAGCTGTTATATCGAATGTTTTGCCTCAGGTTATTCCAACGGGCGATTATCGACTGTATTTGAGGTTTCATACGACAAAAAATGAAACTTTTCTTGAAGTAACGATCGGTTTTCATTTGGATGCAACCAATCCAATGGATGCTATTAACATGGGCAGGAAATAATTTTAACGAATTAAAATTTTGGTGACAAAAAATTTAATCTCTACATGATAAAAAATCAAATAAACAAAAGTGCAATTTTTTAAAATGTGCATTGGGATGAAATTTAAGAATTTGCATTGGTCTAATTTTACAAAATGTGCATTGGGACATCTGTTGAAAATGTATATTGGGACAAAATCTTAGAATGTTCATTGGGATGTTATTTTAAAATGTGCATTGGGGCAGAAATTTAAAATAGCGCCTTTTTACAGATATTTTGGTATGTGAGACACGGATTTTTTTGGTAATTATTTTAAAATCTAAAATATTCAAATTTATTTTAATTTTTTCTCTAATTATTTCTTTTTTTTTTGTTCATTTTTAGATTTATCAACTGATCAAAATAATTTTCAATAATTATCTAAGCAAAACTACGGATGCTCTGATTTTATTAATCGCTCAATTTGTTCTAAAACAAAACAATTTTTTTTTAGTAGAAGTTCAACGTTCAAACAATCACGATGTCTCATCACCGAATTATTTATTTTATATTATTTTCAACAATTTTTTGTATCGTCGCCATTAATTCCGACAAAAAAGTTCGTATTCGTCTTACAAACTTAAAATGTGGTCATAATCCAAAATTTTATAACGGAACTTTGAATTGTTTTATCAAACCATTTCGCAATGGGACTCAACTTGCAACAGTTTTGTACACATTTCAAAAGCCCTGCAACGATTTTTGGGTCCATCTCGTGGTTTATTTCAAATTTGGAGGAACTACGCAATATCGACAATGGATGTTCAACTACGACGAAGATATTTGTGCTTATTTCGATGGAAGAGGAAAGCCTGGATTTTTCTATAACATCATTTTTAATACTATGAAACGTATTACTCCAACGACAATTCACAAATGTCCCTATTTTGGCGAAGAAGGTATTCGAAAATTGAATTTAGATGAGCTTATTTCGAGTGCGTTGCCGCAAGTTATTCCAACGGGCGATTATCGGATTTATTTGAGGTTTCACACAACAAAGAATGAGACTTTTTTGGAAGTTACTTACGGATTACATGCTGATGCGGTGAATCCATTAGATGCAATTAAAATGGGAGGGCATTAAAAATATTTTTATAATTGGATCTTAAATTTAGAGGAATTTTTTTCATGTAAGTTTGAGTCTTTTTTAACATAAAATTTTTAAATAATTAAAAAAAATAAAATTTTAGAACATTTTTTACATATAAAAATTTTTACAAATATTTTTAAAATAAATAAAAAAATTAAATTTTTTAAAATAAAATTAATTAAAATTTTTAAAATTTAAAAATAAATAATAATAAATTAAATAAATTTTGAAAATATTTTTTTTTTAATAAATTGAAAAAAATCTAAATTGAAAACTTTCAATTTTAAATTTAATTAATTCAATTAAAATATTTTTAATTTTTTTTTTTTTATTTTTTTTTTATATAAAATTTTTATATAAAATTATATTTTTTTTTTAATTTTCAAATAATTTTAAAAATGTTTTAGTTAATTTTTTAAAATGAAAAATGAATAAAAAATGTTCCTTTAATTCTATTGGAAAAGCTTAAGAGGACTTTTTAAGTTTTTTACTTGAAGCACGTGAAAAACCGTAAAATTATTTTTTTGAACTTTTGCGATTCATTGCGTTTAGATGCGTTTATGTGCAGCTCGTGATTTAGGATTTTAACAACTGTTGCACTTCGAAAAAAATATTTTTTTGCTATTTCACTCAATTTTTTTTATTTTTTGAAAAAATTATTTTTTAGTTAATATTTATTAAATAAATTTTGCAAAAAAAAATTCTTGAAAAAATAATTTAATTTAAAAAAAAAGTTAAATGACCTTGAAAGGCCTTGAATAAAAATTCAAAATTCTTATGAACAAAAAATTCTTCAAAATTAAAAAAATTAATAAAAATCCTGAATTTAGTTAAAAATTTTATCACAATAGGTTAAAATTTTTTCCAACGATAGAAAAATGTTCTTTGTTAGAAACTCATTAACATAACAAAATCCCCCAAAACAATGTCAACCACTGCTTCGCTTTTTATTATCAACCCACGCGCCCAACTCTCTCCTCATTTCACACAAAAATCCAGCTGCTCGCCGTTGATGCCATTCGAATGTGCACGAAAAGACATCGAAAGCACGAGAATGGGTGGCGTCAACGTGCTTTTCTCTCGTAAGACGTCAAACTTGGGCGGAGCACGACACAATCAGGGGCGTGACTGTCTCTCTCTCACACACAAATTCAGGTACAAAGCGATCGTTGCCGAAGTTGCTTCTCAGTGTTTCTTCTCCCTCAACGCAGTCTAGAACTTTACTCGTCAAAGCAATATTTTTTTTTGCTCCTTCGTTCCTGTACGGAGCTCGTGTACGGTACGACGATAAAAAAAGTGTGTGAAATGCAAAAGCAAAACTCAATGCTATCAAGGTAAAAAGGGCAAAAAAAAAGCAAAACATGGATGAACAAAATAATCGCGTACAAGTGAAACGGGTAACGAGACAAAATGCAAATAGCGCAGAAAAGTTGACGTCGGTGCTGCGAAGTCGTTGCTACATGAGCGGCTGCAAAAATAACCGCATTTGTCGCGAAAAGCAAACAACGATGGCGATGTTTCTCTTTCCGAGTGACCTGAATTTGGCGAAATTTTGGCTCGGGATTTGCAATCATCATCCGTTCGAGTGTCCCTATCACGGACAAACGATTTGCAAGGATCACTTTCAGGTAGAAAATTTAGAATCCGGAAGTTTGACAGATTTGGAGGGAATTGTATTGAAGCCGAATGTCATTCCAACGGCAAAAATCCCAAATATCGCGTATCCGAAGGTAATGGAGTACTTGAAGCAACAAAAGGAGGGAAAAAGTTTAGATGCGACGCCAATTGGAGTGGAATTTACGTGTTTGAAGACTTTTTGCCCGGTTAATCCGAATGGCAAGCCGACAGTTATTCGATGTTATGCGAACCCGAAGAAAGCTGCGAGCACGTCGAATGAAAGCCCGTCGAGTAGCGGAGTTAGAATTACACTCAAGTAAGTTTTTTTGTTGGTTTTTTATTATTTTTAAACATTTTTCTGTTTATTTTGACTTCAAGTAAAAGTCGGGTTTTAATAACAGAAAAATAAAATGCCATCTAATATTTTTTGAGAGAGAGAATTTTCTGTACGAACACAATGTACGTACATCAACAGCTGTTTACGTACAGAAAATCAAAACAGAGAGACATTTTTCGCATTAGGGTGAACATTTTTAACAAATCGAAAAAATTTTTGTGTCAAAAGCTTAATTTAATTTAAAATAAATAAATTAATCAAGAACTTTTAATTTAAACATTAACTTTAAGACTTTAAAAAAAATAAATAAAAATTTAATTAATTAAATTAAATAAAAAAATAATTTATTAAAAATTAATATAAAAAAATTAAGTAAAATTTTTTAAAAAATAAAAATTAATTAAATTTAAAAATTAATTTTAAATAAATTAAAAATTTTTAATTAAAAATTTAAATTAAAAATTAATTTTTATTTAAAAATTAAAATTTTTTAAAATTTATTTATTTTTATTTTTAAATAAAAATTAATTTTTTTTTTATTTTGCTTAATATGACTTTTACTTATGAAGTCAATTATTTTTTTTAGTTAAAATTAAAAAGTAAATAATTTTGAATTTTTGCTTTAATTTTTTCGAACTTTTACTAAATTTTTAATTAATTTAAATATTTTTTAAAAATAATTTTCTTATTTTTAATTTTTTAGAACAAAAAATATATTTTCTCTCAAAAACTAAAATTTTGCTTTGACTTATTCTTGAACAAAATCAAAAATTAAATTGTTTGAGATTATTTTATTTAAAGTTAAAAAATTAAATAAATTTGTTTAAGAAATTATTTTAACTGAAATAAAAAATTAATTTATAAATTGATTAATTAAGTTAAGCTTAAGTTTTAAAATAACTCAATTTAAGCTCAAAGGTAAAAAATTTTAAATAATTTTTTTAAGTTTAATTCAAACTTTAAGTCGAAAAAATTTTTCAATTTGATTTTATAAATTTTTGTTTCTTTGTTTTTAGACGTCGCAATCCCGATGGCACAGAAGAAGTTCAACCAGGCCCTAAAATTTTCATCACCGCAAAACCCAAACCTGTAAATACCGAAAAGAAATCTCCTCCGAAACCTCTAAATCTGAATCCATCATGTGAAGTTACCGAACGAAAACTCGTTTTAATCCCCGTCGAAGTCCAAGATCGCATCACGCAAGTAATGAGCTACATGACTCACATCATTCAAGACTTCATGGCATTCCAAATTCACATCACACATCTCGAACAAGCTGTCGTTTGTGCCAACGAAAAAATCGCCAACAAGCTATCCAAGTCGCCAAACGTCGAATCTCGCGCTTACAAGCGATTTCAAGCGTTAAATAATTTTCTGTTGGCTCTTTATGAGATTCATGGCGCGCGATCTTCCGACGTGATAGGTTATTGTACAAAAATTTGGCGTCGCATCGTCGATTGCCATCAAGAATTGAAGACTGGGGGAAAGTTGAAGACTTTTATCACTGCCGCCAATGGATGTCTCGTGACAATTGTGAGAGCGATCGATGCAATTTCGCTGCTGAAAGGTCTTTGGAAGAACTTGCATCTGAAAATTGATGAAAATGACGTCGAATCTGATGAAGATTGGGAGACTTTGGATGCTTTAATAAGCGATCACATTGCCGATGCCACGGAAAAATTGGATGCAATTGATGTTGAAGTCCATTTTACGAGGCAAAAAATTTTGGATATCAAAAAACCATCAATTCGTATATTGGAGATTACCCAATTAGACGTTGATAGTGACTTAATTTACATTTCGACAGCGAATCAGGGTGCTGAGAGACAATCTTGTGATAATAAAGGTCCTTCAAACTTAACAAGGATCATGAAAAAGCCTCGGAGACGATCGTCAACCGTTGAATTGGGAGAAATTATCGAAAAAGAACCTCAAACTTCGATAGAACAAGCCAAAACTGCCTCTCCTGTGACTGTTGTTCAACCCCAAACAGCTGAAATCGCGCCATCAATTACCATTCCAGCAACAAATTCAACTCTGAACAATTTTCAGCCATCTCTTGCTTATCCAACGATGCCTACAATGCAAGCGCAATTGATACCAACACTCCAAATGGATGCTTTTGGGAACCAATCTGTCGTTTATCAGCTTGCGTATCAACAAGTGACGCCAACAATACCTCAGGGAATTACCGTTACCCAAAATCCGCAGTACACGATGATGCCCTCGATGTACAATACGGGATTTCAGACAGTTTCTAATCAACAAGCATCGCCAACGATGATCACAGCACCGCAAAATTTGCCGCCTCAGGAGCCAACGAGTTACCAAAATACGGAAAAACCGCCGGAAGAGGAGATTGTTGTCGTAAAAACAGTTCCTGAAGAAGAAAAAGTAGAAGAAGAAGTTAAAATTAAAGAAGAACCTCCTGAGGAAGTTGCAAATATGGAGTCTGTTGAAGAGCAACCTTTTATTAAACATGAGCCTGAATGGAATGAAGAATCAGAAGATGCTCAAAAATAATTTTAGAGGTTAATTTAAGTCGCTCCAATTTTTTTTTTCAAATTTTTTGTCACAAAAATAATTTTTTTTCAATTCAATTAATTAATTTCTAAATTTTTCTAAAAAAAATTATTAATTTTTTATTTTTTTAATTTAAAATAATAATTTTTTGCTATTTTATTTAAAATTTAACTTTAAAAAATTCCAAGGTAAAAATTAAAAAAAATTTAAGTAAAAATTTATTTTTATTTTTTACCTTGAAATTTTTTGAAGTTAATTTTAAATAAAAAAAAATTATTATTTAAAATAAAAAAAAAATCAAAAATTTCTAAGTAATTTTGAAAAAAAATAAATTAATTAAATTATTTAATTAAATTATTTTTTAAATTAAATTATTAAATAAAATATTTAACTAATTTAATTAAAAATAAATTTTAATTTAAATTATTTTAATTAAAAATAAAAAAAAAATTGAAAGAGGTCCAAAGCTGAGTTATTTTTTATGATTTTATTTTTATTTTTTTTACTTTTCAAATGAGACAAAAAGTTAAAAAAAAATTGGAGTGGCTTTAATAAAAAAAAATTGTTAATTTTTTAATTATTTTTTTTATTATTATTCATCTTAAGTATTTATTCAATTAATAAAAATCGTTCCCAAAAAAATAATCTACAAACTATTAAATGACAAAAGGACAGAGTAAGTAGAAAAAAGTCCATTTTTCACATTTTTTTTCTTTTCTACAAATCCGATTCGACTCCACTGTCCATGAATTCTTTGAAGACAACGGCGCAACGATATGGCAACGGTCTCAAGAAATGATTCAAATACATGAGGAATCGCGGAATTGTCAATTCTTTCATGTTCTTTCGGTGGGCCAAGACAATTTGTTCTGCCACTTCGTGCGGTTGCAATAATCCCAACAACGAGGGGAATCGCACTTTTGGCTTCTTGCAGAGTCCCGTGTCGACCATGTACGGACACACTGTTGTGCATTGGATATCACAGTCGGGTCTCGTGTCTTGAATTTCCGTTTGGAGGGCTTCCATCAAGCCACGCACAGCAAATTTCGAGGCGCAATAAGGAACGAGATTGGTAAGTCCAACGACGCCAGCGATACTGGCAAGGGCAACAATGTGCCCGCGTTTTTTCTCGTACATCGAGGGGAGGAATGCTTCAAGTAACTGAAAAGAAATTAAAGAAAAAAATCCGTAAGGTATAAGTTAATTACAAATTTTAAAAAATGTTTCAAATTTTATCTTTTTTTTCCAAGAATTTTAAGAAAAAATAATTAATTAAAATATTTATTTAAAATATATTTTTTTAAAATTTATTTAAGAAAAATTTAAATAATTTTTTAATTAAAATTTCTATTAATTTGTATAAATTTTTATAATTTTATAAAAATATTATTTTAAAAAAACTTTTATTAAATAATTTAAAAAATTATGATATTTTAATTAATTTTAAATTATTTTTAGAATTTTTTTTTTAATTTTTTATTATTTTAAATTAAATTATTTTATTTATTTTGACATAAAAAAATAATTAAAATTTAAATAAAAATAAAATTTTTCAGAAAATTTATTATTGAAAATGAAATTTAAAAAAAATTATATTAATATTTTAAATAATTTTTTTTTTAAATCAATATTTTAATAACTTTTTTTATTTTTAAAAATATTTTTTTTAATTTTTATTTTTTTAAATAAAGTAATTAATTGAAAAATCCTTTTAAAATAAAATTTTCATAAAAAAAATTAAATTTTCTTACCCAGAAATGCGCCATGACATTAATATCCATAATTTTGGAGATTTCTTGCGGTGTATGTTTCTCGATGGGATGTGTTGGCATGATGCCAGCATTATTGACTAGAACAGTAACATCTCCGACTTCCTTCTTAATTTTTTCTGCCATGGCAAGGACTTCATCGCGACTTGAAACGTCACATCTTTAAAGCAAAAAAATTAATAAAAATCCTTTTACGCTTGAAAAAAAATCACTCACTTATAGGCAAAGGCAGTTTTAGCTTTCCTCGAATTTAATTCCTTCACTGTCTCCGCATTATTTTTCTCGTTGATGTCAACACACACAACTTTACATCCTTGCGCACTGTATAGTCGAGCCAATTCTTTTCCGATTCCATGTCCTGTGCCAGTTATCTAAATTTAAAAATAAAAAATTAATTTTCTACTGAAAAAATTCATTAAAATGAAGAAAAAATTACCAAAACTGTTTCTCCTTTCAAATCCTTCAACTCGGGTTGAACAATCAGTCTGTAAATGGCTGCGAGAATTTCGTAGTTGAATTTAAGGACAAATACCAAACATTCGGCAATTAAGAATAAAAGAGCGTATAAACGGGCTCCAACGTTATTTTCAGTGCTGAAAAGAAAAAAATGATTAAAATTCCTTGAAATATGCAATCAACGCATGACTCTTGATTTCTTTTGCTTGCTCACACCAACACTCGACTAAAGTAAATATTTAAAGTGCATAATTGAACGGCATGAATGAGTGCATTTATTCTTAATGCAAATAAAGTAACGGTCATTTCATCTTCAGAACAAAAGCACTTAGCAATCTTTTGTGACTCATGCTTTTTAATAAAAAAAAAATGTAAAATTCTTAAAAGGAAATGAAAAAAGAATTTTTTGCATTCTAGACAACAATTGAAGGTTATTTTATTTTTATCGGTTTCGAGCAATTGTTGAACTTTGACTATCTCACATGTTCTAACAAGTCGCGAGAAAAAATTATCACTTTTTGCTGATTAATTGTAAAACACATTGTAAAAAACTGCATTCTTAATTATAGTAAAGTTGATATTTATATGACGGCATCGGTAATTGCATGACTTTACTTGGATCACATTGCGTTAGAATTATATGTAAATAACAAAAAACATCTTTTGTAGCTGTATCGTTCATCAAGTGTGACGAAAAGTATCAGTGATGGAATAAATTATTAAAATTAAAAGATAAAATTTTAAAAAAATTGAAGAAATATTTTAATATTAAACGAAAAAAATTATTCAAATATTAAATATTTTTTTATACTTTTTTTTAAATTAATTTTTTTTTTTGATAATTTTTTTTCTAATTAATTTTATTAGTTAATTTTTAATTAATTTTAGAAAAAAATATTTAAAATAAATAAATTTTTTTCAATATTTTTCCAAATTTTTCTTATAAAATAAATTTATATTTCTTTTAAAATTTTTACCATCTTTAATGAAAGAAAATTTAGCATTTTTTAAATAAATAATATTTTATAAACTTTAATTTTTTTGTAATATTTGTTTTTAATAAATTTTGTGGAAAAGAAATTGTTAATTTGTCGAACGATTTTAAATCAACAATTTTTTTTCATTTATTCGCATTTAAATTAATTAAGTTGACTTTAATTTATTTTTTTAAATAAAGAAAAAAAATATAATATTTTAATTTTGAAAATTAGTGATGCTTGAAAAGAATAAAATAAAAATTAAAAAAAAAAACAAGAAAAAAAAAGAACTTAAAGTTTAACTTGTTTTATTGAAAAAAAAATATTTATTTATTTTAAATATTTTTTTCTAAAATTAGTTAAAGTTTAACTAATAAAATTAATTAAAAAAAATAATTATCAAAAAAAATTAATTTAAAAATAATTATCAAAAAAAAAAATTAATTTAAAAATAATTATTAATAAATAAAATAATTATAAAATTTTTTTTTCTCAAAATTTAAATAAAACAATTTTTATTTTGTAAAAAATCAAGCTCAAGAATATTCACGAAATTTTAGTTTTTAACAAAAAACCACGCGCCTCCACACATATTTTATCCAAAAGTCATCAACATCACGTTTTTAATGAAATTTTTAATTCTTATCACGTCTTTTTAAAACAACAATTAAGGAAGAAGCTACCATCAAAAAAACTGAATATGTAACAAAAATTTGCATTCATAAAATGTACTCGAACAAACCACCTGTGTTCATTACTACTTCCCTTTTTGTCAAAATTTTTGTTACAAAATAATGAGTTTAACATAATAAAAAAAAAACAAACATAAAAATATTACAATGTCACTATGAATAAATTATCATCATGTTCAATCAAAAAAAAAAATGAACTGCATTTATTTAACTAATTTGATCAAATTTCTTTCATGGTTAACATTTTTCAGCTTGTTATGTAAAAAAAAATTAACTATTGCTCTAGTTGAACGTAATTGAACCTAATTTGTCTAATGTTTTTATTTATCGCCGTTTGATTGATCGAACTTTCGAACATTCCATGAGACGAGAGAGATTTTGCATAAATTGACGCCTGTACAGAAATTCGACCTATTCAGAGATATTTTTGATATGAAACAAAAAAAAAATAACTTTGAACTTGACAATGAAAAAAATATATTCGAGGGGTAGACGTATTTATGAATTAATCCGTAGCTACACACGTGATGAGAGTTCATTGATGCTCGCGTATTTTTTTTTTTTTTAGTCGAACAGGTTTTTTTCCACACATGCTTCAAATATTTTTCGTCAAGTAAAATCATATAACACCCTTGTTTTGTTCAGTTAACGATACGAGCACACCTTGATTGCATACAGGAAGTAAAATGTGGTTCATGATGTTATATAACAGGAATTGTCGTTTTGTGTTAACACTTTTTGACCTTTTGTTTGTTTGTTTTTTTTTTCAATATAATTTTTAAAAATTCATTAAATTTAAAAATTTATGAATAAAAAAATTAAATTAATAATTTTTAATTAAATAAATAATACTTTTTTAATTAAATTAATATTAAAGTTTAAATTAAAAAATTATTTAAATTTAATTAATTTAAAAAAATAAATTAATTTTAATAAATTTAAAAAAAATTAAATTATTTAATTTTAAAATAAAATTAATTTAAATTAAAAAAAATAAAATTTAAAAATTAATTAATTTTATTTTAGTTTATTTTAATTTATTTATTTTAAATTAAATTACTTTTTTAAACTAAATTAATTAAATAAAATTATTTAAAAATAATTTAATATTTAAAATTAAAAAATATTAATTTTAATAATATTTCACAATTTTTTTTAACTTTTATTTAAAATTATTCTTGACCTGCATCAATAAAGTCAATTCTAACAAATTTTTTCCATTAAAATAATTTCCCGGAAAAATATGACGCACAATATTTAACCCCTTTTAGTCGCTTGAGTGTTAACAATGACAGCTGACTCGAAAAAATAAACTATTTATTTAACAAAACCTTCAATTTTTTGTTATAAAACGTAAATTCCATTCATTATTTCTCGAACATAATGAGCTCGTATGTTACAATTGTACTAAGTTATACACACAAAACTGTCGAAGTGAAGCAAAACAGATGATTTTTGTTAGGCGTAAAAATTTTTTTTTTTCGGTGATCATTGAACCGTGTGAATTTGACAACCTGTCATTTGTAAAAAATAGCTTTTAATGAAGAAAATTACGAAAAATATTAATTTTGATCATTAAAAGCTCATTTTTGAATTTTTTATTTAATTTTAAATTTTTTATCAGATTTTTTGTTTTAATTTTTTTAATGATATTTTTGTGGACAAGCATCATAAATTTCATAATTTTTGAAATAATTCATAAAATCATGAAAAAATTGCAAAATTTAATTTAAATGAATTATTTGTCGATTAAACAACAAAAAATAAAAAAAAAATATTTTTTTTCAATTTTTTGTGTAAAAAAAATTCAGTCAGGAGGTTATTAGACACATCAATATGTAAATTTTTTACAAACACCGGTCGACCGATCCACAAACGAGTTACAACGAAAATAAATATACATCATCATTCAGAATCAGGTTTTGAATTTTTTTTTATTCACTTCCTCATCATGAGATTCCTTCGTAACATTTCTTTGTCAGCAAAAACTGCGACTTGCAATTTATTTCTTGGACTGTTAGATATATAAAACTTGATTTTTTCTATATTTTTGACAGTTCTCGGCTGTTCTTATTTTTTTTTGCTTTTAAATCGAATATTTACTGAGCAAGCAGTCTTCGAGAGGTTTCAATGTCATTCAACTTACTTTTGTCGATCCATGATTTTTTTCACTTTTTAGGGGATTTTATACGGTTTCGTGTATTTTTTTTTTGTTTTTAAGTCAAAACAGAATGTTCTATAAATAAATTTTGAAATTTTTCAGCAAAACACGTACGACAAACAGTCTCAACTTGAACACGAAGACTAATTTTTTTATTTGAATTTTTTGTTTAGTTGCTGAAAAAACGTTGCTGATAAGATTTGAGACTTTGAACTTCTTATCAATTTTTTTTATTTATTTTTTTTATTAGTTTTCGTTCGATTACGATTTTTTTGTGCTTTATCACTTTTTTAAATATTTTTTTTTATCTTTTTTAATTTTTTTTTTCAGAGGTAAGCCACTTTTTTGTTCATAAATATTTAAGTCAGCGTCGAATTTTGAGAGAAAAAATCTTCTTCTTTGCGGTAGTGATTTTTTTTCTGGTTTTTCAGGGACACAAAACGTAACCAGACGTCTGCTCTCGAAAAAAAAAATAGCTGAAGTTATTGTTACTGCTACAACTACAGCGCGTTAGATGGAAATAAATCGATGATTGTACGTTGTTGTAACACGACACAAAATAAAAAAGCGCGACAGAAACTTTTTTTTATGTCTTTCGTCTGTAAAAGACAACCGCTGACTGACTCACAACGACAAACAGTTGTGCACTTCAACATATAGTTTGCTCACTGCCTTTACACGACGCGCGCTAAAAAACTATCATGCATGTTCGACGCCAACATGTGTGTCTACGGTACATTCTCTCTCTCGCATTTTCTTCTGTGAATGCAAAATTTTTTTTTCGAAGAGAGCAAAATGTTTGTTGTTGCGGCAAAATGTATGTTAATTGAACCCTGACCTTCCCTCGTGTGCTTGTATTTGTGTCTCAACGATGCAATTTATGACAAAAAATGAAGATAATTACATGTTTTACTTTTTTTTTTAATTTTTGAGTAAAACGACCTGTTCTTGTTCCAAAAATAAACTTGAACCTAAAAAAAAAAATTGAATGTCAAAAAATTAATTTGGAATGTAAGGCATGTAAAAATTACGAAAATAAGAGAAGGAAGAAACTTACGTGACGATATTGAAGTGTTGGTTTTCGTACTTCTTCTATGATGAGACCTTAAATATTTGTTCAGCATTCAATTTGTATCCAAATAATATTGTAAATAAACTTCCTACTGCTTCTAAGCTGCTGTTTTTAGTGATTTTCATCTTTTGCGGTTGTCAAGTTGTCTTTGATAGATCAATATTTGATGATTCAATAGTTTTGTTGACATACTTGGAAGAATTTTTTTATATTAAAATGCTACAAAAAAAATTGAAGATTATTAATCTAATTAAAGAGTTTAGTAATTAAAATATTTTAATTTAAAATTCTAAAAAAAATTATATTAAAAATAAAAAATTAAATTTAAATAAAATAATTAAATTAAAAAAATTAAATTTAAATAAAAAAAATATTTTAAAAAATTAATTTTAGATTTTTAAAATACCTAATTATTAATAATTATTTTTTTATAATTTAATAAATTTTAATTTATAACAAAATAAAAATATTTTTTTTTAATAATTAAAAGGTAATTCTTTAATTTAATGAAAAAAAAAATAAAAAATTCTCATAAAAAAATTTAACGAAATTTCTGATTCTCGAATTTTTAGAATAATTATTAATTTTTTTATAATTAAATAAATTTTTATTTTTTTATAATTAAATAAATTTTAATTTATTTATTTTAATGATTAATTTTTATTTAACAAAATTAATTATTTAATTATTTTAAACTTTAATTATATAAATATTTATTTTTTTTAAAATCTTTAAATTTTTTTAATTTTAAAACTTAATTTTTTTATTTAATATTTGAATCAAAAAATTATTTAATTTATTTTAGTTCTGAATTTACATTTTTTTTAACTTTTAAAGAAAAATATT
Source organism: Culicoides brevitarsis (assembly GCF_036172545.1). Classification (NCBI taxonomy): domain Eukaryota; kingdom Metazoa; phylum Arthropoda; class Insecta; order Diptera; family Ceratopogonidae; genus Culicoides; species Culicoides brevitarsis. The sequence goes on from NC_087085.1 coordinate 9,470,196, forward strand.
TTTTTTTTTTAAAAAAAATTCTATTTAATTTTCACATAAATTGAATAAATTTTTAATTCAAAAAATTTTCACATTATCAATATGTATCAATTTTATGATGAAAAATATCAATAAAATCGAAGAATATTTCACAGATCATAAAAATAATGTTCATCAACTAACTTCCATGCCAAATATTGATTTTTATAATTTTTTTTTTTTTCATTTACATTTTTCAAATAAACATTTGGCTCACTGCCGAAATAAATCAATAAAAGTAGGTTCTTTGATCTTCCAAAAAATATAAACAAAACTTCTTAATTACATTTAGCAAGAAAATGTTATTTTTTGTCACATTTTTGACATTTATAGTAATTATCATTCAAATGCTAATTAAATAAAAATTTAAAACCCGCAAAAAAAATTATTTATTATTTTCAATTAATTTACTTTTAAATTCCGCACGTCTGTCACGAAACAATTGACCGGCAAAAATTCATCTTCAATAAAGTTCAAAGTCATTCCCGAAGTTTCTCTAGATTTTTCTTTTTTAAAAAATGTTAATTCATCATGTCTAATATTTCACATAAACTAAAAAAAATCATCTCGACACTTCTATTTGTGAAAAAAATGATAAATCATTAACCTCTTCTCACCTGACATAAAAAAATCTTCTAGAAATCGTCAAATTACCATTTAATGACACTTACATAACAAAAAACTCTTAAATTTGGTAAATACACAATTAAGATACTAAACGCGCCACGCAATGTTGAGCCTCAATTATTATTTTTTACTATAAAAAATTGTACAATATTTTTACAAGCAAGTAATAAATGTTTAACTTACACGCATAAAATTATATTTACAAACACACTCACAAAAAATGAATGACTTTTCAACCTTCAGCAAAAAATTTTTTGGTCAAGGATTAAGGCATAAATTTAACAAGTGTTGTGTACATATATTTTGAATACAACGAAAAAAAAGTGTAAGTGAGACTGTATCATTTCAGGTGTCTTTCTCTATAAAATTGCATGCAACTTTATTTTTTTTTATTTTATTTATTTTTTTTACTGACGTAAATAAAAATATGAGTAAGTAGCTCAATGAACTTGATTTTTTTTGCAATGCCCCGAGCTAAAAAATGTTGGGGTTGGTCAGAAATGTTAAAAAATTAATGTGATAAGGAAGGAAGATGACGAAAAAAAGGTTTTTCTGGTCAAACATTTTTTTAAAATTATTTTTAAATTATATTTGTAAAAAAATCTAAAATTAATTCTGATGAAAAATTAAATTTTAATTAAAATTTTTTATTAATTAAAAAAAAATAATTAACTAATTAATAAATAATTAATTTTTAAAAATTTAAAAAAATAATTTTTATTTTTTAATTAAAAAAAAAAATAATTTAATATTATTTTTTATTTAATTAAATTTTGAAAATTATTTTTTTTTATTTAATTTAAATTTTAAAAATTTTTTTTATTAAATTAAAATTAAATTTAATTGAATTAAATTTTAATTTAAAAAAAATTAAATTAAATTATAAAAAATTATTAAAAAATTGAATTAAATTGTAAAAAATATTATAAAATTAAATGACTAATAAAATAATAATTTTTATTAAATATTTTATTTAATTATATTTTTATGAATTTTATAAAGAATTATTTCTTTAAAATAATAAAATGGTAGAAACTTCTAAAATTAACCAACCTTTTATGGATTCTTAACAGTTATAAGGAAATACAGCTTAGATAAACCCATATTAGTAAAGACGAAAAAAAAACAAGTTTTTGCTCATCTAACACTCTAAAGACATAAATAATCACAAATTTCTGACGTCATGGAAATATTAAAGTCGTTCTAAACTTACTTCTAATCATTTTTCGCTCACCTTAAACTTAATACATATTTTTATAAGCCTTCAATAAGCAGTTAATTTTGCTTTGAACTTCATTTTACGAGTTAATTGACATGTTAATGACATCTAAATCTAATTTTCAAACTGCTTGAAAAACGGTTAATTCGTTTATCGATACATGAAATCGATATTAAAATTTTATAAGATACTTTTGTTTACACTTTAAACAATGCTTGGCAACGTAAAAAACGTGTTTAAATGATATCAAAAGGGGATTTTAATATGCATGAAGAGCTCTTGATATTCTCACAAAGATTTAAATTTAATCGATCGACTTTTAATTAATTAATCGAAAAAATAAATTATTTTTGTTCAGCTGCTTTTATAAAATTATTTATCAAGCACGCTTAATTTTTCTATCTTTAGCCATTGTTATCTTCCTCATTATTTAATTCAACAACAGATAAGCCAATAATTACTTTGAGAACGTTCGTTTTTATTATACAATCGATAAAATTTGTCTGTTGAACGAACGATTAATTTTAAAAGTTCAAAAAACTGAAATTTAAAAAAAAAATTAAAAAACAAAAAAACAAGTCGTCTCCATTCATTTAAATAATATTTTGTAGTTAACAATGTATTTCTGTTCCAGCTGAAATGCGAAGAAACCGGTATCGCAGTGAAATAAAAAAAATGAATTAAATAGTTTGTCTCAAAAGAATTGTATTGACATTGGTCGTGTCAGATTACAAAACAACTATTCTGAAAACAAGTCGGAGAAACCAAAATATAAAAAAAAGTGTTTTCGTTCTGTGTCGTAATGTTTACATAACAAGAAAGAACAGATGCTAAGAATACTTTAAACATTTGTTTTTTTATTAAAAGAAAAAATAATCTCTTCTTTAATGAGAAACTACTCTTCTTAATTTTAACACAAAAAAAAAAATAAAAATCAATTTAAAAAAAAAATGTGGTAAAATATTTTACCAACAGGTTATTTTGTGTGTCAAGGTTAGTGACGTTCTTGCTTGATCTACATTCTCGAGTAGAAATGACGTTTTGATAAATTCAAAAAAAAATGATAAATGAAGGAATTTAAAAGGAATTTTATAAATATTCAATATTTTAATAAATATTTTTAATTTAATTAAAAAAAATAAAATAAAAATAATTTAAAAAAAATACTTTCATTATTTTTAATAATTTAATAAAAAAATCAATAATTCTATTATTTTTTGATTTTTTTTTAATGAATTATTTTTTATTTAAATATATTTTTAATAAATAAATTTATTCAATTTAATTCAATTATTAAATTAAAAATTTTTTTCTCCTTAAAAAATAAAAAAATCCAAAATAAAAATTTTTATTAAAAAAAAATAAAGAATTTTTCATTAAAATATTTTATACATATTTATTAATTTTTAAAATTCTTTTACTAATTTTTTTAAATTTTATTTTGTCTTTTAATAATTATTTATTTTTAAAAGTTTTGACCGAGTGACAAATGTGAGCTAAATTTTAGATTCTTATGTCATCTCTGAAGGTTTGAAAATTAATTTAAAAAAAAAATAAAATAATTTTTTTTTTAGCAATCAAATAACTTAAAAATAATTTTTCCATTAATTTTAATTTTAAAGGTAAGGCAAAAATTTGTTTGAAAGTGAAAAATGTACCTGTTGTGATTATTGCAACAACGTTGCATTTGTGTTCATTGCATACCTTTTAGCGCTCTTTATCACTTTCATTCGTCTCTTTGGAAAAATCGGTGCCGGAAATGGAAAAATCGGTGCCGGAAATGAAAAAATCGGTGCCGGAAATGGAAAAATCGGTGCACTTCCGATCGAGAGTAGCGCCCTCTCCGCTGTTACTTTTGCCTCATCAGACACCGATTTTATTTTTTTGTTTTCATTTAAAAAAAGAGGCTCAAAAGAAGCAAGATGGGACAACGCGTGTCTCGCACAGATTTTTTTTTTGTCAAGAATTTTTCCAAGAATCATTAATTTTCTTCATTTTAGCATTTTAGTTAAGAATTTTTTAATTCGAAGATTTTTTGAGAAATTTTCTGTCAAAACTTTAATTTTTTGCTAATTAAAAAAGCTTATTAGCAACAAAACTCAGGTACGACCAATGTATTTTTTTTTCTTCATACGAAAAAAAATGAAGATCGACGTTCTCCAGCGTTTTTACCTACTTACCCATTTAATACAAATACAGACACTTAATACACATGACTTTAGCATATAAAATTAAAATTAAAATTAAAAAATAATAATAATAAAAATTTTTGATTTTTTTAATTAAAAAAAAATGTTAATTTTATTTTATTTTTACTTTTTTCATACATTTCTTAGAATAAAATTAAAAAATCAATTTTTATCAACATTTAATAAACAAACTTTTTTTTTATTAATAATCAAAAACAAACATTAAAAGAGCATTTCAAAGCAAATTTTTTGTGTGACGTAATTGACCTCACCATTAACGATGACATTCAATATATTTTACCTCCACAGATAAACTCAAGCATGACGCTTCAAACTATTTTCACTGAAACAGCGTACTTTGAATCCACTGAATGTACGACGCGACATTCACATAAACTCCCGGCACAGTTGACGTTCCGCATCCAATTCCCCATGCCACGAGCCCGACAACGTAAAACTGCCCGTTAATGTTACAAACGAGCGGCGCGCCTCCATCTCCCGTGCAAGCATCTTTTCCCGCTTCGCCGCCAGCACAAATGAAGCTCGTTGTGTCCAAAGTGAATCCGGAGCCGAGTCTCGTGTTTCTCAGTTGCGATTGGCAAGTCGATTGATCGATGATCGGAACGTCAGTTTGTTTCTGAACACTTTGATATTGACCATTATTGAAGGCATTTCGACCCCATCCGGAAACGTAACAACGACCACTCGAAACTAAAGAACTCGTCATGCAAGCAGTTGTAATTGTTGGCGTTTGACCCAAATTGACTCTCGTTGAAAGGCGTAAAACGGCAATGTCGTTTCGCAAATTTGAAGCAACGTAATTGGGATGAATGAAAATTCGGCTGACAGTAAATTCTTGCGCGGGAATTGGTTCTCGAGTGCTTGCGGCATCCCATTCGCCTAAACGAACTTTCAGAAAACGACCTCCTCTGAAAAAAAAAATTAAAATTATTTTAAAAAAATTTTTAAAAAAGAAATTTAATAAAAAATTTTTTTAAGGAATTTTTAAAAATTGATTTCTTAAAATAATTTTAAAAATAATTTCTTTAAAAAAATTAATAAAATCAAATAAAATAATTAAAATGAAAATAAAATAAAAATTTAAATATTTTTTTAAGAAATTTTAAAAATAGTTTTTTTAATTTTAGAAATATTTTTTAAAGGATTTAAAATTAATTTTTAAAAAATTAATTATTTAATTAATTAAAATAATTTTAAGGAAAAAATATTTTTTTTAAGGAATTTTAGAAAAATTTACGTGTATCCAGAAATCCTATGAGCAACAGTCAAAACGTTGTAATTATCAATCAAAACTCCCGAACCAACATAAACATCGCCCGTCGTCAAAAGAACAACTTGCCACGGATATTGCCCGAAGTAAGCAGAGCCTGAAGGAGGCGTTGGAGACCCCGAAACTGCTGGATATTGTCTTCCGCATTGATATCCGCCGCTGAGACAACAAAGTTGAAGCACACTCGATGAACATGACGAAAACTGCGATCCAGTAGCAGTATTGATAGCATTGGAAACAGAACCACTTAGTGCACTTCCGGTATTAATCTGAACGAAAAAATACACGAAAAATGTTAAAAAAAAATTTTCAAAAAATATTAAAGTATTAATTTCAATTTAATTAATTTAATATTTTTTTAAATTTTTTTTTTATTATCAAAAAGATGAAAAATGTACCTGAATCCTCTCATAAACGACTCAAAAGTCGTTTCATGAAAAGCATAAATTTAAAAAAAAATGGAAAAGAAGCAAAAAAGTTCTCAAAATTAATAAAAACTCACCCCGCCGAAGGTATTGACAATTCTGACATCCAATTGGTTATCGCCATAATTAGTTGATCCGGATGAAGTTCCGCTACAAGATGATCCAGTTGGGATACAATTGCAATTTGTTCCGTTATTGTTGACAATATATGGATTAATAGCTGAAAATTTATGTCAAAATTAATGAAAAATGTAAAAAAAAATTAAAATAAAAAATTTTTAGTTCGATATCTCTTAATTTTAATAATTTTTTTCCAAGTTTTAGTCCGAAATTGATAATCTAAAATTTTTTTTCCTGACTCAATTTGAAGTTTTAAAGAGTTAAAAAAATTTAACTTGAATAAAAAAGGATGAAATTGTGAAATAAGCTTAAAGTCAATATGAGTAAGTCAATAAGTTTTTGGTTTTTTGATCAATATCAAACAGCAAAAAAAAATAAAAAATGTTTTTAAATTAAAAAATTAAATTATTTAAAATAAATTGAATTATTTATTTCAAATAATTAATTAAAAAATTTTGAAATAATAAATTAGTAAATAATTATTTTTATTAAAAATAATATTAATTATTTAAAATTGAATTAATTTTGTTTTTTAGTTTTTAAAATATTTTGAAAATTATTTTTTTTAATATTTTAATTGTTAAAAGTAAAATCAAAACGACCTTTGCTTAGTCAAGCAAATTTTTACTCATTTTTTTACATTTCTGATTTTTCCTCATTTTTTCTCACGGAAAAAACTTACTTGGAATAATAATCACCGTACCATTTGTTATTCCTTGTCTAAAAGTTGGATCTCCTGTGTCACTCGTGCCAAAATCCGTTCCTTGTTGTTGTTGCTGCGCCTGTTCTCCTTCCGGAAACTCAAAATATCGCAAACTTTCTGAATCAGATTCCTCTTTAAAAACTGTCGAAGCGCCAAAAACGCACGAAATAAATGCAAAAATTACTATTTTCATCATTTTTCGCAATAAAACTTTCAATTTCAATTGTCAACTGCAATAAAATAAAAAATTGTGAATCACTCGGTTAAATTGCATGAGCACTCAACCCGTAATTAAGGTCATGCAAAGTTTATCAGTGGGAAAAGTCTATAAATTATTTAAAATTCTTTGATGAAAAATGGGTTAATGAGTTAAAAGGAGACGACTTGTCCTTTTATTGCTCGAAAAAAAAACTCACACGATTTAAACTCTTCCAGCAAACACGAGCAACTAAAAGCTCTCGACTGCAACAAGCACCTTTTATATACGAATCATTGACGGAATTCTAACATTTTTTTCTATTTTGCATGAGAATTGTAAAAAACCATGGATGTGTAAACAAATTATGTTTTTATCACGATCGATGTAGTAATTTTTCGAACTCTAATTGCGGCAAATTGACTCATTTTCCTCGTGTAACGATGACAAAATCCATCAAAAATTCGCATTAAGTAATTTTGAACTAAAAATAGACTTGGGTTCTTATAAAATTGGAGTTTAAAGGGAAAATCAGGATAATCGAGGAAGAAAACAAAAACAAAAGAATTAAATTTGATGACGGAAAATGGTTGAATGAACGTTGATGAGTCAATAAAACTGCTTTTTTGCTTATCAAAGTTCCGTCAAAAAATTAATAATTGGATGATTTTCCGTTTTGATGATTAATTTGTAGAAAAAAACAGTCGAAAATTCATGAATTCTGACATTGACATTACGATTAAAATATTTGTTTATGGGTAATTCACAGTTTTTTTAGAAGAAGAAATTTTAGCACTCAATTATTTTGGAGGTTGGATTAAAATTTTTTAACGAAAAAATCACGCGCTTAAATTTTAATAATTTTTTTAATCAAAAAATTTGTGGAAAAAAAATAAAATAAAAAAATATTTTAATTAAATTATTTTATTAAAATTTAATTGAAGATTTAAAAAAATCGCAATGAATTAATTTTTTTATTTTATTTTAATTATTTTTTTAATTAATAAAATATAATAAAAATAAAATAATTTAAATAAAAATTAAAGGAATTAAAAAAAATTAATTTTAATGATAAATTTTAACATTTTTTTTAATTTTTATTTAAATACATATTTTATTAAAATTTAATTTAAAATTTAAAAAAATCGAATTAATTTTTTATTTTATTTAAATTATTTATTTAATTTAATAATTAATTTATTAAAAATTAATCAATTAAAAATTTTATTAAAAAAAAATAAATTAATTAAATAAAATAATAAAAAAAAAGTTTAAAAAATTACCAATTAAAAAATTAATTTTAATTAAAAATTTTAAATTTTCAATAAAGTATACAATTTAATTTTTATTTAAAGTTTTTTAATAAATTAAAGTATGATGGCAAAATATATTTGGCAAAATTAATCATAATTATTAAAAAAATCTTTCGACTCTAACATATTTTTTTCTGTTGTTCAGCGATATATTCTTCCATTTTATTTAAAATAAAAAATTAAAAAAAAATTAACTTGGTTTAAAAAAATATTTTTAAATAAAAATATTCGAAAAAAGTCTAAAAATTGTAAAAAATCGAAATAATAATATTTAACTTCTTTTAAAATTTTTAATTTTGTTAATAAAAATACTAACTTGAATATTTTATTCTTCGATTAAAAATTTTAAACGAATCAAAATTTTTTTAATATTTGATATTTTTTAACGAAATACTTCTCTTTGTTGTTCAAAACTTCAAATTCGCAATATTTAAAAATTAAAAATTGACAAAAACCTTCAGTATTTTCACAAAAAAATGATTTTTCTTTAATTTATATTTCGAATTTAACAAAAAATTGTTTCTTATTTCTATTCTTATAAAATTAAATTATTTTACATTCAAGCATTTGTCCTTTTCAAATTCCTCCGTAATCCATTTTCCTTCGAAATTTCCTTATTTTAAACGACATCTTCAATCGACGGCAACCAAAAAGCCATATTTGTGCAAGCCGACGCCAACATCATATATTTCGGATTAAACTGCACACACTGAATCGGTCCCGGATGATCTCCATTCAACGAACAAATTTTGAAACCCGTATCTGCATTCCAAACGTGCACTCGACCATCCGTACTTCCCGAGAAAATAAATTGCGAATCCGGACTAAACGACGCCTCAATCGGAATTCCCTTGTTATTCAAGTGTCCCGTAAACGTTTGCAAGGGCGTTCCATGAAAAGCATCAATTAACCTGATAATCGAGCCATTTGTCGAAATTAAAATTGTTTTTCCATCACGCGAAAATTTCAATCCAGTCCAATCACATTCGCGTTCCTGATTCAATTTGAACGTCACAAAGGGACCTTTATCGAAACTTCGCAAATCGTAGAGTTTGATACTTTCGGAATTGACGCCCGTGGCAAAAATCAAGCCTTCCGGATCGTAAGCGGCAACGGGACGACCCGAGGAATGAAGAATCCCTTGACAATTGGGCGAACGCAAGTCCCATAATCGCAAAGTTTTGTCCATGGAGCCGGAAATGAAGGTATCTTCGGTCGGTGAGATGCATAGCGAAGTGACTTTTTTCGTGTGACCCGGAAAATATCGCAAATATTTGTTGTCGTGTAAGCTTAAATATCGAATTGTGTCGTCGACTTTTGTTGAACTGTGGATTGCGGTACTAAAAAAAGCAAAAAAAATCATTAAAAAATGAGAAAAAATCAAAACTGGAGGGAAAAATCTTACTTTGTTGCATGCGCAAAATGAATGAGATCGACGCCGTACTTTTTGCTGTTGACTGTTCGCACTTGGGTGCCCTTCTCGCAGTCATATAACACAATTTGATCGTCCTCACTGCAAAAAATCATCTATAAAATACCGAAAACAGCCTAAAATAAACAAATTTTCGTCGTACCTGCATGAAATTAAGAGTTCTCCGCCTGGCGAGAAATCAATAGCGTTAATTTTGTCGGTATTTTCGCGAAAAACTTTCGCAACTTTGAAGCTGCGAACAACCTGATCCACTAATTTCATCTTCATCTTGCCGGATTTTCGCACAAATTCGTCTCAAATACTGTAAAAATTGAGTTTTTCGGGTCTTTTAACTCGGTAAGCGTGTTTGTTTACGTCTATTTGGATGTCTTTTCCGGCGGCTATCCTGTTGCCCGAACATTTTGACAGTTTTGACAACTCGCCATATTCCTTCTTTTTCTCTGTAATTTTAAAAGGTGAGTTTGTGCGAGATTATTTTTCATCATTATTCGGTAATTGACACGATTTGTGGCTTAAAAATGTGAAAAATTAAGAAAAACTTACCCGATGCCTTTGTTAAAAGTGTTAGAAAGTGCCTCATTTGCTGAGAAATGCACAAAAAGTTGTCATAAATATCGAATAATTTTGCGCCACGTGCCCCTGTACACAAATCCCATAGAGAAACTGACTAAAAAATGTAATTTTATTCCATTCCAGATTCATTCAGCAGAAGCTGATAAAGAGAATTCATCATGAAGTGAGTAAAAATTGCCTTCAAATCCGAAAAAAACTCGATTTTAATGAAATTTTTCGTTATTTTTCTTGCAGGGTCGGCTTGTGCGTATTTAGCGGATACAAAATCTACCCAGGCATGGGTAAAACTCTCGTCAAGGCTGACGGTAAAACCTTCACCTTCATCAACAAAAAGTGCGAACGTTCGTTCCTCATGAAGCGCAATCCACGTAAGGTCAAGTGGACCGTTCTCTATCGTCGCAAGCACAAGAAGGGTATCGAAGAGGAGGCCAGCAAGAAGCGTACTCGTCGTACACAAAAATTCCAACGTGCTATTGTCGGCGCCTCCATGGCTGACATCATGGCGAAGCGTAACCAAAAGCCCGAAGCACGCAAGGCTCAACGTGAACAAGCCATCAAGTGAGTTTTTTCCCCCAAATTTCTCGAAAAAACCTTTTTTTCATTAATTTCTCGCGTTTCAGGGTCGCTAAGGAACAAAAGAAGGCCAAGCAATCCGAGAAGAAGTCAACCAAGACTACGACAAAGGCAGCCCCCAAGGCAAAGGCTACAAAAGTTACACAAAAAGCTGCTCCCCGTGTCGGCGGAAAACGATAAACCGTTAATTTTTGGACCCTTTTAATGCGAGAGACCCTTTCCTGGGTTGAGAAATAAAACAACATCTTACAAAAAACGAATTTAAATTGAATTTTATTTTAGAACTCTCAAGTTTTGACCTTTTTCTTCTTTGGTTTGCCCGTTATTGGCGCGGGAGTTTTGAAAACTGTGTGGCAAGTTGTACAAATTGGACTGAATTTGCAAAAAACTGAAAGAAAAAAAATATTTTTATTCAAAATTTTGATTAAAATTCATGAAAAACTTACTTGAAAGACAAACGGAACAAACATAACCGATGTCAATGAGTTCCCGATGACAAAAACAAGCAGCTCGATAGTCAATTTTAACTGGCGGAGGTAATACGAGCTTCTGTCGCGTACTTGGATCAGGAAGAAATACCCACTGAAATTAAAAAATATTATTAAAAAATATTGAAAAATATTGAATATTCGCAAAAGAAGATGAATGAAATTTTTCAAGTCAAGTTTTAACAAACTTTTGATGGATTTCAAAGCTAAAATTGAATAAATATTCATTCTAAAGATGATTTAAAACAAAAACTCCTTGATTTTTGAAGAAATAAAAAAATTTTTTTTTTCCTTGACCGTTTAAAAAAAAAAAATTAAAAACGGTCATGAAATTTTTCAAGTCAAGTTTTAATCAACTTTTGATGGATTTCAAAGCTAAAATTGAATAAAAAGTCATTCTGCAGATGATTTCTATTGTAATTCTGAACAAAAAAAAAAGATATCTTTGATTACGGGCTCCCGTTAATTTTTCAAACGAATGTAAATTTTCACATCGAAAAAAAATTAAAAAATACGTAAAAATATCAAATTTCGATTTTATTTTAACTATTTTCAATTGAAAAAAGTTTCAAATTGTAAATTTCTAAAATATGATATTTCAAAGCTAAAAAGAAAAACTTCAAAAAGAAAATTTAAAAAAAAATTCAAAGAAATAAAAAAAAAATTTTGAATTTTAAAAAATAAATTTCCAAATTTTTCAAGTCAAGTTTTAATCAACTTTTGATGGATTTCAAAGCTAAAATTGAATAAAATTCATTTAGTTTAAGATCAAAAATATTTGACCGTTTAAAAAAAAAAATTAAAATAACTCCTTAATTTTTGAACAAATTTTCTTTGAAAAATGTATAGAGTTTTGAATATTGATATGCCCTATTAAAATTTGACTGTCTACAATAAGTAAAAGCTAAAAATTTCAAATTTTAATATTTTTTTTAATTAAAATTTTATAAATTCTTGAAATTTTTCAAGTCAAGTTTTAATCAACTTTTGATGGATTTCAAAGCTAAAATTGAATAAATATTCATTCTAAAGATGATTTGAAACAAAAACTCCTTGATTTTTGAAGAAATAAAAAAATTTTTTTTTCCTTGACCGTTTAAAAAAAAAAAATTAAAAACGGTCATGAAATTTTTCAAGTCAAGATCTAACAAACTTTTGATGGATTTCAAAGCTAAAATTAAATAAATTTTCATTCTAAAGATGATTTCCATCAAAATCTCCTTGATTTTTAAAGAAATGTTAAAATTTTTAAAATTTTTTTAATTTTTTTTTAACTTTTAAATTTGATTTTTTCCAATTTTCAATTTGTCATATATTTATTTTTTTTTATGAAATATTTTTTTTTAATTAAAATTTTCTGAGTTTCATTAAAAATTTTCAAAAGAAAATAATTTAATATAAATAAAATATTTAAATTTTTTTTTTAGTTTCGCCAAATTTTTTTAAAAATAAAAACTTTATAAAAAAAATTAAAATCTAACGAAATCGGGAAAATTTTGTGTTTAATTGTAAATTATTATTTATGAATGAATGGCAAAGTGAAAGAGAAAAAAATTTAAAACTCACCAACAAATACTGCAAAAACCCATCAATTTGTGGCAACTTCAAATAATGCCCGCCTGTGATATCAGCTCCTTGCTGCAACAAACTCAAAGTCTTATCCAAAGCACAAACATCGATCACAATTCCCTCCTTTTGAGCGGTAAAAAAGACATTCATATAAGTCATGTACTGCGAAGCGCATTCGGTGCTGCCTGTAACAACCAAAATTCGAGGATTTATTTTCGTCCCAACTGGTTTGTTGTTCTGTACGCGATGAATATAACACAAAGCCATCGCCATAGCGCCTGCCAACATCGATTCGACCGGAGTATTAATACGAGGAGCAGATGAAATAAACTGAGCCAGCTTCTGTTTGACGGTTTTCTCGACTAAAGTAAACATTTCGTACTGCCCGTCGATTTGTCGGATGTTCATTTGTTGCCTCGAGGGGTTCGGGAAGAGAAATTGCCTGAAAAATCAAAAGAAAATTAATAAAAATTAAATTTTTTGGGGGAAATCTTACGTTGCATGATGATGACAAGCAATCATCGCGAGACTATTCACAGCTTTTTGCATCAAATGAGCATTGGCGAAAGCTACAATCGAGTCCAGGCACGTCGTGAGATGCTGCGGATTTGAATGAAGGATTTTCTGTGATGGATTCGTGTCTAAAATGATCATCAACAAGCTGCAATCTTTATTTTCATCCATTTTTCGGTCGAATTTCTGCCTCAAAACTTCGAAAACGTCGCGAAAGTGAAAACAAAAACAACCGGTGTACGTCTCCGGCTTCAATTTGTGTGCCTCCTGTCACCGGCGACGATTTCTAACCTTTCACTTGCCATTTGCTTACGTTGTGTGGCTGATGCAATAAGTCTGGCGAAGCTGATTCATCGTTGCTGACCCGGAAAAAATCATTTTATTAATGAAATTACTCCTAAAACTCCTCAATCCGGTAGTGAAAAATAGAATCTCCTTGCAACTCGTTCAAAAATCCCGAATTTTGCTGCAACCCGAGGCACAGACACGATTTTTATCAACAGCAACACAGGAAACAGCGACCGTAAAACCTCCGAAACGAGAAAGACCAAAGTGGGGCACGAACAAACAACATCGCGACATCCGAATAAGTTTAGTGCAAATGATGGCAGACCCAAAAATCGAAGCTGAATTGGCTCCTTTGAGAGAAAAGGTCAAGGAACAAGTGAGTTTTCGCTTATTTTTTCCAATTAGATTTTTTTTAATGAAATTTCTTTTTAGGGCGACTTGGTTCGCAAGCTAAAAGCTGATGGCGCACCCGAAAATGACGTCAAAAAAGCCGTCGCCGAACTAAAAGCTCGCAAAAAAACGCTCGAAGATCGTGAATTGGCGCTGGCGCCTCAAGTAGCCTCCTTTGATCGTGCAAAAATGGAAGATTTACTGAAACGTCGCTTCTTCTACGACCAAAGTTTCGCAATTTACGGCGGAATAACGGGTCAATATGACTTTGGCCCGATGGGATGCGCCTTAAAAAGTAACATTCTCTCCGCATGGCGTCAATTTTTCGTGTTGGAAGAGCAAATGTTGGAAGTAGATTGCTCCATTCTCACGCCGGAACCCGTTTTAAAGGCTTCGGGGCACGTAGATCGGTTCGCCGACTTGATGGTGAAAGACGTAAAGAACGGCGAGTGCTTCCGATTGGATCATTTGATAAAAAATCACTTGGAAAAAGTCTCCGCAGCGAAAGGGGCGACGCAAGAACTCAAGGACGAGTGCAGTGACATCGTCATAAAACTCGATGGCATGAACAAGGAAGAGATGCGCGTGATTTTGAGGAAATTTGACATGAAATCTCCGATAACGAATAATGATTTGTCCGATCCCATGGAGTTTAATTTGATGTTTGGGACGCAAATTGGTCCTACGGGCTTGATAAAAGGCTTTTTGAGACCCGAAACGGCACAAGGTATCTTTGTCAACTTTAAACGTTTGTTGGAATTCAATGCTGGAAAACTTCCTTTTGCCGCCGCGCAAATTGGAAATTCATTCCGCAACGAAATCAGTCCGCGATCCGGGTTAATTCGCGTTCGTGAGTTCACAATGGCAGAAATCGAGCATTTTTGCGACCCGAATTTGAAAGATCACCCGAAATTTGAGGATGTGAAGGATTTGCCGATGACTTTGTACTCCGCCTGTAACCAAATGGATGGAAAAAGTGCGAGTTCGATTACTATCGGGGAAGCTGTCAGCACGGGTTTGGTTGCGAATCAAACACTCGGTTACTTTATGGCACGAATTCAGTTGTTTTTACACAAAATTGGAATAGTTCCGGAACGTTTGCGCTTCCGGCAACACATGAATAACGAAATGGCGCATTATGCCTGCGATTGTTGGGATGCCGAATGTCTCACTTCGTACGGTTGGATTGAGTGTGTCGGTTGTGCGGATCGTTCTGCGTACGATTTGACGCAACATACGAACGCTACTGGCGTAAAACTTGTCGCGGAGAAGCCTCTTCCTGCTCCCAAAACGATCCAAGTGACGGAAGCGGTCCCAAATAAGGCAGCAATCGGGAAACAATTCAAAAAAGATGCGAAAGCGATCACCGAAGCTCTTGCGAAAATGTCTCTCGATGACGTCACGGACTTTAACAAGCAACTCGAGGCATCGGGAGAGGCAAAAGTCAAAGTAAACGATGCCGAAATCACCCTTTCGAAAGATTTGGTTTCCGTTAAGACCAGTTCCAAGACGATTCATGTCGAAGAAATTGTCCCAAGTGTCATCGAACCATCTTTCGGCATTGGTCGTATCATGTATTCGCTCCTTGAACACAGCTTCAGGATGCGGGATGGCGATGAACAACGTTGTTTCTTCTCGTTGCCGCCAGTTGTTGCCCCGCTAAAATGCTCCGTACTTCCGCTCAGTAATAACGCGGAATTTATGCCGTTTGTGAAGAAAATCTCGCAAGCGCTGACTCGAGTTGATGTTTCGCACAAAGTTGATGACTCGAGTGGCAGTATTGGGAAACGTTATGCGCGAACAGATGAGATTGCAATTCCGTACGGGATCACCATTGATTTTGACACGATCAAGACAAATACGGTGACTTTGCGGGAGAGAGATACGATGACGCAAGTCAGGATTGCGATGGATGATTTGGCGGAAGTTATGCGCGAATTGGCCTTGGGACGACTCACTTGGGCGCAAGTTCAAGAGAAATATCCTAAATTTGAGCAACAGGAAGCTGCTTCGAAATAAAAAAAATAAATTAAAATACCTCAATGCTTTGAACAATAAAAAAAGTTATCAATAAAGGAAGAAGAAAGTCTCGCATTTAAAAAATGTTTGCCAGTAAAAGTTTTTGTTTTTGCATCAAATTTTTGCATCTTAATAAAGTATACGTTAATCAATCATGAGTTATGGACTTTTTTTTATTGCTTTCTCTCTCGGTTTTGTTTATATTTGAAAAAAATTTGACACGAATTAATTTTTGCCTTATGCATTTTTGCAATTTTTTTAAAAAAATATTTACTAAAATTTAAAATTAATTTAAAAAATATTTAAAAATAAGCGAAAATTATTATCTCATTAAAAATTCAGTTTCTCTTTTTTGGCAGTTTTGGGTTATAAAATGATTAAAAATGATAAATTAGAGCCCTCTGACAAATTTCTATCCATTTGGAGCAAGATTTGTCAAAAATTGCTTTGACACAGTTTTTGACACAGTTTTTTTGCTCTTGATTTAGTTTTTAAAACAAAACTATGTCAAAGAAAAAATTTTTTTTTCAGTTTCAATTTTTTGGCAGTTTTGAGTTATAAAATGATTAAAAATGATAAATTAGAGCCCTCTGACAAATTTTTATCCATTTGGAGCAAGATTTGACAAAATTGGCTTTGACACAGTTTTTGACACAGTTTTTTTTTGCTCTTGATTTAGTTTTCAAAACAAAACTATGTCAAAGAAAAATTTTTTTTTCAGTTTCAATTTTTTGGCAGTTTTGAGTTATAAAATGATTAAAAATGATAAATTAGAGCCCTCTGACAAATTTTTATCCATTTGGAGCAAGATTTGACAAAATTGGCTTTGACACAGTTTTTGACACAGTTTTTTTGCTCTTGATTTAGTTTTTAAAACAAAACTATGTCAAAGAAAAAAAATTTTTTCAGTTTCAATTTTTTGGCAGTTTTGAGTTATAAAATGATTAAAAATGATAAATTAGAGCCCTCTGACAAATTTTTATCCATTTGGAGCAAGATTTGACAAAATTGGCTTTGACACAGTTTTTGACACAGTTTTTTTGCTCTTGATTTAGTTTTTAAAACAAAACTATGTCAAAGAAAAAAAATTTTTTTTTCAGTTTCAATTTTTTGGCAGTTTTGAGTTACAAAATGATTAAAAATGATAAATTAAAGCCCCCTGACAAATTTTTATCCATTTGACACAGTTTTTTTGCTCTTGATTTAGTTTTTGAAACAAAACTAGATGTCATGACAAATTTCAATCCATTCAAGATTTGACAAAATTGGCTTTGACACAGTTTTTGACACAGTTTTTGACACAGTTTTTGACATAGTTTTTTTGCTCTTGATTTAGTTTTCAAAACCAAAACTATGTCAAAGAAAAAAATTTTTTCAGTTTCAATTTTTTGGCAGTTTTGAGTTAGAAAATGATTAAAAATGATAAATTAGAGCCCTCTGATGAATTTTTATCCATTTGGAGCAAGATTTGACAAAAATTGCTTTGACACAGTTTTTTTGCTCTTGATTTAGTTTTCAAAACAAAACTATGTCAAAGAAAAAAAATTTTTTCAGTTTCAATTTTTTGGCAGTTTTGAGTTAGAAAATGATTAAAAATGATAAATTAGAGCCCTTTGACAAATTTTTATCCATTTGGAGCAAGATTTGACAAAATTGCTTTGACACAGTTTTTGACATAGTTTTTGACACAGTTTTTTTGCTCTTGATTTAGTTTTTAAAACAAAACTATGTCAAAGAAAAAATTTTTTTTTCAGTTTCAATTTTTTTGCAGTTTTGAGTTATAAAATGATTAAAAATTAAGAATGACAAATAAATTTGGAGCAAGAGACCTCTTGATTTAGTTTTCAAAACAAAACTATTTCAGTTTTGAGTTATAAAATGATTAAAAATGATAAATTAGAGCCCTCTGACAAATTTTTATCCATTTGGAGCAAGATTTGACAAAATTGGCTTTGACACAGTTTTTTTGCTCTTGATTTAGTTTTCAAAACAAAACTATGTCAAAGAAAAAAAATTTTTTCAGTTTCAATTTTTTGCAGTTTTGAGTTATAAAATGATTAAAAATGATAAATTAGAGCCCTCTGACAAATTTCAATCCATTTGGAGCAAGATTTGACAAAATAGCTTTGACACAGTTTTTGACACAGTTTTTTTGCTCTTGATTTAGTTTTTAAAACAAAACTATGTCAAAGAAAAAATTTTTTTTCAGTTTCAATTTTTTTGCAGTTTTGAGTTAGAAAATGATTAAAAATGATAAATTAGAGCCCTCTGACAAATTTCAATCCATTTGGAGCAAGATTTGACAAAATTAGCTTTGACACAGTTTTTGACATAGTTTTTTTGCTCTTGATTTAGTTTTCAAAACAAAACTATGTCAAAGAAAAAAAATTTTTTTCAGTTTCAATTTTTTGGCAGTTTTGAGTTAGAAAATGATTAAAAATGATAAATTTAGAGCTCTCTGACAAATTTTTATCCATTTGGAGCAAGATTTGACAAAATTGGCTTTGACACAGTTTTTGACACAGTTTTTGACATAGTTTTTCTCTTGATTTAGTTTTCAAAACAAAACTATGTCAAAGAAAAAAATTTTTTTCAGTTTCAATTTTTTGGCAGTTTTGAGTTATAAAATGATTAAAAATGATAAATTAGAGCCCTCTGACAAATTTTTATCCATTTGGAGCAAGATTTGACAAAATTGGCTTTGACACAGTTTTTGACACAGTTTTTTTGCTCTTGATTTAGTTTTTAAAACAAAACCATGTCAAAGGAATTTTTTTTTGCAATTTCAATTTTTTTGCAGTTTTGAGTTATAAAATGATTAAAAATGATAAATTAGAGCCCTCTGACAAATTTTTATCCATTTGGAGCAAGATTTGACAAAATTGGCTTTGACACAGTTTTTGACACAGTTTTTGACATAGTTTTTTTGCTCTTGATTTAGTTTTTAAAACAAAACTATGTCAAAGAAAAAAAATTTTTTCAGTTTCAATTTTTTGGCAGTTTTGAGTTATAAAATGATTAAAAATGATAAATTAGAGCCCTCTGACAAATTTCAATCCATTTGGAGCAAGATTTGACAAAATTAGCTTTGACACAGTTTTTGACACAGTTTTTTTGCTCTTGATTTAGTTTTTAAAAAAAACTATGTCAAAAAAAAAATTTTTTTTCAGTTTCAATTTTTTAGCAGTTTTGAGTTATAAAATGATTAAAAATTTTAATAAAATTTTTAATTTTTTTTTTTTAATTTTTCAATATTTTTTAATATATTTTTATTTCAAATGTTTTAATAAAAATTAAAATTATTTTAGAAAAATTGAAAATTATTGATTTCTTACTTTTTCTTTACAAAAAAAATATTTTTTGATGCATTTTAAATTTGTTCCAAATTTATATTGTTTCCATGAAAAATTATATTACAATTTAAAAAAAAATTTACCTAAAATTAATTATTTTCACTTATTTAAAAAAATTAAAAATTCATATTGAAATTTTTAAAGAAAAAAAATAAAATTTTCTTATTAAAATTTATTTTTATTTTTTTTTATCAATATTGGATTTTTCCTTAATTTTTAATGTTCCATAAATCTCTTCAAATCACATTTTTATTCAACTTTTAATATTATTTTTTCACTTTTTAATTATTTTTTTATTTATTTTTATTATTTTTTTTGTAGGTACTTAATAAAATATCTAAATTCACCAATAATAAGGTTGAGGACCCATCATTTGTTGTTGTTCATAAAAAGGCATCATGCGTTGATGATAATTTTCCCAAAACGGATTGAATCGTTGCGGAGGATGGAAGTCTGGATAAACTGGATAATGTCTCATCATTGGCTCCGGATGATAAGGATTAAAATGACGTTCATACGGATTAAAAGGTTGTTGGAAATGCGGCATTTGAGACATCATTGCCATATTATTCATCAACATTTGCGGAGGATGGTTAAATTCGCGCATTGGGAAGTAATTGGCATGATGATTAATCGGTTGTTGCATCATCGGTTGCATCGGCATGCGATTTTGGAAGTGATTCGGAGCCATTTCTTGTTTCGAGTAGAAATGAGGAGGCTCCAAAAAGGGTTTCGGCATCGCTGGCATCGGATTCATCATCATCGTTGGCGGGGGAGTTGCTGGCGACGACGGAATTTTACGTTTTTCAACCATTTCCAAGATCATCGGAATGCCTTGCATGAAAACTTGGTCCTTCATGATGGTCTTTTTGGGCATCATTGGAGGCGGTGCGAGTGTTTCTGCCGGTTTTTCCATGATTTTTGGCAGAATTTTCTCGATTTGAGGCATCAGCGTCTCAATTATCTTGGATTGGCGTTGAAGTTCGAACATATTTCGTGCAGGTTTATCGAATTGGAAATAAATCATGTTCTCGTTCGCGGGCAAAATTGTTGCATTTGCCCATGTTGTGACAGCTAACAACAATATTAACAACTTCATCTTTTAAAAAATCCTCAAAAATATGTTTAACACGAAAAAACTTTAATCCAACTGACTCTTCAAAGGAATATTCGTGTGCCTTTTATACTTTTTCACGCAAAAAAACAAGAAGATTCTTAATCAATTCAATATGCAACTAATGTTTCAGGTTCAAACTCGTTTTTTTGCTACTGCTCAGCCAATAGAGTTCAATAAAAATTCAGAATTTGCCGAAAAAAAATTTTTTGTGACGCCAAATGACGCTGCGATAAACTTGAAATTAAAATTAAGTCGAAAGGATAGAAGAACACGCGAAGAAGAGGAAGAGAAATAAAAATATAAACAACATTAGAACGCCGGCGATCATCTTCTGGAAAGGTCAAAGATGTTATAAAACTAATTTTTGCGTTTTTAGGAAAAAAATGGGGAATTTTCTATCACGTGATGGAGCAAAATCTAAGCGTTAATGAAGAAAACAAACTTTTTTTTATGTGAAAGGCTCTTAAAAACGTAAATAAAATTAGATTTTTTTTTATTTTTAAACCAGTTTTCGATAAGCAAGTTCTGTTCTCTATTTATCATTTTTTTATAAGTTTGACTTTTGTGGTTTCCTGATTGAAAGTCATGTATGAATCCATAAAATTCAAAGGCTTTTTTAAAAAATCTGCTGTAAAGGTAATAAAAATTCATTAGTCGTGAAAAATAAATAAAAGATAAGAAGTAAAAAATTAAATTGACCAGACGTTTCCTCCAGAATGAACTTTGGCAGTTAAAACTGGATTAAATATGAGATCAAATTTTTTGCGTTTGTGCCTTGCACCGAAAATGTAAAAATAGAATTAATACGATAATTCTTCTAACTTATGCAAATATCTTATTTGATGATATTTGAAGAGCGTTTTCGTTAAAATATTAAGAAAATGCTACTCGTTGGTCGATTTAATTTTTTCAAATTTTTTTTTTCGCATAAAAATAAAATTTTGTACCTAATTTTATTTTTTAAAAATTTTCTCTGCAATAAATTTTTAATTTAGTAGAATCGTTTTACAAAAATTATTAAATATTTGTTTATTTAAAATAAAAATTTAATTAAATAAAAAAAAATAATAAATTTAATATAAAAAAAAATTTAGAAAAAAAATTATAAATTGTAAATAAATTTAATATTTTTTATTATTTCATTCGAATTTTTGAAGATGATTTCCATTCATATTTTCTCAATTTTCAAACAAATAAAAATTTTCACGATTATTTCTCATGCTGAATAAAAATCGTGATAAATATTGCAAGTCAATTTTTGAGCAATTTTAAGCTTGAAACTGAATAAAAAGTCATTCTGAAGATGATTTGAATTCATATTTTAATTTCAATTGTTTTTTAAAAAATTAAATTTTTAATTGTTTTAAAAAAATATTTTATTTGATTTTTGAAATAAAGCAAAGAAAATCAAACTTAAAATAATAAAATTTTATTTAAAAAAAAAATTTGTTTAAAATTAAAACTATTTTTTAAAATTTTTAGTCTATTCTCAATGTGAAATATTTTATTCTTTAAAATTAAGAAAAAAATTTATAAAAATACACTTTAATTTTATTTCTCCTCTAATACTTTAAATAAAAAATCTACGGTCAAATAACA
Source organism: Culicoides brevitarsis (assembly GCF_036172545.1). Lineage (NCBI taxonomy): Eukaryota > Metazoa > Arthropoda > Insecta > Diptera > Ceratopogonidae > Culicoides > Culicoides brevitarsis. The sequence goes on from NC_087085.1 coordinate 9,492,211, forward strand.
TATAAAAAAGCAACAAAAACAAGTTTTTTTTTCCTCAAATCCAGTTCAAAATGTATAACAAGTGATTGTTTTGACAATAAACTTGTGAATTTCATGACTCATTTTAAGTCTTGAAAAAAACATAAAAATTTATATTAAAAAAATTAAAATTAAAATATTAATTTAAAAAAATTAATTGACAAAATTTTAAAAAAAATATTAAAAAATTAATTAATTTTTAATTTTAATTGCAACAATTATTATTTTTTTGTTAATTCGAAAATGTGTGTTTTAAATTTAATTATTTAATTAATTTTAATTAATTTTTATTAATTTAATTAATTTTAACAAAATTTATTTATTTAATTTTTTTTAATAATAATTTTTATTAAATTTTAATTAAAATAAAAAATTACAAAATTGCACCATTCCACTCCACAGAAACAAGCAACAACAAATTTATTCTTTATTTACTGAGAGCAAACTCCTGCTGCTGTCTCGTACTCGCAAGTAAACACAATTAAACAACAACAAAAATTTACTACAGCAAACAATGCACGTTATTCCATTCACAAATGAATTTCCATATTTACCTATATTTTATTATAATTTTTTTGTGTAAATATCTCTGTATTGGTACACAAAAGTTACTTTGCAGAGGCAGTACGAGTGAGTATTTTAACAACAATGAGCTCAGTTGTTGAGACATTCGACCGACATTCAGTTGAAATTTTTCTCGTTCGATGTTCAATTAATTAATGTGCCTTCAAGAAATTATTTTACGACTAAAATTTAAAAAAAATTCTAAAAAAATATAAAAATAAAATTTTTAAGAGACATTTTAAAGCAAAAAATTGAAAAAAAAAAATCAAAACAAATTTTTAAAAGTGAAAGCCTTTGAATACAATACTCACAAAAATTTTTCGTGTATTTGTGTTCATTCATTGTTTTGGTTTACTTTCTACGAAATTCACGTACAACCAAAAAAAAAAAAAATTTTAACAATGTTAGTGTTAAGTTAAGTCAAAAAAAAAAATGTCGTATCAAGTGTTAGCCCAAATCGACGAGGATTACCCTCAGATGTCGGTTGAAATTGACCAGAAGGAAGAGGAAATTGAGTATATTTACGACGATTCGAGCGATGATGAACGAGTCAACAGAGACGGGCGCGGAATTACGTACGAAAGTGATTCGAGTGTCGATATTCTGGAGAAAACTACAAACAGCACTGTGATAGTAGACAATTACGAAAATTATTTTAAAGAGGTGAGAGGAGAGAGATGAGACTTTTTCCGTACGTCGCGCGGCGCGTGCAAAAAGAATCAGAACATCTGAACCACTTGTTGCTGCTTTTGTTTGTCCAAGAGACATTCTCAACAATTCTCACATTGGCTCGCACTCGAAGAGTAAATTTCGTTTCTCTATTTGTTTTTTTTTTTTGCAGAGTAGGAGTTGTAAAAACGACTGTAAAGACACCCAACCAGTACAAAAGTGCGCCTTTGTCGGAGTTATCAGTGTACTTGCCTTTTTAGTCATAGTTTTTAGTGTGAAGCAGCTGAGATCGTCTTCGTCGTCGTTAACAGCATCGACAGTATCAGATGAAGTGAATTACGTGAGAAATGGAGATAAGAAGCCGGCAATTACGTTGGAGGAAGTATTGAGAGGAGATACTTTTGCTCATGGATTTAATGGGACATGGGAGGGAAATGACAGAATTATTTATCGGGATCGGCATGTAAGTTTTTTTTTAAATTTTAATTTAATTTATTGAGGAATTAAAAATAATAAAGTTATTTTCGATTTTCTATTCAAATTTGGATTTTTGAGTAGATTTTTTGAAAATTCTCAGTTTTAATGAAAATTCAAATGTAAGAAAAATTTTTAAATTTTGGCACATTTTTGGGCAAAATATTTTTAAAAATATTAAAATTTGTCGTTAACATCATTTTATTCAAATAATTTAAGAAAAGTTTTAAATTTTGTAAAAAAAAAATAATTCTCTATTAAAAATTATTAAAAATTTAAAATAAAAAAAAATTTTTTATTAAAATTTTTATTACATTTTTTTTTTATTTTTTAAAAAATATTTTAATTAAAATTAAATTAATTTATTATTAAAAAAAAAATAATAATAATTTCTTAAAAAAATAATTAATTTAAAATTAAAAAAAAAATTTATTAAAAAAAAAATTTTTCGTTTACAATTTTTTTCAAATTTTTTTTCAAATAATTTTTTAAATTTTTTAAAAAAAGTAATAATTTATTAATTTAATTAATTTCAATCTTAAATAAATTTTTTTTTTAGGTTTTTGATGAATTTTTAAAAAAAATTAAATTCGAATTATAATTTAATTAAAAAAAAATAATTATTTTTTAATAATTTTTAAGGAAAAATTTAAAAATTTCGAGTAAAATTTAATTTTTTAATTTTAGAGTAAAATATCAAAAAAAAAAATTCATTAAAAAAATTAATTAATTATAAAATTAAATTAAATATATTTAAATTTAATATTAACTTTAAAAAAATTAATAAAAAAATTTATTGAAATCCGATATTTTTAAGAGCTTAAAAAAACTACAAAATCGAAATTTTTAATAATTTTACGTACCTTAGATAAATATTTGCTCTCAAAAAAATTATTTTTTTTTATAATTTCAGGCAAACGTCCTTTTATACAACATCCAGAGCAAAAAAACAACCATTCTCGTTCCACGTGATCGTTCCCCCTTAAACGAAGGAGTCCATTTCAGCCTTTCTCACGACGGAAAATACCTCCTCATCGCTCGTAACATCAAAAAACGCTTCCGTCGCAGTTACAGCGCCATCTATGACGTTCTCAACCTCGAAACGAATCTCGTTCAACCACTTCTCATCAACAACATTCAACATTCTCTCCTCTTAGCGAAATGGAGTCCTACTTCAAACGCCATTCTCATCAATTACAACTACGATTTATACTACAAAACATCTCCTGATGCTCCTGAAACGAGAATTACCTTCGATGGCTCGCCCGATATCTTCAACGCCATCTCTGATTGGGTTTATGAAGAAGAGGTTTTGTTATCGAGCGAGGCTGTGTGGTTCAATCCAAATGGAAAATTCATTTCTTTCGTAAAATTCAACGAAAGTATGGTTCCTTCAGTGGATCTTCCGATTTATGGTCATCCTGAAGACGATATGGAACATCAGTATCCGACAAGAAGGTACATTCATTATCCGAAAGCTGGCGTGGAAAATCCTCGAGCAACTTTAATTTTGGTGAATTTAGAAAATCCCCAACAAAAGACTGAAATCGCAGTTCCCGAAGAACTTGCAAAAGAAAATATTTTGGCGACAGTTGCTTGGGCTTCAAATGAAATTCTCATCAGCATTTGGATGAATCGGATACAAAATGTTGGAATTATCAGAAAATGTGACGTTACGAGTAATGAATGTTTAGATATTGCCAAACTCACGAACGACAAAGGATGGTTGGATCTCTTTTCGCCGCCATTATTCAACAAAAATGGAACAGAATTAGTTTTAATTGCTTCCCAGCTCGGATTTCGGCATTTAACGTTAATTTCAACTGTCATGAACAAACAAGTAGCTTTAACTCATGGTCATTTCGTCGTCACAAAAATCCTAAAATGGCACGGAAATTCAAATTTTATCTTTTACACAGCGAATATGGAGACAAGTACGGAATCTCAACACATTTTCGCCATCAAAGCTGAACCTGGAAGTCATCCCCAATGTCTCACTTGTTCACTCACATCTGATTTTAACTTCAAACTTCAACAATATTTCGATGCTGAATTCAACGAAGATGGTTCTCTGATGATTCTTTCGTTCAAAGGTCCTCATTTACCTCGCGATTATTTATTTTCATGGACTTTGAATGACACAACAGGTTTAATTAAACTTCAAAAAGTCAAAAATTGGCAGGAAAATTCACATTTGGAGCCAATTTTGTTGGAAAAATCAATCCCATCAACTGAATTTCACGAAATTCCGATCACAGGAGAGAACTTTACAGCAAAAGTTATGCTACAAGTCCCTCATGACATCGATCGATCGGGAAAATTGAAGTATCCGATGTTAGTTGATGTCTATGGAGGACCAAATTACGCTTCAGTGACGAAAAAATTCAATCTTGATTGGGGAAGTTATTTGGTGAGCAATTTATCGATCATTTATGCGAGAATTGATGGACGAGGATCCGGTTTAAGAGGCGATGAAATACTTCAAAGGGTTTATAAGAAGCTTGGAACGGTTGAAGTTGAGGATCAAATTCATACTGCAAGGTAAGATTTCAAAAAAAAAAATTTAAATATTTTTTTTGACATTTTTCATTAAAATCCATAGAAAACTCGCCCAAAAACTCCCATATATCGATAAAAATCGCATCGGAATTTGGGGATGGAGTTACGGAGGTTACGTATCTGCAATGGCTTTAACCAAAGACGATCAAGGTATTTTTAAATGTGCTGCAAGTGTTGCTCCAGTTACTGATTGGATGTTTTACGGTAAGAAATTTTAACGTTTTTTGTATTTTTCTGTTGAAATTTCATTAAAATTTGATTTTTTTTAGATTCGATATATACTGAACGCTATATGGACCTTCCTGAAAACAATTTGAAAGGATATCTCAATGCTCGACTCAGCACCAAAATTGACGGCTTCAAAGGAAAAGATTATCTGATGATCCATGGGACGTTAGATGATAATGTTCATTTACAACAATCGATGGCTCTTGTACGAAAATTGGAAAAAAGTAACATTCGATTCAAGCAAATGGTAAAAAAAAAATTTTTTTTCATAATTTTTAAGGATTTTCATGATTTTTTAATTTTTTTTAGAGTTATCCTGATGAAGATCACAGTTTGGCAGGCGTTCGACCCCATTTATACCAAACTTTAACGGATTTTTTCTCAAAATGTTTCAAAACGTGATTTCACGAGATATATATTTTTTATTTTCACAATTTTTAGGCGCGATAGTTGCTTTTCACCATTAAAAAGAAGAAGCAAAGCATTTTTTTATGGATAATAATATCGAATTATGTCACTTTTGTCATTTTCTTACATTTCAAAGTTCTGTGTGAAGTCGTACTCGATGGTTGGGATGACTGTGGATACGAATTTTAGGAAGATGATGAGATAAAAGTGCACGCCCAGCTCTTTGCCCGCCTCTTCCATGGTTGAAATAATTTTTTTCATGATGTCGGCGTGTTTGCACGGATGCACCGAAGCCATTGGTCCTCCCGGAAGATGAGGATGCGTTTCCATGGTAACTGTTTTCTTGGCATGATCTTGACTAACATCTTCGTACATTTGATCGACACTGAGTTTTTTGCGATTTTCATCGTAGCCAACGACCCAAAGTCGCGGCGTTTGGTAATATTTGTCATAGGTGATGTGAAGATCATACGTTCTCGTACGCAAAATAGAGTCTTGTTCCGTCTCGGGCGTTTTACTGGCTTTACTACTTTCCGGTTGTTGCGGCACAACTACCGCACTCGGATCAACTTCGTCAATTAAGCCGCTGTCAATGTAATCTTCCATGTCAAGAGCTTCTTCGTCATCATCTTCGTTCGCAGCGGAAGTTGTTGCAGCGTCATTACTCGATGTTCCCTGGATTTCGTCAATTTTACTGCTGTCCAGCGTCATTTCGTACACTTTTTCCTCGACTTCGTTCACTTGCGCCTCATCGTCGTTATATGTCTCAACCCATTCGCCCATGCCATCAGCATCGCCCTCGACGAGCTTCTCCTCGCCATTGTACTCCATTTGTTTGCAACGACGGTAACACGGGACATTTCGCGTTATCAAGAATTGCTTATCTTTGGGTAAGTATGACTTTATCTTTGACTCGTCTCCGCTGCACCAAGACCACGTTGGGCATGTATGGACAAGATGATCGCCTGCAGCGACAAATTCTTCCGGCGTTAGAACTCCTGTTTCGCGAAATTTTGATTCCTGAAAGGGTTCGTGTGAAATTCATTGCAATGCGACGAGACAAAGGAAGAAGAGAAATCTTACCGATAAAACTGGAGTCAAATACTCGGCAACGCCAAGCCCGACACTCTTAATATTATTGATGACGCCTTGCATCGTAAATGCCTTTGATTGAAATGTCTCGAGAGGAGTTGAAGTGAGCGAAAAGTGCACGGAATTTGTCTTCTTAATTTGGAGACTTTATCAGAAGAACAACAATAACAAAAATACTGAAACTTGACGTTTTGCAAGATTTGATGTGAGCGCTTTTTGTTTCAAATTTTTATAAAAAAATCTCATTTAAATTTTCATTTGGGCTATAATTTATCATTTTTATTCATTTTTCAACTCAAAATTGCCAAAAAATTAAAACTGAAAAAAAATTTTTTCTTTGACATAGTTTTGATTTGAAAACTAAGTCAGGAGCAAAACTAAATCAAAAACTGTGTCAAAGCAATTTTTGTCAAATCTTGCTCCAAATGGATAAAAATTTATCAGAAGGTCTCTAATTTATTATTTTTAATCATTTTACAACTCAAAGCTGCTTTCAATAAATTCTTTAATATTACAAAATACAAAAATCTAAGGTAAGTATGCAAATTTATGATATTTAAATAATTTTATTTGAAAAATTATATTTAGATTTATTTTCATTTTTTAGATCATAAAATAATTTTCGAAAAAAATTGAAAGTTCAAAAACAAAGTGCGATAACATAAAAGATACTTAACACAATGAAACAAAATAATATCTAATGAATTGACAAAATATGAAACGTGAGCCTTTAAAGTAAATGGTATGGAATTGTCAAATCGTTTGAAAGAAATTTTATCTTTGGCAATTAAATGAAATATCAAAATGTTATTTAATATAAAGAGCACTCAACAAAATTCAATATTTCAAAACTAGCAAAACTAAATCAAAAAGAAAAAGGTAGTCAAACCAAAAAATTTTAACAATTTTAATCATTATTTTTATCATTTTGGGAAACATAAAATACCCATGTTACTTCTGTATGTGGGATAGCCTCCGGTATTATGAGAAGGACTACTCTATTAAATTCTTTTCTTATGATTGTTAAAAGAAGCATCATGGAATGTGTAGAAAATACAAAAGGAATATACTCAATTGAAAAAACTTCTAAAACGATTTTAAGAAAGTCGAGTCATAATTCATATCATTCAAAATATACTTAATAAATTAGTCGAATCTTCATAAAAAAAAGAAACATCTATACTTTTAATGCAGAAGAAAGTTAGTTATTATAAAAAGTATAATTTCGTATGTCATGTGAATAATGTAAAAGAACACAAAAAAAATCAATTAAAATATTAATCGTTCATTTAATTTTTTTTTTAATTTTAGTTTATTTTAATCATAAAATAATAAATGATCAAATTAAATATATTCAATTAGAGTAACAGACAGACGCCAAAGACTCCTCATCAGAGCATTTTAACAAAAGAACATCTTAAAAACTCAAATTAAATGCGCATTGGGTTTTCACACTGAATTACCAAATGGGTTTCCCTTACGTCGCCTTAAGTCACGACTTAACACTATCTCACAGCGCTTTGCGTATGTGCACTGAGCAATTGTAGTGAAAAAAAACTGTTCGATATAGACGTTCTGGTGAATAAAAACGCGTTGAAAAATAATTTGACGGCGTCCTTCCCGCAAATAAATTCAAATTTCACGTAAATTTTCGCGCGTCAAGCAGTGCTTTACAAGAATTTCCTGAAAATCTCCGAAACTTTCTCGGATTTTTGAGGGAATTTTGAGTGAGAAAATAGTCTCTGGCAATCGAAAAATCGAGTGAGTGAGCGTACCTCTGTATCTACGCACAGACGACGTAGATAGTTACCTACACACACACCCAATACAACGCTATATGACAATTGCGATAGGAGAAAAAGAGTATTATACACGTCGACACGAACAACGAGCGAACTGAAATTTAGTGAAATTCTCGATGTTCGTCTCAATTTCTAGATTTCATTCATATGCTACGGTGTAAAAAAAGAGTCTCAGAAGAAGATATAATAAAAAATTAGTAGTGTGTGCTCAATTTTGTACAAAAAACTCCAGAGTAGCTACTCTTTGCTGGATCCGTAGTGCACTGTTGCAAAACAATAACAAGCACAAAATCAAAGGGATTTTTCAGCTTTTTCGACACATTTTCCTGCAAAATAACGCAAATGGAACAAAAATTAAGGCGTTGTTTCAAGTGAAAAAAGTTTATATATAGACACAAGTGTTGTGTTGTGTGTGTAAGCAGGCACATATACACTTCTTTAATAATAAAAAAAAAATAAATTTTTTCGTATAGAGACTCGTTTATTATATAAAAGTAAAGAAAAAAAAATAAATTTCTGGCGATTTTTTCGGAAGCCGAAATGTCAGCGCTGCACAGCAGTATTTACTCCCTAACATGGGGCGATTACGGCACCTCGCTCGTCTCCGCCGTACAATTGCTACGAGTGCACGGTGACCTCGTCGACGTTACATTAGCAGCTGGAGGACGCAGTTTTCCAGCACACAAAATTGTGTTGTGCGCCGCTTCACCATTTTTATTGGATTTGCTGAAGGTACGTAATGGAAACCAATTTTTTAGCCAATAACCGAAAAAAAAAAATCGACTTTCTTATTAAATATCGTCAAAAATACCCCAAAAAACTGCCACATGCATACAATTTTCTTGTTTTTTTTTTCGATGAATTTCGATTCGTGTACGTGAAAAATTTGACTAATACCAAGACAGCGCGACACTACAACGTCGTTATTATTATCAATTCGGCCATGATTAAAATTTTATTAGCTCGAAGTTATGTAATGCTCCTGAGCTGATTCTTCCAAAAAACGCAAGAAACCGGACAGAATATCAACAGGAGGGCACAGATGTAAATAAACAGAGATTGACGCGAAAAATACTCACGCGAATGAGACAACGGAGACTTTGAGCGTAAGAATTCAACTCTGCGCTCGTGAATGGAAAAATGATAAAGTACCTTCAATTTTGTGTTCAATTTGGGTTCTCTTTTCCGTTTTCATTCAACTACAAAAAAAAAATACAATCTCTGATATAAATTTATATATTGCACGACGACGACGTTAAATCTCTGTTGTTGTTGTTTCTCGCACAAAACACGTGCGCGCCGTAGAAGAGGTAAAGCAGATGATGATAAAAATATTTCTCTTTTGAACTTCTCGCTGTTCTCTAGCCAGCTAGCTACATTTACTCGCAACTCACTCTTTTGTGCGACGACGTTCTGAGCCACATTTATCCAAAACACAAAACTCGTAAATGAGACAGATGCATGCATATGTACAATCTCACTCGAGTTTTGTTGTATTTTTAGAGAAGTGAAGTGAAGTTGAGCAATATGTTATCAGTTATATGCTTATTGGTGTTGGAGAGCAATTGATTAGCGCCGGTTTCGTAATTTTTTATTTTCTTCAAGTGTATCAAGGTGATTTTGATAATCATGGAAATTTAGAGCAAATCTTTTGACACGAAGAAAAATTTTTACGAGACGAACGAGAAAATTACACGACGGGAGAATCTATTTTTATCCATAGCGTTGTTAATTTTTCAAACAAAAATTTCGAAAAATTATTTTTTTTGTACAAGACAAAAAAATTTAATTTTTCGAAATTTTTTAGTTTGAAAAATTAATTTCGTCGCTCACTGGAGAAACTCTTATCATCTCCCTTTTCATGCTCCGGATCGTACATGGGATTCTCTATTTTTCATCATTATGTTTTTTGCTTCTCTTCCATCCGCATCTCCTTCTCTGGCTACAAAATTTATCTTCCCTCTTCTTCGTCGTCGCTCGCAACAACATACCATCACACTCGATCTCCTCTTTTTTCATGCCATTCCTCTTCGGCAACCAGCATATTCTCAAAATTTATGTTGAAACGAGTCCCTTTTTCGACACACACACTCACACACTCTTGCATTATTGCTTCACATGTCTCTTCGTTTTTTCCATAAAATTCTATGAACTCAAAGTTTTATGTTCTCGCTATCATGGCAACCCATATAAAGTAAGCGCGTTACCGAAGAGACAACGAGCATGAGCAAAGCGCGCTGTACGACGAGTTTCAGCTCTGAATATAATGAAATGTGTTTATTTATAAAAATATCCCCCTCTTTACTCTTGTTTCTCTGTTTTTTGTCGATTTGTCGTTCGTTCGTTCGTTTACTGCAGTCGTCGTCGTCAGTCGATTTGTGTGTGAGCGTTGTTGTTGTTGTATTTATTATTTTGTTTTGCTTGGCAAATGGAAAGACGTTTTTTTTGCTTTTGAAAGATTGAATTGCTCAGATATGTAGGTTGGTGCAAGATTTTTTAGCGCGATTTTTTGAGGGAGAGGAAGGATTTTTTTTTTGTCTGATTAGAATTTTGAATAATTTTACTTTTGAAGATTTTAATCGAAATTTTTTATTTTTTTAAATTTGAAATAATTCAAAAACAGAAAATTTTAAAATGAAAATTAATTTTAAAAATTTTTTAATTATTTTAATTCAAAAAAAAAAAATTAATTAAAAGTTAAAAATAATAAAAGTTAAAAATTTTTTATGATCTTGAAATATTTTTTTTAAATAAAAAATTTAAATTAAATTAATTTTTTTTTTCTAAAAAAAAAATCTAATGATTCTGAAAACCTAAAATTTTTACCGCATTTCGAAGAAAAAATGCGGTATGAAACTCGTATTTTATATTTTTAATTTATTTATATTTTTAGTTTTTTTTTTAATTAATTGAAAAATTTTCTATAAAAAAAAAATTACATGTTTTGTTCAAAATTCAATTTTTTTTGTAATAATATTCTAAATTCTTATTTTTTATTTAAGAAATTTTTTCATAAATTTTAAAAGAAATTTTATTTATTTTTTCTTTAAATTTTTTTAAATTAATCTAAAAATTCAAATTAAATTTAAATAAATTTAAAATAAAATAAATTAAAATATTTTTAAATTTGGCTCAAAAATATTGATTTTTAAATAAATTTTTAATATTTTACTAAATTTAATTTTTTTTATATTTTATTTTTTTTAAATAATTTTAAAAAAATCTTCTATAAAAAAATATTTTGTTCAAAATTTCAATTTTTTAGTAATAATTTTTTAAATTTATTAGATTTTAGAAAATAGAAATTTATTGAATTTTGTCAAAAAATTTTATAAGTAATTTTATTTATTTTTTCTTTAATTCTTGTACTAAATATGAACACTATTATGTGAATTGGTCTAAAAATTCAAATTAAATTTTAAACAAAATAAATTAAAATATTTTAAAAAGTTGGCTCAAAAAAATTTTTGTTTAAAGATTTTTGATAAAAATTAATTTATTATTTTTTTAAAATATTTTAATTTTCTTACTTAATTTATTTTTTTTGTTTATTTATTTAATTTTAAAGAATTCTTCTAGAAGTAAGAAATTTTTTATTTCAAATTCTGAAAATTTTGAAAAAAATTTAAGAAGTTAAATTTTTTAGACAAAATTCAATTTAAAAAAAAAAATTATTTTAAAAATTTTTAATTTTTTTTTTTTGTTCAAAATCAAATAAATTTCTATAAAAATCGATTAAAATCAACTTTCATCGTCTCAAATTTCTAAAATATTTGCACCTGTTTCTTCCTCACTTTCGGTCTAATTAATGTCTCACTTCGGTATTTTGGCACGTAGCTCGGCTCCGTTAACTTTCAAAAAACTTGGCACGCCCTATATAAACTTTGAACACGCTCGTCTATTAATAATAAATGTCTGAACGAAGCACACACTGCTTGGCTGGCATATTAAGTGCCTCTCTACACATATTTAAATATTGTTTGAAGTGTCTGAAAATTATACACAAATTATTCAGTTTACGACCCGACATTCACTTTTTTTTTGCTTCAAAGTTTTTTTTTTGTACGATCGGAGCGACAGTCGAGGAATGAATGATCGAACGAAGGATAAAATTTAATGAAATTTGGAGAGATGGTCCTGAGCAAAATCTCAACCTTACTCAACTTTAATTGTTGTTTTTCCGTCCGAAAGATTTTTACGGAGTGGAATTTTGCGAGTAAGAGTGAGAAAATAGCTCTTTTTGTGTGTCGTGCGCGAGTTACGTGCAGCCAAATAACAACTTTCAAGAACATATGATTGTCGTCGTCGTGATGGAATTGAGTACATGAGAACGTACGCAAAAAAGGGAGCAAATTTGAGGTGTTCACATTTCATCTCATTATTGCTCTGTTTTGGTTTTTCCTTCGTACTTGCGGCGAAATGAGTAAATTCGATATCTGTCTTGTTTTAAATTCTGAGACAAACTATTGTTGCTCACGTTTCTGGTGTGAGAGTGGCTCGTTCGCAATGCAAGAGGATGAAGCCCAGTTCTCTCGTACTTTCGCTTGCTCGTGAGTAGGAGATACTCCCGCCGCTTTTATAGTTTTTTTTTTCGTGTATATTTCATCCAGCTGTTCAATTCTCATTCATTCATGAAATAAAAAAAGAGGGATTTCTCGCATTATTTATTCTCTGACGTCATCTGATGGAATCTCCTCCGAGTTCATTCAACTGATAAAATTTTTCTCTTTTTTTTTTTGCAGAATACGCCATGCAAGCATCCAGTTGTCATGTTGGCTGGCGTGAATGCCAACGATTTGGAGGCATTGTTGGAGTTTGTTTATCGCGGCGAAGTGAGTGTTGATCATTCGCAGTTGCCGTCGTTGTTGCAAGCAGCGCATTGCTTGAACATTCAAGGTTTGGCTCCGCAGGCACCGCAAAAAGATGACAATACGTACACGACAACGTCGATTCAGTTGCATCCGATTGTTCAACCGCATCAGATGAAGACTGTTGTTGACATTGGAGGACAACATTATACTGTAAGAATTAAAAATTTTTATTAAAAGTTGTTTTAAAATTTATTTTAATTTTTTTTTCTTGAGAAAAATCGTTAAAAAAAGAAAAAAATTAATTTAAAAAAAATTATTTTTTCAAAAAAAAAAAATTTTTTTGAAAATTTTTATTTATTTTTTTTTTTAAAAAATTTAAAAAAATAAATTATTTTTAATTTTTAAAAAAATTAATTTTTTAAAATTTTTTTAATAAATAAATTTAAATTTAATTAAAAAATTATTTTTTAAAAAATTTTTTATTTTATTTTTTTTTTTTCCTTAATTATTTTTAAAAATTTTCATAATTTTTTCAATTTAAAAAATTAAAAAGAAAATAATTAAATAAATTTAAATGACATAAAAGTTAATTAATTTTATTAACTTAACTTAATTAATTTTATTTAAAACTTATTTTTAAAGAAAATTAATTTATTATTTTTTTTAAAAAATTATTTAATTTTTTTTTTTATAATTTTTAAATAATTAGTAAAAAAAAAATTGGAAAGTAAATTAGAATTTTATTAATTTTATTTTAAATTTAGAAATTTTTTTTTTATTTTAATATTTTATTTTTAAAATTTAATTTAATTTTTTTTTATTCAAAATTATATAAAACTAAGTTTTTAAAAATTATGTTTTTAAAATAATTAATTTTAATTAAAATCACTGAAAATAATTAAAATAAATTTTTATTTTTTAAAAATTATTTTATTTAAAAATTAATTATTTTAACTAAAATTATATTTTTAATTTGCAAATTTTAATCAAATATTTAATATTTTTTTCCATAGACTGACGACCAATTAATCACCGTTCAAGCCGCCCCAACCCAAACGATCCAAGCTGAAGTAATTGAAGACATTGCCCATCTCCCGGAAGTCGCTACCAAGGATGAAATCAGTCAATATTTACCGCAACGCAAACGCAAACCACGCGCCAAAAAACAAGAACCTGTCGCAAAATTGGCTAAACTCGATGACGGCACTGTAACAATGACAACTGGCAACACCGTAACGGTCCAAACAACCTCGGCATCTGCTTCGGAAAACGGAATTCCCATCACGACAATCAAGACGGAAAAAGTTGATGCATCAGCAACGCCCACGACAACTCCCGGCGGCACGCAACAACCTTCAGGCACTCCCGGAAAATTGGAAACTTCGACAACGAGCACAACGAGCGGAACTCCAAGCGGCAAAACCAAGTCAAAAAGTCAATCGGAACAACCAGCAACGTGTCCCATTTGTTCGGCAATTATTCGGCAATCGCGTAATTTGAGACGTCATTTGGAATTGCGACACTTTAAGAAGCAAGGCACGAAGAAGAGCAAGAAGGCACAAGCAGCTGCAGCCGCCGCCGCAGCAGCAGCAGCACAAATTAAGCAGGAGGTAATGGAAACTGGCGAAGCATCGACATCGGGACAAGGACAAACTATCGTTACGGTAACGGGAAATCAACTTGCTGATGGAACTGTTGTCACGAGCCAACCGCAACAAGTTGTGATGAGCGAAAATGCCGATGGAACAACTTCTCTCTCGATTGCGCACGTACAAACACTTTCAGGACAAACTCTTTCGCTGGCTAACTTGAATCAGGTAAAATTTTTCATTTCTAAAAATAATTTAAAAAAAAAATTAAATTAAAAATTAATTAAAAAAATTAATTAATTAATAATTTAAAAAATTAATTTTAAAATTTAAAAAAAAAATAAAATTAATTAATTTTATTTTTAATTTAATTTAATTTAATTTAAATTTAAAATTAATTTAATTTTGTAAATTAATTTAATTAAAAATTAATTTTTTAAAAATTAATTAATTAAAATAATAATTAATTTTTTAAATTAAAATTTAATTTAATTTTATTAAAAATTAATTAAAATTTAATAATTAATTAAATTAAATTTAATAAAAATTATTATTAAAAATTTTCAGGCAACATTAATCCGCACGGAAGATGGACTCGAATCTGGCATGATCACAACTCACGATGGAAGCAACCAACGCCAAACGGAACTCTTGCGCTACGGCAACACCATTTACACGATAGAAGAAAGGCAACCAGACTCATAGAACATGGTTTTCCTTAGATTGAATCAATAAAGCGATTCAATCTGCGGAAAAGGAAAACCAATTGTCAAAATTTTCGAAACTAAACACAAATTTACATGAAAAAACGTTTTCATGATCATGACTCTGAACAATATATTCATAAAATATAATATATTAAATGAACGAAATGAAAGAGAAAAAAATAGTTTTAGGTTAAAAAAAAGAAAATTTATATAAAAATAGAGAAAAATTATTAATTTAAAAAAATTATTGAACAAAAATCGTGCTTTATTTTTCTTTAACATCCATTTTATTTTTTGTTATGAATTTTTTTCTAAATAGTACCTTTTTTATTGTAGAAAATATAAAAGTAGAAGATTTCAGGTTTCAAGAAACCCAAAAAATAATTAGAAATATTATTATGTAGAAAAATAAATAAGTCTCTCACATTTAAAATGTTTGAAGTGTGTGTCTCTGTTTATCCGTTTATATATTGTAAATGTAATTTGTAGGAAATCGTTAAGATTTTGCATGAATTAAGCTATGAACAAAATTTAAATTATTATTTTATGAAAGAAATTTCGTCTAAATGAGCTGTAAAGCATCAAGGAAGGCAAAAATGCATTTTTAAGTAATTAATTTTTACAAATTAAGGGTAAATTTATTCAACAAGTAATTTTTTAAATTTTTTTTTAAAATTTTTTTTTTTTTTTAATTTTTTTTTTTTATAAAAACGAATGAAAAAACTTATTTTTAAGGATTTTGACTTAAAATTAATTTAAATTCCTTAAAAATGACGAATATTTATTAAATTTTATTATGTTTATTATTTTAATTTTTTCCTCTAAAGAGATCATTTTAATTTTTGACATTAATTTTTGTAAAAAAAATAATTAAAATTATCTTGAAAATTCAAATGATCTAAATTTTTAATTTTATTTTATTAAATTTTTATTTGTTTCTTTTAATTTTTCGAATATGTGCCTTTTTTCTTTAAAATATTTTAATTATAAAAAATGTTAAAATATTATTAATTATTGTTTTTGTTATTTTTTAGGTTTTAACTTCTTTCTAAATAATTTTAAATTTTGTTCATAATTTAATTCAATTTTATTCATAAAAAATATACCTTTTACTTATCCCCTTTATCTCTCTGATTATCAAATAAAATATAAAAAAATTACCTGTAAAATAAATAAAAAAATATTTTAGTATAAAATTTATCTAAAATTCAAATCTTACTCTCCTAAAAAAATAAAAATAAAATAAAGCTCTAAAATAAATTTGAGACATGAATGTAATTCATAGCTAAATATAGTTGAGAAAGTCCTGATGTCAAACATTGACAATTTATTGCATTAAAAAAATACAATTTTAGTAGCACGTTAGATTTTAAGATATATTTGTGTTGTAAATTAACGTAAATTACTCGTAACTTCATAAAAATACGAAAAAAATGCAGGAAAGGTAGTCATTTTGTAACAAATATTAGATTAAAATACGGGAATCGAACTGACTGACGTTTACCAATCATTTTGACATTTTTCAAACAATTTTAATTCAAAATTCAACAAAAATGTTCAAAAACCTTTGACGTTCACGAAAAAATTAAATTGCATGATAGCTTATTCGGTAGAGCATTTCATCAAATAGTGAAAAGAAGTGAGTTCGATCCTCACTCATGTAATTTTTATTTTAAATGAACGACAATGACGATGACATTTTCATATATTTTCATTAGAAATTAGAGAAAAAATCGTAAATTGGGCACAGAACGTACTAAAAATGTAATTCATAAAAATTTGTTGCCTTACCAATTTCTAACACAATTAGTCCTGTAAAAAGAGTAAATAAATAAAGTAGAGGAAATAGTACTGTAAGAATGACTGGTATCGAATGCTTTTGTTTTCCTAACGTTTATCTAATAAAAGTCACTTTTATTACTCGTAAGCATATAAAAATAGTTCTCATTTAAATAAAAAATTAAATATTTGTGGAAAAGTAAAGAAATAAAAATAAATAAATTAGGAGATAAAAATTGTCGTGCAAAAAAATTAAATAAATAAATTAATTCAATAAGATTTACAATTGTAAAAAAAAAATTAAATAAAAATAAAAAGAGAAAATATAATTTTTATAAAAGAAATAAAATATGCTAAACACATCAAAATATATAAAATAGTAAAAATAAAATAGAATCAAATCAAGTCTCAAACAATCCTTGTGTTATCAAATTAAACAAAGAAATAAAAAAATAATATAAAGAAAATAAATAAATAAACCTACCAATTTTAAGTGTTTTTAAATGTAAAAAAAATATTGTGCAGTAAAATAAATGATACAAACATAAAAGATGTCTTTGTTTTAATATTTTAAAATATTCAAATATTTTTATTTGATTTTTTTAAAAATTTTCAGGTAAGTTTTAACACAACTTAGAAATGTGAGAATTTTCATTAAAAATATATATTTTAAAAATTTCATGATTTTATGTATTCTATTTTTTTTTTCAAGAAATATTGAATTTTATAAGTACCTAAATTAATTATTAATTATTAAAATTGGAATTAATTATTAATTTTATTTAAATTTTTATACCTAATTTTATTTTAAATTAATATTTTTTTATGAAAAGTTATAAAAAAAACCTTTATGATTTTAATTAAATTTTATCCCTTATGATTTATTGGAATATTACCAAATATTTCTTATTGGAACATTTCAGATTATAAATTTTTCCAATTGTCGAAAAATTTAATGGATGGCTCGATAAATAAATGGAATTCCCAGATGCAAAAATTTTAAAATTTCTAAACTTCTGTAACTTTCCATAAAATGTCGATGTTTGGGTACAATATCTGCCATATGGGCACAAAAAATAATATCTTTTAAAATTGATTAATAAATTTTTTTAAAATTGGTAAGTAAATTTTTAAAATGTCAACATAGATAAAATATTTAAATTAAATTAATTAAAATTAAATTTAATTAATCAAATAATTGAAATTATTTTTTTATTATAAACATTTTTTTAATTTAATTATTTTTATTTTTTTTTTAATAAAAAAAATTAATGAAACAAACACAAATCTCATATTTATTATCAAATAATTCACAAGTACTTTATTCCGAACCCTTATTCAAAAAGCTTTTTTTTCGCTACACAAACGTCTTTTGATTATCTCAAATACGATTTTTTATGCATTTTACACGAACGCTTCTCTGTACGCAAGAGATACGACAATATTCACGCAAACCAAAACACCGGGGGTATAAATTCTGTATCAGCTAACTGTTTAGCTCACTTAAGTTTACAAGCTTGATCAGAGTAGAACTCTATAAAAAAAATTAATTGTTTTTATGTGAATTTTTGTGTTTAAAAATTGAAAATAAAATTTAAAAAAAAAATAATAAAAAAATTGTAAAAAATAATTATATAACAAAAAAATATTTTTTTATCAACTTTTATTTTATAAAAAAAAATTAAAAAATAAAAAAATTATTGGATAGTGACAAAAATAATAAATAAATAAACGAATTAAAAAAAAATTAAATGAGGTTCTCCTCATTTTAATTAATCCATCAAAACTTTTACCTAATTTGACAAGGTAAGTTTTAAAGAAATAATTATCTAATAAATTCTAAAACATGTGCCCGATAATGGTTCTTGACCTACGCCAACAACAATATCGTACGTTAATACGTCGCATATCATGCAAATTGTCCAAAGACCGATTTTTTTTTTGTTTTTTTTTTCAAGTTCACGATTGTGTTGATGATTGGTGCAAAGTTTCATTTAAAAAAATCAAAAATTTTTTCTTATCAGTATTTTTGCGAGTGATCACAGAAAAAAAATAAAAAATCGGGTCATAAGTGTTTGTGCAGAAGAAATCATATAAAAATGTTGACCCCCATAAATACAAAGAAATATTTTGTTTCTCATGGAGATAGCAAAATTTTTTAATGACACATTAATATCGGACGACATTTTTCTGTTACCAAGTTAAATTTTTGTTTATTTTTGATCAAAAAAAGGACGCTAAATGATTTGATAAATAAAAAAATTTATTGAATCATGTCGTGTGATAAAAATAAATCGTATCTCGTCAATATTTTGATCGAATAATTACTTTTGTGATGAAAAGGTGTTAAAATTTCTGTCAATATTTGCGATAATTGACGTCGTTAGTTACAATTATTTGCTAAAATTATTTTTTTTATTGAGAAAAAATTATTTTTTTTAATCAAAAATTTTTTTAGAGGCTCGTGTTGCTTGTCATCCAATAAAAATTGATAAAAATTAGTGAATTAATTATTTTTGCTTGATAAAAATAAAAACTTCTAATCAAGTAAACTGTGCAAGGTCAGTCAATAAACCATATGTTTATGATATTTTTCGCTAATATTTTATTTATTGCCCATTCACACTAAATTAAAAAAGTTGTTGAACCTCGTGCGACATAAAATTCGGTTGTAAACAATTTTTTTCTCCCTTTTTAAATCACAAACAAGAACTTTGGAACACGCAAAAGAAACGAAAAAGAGCAAAAAATTAAGTAACAATCAAAACAAACTTTGTAAAAAATATTGCGTCGAAATTTTTTCATGTCTCAACGATACAAAATGATTCCATGACGTAATAAAAAAAGTAAGTTTCGGCGAAAACAACAAAAAATTATCATATCAATTGAAAAAGAAATGGACATTGAGCGAATTCAAGGGTACATTGGACAGTTCATAAAAATTAATTTTAATCAACTTCACATTTAAGGATTCATTTGATTAGCATAACAGACAAACAAACAAACAAATGAAATATTTTTTTTTCTTATCGAATAATTTTTGTGACATTTTTTTCATTTACAACTTTAGAGATAAAAATTTATTACAAAAAAAAATTAATAAAATTTAATTGATCAAAATTTGGGATTAGATTAAAGACGAAAAATTTAAAAAAAATCGTTAGGATGTGAAAACAAAAATTTTTTTCGGTTATCACTCGTTTATTGCTGCTTTTATGAGCAATAATATTAATTTTTTGAGATAAGTTCAAAAGAAAAAAAAATTGGATGATCAACCACACCTCCAAAAAAATAATTGAGCAAAATGTGATCTTTTGACTTTTATTATAAAATAAAAAAATAAATTCGCATCAGGTGCAATTTTTACCGGTGTTCTCAAGAGCTGATAAGATTTTTTTTTTAAATTTTTATTTGATAATTTTAAATTTTTTTTTCTTATATTTTTTTATAGAATTTAAATAATTTTTTAAAAAATACCTACAATAATTTAAAAATTTAATTTAAATAATTTTCTTTAATTTTTTTCTTAATATTTTTAATAATTTTTATAATTCAAATAAATAATTTTTTTAAATATTTTTTAAAATTTTTTAAAAAATAATGTTTTGATATTTTTAATTTTTTATATTTTTTATTTTTTACAAATATTTTTTTATGTTTTAATTTTTTTTTTTGATATTAAAAATTTTAAATATGTTTTTTTTTATTTTTTTTTAAAATTATTTTTTAATTTTTTTTTATTTTTTTTCAGATATTTTTTATAACTTGACTTTGAAAATTTCAACAAAATGAAACAACCCAAAGGAAATACCAACTACGAAGCATCCTTCCCTGTGCAACTTTTGACTGCTGGAACCAGTGCCTGCTTCGCTGATCTTCTCACATTTCCTCTCGACACAGCCAAAGTCCGTTTGCAGGTCAGTTTAATCTAAAATTATTATTAATCGACCTATTTGTAAATAAATTAAATTTAATAATAAAACGAAGCAAATGCGAATAATCAAAGTAAATAAAGTGGAGACGCCCCTCGAATTACAAAATAAACTTACGACGCTTATCACTGCACTTTACAAACCGTAAAGAGTATACATAAATCAATGAACTAAATATTTGAATTGAAGTCTACTACTCGTTTTGTGTAGTTTTTTGGACTTTGATCAATTTACGTAGTTCTGTATTTATTGTGTGACACCTTTTAGTCACTTAAGTATACGATGTGAATGAATTTACCGAGAGTTAACGCCGGCGTGCGAGTAAAAAAAAACTTGTTAATTAAACATAATCTATTACAAATACCTGAAAATGTTGAATGGAACATTACCCAAGGTTCCGTTTTGACTGCTATGGATGGTACAAAGTTCGAGTTAGGGACAGAAAAGATGCGTATTAGTAAGAAATTTCCAGAAAATTAATTTTTTATGAGATTCAACTTCATCTATTCAAAAAAAAAAAATAATAATAATTAATTTAAAAAATTTAGTTAAAAAAATAAATTCAGTTAATTCAAATTTCATTAACAATTAGAAATTATTTTTTAATAAGAATTTTTAAAATTGTTAAAATAAACTTTTTTTTAACAAAAAAAAAAAAAAAATATTTTAAATTTTTTTAATAATATTTTTGAATTAAAATTTGAAAATAATTACATTTATTGACATTTATTAAAATTTTAAATTTTTACAAAAATTTGATTTAAAAAATATAATTAAAAATTAATTAAAAAAAATTAAAAATTATAATTTTTATAAAAATTCGTAAAATTATTAAAATTAACTGTTTTTTTAACAAAAAAAAAATTAATATTTAAAATTTTGTTAATAATATTTTTAATTTAATATTTTAAAATAATTGAAATTTATAAAAATAGGTAAAAAAAAATTAAATAAAAAAATAATTAAAATTAAAATATTTAAAATTATTAAAAAATTTTTTTATATTATTTTTTTGTTAATAAGAAATATAAACTTTTGAAAAAAATTTCCACATTAATTCAACAAAAATCAAATAAAACATAATTAAATATAACATAAAATAGCTAAAAAAAATTTAATAAAACCAATAAAATAATAATTTCTGAAAAAAAAATAAATAAATATGTAATAAAAAGTAAGAAAAAATAATTAGCTTGAAAATTAGAATTTAAATAAAAAATTTCTATTTTATAAAAAAAAAATTAAAAGTTACATAAGTCGAATTTTGACCCATATTTGATAAATATATTTATTTATTTCACTTAAAATTCAATTTCTGCTAAAATTTGAATTTTTGAATATTTTCTATGAAATTTACAAATCATTTTCTCACATCAGCCATCGAATTGCTGATCAACTTCCTTCCTGTAATGACAATTTTTTATTTTCACAGAACTTGTAAATAAATTATTTCCTCATAAATGTGTATCAGCTAAACAGGGAGGTCGGTTATCTACCTTTAAGACACTTCAAAGTTTATACAGTCAGATAAGTGTGTAATAATTACCGCACAACGATCTATGCATATTTTTCTCGCTTGATAAGCTCAAACTTTGTATTCGCACATTGCGTCGCAAAAAAGTACAAAATTCAATTTTTATTAATTTCTTTTTTCTTTCACAGGTTCAAGGCGAAGGCGCGGTTCGAGTCCCAATCACAGCAAATGCCGCAACTTTCGGTACAGCCGTTCCTCCGCTTTCGCGTACCGTCGTGACAGCCCATGCCGTCGATATGGCGCCCAAATATCACGGTCTCATCGGTACTGTGAGCACAATTGTGCGTCAAGAGGGATATCGTGCCTTATTTAACGGACTTTCTGCCGGCTTGCAACGTCAAATGTGCTTCGCGTCGATCCGTTTGGGCTGTTATGATGGCGTCAAGTCGTTCTACGGCAGCATTTTGCGCGAACGCGAAGACGGCATGCAAATTGTGACGCGAATTTTTGCTGGATTAACAACGGGAGGCATGGCTGTGGTGTGCGGACAACCTTTTGACATTGTAAAAGTTCGCATGCAGGCGCAAAATAAGTCAAATCCGCTGATAAAACCCAAGTACACGAGCACTTTTATGGCGTATCGCATGATTGGGCGCGAAGAAGGCATCGTCAAGGGCTTGTGGAAAGGCGCTGTTCCCAATATTGGAAGAAATGCTGTCGTAAATGTTGCGGAAATTGTGTGTTATGATGTCGTCAAGGACTTGCTGATGTACTATGCGCACATGAAAGACAACCTTCCGTGTCATTTTACAGCAGCTACTATCGCGGGATTCTTCACAACGGTTTGTGCATCGCCAATTGACGTCGTCAAGACACGTTATATGAACAGCAAACCGAACCAATACTCCGGAGCGATTGATTGTGCGATGCGAATGGCGGCAAATGAGGGAGCTCAAGCATTCTATAAAGGGTAAATTTTGATTTTTTGTTAATTTTTTCAAAAATTTTGATTTTTTTTTTAATTTTTAGCTTTGTACCATCCTTCTGTCGCATCGTTTCGTGGAATATTTGCATGTGGATCACATACGAACAAGCAAAGAAGCTCATTTTTACCAAAGTTGATCGAGAATGAACTGAACTCGTCAAATTTTAACCTGTGTGTCATGTTATCAGTGTCCTAATGTCTTAGAATTAGTTATTTGTTAAGAAAATTTATCAAATTTATTTATTAATCGAGTCCCGAAGAGGCCTTCAGATACGCTTTTAGCCGAGACTTTACTCAAATGTTGATAGTTTGCAGGCAATTAGACTAGAATTTTTATATTAATTATACATTTTTAATAAAATAATGATAAAAAAATATATTTTTTTTATTTTTTGGCGTAAGAAAATATTTTTTAAATTTGAGTCGTACAAAATTAATTTTATTTAAAAAGATTTAAAAATTTTTATTTATTTTTCAATTTTTTAAAATTTTTCTTTACTAATTTAATTTTATTAAAAAAAAACTAAAAAAATCTTAATTATTTTTTTCTAACTAAAAAATTAATTTTTAATTTAATTTAATAATTTAATTAAATTAAATAATTTAATTCATTTTAAAATTAATTTAATTATTTTTTTTAATTAAATAAAAGTAATGATAAATTTTCTTAAATTTTGAGTTAAAAATTACTTAAAAATCGTACAATAAAATTTATTGTAAACTCCCTTTAAGCCTTTTTACATTACATAAATTTTATTTTACGATTTTTAATTTATTTTTTAATTCAAAATTGAAAAAAAATTTTTATATTTTTTTTAATTTTTTGAAAAAATTATTATTTTTTTTTATTTTAGTTTTTTTTTTATATTTTATACTAATATTACATATCAAAGAGAAATTAATTAAAATTGTGAAAAAATAAAAAAAAATTAATTAAAAAAAATAATTTAATTTAAAAATAATTAATTTAATTTTTTAATTAATAATTAAAAGTAAAATTAATAAAAAAAAATAATTTAATTTAAAAAAATTAAATTAAAAATTAATTTAAAAAAATTAATTAAATCACAAAGTTATATGAAAAAAATTTAAATAATTAAAATTAAAACTCTTTTTAAAAATATTTTTTGTACGACTCAAATTAAAAAAAAGAAGAAAAAAACTTTTTTTTGTTAATTTTCCGGCACCGTCGCCTTTAATTTGTCTAATTTCTCACTTTCTATTTTGTTAATTAAAACTTTTTTGTACACCGGTTTGAGATTCGTGGCAGAAACAACTTTTGGACTCTCCTCAAATTTAATTTTCCAAAATTTCCTTTCATTTTTCAGTTCATCGTTAAAATTCTTCAAAATCTTAAAAATTTCCTCCTTCACCGAAGGTTGCGTTTTCGAGCGTTGTTTCATAATTTTCACTTCAGCAGCTGTCATGCCAATCATTTTGTCCAACAAATCGGGCGATAGGGTGACAGAAAGTGTGCTGTTTGGTTCATCTTCGAGATTTACCTCCAAAGTCCATCGTTCGTCGGCAATTGAAAGAGCTTTTGTCACAGTTGTCGCTAAGCCGAAGAACATGAAAGTCTTGTCTTGCAAATCGAGGAGTTTTATCTCTTGCAGCTGAGCAAAAGTGAGTAAATTGCATCCTTCGAGACGGAATTTGTAGTCGGCAGTGTGATATTCGACGGGTTTTGGCACATTTTGTGACGGCGGAAGATCAAAAGCAGCTGCAACGAGCATGTCAAATTCATCATCAAAGTCGAGATCGTCCAAGCCTTCGAGTTTGGGGACTTTTGAGACGTGAACAACTTTGTCTTCTGCGACGGAAGGGCGTTCGCAGTACATGAAACTACTCGAACCGCCGGCAATTGGACTCGTACTTGGTCTTTTTCGACTCGCGGTTGCTTCGAGATGCGATCTTTGGGCAAGAATTTCACTTTCGATTTCTTCAAGAGCTTCTAAATCGTCGGGATCGTCTTCGTATTCGTGCATGGAACGACGATTTGTTGTCGCAACGTGAGTTGGAGGCGTTTGGATAGCGGCAGATTGTGCTTGAATCGCATTTAAATCCAATTCGTTGAATTCCAAGTCGTCATCGCCGAACGGATCGTCCTGAATTGGGATCGTAGATTGAGTTCTCGTCGCATTTGAAGGCAAATTTCGCTCATTTAACACGGAAATTTGAGTTTGATGAAGATTTCTCTCGCTTCCAGCATATTCAGCTTTTGGCGCTGTATTAATTGGCTTGTTTAAAGTTTTTAGTAAAATATTTTCAAAGGCATTTTCAATGAGTAACGTGTCAACTTCACCCCCGAGAACGTCAACATTCTTAGATTCGAGGTACAAAACGTGATTAATACATTTAAGAGGTCCTTTGATGCGAAGTTTCGTTCCCGGACGTAAATTTACGTTCAATTGTGGTATTGGTGAGTATTCCATTCCGTAACAAGTCGTTGTCCCATCAGTTAATTCAAGTTTTAACATTCTCTGTCTACAAATTTTAATGAAAAATTAACGAAATTTCCTTAAAAATCAAAGAAAAATTTACTTTTTGACGGATTGTTTGTTATTTCTGCGATTTTGTTGTTCCTCATCTGTCTCGTCAATTTGTTGCTTGTACAATTGTTGCAATAAGTCAAAGGCTGATTCAGCTAAAAATTAAAATTTTCTTTAAAAAATAATTTTTTTCTCCAAAAATTCAAATTTCTTACCAACGTTCACTAAAAAATTCATTTGAACGATAAAAGTTCCTTCGATCACGTGAATGTCCTTTCGTCGCACAATGCTGTCAGGAATCACAGGCAAGCCACAGTCATTGACGTCAGCCAAGGTAAATTGCTCAAAAGCTCCTTCCAAGAGATCTTCGTTGGAGATTTCCGGCATTTCACTTAAAAAGTGCTCCAAACATCCTTCGAGCCATTCGTTTGTGACGCGAACATTGCGACGAATTAATTTTGCTCGCAGCAGAGAAAGTCTCTCGTTGTTTAAGGAGGTTTCTAATTCAGAAGTCATTTCGGGGATTCATGGATATTCTTTTAATTTAATTTTTTTTTTTGAACGATTTTTGGCTCTGTTTTGCTATTTTTGTTGTTCATAATTCGTTACTCCTCATGAATTGCTGTGAAATTTTTGAGACGGTTGAAATTGATAATTAGGGTAACTGTTCAATTCATTGATAATTTTTTAAGTTTTCATAATTTTGAATTTTTTGGCAAAAAAAACTATTTTATGACAAAAACTTTACTATTAAGATTCAATTTGCTAAAAAAAAAAATTAAAAGATTTATAAAATAGAATTTTTTTTTAAATTTTGAATTTCAAAAAAAAAATTGAAATTTAATAAAAGAAAAAAATTTTAAAAATAAAAAATTTTAAAAATAATTAAAATTTTTAAATTATTTTTTTGTTTTTAAAATTTTACCAAACATTAATTAAAGATCTTAAAATATGTATATTTAAGATATTTAACTTTCAAAATTCTAAAAAAAACTTAAGAATGCCTTTTTTGATTCTTTTAAGAATTATTTAGGATTTCTTTTGAATATATTCTCAGAAATGTCTGAATTAATTTTTTTTTTAAAAAAATATCCCTTATATCCCTTTGATTTTTAATTAATAAATTTTAACAGTTTTTAAATTAAAATTTTAATTGAGTATTTTTTTTTATTTTCTGCTTTTTAAGTATATTGAATTCTAAAAAATTTTTAAGAATCAATTTGAAAAGATATTAAATTTCTTTAAGAATTTTTAAAATCTCCAAATTCAAAAATCTTAAAACTTCTTTATAAATCAAAACAAAAATTAAACAAATTAAATAAAAAAAAATAAATTTAACTTTAATTAATTCAAATTTTCAAAAAAAAAAATCTTAAGTTATTTAAGTTAAGTCAAAAATCTTAAGTTAACCCCTCTTAAGTTATAATTATCATTTTCATTCGTCTCAAATAACAAAAACAAATCATGAGGAGTACTAAAAAGTTCGCGCCATTTCTTTAGTTCAAAAAACCTCCGCATTTCCGAAATGTCGCATACCGCATTCCAACGAAAACAACACAAAAAGTACCCATTTTCGCGGTAAAACAGTTTGAGACGAACGAAAATGATAAACAACATCCGTTTTGCGATTGAAAACTTGAAGACAAAAATCATAATCTCTCGTATTTTGCGACTTTTCGTTTTCTTTTTTGGGAAAAAAAGGAAAAACGCATCAAATTTGAATGCACTAAACATCTGAGCAAATATTTTTGTGTTGCGTGGGTAAGTAAATCTCCGAAAATCCCTGAAATTCTTCAAAAACATGAAATTCTCAATGTGACCCATTTTGTTAGCTTCCCGGCATGTTTTTTCTCCTATGCAAAAAATTCTTTTCGAATTTCGCAATAATATTTAATTTTTTTTCTTCTTTGCAGGTTATGCGTGGTCATTGCGTGGTCATAGTGCGAGTCTGGAATATATGAGCTTTGCGTGAAAGATTTGTACGAACTTTGATTGATTGAAAAAAAAACAAACAAAAACTTGGACTACGACAACATTACAACAACAACGTTATTTAAACACAAAAAAAGGTAAAAAAATAAATTTTTTATGAATTTTTTTAAAAAAATTTTAATTTTTAGGACTTTACTACTGAAAAAAACTACGACAACAATGCCAGTTGCAACAGTTTCACCTCCGGTTGTCAATGGCAACCACGACAGCGACTCGGAAAAAAAGGATTTTGGAAACTTAGTTGGGGACAACTACCAATTCAACTTCATTAAACGCATCGATGCCGACATCAAGATGGAAAGCAGTCCCGAAACGTCTCCGAAAAAGATCAATCCGGAGCAATTGGACGTTTTCGAAGCATTAGAAACGCATGCGGATAAGCAATTGAAGCTAAACGACGGAAAACCGAAGAAAATTCTCCGCATGTCGATGGAAGATCTCAACGAAAAGCGTCACGAAAAGACAAATTCGGCGAAAAATTCACGAGGTTCCTCGATGAAAATGATTTTTTTGCTCGTGACAGTTTTGGGCATCACTTGTGGCGTTTTCTGGCAAGATTTTCGTCGACAATTGTTTCGACACTCTCGCAAGGAGTACAACAAACTAATCCACGGACAAGCATATTGCACGGATGACATCGATTTTGCCGCCATGGGAAACGCTTTGCGTGAAGGCGTCGTTGGACAAAACGAAGCGTTGGGAAAATTGGAAGAAGCGCTTAAAAGTCACCGTCAATTCACCGCTATTGTGTTACATGGACCAACGGGCACGGGAAAAACTCTGACAACGCAACTGCTAGTTGATAATTTTCGCTGGCAGGAAAATGTTCAAGTCATGATTTACAATCCGAATGACGCGACCTTCGACTTGGCTTCGATAACGCGCGATTTATCGCAATGCGGACACAATTTGATCATCATCGACGACTTGCATCTCATTAACAAGGACCTGCTTACGTTGCGGCAGAGCATCGAGGAGGCGGCGCTCGCGAAACAGCAAAAAGTCATCCTTGTGTTCGTCTTTAACGTGTCAAAGTTCGAGACGGAACGCAACGACGGACCCATTTTCGAGCACTTGCCGAAAGATGCATTCCGCATCATCGAATACAGACGCATGACGGATCTCGACCTCGACAAATGCATGGAGAAGATAGAGAAGGAGCTGGCAGTTACTTTGTCGCACGAACAACGGGACACGGTACGCCAGAGTGTGGATGTAACCAAGAGTGGCTGTAAAAATGTTAGATCTAAAGTGAGTTTGTATTCGTAAATTTCGTTTTAATTTTTTTCATTTAACAACAACAAAAACGAACAAATGCACGCCAATCACGTTAAATGTGTATCTTCTTACATTATATACTCTACTCTGTGTGTGTGAATGTGAATCAAAAAAAAATTGCATTTTTAAACAATTATCTCATGATTAATATTAAATTCTTATGTTATGCATTTCCTGATGATGATTTTTTTCACTTACAAAAAAAAAAATTTAATGTTAAAAATATATTAAAATAAAAAAAAATACAATAATAAAATGGAAAATATCGGTTTCTCACAAATTTTACTAAAAAAAACACACATAATCAAGTTTTATTTTTATTGTTCATAATATCGTATAATTTTAAGTAAAAATTATTAACTCAAGATATTTAAACGACTTCGGAATCAAGAAGGAAGACAATTATTAATTATTATTAACATCAATATTAATGATGGATTTAAGGATAAAATTAATAAAAAGCTTTTAGCGCAAAAAATATTTAAACCCATTTTATGCAAAAAAAAAAAATTACTTATTATTATTATCATTATATGAAAGAAATAAAGATACTGAAGAAAAAAATATTTTGTGAGTTTTTTTAAAAAAAATACAAAATTAAAAAAATTTTTTTTTGCTAAATATTTATTTAAAATTAATTTTTTTTCGAAAAATTACAAAATTATTTTTATTTTAATTTAATTTTTTTTTTTTTTTTCGAAAAATTACAAAATTATAATTTTAATAATTTTTTTTTTGTCTAAATATTTATTTAAAATTAATTTTAAATTTTTTTTTGTATTTTTTTTTTTCGAAAAATTACAAAATTATAATTTTAATAATTTTTTTTTGACTAAATATTTGTTTAAAATTAATTTGAAATTTTTTTGTAACTTTTTTTGTTTGTTAATTGAATAATTTACAACTTTAAATGCTAAGATATTTGTCCTTTTTTATTACAAATAAATTTGATTAAAATAAAAAAAATAAACAAAAGACTTTTTTTTTGTTGCACAAAAATTAAAAAAAAAATTATTTATCTAAATTTTTGCAAGAAAAAAAAAACTAAAGGTCAACAATGGATTATCAGACGTCTAAAAATGTCACGAAGCGCCATTAAATAAATTTTTTATTAACATGTCTTGTCTAAATTCGTTCAAATTTGTAAATGCAAAAACTAGTTTAGTGTGAAGTTAAGTGGCATATTGCAAAAAAGTAAAACAATAAAATTTACATTTTTGCATAAAAAAAAATTGTGTATGCAAAAATTAGGAAGAGTCTGCGGATTAAAATACATTTTCGATAGAGTCTGTCGCAAAAAAAAAACGTAGCTAATTAGACAAGTTCACTGAATCAATCAAATACGGTTTTAATATAAAAGCTTTGACATTTTCGGATCAAGGCATCAGTTTCAATTCGCATCTTTTGCAAAGAAGAACAATCAAACCAATCAACATGAAATTCTTAGTTGTCTTATTCGCAGCAGTTGCATGCGCTTCCGCTGGAGGCGCTGGCTGGCAACAAGGCGGCGGCGGCGGAGGTCAATCCTTCCAAGTTAAAGTTCAAGCTGGCGGCAATGGCGGAGGTCATTCTGCTCCTGCTCCTCCTCCTCCTCCCCCACAAATCGTTCGTGTCATCCAAGAAACTATTCCCGCTCCAGCTCCAGCTCCATCTCACGGCGGAAATGGCGGAGGTCAAGTTTTCCAAGTTAAGGTTCAAGGCGGCGGAAGCGGCGGACATTCTGCTCCTGCTCCTCCTCCTCCTCCCCCACAAGTTATCAAAGTCATTCAAGAACAAGCTCCTGCTCCAGCGCCATCTCACGGAGGAAACGGAGGCGGTCAAGCTTTCCAAGTTAAAGTAACTGGAGGCGGAGATGCCGGCGGTTGGGCTCCCCCATCTGGAGGATGGTAAAAAGCATGAACAAACGTGAAAGCATTTTGTTAGTAAAAACACGCATTTTTTGCTGTGTTTAAACCAAAAATCATTGTTGCCATTTTTTAAATGAATTAAAAAATTTTCGAAATCAAAAATTCGTTCTTTCAATCCTTTCGTACGAATTATTGCAGGTGTTGACCATTGCTCTTAAAAATTCATCCAGATTAGTTACAGTTCCTTTTTTTTCTCGTAATTGAACAAAAATCTATTATTATTCAAAAAACCCTCAGATGCACAGATGCAATTTCATATGTATAGCAGGACGATGATGGATGAGTCCTTAATTAGTCCCCTTTACCTTTTTTACACGCTCATTTAAAGTCAGGAGACACGAGCAAAAAACTATCATGCAATATTGTACATTTTGATGTTTTGTTATTAAAAATTTATGTTAATCATCAGAACCCTTTTTTGGAAACTTTATTACAATCTGTTTCCAATCTATCTACAATTTTGATACAAACTTGCCTCAACTTTTATTTATTTAGCAGTCTGATCATAAAATTTTAAAATTCAAGTGGTTGGCAACTGCATTTTAATCAAAAAAGAATTTTTTTTCTACTGTGATTAGATATTTGTAAGCGGCAGACGGAATAACGAGAATAAAAAAAGAAGATACTTGTTATTCCAGTAGCCAACTGAACAAATAATAGACATTTGCGGCTTTCATAAACGCATTAAATTCATTCACGATTTGAACTCTGGAGAGAACGACATGCCACGAGAGAGTGAGGAAAAAAAATTAATTCAAATTTAAACTTAGAATATAAAACGTTACAAACTAAATAAACTTTATATAAATATAGTGCATGATTTTGTACAATGGTAAGCATGTGTTGAGAGGGGGAATGATACGCACTTCAATTTATTATTTCCACACACAGAGAGCCCATTCATTTGATAGTTTGGCCAAATATATGTCTTTTTAGTGATGATATGATACTATTACGAACAAACACTCAGTAAGTGCATTATGAAAAGTTGATGTTTCGAAAATATTCAAAAATTTTTAAAAATTTCATATTTCACAAAATTTTCACATTTCACAAAAATTATAATTTTTTTCGTAAAAAAAATTAAAATTTAATTTAATTAAAATTTTTAATTAAAATTTAATATTTTTTAATTTTTAAAAATATATTTTTTTAAATAAAATACATTTTTTATATAATAAAAAAAATTTTTTAAATAAAAAAAAATAAAAATATTTTTTTATAAAAAGACTCAAAATTATTTAAATTTTTGTTAAAATGCAAATACCCAAGTTTGAGCATTTTAGCTAAATTTAAAAAAAAAATTTATTTAAAAATAAATATTTTTATAAAAATTAAAATTGATTGAATTTAGAAAATAATAATTTTTTAAAATTTTTTATTAAAATTCCTTTAGATTTTTTTTTTAAATAATAAAATTTAATCTTTTTAAAATTTTTCAAAATAAATTATTTTTATAAAATAAAATTATTTTAAATTTATTTATTGCTCTAAATATTTTATTGTTTATTATATTTTTTTAATTTTTAATTAATTTAATTAATATTTTAAACAATTGAATAATTTTAATTTTTTTTACTAATTTGCGCTCAATTAACTAAATTTTATTTTATTTAATTTTACTGAATAAAAAATATTATATTTTTATGAATTTACTTTTTTTTTAAATCAATTTTAAAACTTTTAAATTTAAATTAATGAAATAAAATTTAATTAATTGAGCGTAAATTAATTAAAATAGATTAAAATTATTCAATTGTTTAAAAGAAAATTTTAAATTAATGAACAAAAAAAAATTAAATTAATTATAATAATTTTTAAATTAATTAAAAATTAAAAAAAAATATAATTAATTTATTTTTTTAGAATTATTCATTTCTCGCAGATTTTTTTAGTTTACAAGATATTGCTCAAAACTTGATCGAAACATCAACTTTCTACAGCTTGAGTAACTACCAAGTGTGATGATACATTAAATCATCATTAACGGGAGACAAAAACTCTGCAGACGAACAATCAAGTTGGCGAGCGTAAAAAAAGAGTTGGAATAACAATGAAGTTACTCTTTATTAGGAATGCTAATCCTTTCTGCCATACACTACTCTTTTATATACATTAAGCGAGCGAACATCGACCGATGACACCTCTACAATGTATTCAGCGAGTCGAGTTGAGTAGAAAGAA
Organism: Culicoides brevitarsis; assembly: GCF_036172545.1. Classification (NCBI taxonomy): domain Eukaryota; kingdom Metazoa; phylum Arthropoda; class Insecta; order Diptera; family Ceratopogonidae; genus Culicoides; species Culicoides brevitarsis. The sequence continues at coordinate 9,525,152 of NC_087085.1, forward strand.
AAAAGATGTAGCAGATAATATCTCTAATAATAATATATTTTCAGCCACTTTAATGCTTTATCATTCAAATTAATTTTTTGCGTTAACGTTCTCGTTATGATATAGATTTAAAATGGCGATCTGCTCGAAAACAACGAAAAAAGATTAAAAATATGTCGTAATGGAAGGAACGATCACAGTAGCGATAATGATTGGGAAATTACAATAATGATACATGTTCATAAAAAAATGTTATTATTAATAATGAATGGACGACACATGCTTTAAACTAGATTAATTTTATTTTTTTCGTCGTTGTCGACAATGTTGTTGTAAATAAGTGGGCAATACAAATAATGTTCATTTTTTTTTGATGAAATTAATGTTGTGTTGGAGTAAGTACATTGTGAAGTGCTTTATGACGACGAGATTTAATCAGTGATAAAAAAGATAGTTAGTCACAGTTGTTTGATTTTTTTTTTGGAAGGCGATCAGCGGTGCTTTGAAATTTAGTTTTGATACATGAACTATTAAAAAAGTTGAAAAATGCTAATTTTCAAAAAAAAATTACAATAAAAAGATGTTATTTTTTGACTTGGAATTTGGTTCATGTCTCGGATTTGAGGAAAAAAACAACTTGATAAAATTTGCATAAATTTTGCAAAAAAATTTGAGGAAGTCTCACACCTCTTTTAATGAATGCAGAGCGGTTTAATTTACATTTTGTCAAAATTTATAGAGTCTAGAAGAAGTAACAGTAACTTCGGTAGTTGATTAGACAAGTTCATCGTTTCAATGACTTCTGAAAAAAAAAAATCTTTTTTTTGTATAAAAGGATTTACATTTTTGGATCAAAGTATCAGTTTCAATTCGCATCTTTTGCAAAGAACAATCAAATTACTCAAAATGAAATTCCTCGTTGTTTTGTGCGCTGTCTTCGCAGTAGCAATGTGCAAACCAGGTCAAAGCCATGGAGGACATGGCGGAGGCGGCGGCGGAGGACAAGTCTTCCAAGTTTCTGTTCAAGGCGGAGGCGGCGGCGGACATTCTGCTCCAGCTGCTCCTGCTCCCGCTCCTCAAGTAATTCATGTTATTCAAGAACAAGCTCCTGCTCCAGCTCCAGCGCCATCTCACGGAGGAAACGGAGGCGGTCAAGTTTTCCACGTTAAGGTTCAAGGCGGCGGAAGCGGAGGACATTCTGCTCCAGCTCCTGCTCCTGCTCCCGCTCCTCAAGTAATTCATGTTATCCAAGAACAAGCTCCTGCTCCAGCTCCAGCGCCATCTCACGGAGGAAATGCCGGAGGACAAGTTTTCAATGTTAAGATTCAACCTGCTCCTGCTCCAGCTCCAGCTGCTGGCGGATGGTAAATCGTTAAAGGCTGTTTGTTAAAAAAAAAATGTACAAATAAATAAAATAAATAACGAATTATTTTTCGAAAATTAAATATGACTTTTTTTTAAATTTTACTTGATCTGGAAACCTCAAAAAATTTAATTAAAAAAAATTAAATAATTAAAAAAAAATAAAAAAAAAAAATAATATAAAAAAATGTTTTAAGAAAAAAAAATTAAAAATAAAAAATGTAGCAGAACATTACAAAAAAAAAATATCTCAAAAATTGATAATAATTCAATTAATTTATTTATTTACTAAAAATAAAATTATTAATATTAATTTTTTAATTTTTAATAAATAAGTTTATCCAAATTAAATGAAAATAATTAAAAATAAAAAAAATAAAATAAAAAAGTAAATAAATAAAAAGGTTCAAATATAATATTCTCAGCTGTCTAAATAATGATACTTTTTGGTTCAAAAAATTTCAGTCAAAATTAAAAAAAAATTAAAATTAATTTATAAATGAATTCATCAAATTAGGTAATTAATAAAATTAATTATTAAATTAATTAAATAAATTATTAAATTAATTAAATAAATAAAAAAATTAATTAAATAAATTATTAAATTAATTTAAATAAATTAACTAAAAAAATAATTTTTCAAAAATATTAAAATTTTCAAAAATAATAATATATCTTTTAAAAAAATCTCTTCAAAAAAAAAAAAATAAATAAATTTAACTAAAATCATAACGAGCTCACACTCCAGCAAATCCTCTCAACCATATCCAATTCACCGATGCCGAAAAAAAAATCATTTAAATTTTACTGATACTTTTGTCGCTTACATTTTTAAAAATCGGACATAGTCACCCGAAAAAATTACGTTTACTGCACAAAACATACGTATAATTGCGGTGATCATGAACCCGTTTATTGCATTTTCCTGTTGTTGTTATTGTTGTTAAATGCAATTAAATTTTATTATTATCATCGTCGTCATGATATTAGTAAAATTTAGTTTTTTTTTTCGTTCTTGACATATTAAAAAAATCATCAAAAAAAAACTAACAACTGCAACAACGTTCGCCGTATAAATCAACGCACATGTTCGTATCGTTGGTAGCAACTTTCATGAACAAACTAAAAAATTATGTATGAATTATGGTTTGTTTGTAACAACATATGTCCTCCTCTATGTCTCTTTTTCTCTATAACGTGCGTGTGTGCCTTGTTTGTAAAATAAAATCATAATAATAATAATATAAACGACGACCTTTTAAAATGTGTACTCTTTTACAGTCAACACAAGGCAGGAATAGAGAAAAAAGTGAGTGCATACATTGTTTATTATTATTGTAAGGAAAGGTCCCTTTTTGCCATTGCACAATTTGTAAAACCCATGATTTGCCTTTTTACAACGAACGATCTTCCGTGTGTGGTAAAAAATGGCAGGAAAAAGGCAGACATATACGCAGTTGTTAAGACAAACCACAACATAAATATATTATTAGGAAGGCTGGCAAACAGGATATTTCATCCCTTCGTGCATGGAAGTGTTTTTATTTATCACCTATTTTATGGTACATTGCGTCGTCTTCTATTAGAGGAGAAATTTAAAAAAAAATAAAATCCTCTAAAATTAAAAGTTGACTTTTTTTATTGAATATTTGCTTAAAGTAGCTCCGATTTCACATTTGTTTATTTTTATTTACTGATATCAAAACTTCCTGTTTGAACAAATAAATATTTCCAATAATAAAAAAATGATTACTCAAAGTCATCCGCGTTATCTCGCTTGTAATAAAATTTACAATCCGTTTTTACAACTTTAAACATCATCGAGCTTTGACCTATTATTTCACTTCAGTTTTGAATAATAGACAAGATTAGTTAATCGATTCCAATTAATTTTGCGTCAATTTTATGAATTAGCGTGCGATCAATTTTTCTCTGCCTTCGAGCTGTAATTATTTAAAATAAAATTTATTTTAGATTTTTTTCTAAACCAAAAAAAAAAAATTATATAAATTTATGACTGAAATAAATTAATCATAAATCGCTAAACGATAACGCTGTATTAAATAAAATAATGTTTAATAATAATAATCAACGTATAATATTTCTTTCGAGGTGTATGATGTTTTTTTTTTGCAAAACTTGCTGCTGCTACAATTTATGTTCAAATAATATCTAACAATTTTATAATGTTCCAAAACACAAATACTACAACGAAAAAGGTCAATAGGTTAGACTTTCGCTATTTTATAGATAGATCGAGTGAAGTGTATTTAATGTGTGTGTGTTTTTGTTGAACATTTATTTGAAACATTGTAGTAAAATATTTTTTGCAAACGTCCGAAAAAAAATTATAAATGTTTCAAATATTTTATTATTGCATGTCGTCTCGTGTTTTGTAGTGTTTTAGAGTTTGTTGCTTGAGATCGATTTTTTGATGCATTTTATGGATTTAAATTTGTGTTTTTTGTCTGTCTGAGGAGTTATTTTATGAAATTAATTTTTTTAATAAATAATTAATTTTAATTTAATTTTTAATTTAATTATAAAATTAAATTAAATTATTTTTAAATTAAAAAATTTTTAAATTATTAAAATTTATTTATTAAAAAAATTATTTTTTAAATTAAATTATTAAATTATTTGTTTTCTAATTTTAAAATATTTAATTTTACATAATTTAATTTAATATTTTTTTTTTTAATAAAAATAAAAAATTAAATTACAGAAGTTAATTTCTCATATTAAAAAAAAATTCTTTTAAAAAAATAAAATTATTAAACATTTTAATTGATATTTTTGTCAAATGATGAATTTAATTCACTAATTAAATTGATTGACTCAAAAAAGGTTTTGGACCGTTGTTAAATTGAAATCAACAATAATTTAAATTTATTCATGTAGAAAAAAATAAGAAATTGTATTGTTCATATTCTAATTCTGCGAAAAAAAATTATAAGGGATACGGCACAAAATTTATTTATTGACCAATTTATTCAGATTTTCTGATGAATTTTAATTTTAAACGTTGATGACTTGATTTTCAATTAATTTTATTCGAATAAACAAAAATAAATATTTTTGACAATTTGTTGTTATTTAGCTAAAAATTAATAAAAATGTAATTGTAAAATTATTTTGAACAAAATTATAGGTAAGTTTTTATTAAAATATTTTTTGAATTTTATTTTAATTATAATTAATTTTATTTGAAATATTTTTTTTTTAATTTTTTTTTTAAAATTAAATAAATTATATTTAATAAATAATAAATTTTTTATTTAAAAATAAAAAAATAAATGCAATACTAAATTATTTTTCATTAAATAAAAATATTTTTTATTTATAAAAAAAATTAAAAAAAAACCTTAAATATTTAAAAAAAAATTAAAATAATGAACAAACATTTATTTCTTAATAAATAATCTAAAAAATTAAAAAAAAAAATTTTATTAAAAATAATTATTAAAATAAAATACCTAAAATTTAAATATAAAAATACAAAAAATTTTAATTAAAAATGTGTCTTACAAAATTTTTGCGTTATTTAAAAATATTTATTTATTTAAAATTTTTTAAAATTGTAAAACAAAGAAAATTCCGCTCATGTCACTCAAATCGACAACTCAAGGTACACTTTATAAATATTTCTGATCAATAAATTTTCTTTATATTTTAATTTCATTTTTTGTTTCAAATTGCATTGAAACACGGATTAACGACAGGCACTTAAAACACTTCTATCGAGATCATTGCGAGAGTAAAAATTAACTCTTAACATGCGGCACTGAAATAAATTATCAAAAGCAACTTATTTAAGCCCGTTTAATCATTCCATTATCTACTTCAGTAGCGCAATATCTCTCGAGAGTGATATTTGAAGACGACAAAGATAATCGGTCTACATTTCCCATTGTTTGTCTCTCCAATCTACTTACCACTAATTGTCTCTTTCGGATGATTATGATGCGATAAAATAAATAAATAGGCGAGATTGTGTGCCCTCCGCCCGACGTCGCCCGCACGGAATAAATCACGCATAATCCTGAATTTACTGTAAATATTTACGAACAACAACGGGGATTGATGGCGATAATAATAATTCCTTGAGTTCCATTCACGAAAGAAAAAAAATTAGAAAAAATAGAAATCCACTGGATGTGACATATGTGAGTGTGCATGCCGATTACAATAGTAAAAATAAAATAAAAACGAGAAAAAAGTATTTCATTCATGCAAACAATGGAGCATTGCATTCGAAAATATTTCGTAGCACGCCACAGAGCCAACAGTGATTATAATTCTTCTTAACCACTTACTTATTTCCATTCATTTATAATAAAATAATGATGATAGCGAGGCTGGAGCTCAGTAACATCAGAAGCAGTTAGTAGCACGATGATGACGAAGAAATGTAATCCCTCGTAATGTATGGGTATAATGCACTCAATTATGCGTACATTCCACACATGACGGTCGTTTCTTCTTTCACTCGTCGACATCGTCGTCGTCGTTGTCGTATAATCTCAACAAACGATAAAAACTGACATTTTTTGTGCTTTTGCATTGACAACGCGGATTAATTTCTTTATTTTCTTTTCTCTAGTTTTTTTTCTCCATTTGTGTTTCTGAAACCTAAAATTGATACAACTACTTGAAAGCAAAGCCGTTTTCTGTGGTACGATGTAAGGTATTTATCTTTTTTTCTTTTAATTTTATTGCATTTGATTATGTGTAAGTCTACTTACTGTTACTACATTGATTTCATTAATTTTATAGTTTTTTTTTATATTTTTAGTAAGGAGATTTGGGTAGTTAAATTTTATTGAAATTGACGATGATGCCTCCAAAATAAGACACTTAATAGTCGTTAAAAGTTTCTTGCTGTTTATTTAACAGTTTTTGAAGCGTTTTTTGTTTGACATAAAGTCGTAATTTGAAGGATTTTTTTTTGATACAATTGAATATAAATAAATAAAATAAAATAAAATTGAACAGAAATTATTTCAATAGATGTCATAAAATAAAATTTAAAGAAAAAAAATTATATTTGGATCAAAATATGTAAGAATATGATTTTTTTTTTATTAATTTTTTTTTCTAAAATATTTTTAAAAAAATTTATTTAAATTAAATAAAAAATTTTTAAAAAATTAAATTAAGAATTATATTTTTAAAATTATTAAATTAAATTATATAAATTTAAATTAAATTATTAAAATTATTTTTTGAATTTTATTTAATTTTTTTTTCTTAAATTTACGGTTTTAACTTCAATTTTGATTATTTTATTATTTTTATTTTTTTTTATTATTTTATTTTAAATTTTTAAGAATATGATATTTTTAATAATATTTAAAAAATTTTTTTAAATTAAATTAACCATTAAAATTATTGAATAAATATGAAATAAAATTATTAAATATTTTTTAATTAAAATAAAAATATTTTTTAACTTAATTTTATTATTTTTTTTAATTTACGATTCTTTGACTTTGATTCTAATTTTAATTATTTTATTTTATTTTTTTATTAATTATTTTACTACATTATTTTGCGACCTTTGTTTTATTTTTCTGATAATTTTAAAAACAATAAAAAAAATTAAAAACAACTAAAAATAGTGACACAATATTATATTAATGAAAAAAATAAATTTTTCAATTAAAGATATAAAATTTGGATAAAATTAATTAAATTAATAACAAACAATTATTTGATTACAAAATAATGTTTAAAAAATTATTTTAAATTTAATTAATAAATATTACATTAATTGGTATGAAAATTTAAAAGATCAATTTTAATAAAATTTTAAAGTATTAAATAATAAATAAATATTAAAATAATATTTACAAAAATAATTATAAAAATAATAAATATATGTATTTAATAATAATTAATAAAAAATATAATAAAATTAAAAAATTTTAAACAAAAGATAAAAATTTTTAATAATATTAATAAAAATAAATATTTTTTTTTGTTTTCTTTAATTAATTTTAATTTAAAATTATATTTTAATTAATTTAAATACTTTTAATCTATTTTTCTATTTTTTTTTTAACTAAAAATCGATCAAGTAACAAAAATTGGAAATTACGAAAATTTTCCTGTCTCAAATAAAAGAGAAAAAAATTTCATAACTCGGACTTCCGATTTACAAAAAAAGAACATTACCATCAAAAATAAATAAATAAACATCCACAGAAAAAAAATTATCTGACTGCGTAAACCGGAATTGATAAACAAACGTAGCTTGTAAAAAATAAAAAAAAACAATATGGACAAACGTTCCGCAAGCCGACTAAATACTCGAGAAAAGAGGAAACATAATGCCATAATTTTTTCCTCTTTTCTTCCACTGTTTATCAAAACAATAAATATAATAGAAACTACTTTGAAACAATAACAATCGATATGCATCGCATCGCGCACATGTGCTTCTCGTTCTCGTTCATTCATCAATCCATCACGCGGGTCCCATCATTCAATGCCTCGCCTCATCTTAATTAATTATGGTACGAGTGAATCTCGTATTTCATTTCAACTAGAAATAAAAAAAAAATATAAAAATAAAATAAAAATAACAAAGTACAAGTATTTCTTTCCTATTTTTTTCTGTTTCTCTCGAAGATGTACTTTTTTATATTATTCAAATGAGTCCGATGAAGCAGAAAAAGTAAAAAAAATAACAAAAATTTAAATTAGTACTTGGAAAAATCTCATTACAATTTATTGACACGTGTCACTTGAACATGACAATTGGACTGAGCACACACAGCGCACATTACAAGCTAATTTTTCGTCGTTTACAAGGCATTTTTTCTCGAGAGTTCTTGAAAAAAAAATGCACACTCGATGTATTTATTGGAGTGCAGGTCAAAGTTGGCATTGCAAAAAACGGAATGCATCAAGAAAGTCGCCTTGACTTGAAATGCTCTGCGAAACATTTTGTGAATGGAAAATTAGAAAATTTTCTATTTTTGTCGCAACTGATCGAATTTCACGCAGTTGTGAATGAAATCTTCTGTCAGTTGCGCGTCTCGCTTCATTGTTTTTTATTCTCATTCCACGAGACAGACAAAAAAATAAAAACAAGTGCAGTCTAATTTTTCACCTTAACCACAAGTCGCTTGAGAATCTCCTCACCGCAACTTCTTAATTTTTATTAAAAAAAAAAATAAAAATTAAGAAGAATTTTGAAAAAAATAAAAAAAACCGCAAAATATATCCGAATATTTTCATGTTTAAAAAGTTTTGCTAGAAATTCTTGTATGTTGTTAATAACGCAACTCTTTATAACTCAAAACAACACAATAAACTATGTTCGTTTATCATAAACAAGTTTCTTTATCATTGTCGTTGCTCTTTCTACGTCTCGTCATACACAACGGCATGGTCGTACTTAACGAAACAAGATAAACAAAATAATACACTTGTTTCACATATATCAAAATATTACGAAAGGAAAGAGGAGGAAGAGACAAAATGATGGTGCAACTCGAAAGAACATCAATCGAATTTGTCAAATTTTATGTGATGTTAATGTTTTAAAGTTATTTTTTTTTGTAGAGACGTAAACGAGTCTCTGGCGATTACAAGACTTTGTAAGACTAAAAAAATATTGTTGGAGCTAATTCATATCGCTGTTGTTTGGGTTCCGGGAATTAAAAATGACCAAATATTTGACTTGAGAGATAATGTTGTGTCGTGAAAGTTTTTAAATTTTAATTTTTTAGTTGAGACTTTTGGAGAATTTTTGTTTACTTGACTTAGTTTTGAGAGTTTTGTGACATATTTTAGTTAAAAAAATGAACTGATAATGATTTTCACACGAAATTTTATAAAATATTGCTTAAATGTGAATTTTACGGGATATCTAAAAAAATATTTAAAAAATATAAAATTTTTTTTCAATTATTAAATTTAATAATTTTAATTAAATAATAATTTTAATGAAAAAAATTATTTATTTAATTCAATTTTTTTAATTTAGATAAAATTTTATTTAATAGACAAATTTTATTCAATTTTTAAATTAATTTAATTTTTTGTAATTTATTTAATAAAAATTCATAGATTTATAAAAAAAAAAGTATTTAATTATTAAAAAATATAATAGACGTAAAAAAAATTATAATAATTTTAAATCATTAAAAAGAATTTTTTAATTAAATTTTAAAAATATTTTTTTTAAAATATTTTTCAAATAACAAAATTAATAAATTTATTTAAAATAAAAAAATTCTTTAGAATAATTCAAAAACATCTAAAAGAAATATTTTAAACAAATTGAAGAATTTTTGAAAAATTAAATTAATATCAAAACTTAAAAAATGAATTAATTAATTAAATTTAATAAATTAAAAAACTTTAACTCGTGCTTAATTTTTATCTAATTTTTTTTAAATATTTAAAAAATATAAAATTATTTTTCAAGAAAAAATAATAATTTAATTTAATAATAATTTTAATAAAAAAAAATTAAATAATAATTTATTTGATTTAATTTAGTTCTTACTTTAAGTTTTTATTTTATAGGAATTTTATTCAATTTTTAAATTAATTTTATTTTTTTGAAAGATTAATAAAAAAAAAATATTTAATTATTAAAAAAATATAAAAGTAGTAAAAAAATTTTTTATAATAATTTTAAATCATTAAAAAGAATTTTTTAAACAAATTAAAGAATTTTTTTTAAATTAAATTAAATAAATTTTAAAACTTTAACTCGTGCTTAATTTTTATCACAAATTTAACAAAGGCTTAATGCTCTCAAAAATTTTTAAGGAAATGCTCTATAAACTGGCATCTCTTGGCTCGATTTTTTTTTTATTTTGTTTTAAATTTTTTTTTCATCTATTTTTTTCTAAATATTGATCTACTTAAAGAATTTTTATTTCAGGATTTAATTTAAAATTTTGTTAATTTCTTAGAAAAAATCCGAAAGTCCCCAAAAGTAATAAAAAGCGATTTATGAAAGACAAAAACGATTAAAAATGTGTTACAAATCGATTCTGTGTATAAAAAAAACCCTTTTTTTCATGCATTTCATTATCTCTCTTTATAAATATTCCAGATTTCCTCAAGCTGCACAACTTCCTTTCCTTTCCTCTCTTCATAACTCAAAGGAATTCAAATTTCTCTTTCATCCTCTTTTGCTCCATCGTTCGACAATACTTTTTACAACCAACACTTAACATTATCAATGAACGAAAATAAAAAAAAAACAAACAGACACAATTTTATTTAAATAAACTAGTTTTAATGGCATTTTATAACATTTTATCAGATGTCTTTCGAAAAAAAAACGAGAAAAAAGTAAATAAAATACAACCTGCATTCATTCGAACGACGATCCACATTTTTTTTAAATGTTTGAAGTAAGTTTCCATTCATGTGCATTCGAGATTTTTATGAATGGAGATTATTTAAGGAGACCTTTATGTTAATTCTTTTGATCGTTTGAAATTTAAACCTCCTATTAACGAAATGAATCAGTGCTGCGAACAAATTTCTTGTCGATATAAACGCCAACGTTGCCATTAAACTGTTAACATTTGACCCATAACGACTCATAAATTACAGGTTGTAACACACATCGACTGTCTAACAATAAAATTGGTTCATTTAATTAAATATAAAATTTATAAACGTTCGCTTTGTCTTGAGGAGATGACAATATCACATCCCGCATCATCATGAAGTTGCCCATAAAAAAATGTTTATTACTCGCGCGTTGAAGTTGAAGCTTTCACTATAAATTTCAAAATGATACTTGACTCTTTTAACGAATAAATCTTGACACTGTCCGCCACGAGAGTTTTTACCTGATTCTACGATTTCTCGGATGTCAAAGTAAGTTTCTGTATGTGGGTTCACATAAATATCGGCCGTAAATTTCTTTTGATGTTTTAACGTCTCTTTAAAATTCATTGACAAATATTAATGTCACACCTATCTCTATTTATCTCTCGTAAAAATTTGTGTTCATTGTTTCACTCACAACGCTCGAAAACGAGACGAAAAGGAAAAAATCATTCAAATCTGACAAACATACATATATTATCATCGATATCTTTTTATGTTTTCTTCACCTCTTTTCTTTCTTTCGAAAAAAGTAACAACAACACCTTTCGTCGCTCGCTTTAGAAAAAAGCTAAAATGTCGCTGTACTGAATGAATGAACAAGAGGTGTTGAAGATATGTTTGTGACACCAAAGTTTATTTATTTATTGTCTTAGCAATGAGTTTGTTTAGTGCACACATGTGTGTTAATGGGAGGAATTTAGTGCGCTGTAATGCTTAAATTATCGGTAAATTGTAATTAGTTGCACAATATTTTTCGTTTGTCGCACGCTTATGGGCGCTTTCTGATAATTTTTTGTACAAATTTTAGTTTTTTGTGATGATTTAAATCAGGTTAAGTTGATATTTGAAAGGAATTCTAAGAGAACGGAAGGTCAATTAGCCCGCATAGATGATAAATTATTACCTGAACGAGTTTTTTATGCGCTTTATTGAAGATCTTTGTTTATCTGATCACAAATTGAATTTTGGATCTCAATTTCAACTTTTTAATTCAAAAAATGATCATTCATATGTTTTAAAATACCAATCCTGCATATTTAGATTTTCCCGCCATTTTTGGCTTTGTTTGTTAGATCATGGATCTGTCATTTGGCGCCATTTTAATTAAAATTTATTACCATAAACTGAATTCTAAATCTCAATTTCAAAATATTCACTCAAAAAATGATCATTCACATTTGTTAAAATGACAACCCTGCACTTTTAGATTTTCCCGCCATTTTTGGCTTTGTTTGTTAGATCATGGATCTGTCATTTGGCGCCAATTTTAGTAAAATTTAGTACCATAAACTAAATTCCGAATCTCAATTTCAATTTATTCACTCAAAATTTGATCATTCATATTTTCTAAAATGAGAACCCTGCACTTTCAAATTTTCCCGCCATTTTTGGCTTTGTTTGTTAGATCATGAATCTGTCATTTGGCGCAATTTTAATTAAAATTTAGTACTATATATTAGCTTAAAATGTGCTTTGGGTACGTTTTTTTAAATTTTTGATAAATTAATATAAACTCTAATTTAATTTAATTTAAAAAATAAATAAAAAATTAAATTAATTAAATTCAATATTTTTTTATTAAATATAAATTAAGTAGTTAAAATTTTTTTTTTATTTATTTTATTTATTTATTTTTTTTTTCATTAATAAAATTTAATTTCATATTAAATAATAATTTATTTAATAATAAATTTTAAGATTAATTTTTTTAAATCAGTAATATTAATTTTAAAAATTGATTCAAATTTAATTTAATTAATTAAAATTTTTTATTAATTATTTCAAGTAAAAAAAAATTAAATTTTGATATCTTAACAAAAAATCACTACTTTTAATTGTAAACTACCTCAAAAAAATCTCTCTATTGATTCATCTCGATCTCGATTTATTCACACAAAAGTCGAGTGGGCGCTAAATTCTTAGAAATTCAATTCATAAATAAAATGCTCGTTATCTGCTTTTGCATCATCTTCATCATCATCATCATCGCATCAAATATACAAACGTTTCAATTACATTCAATTCACAATCGAAAGAAAAAAAAATAATAATAATTTTTTTAAAATTTCATCATCGTTTTTGTTATCTCTTTAACGGCTAGATGTTACAATTGTGTACTAATAAAATACAAATAAAAATAATTTCGAAAAAGATTTAGAATGTACCAAATAATTGTCTAATGAATGGCTCATAAATCAAATCAAATTTAAACTTTTCAATAAAAATAAAAATATTCTATTACCAGTTAACTGGAACATATTACCATCGCATCGTGACTCTCTGGTGTGCTATATATTATTTAAAAAAAAATACTAACAAGACCTTTTTTTATTCGAGCTGTATCAAAAAAAATTAAACGGTTCACGGAATACGCAGTCGAATGCTCTCGCTCGATCAATTATGCTGGAGTTCTATTTACTTTATCAAAATTTGACTTTGTGTCTTAACAACATGAGAAACGTACTTTTAATTGAATCAATATGTGGCCATTTTCGTCTTGTGCAACAACAACACATCGTTCATCATCATCATCAACACATCATCTTCTTATAAAAATTTTATTAGATTAATCGACGTTCTGGTTCAGGAAACTTTTCTCTCGATGCACGCATCAGACAGACGTCGTCGTGTGCATTGGACGTGCAAAAGAAGCGGGGATCGAATCAAAAAGGTGTCGAATTACACAAATTTACGCATGTTTTTTTCCTGGTATTGTTAGCTTTTATTTTTTTTTCGATACAATTACCATCGATGGCATTAATAAAGTAGTAACATATGGACGATTTGTTCGTTCTTCGTTGATTCAATTAAAAAAGGAGGCACACATTAAGAAGGTTGAAAAGATACTCTGAAGTGAAATTGAAGACGCACATGGTTCGCTATAATTTTTTTTTTGTTCGGACCTTCTCAAAGAAAGAAAATTGTCAACATCAGGCGACTATCTTCGTTTCGAATTTTTGTGCGCGATCGTTTAAGGTTCAGCAAAAAAAAAAGAAGAAACATGTTTTGTTATTAATTTTTGTATGAAAAAAAAATTTTTTTATAGGCAGAAGAAAAAAAAATAAATTAATTATACAGATGTGCGTTATGTCTGTTAGTTTTTGGATTAACTTTGTCTCGATTAATATAAACATACACATTATTTTTTTTGTGTGTCAATAATTGTTGTTGTTTTTGTTTGTTTGCTTAGTCAGGCATATAGATGAGCTGCGAAATACATTGTTATAGCTTTTTTGATTAGAGTGACATTAAAATTTTTAAAAATTAATAAAATAAAATTTAATAAAAATTATTAAAAATAATAAAAATTTAATTAAAAATTAAAGCATTGGAAGAAATATTTTAAAAAATAATTAAAAAATTAATAAAAATTGTTAAAAATAATAATTTTTTACCCATTTTTTTATAATTTTTTTAAATATTAAATTTTTTTTAAAAAACACATTAGTTTTATTAATTTATAATTTTTTATTAATTTTTAATTAGTTATTTAATTTTAATTAAAAATAATTTTTTAATAATTTTTTTTTTTTGAAAAATTTTTTTATATTATTTTATTTAATTTAGTTTATTGAAAAAGGTTTCACTTTGTTTGTTGAAAAGTTTTAAAATAATTATTTTTATTTATAAAAAATTTTTTTGATACTTTTAATAATTTATTTTTTTACCCAGAAAATATTTCAAAGTATTTTTTTTTATTTTTGTTATTAGTTTATTATTTTTCTATTTTTAATTTATTTTATTATTTTGTTTGATATGAATTTTTTTATTAGTTTTTTTTTTTATTTTTTTTTTAAAATAATAAAATTTATTTAATTAATTTTCGTTTAAAAATTCTTAAAAAACATAAAATTCTAGTCATAAAAATGTTTTTTTTTTAACTTTTTCAAAAAAAAAAAAAATGAAAAAATAAATAAAAAAATTAAAATAATTTAATAAAAGAAATTATTAATTAATAAAAAATTTTGAATGTTCATGATTTAAAAAATATTTTAAATATTTTTTTTTTCTTTTAAATTCTCGTAAAAATTGCTTAAAAATTCCATTTTGAGACATCCTACTCCCAAAAAATTAAAAATATAAATAACTTACGATTAAAAAAGAAAGAGTCAAGTGCTTCATACACAAAACAGACATATATCATAGAGACACAATGAACGCGCATTCACAATTCACTCATCTAAATAAAATTTATGGTTAACCAAATGAAAATATCTCATTTGATTTGTGAATTCAACTTTGTAATAATTTGTCAAAAGTTGAAGAACGGTCGTCGTCGTCGTTGCCATACACAAGCTGAGAGAAAAAAAAGTCAACTCAACAAGAGAAACGATAATCGTCGACATTATTTCATTTTATTACTTTTTCACAATAAGTGTCATACAATGTTTAGTCTTTAAAATTTTTTTATATTTGAGAAAAATGGGAAAAAAGTGACAAGAAACGAATATTTATTTATCATGTTTTTATTTTTATTTGAAAAATTAAACAAACGAAAGTCCGACAAGAATTTTTGCAAATTCACTGTTAATCCTCGCGATAAGTTCAAATAAATTTATTACTCGACTAAAATGTCGTCGGAACTAACAAAATTCCCATAAACTTTTTTTCTTTTTAAACTAAAAAAAAAATCAAAAAAAAGCGACAACAGAGACGAGGTTTAATAAAATTTCCATAAATGCACCTGAGGCGTTTTTTTTAAATCGCGACTTTAATTCAAATATTTTTTTCTTTTCTTTCTTTCCTCGTTTTTTTTTATTTATTTTATTTTTTTAAATATACAAAGTTTTTTTCATCAATTGACTGAATAATAATAATTCCGCTCTCTAGCTGTAGGTACATGTCCACAAATCATTATAATTACTGTGTTTACATCATGTACACATGCAAAATCTGCATAAAAAGTCCCTTCTCCTCGACAAATTTCGTGATCTTTTATAAATCAGTTCAATTTTTTTTCATTCATTTTTTTTAATTCATTCAAATTTCTCGCATTTTCAGTATGGAGCGACTTTCGACACGATAAGTAACTGTCTTGTTATGGATTGCCCACACACAAATGATAATAACCATAATTTTGTGACCGCAGTAATCATCATAATTTTCTGTATACGATATTCACGTTTTTTTTCGTCGTCATCTTTTAAAAAGACGCACTTTCTTCATCTTCTTCGTTGTAGGCAAGATTTCTGCTCTTTTTTTTTACTTCAAATAAAAGAAAAGAAAAATGTTGACACAGTTTTAATGGAGGACTCGTTGAAAAGTGAGAGATAAGACAGATTTATTAATGTATTTGATGATGACTAAAATTGTGTATAAATCATACAAGATCAACTTTGGTTATGCCGGAGTACATTTTCATTGATTTATTACGAGATTTATTGCCACTTTTTTAAAAGCATAAGCAGCAAGTGAACAAGAACAAGTTTAATTGAAATTTATTTTTTAAAAAAAAACTTACCTTTTCCATTATTACATCAAGAAAAAAATCATTCGAACGCATAAAAAATTTAGTAAACACATCGTTAAACTTTGTAAAAAAAAATAAAACAAATAACTTTTCATTTGAAATATGCTTAAAATTTGTCTGTTTATATAATTAAAAAAATTTTATTACATTTTTATTGTTATTATATTATTATTATGATACAAAGTTGTTTTTTAAAATAATTTTTTTTTATTATAAATTAAAATATTTTTTTTAAACATTTATATTTATTTTAATTTCTTTCTTTTCTTTTCCGTTTATATTACTTTATAATCTGTCAATATTTTATATTTTTATTATACAATCATTACAATAATAAGCCTAAAATTTGTAATATTTACAAGTTTATCAGTTTTTTCGTGTAAAATTTAAATGCATCATTATTCATTATTAATAATATTATTTATATATTTAATAAAAAAAAATTACAATGAAAATATTAACAAAAATTTTATACATTCAGAAGTCTTTTTATCTTGTTTTTTTTAGTAGTATACAATAAATAATAAAATTATTTTTTTTTTCTAAAAATAGAATTATTCTTTGTAATGGTCAATTTTTTTTTGCTTGAAAAAATTAAATAGAAAAAAAATGGCAAATTATTATCAGTAATTATTTTTCGTTCAGCTATTATTACATTATTTATTTTTTTTAATTATGTATTTATGTATAAAAAACATTTTTTTTACTATTTTTTTAATTATATATTTTTATTTTTTTTCTGTAGTTAAATTTGTGATTGTGGAAAAATAAGTATTTTTTTGTGTTTATTTAACAAACGTCTCTTTCCCTATTAATTATCTGTTTAAATTTCAATACCAAGCTATAATTAGTCGTCGTCTTCGCAGTAAATACTTGAAAAAAATTGAATGAATACTGACTACCGGGTCATTTGTTGCATTGATGAAAAATAGTAATAATTTTATTTTACGACATTCATTATCTTTATAGGAGAAGAAAATGTATTCCAAATGGATGATTTTGAAAGAAAACAAAGTATAAAGTATGTATTGTAATATTTTTACAATTTTTATGTGGTGTGGTTGTCTTTTGTGTTAATTTCAGTGTGTTTTTTGTTTATGTTACCTCCTCATCTGTCTCTGTATATTTTTTTTAAAAAAATGTATTTTTGTTTTGTTAAATTTCGTTAAATTGACGTTTTTGAATGTTTTTCAGTTAAATAAAATTAGAGACATTTGAAAGAAATTTTAATTGAACAATTTCAATGCCAAATTCCATGACATTCTCGCTACAAGCTCATTGTCCATCAGTGCAATGAAATTATTTTTTCAAATAAAATAATATGACCTAAAGTTGTTTACCGTGTCATGCCATGAATATTTTTCTATTAAACCGTAAGTTATTTCTTCGTATTATTTTTTTTTGTTCCTGCATGAATAATATTTTTAATTTTTTTTTCTCTTCTTCGTCTTTTTAGCATGGTTCGTAGTAAGACGACCACGAGAGAGTCAATTTGTGCCGTTTAAATGATTTTGAATGCATGAAGTCCATGTAGGCATACAAAGCAAGAATAAAAATAAAAAATTATACAAAAGAAACGTTAAATAACATTCAAATAATTAAATGTGAGTAATTGAATATCGTCTTCTTCTCCCGACTCTGCGCTATGGTATGGAAAATGTATGTATGTAAAAAAATGTAATATAACATAATAGCTTTGTTTGGTTTGTTTAACAATGTAATTAGAAGACGTTTGTTAAGTAACTCTCGGTACGTTGAATATCTCTCTGTGATAATTATATAAGGAAGAAACCTGATTTCTTGTTCTTTTTTTCTTTCATTTTTCTAATTAAGTCGCGTATTTAGTATACAAGTCAGACAGTTGATGCGTGTATATTGTTTTTAATGCATTCATTGACCTTTCATCGTAATCCTCATCGCTCGTCAAAGTTCTCTTATCGCTTTGTTGTCTCAAATTTGTGCTATTTACAAAACATGTTAATTGTTCTAGACTTCTAAAATTCGTTAATTGTTTCACTTTTTAGACGAAACACGGGCGATTACTTTGACGTGATTGACTTCTGGTATTTGTGGTATGGTAGGGAGCTGATGGCATCGTTGGCGGATATTGACCCTCGGGAATGGTAGAGTAAACATGATTCGTCGAGCGACGTCCCGTATCGTAAACGTAAGTAGGAGTTCGATGATGTGTCGGGCTTTCATAATGCTGCGACGAAGCAGTTGACGAAAGTTCGTCTTCCGTGGGACAATTACTGTTACTCGGGGAAATGTGAGGCGCTAATTGGATGTTTGAAGGAGCATGATGAGGACGCCATGTACCATGCTGTAAAGTCGGCGTTGGACCGTAACGTAAATTTTGTGCTTTTATCACATTTTTGTTGTTATGATGTTTATTTCCCGACATGGCAGCAGCACTATTTGCCGTGATATCGGGCATGGCGAATCGTAGTTTGTCCCAAAAACGACGATCTTCCCAACTGATGACGGTACAAGTGCGTGCCAAGACATCCAGTATGGGATCCATTAATATCACATTGCTCGGGCACGTCGTGATGAGAATAATTTTGTGTTGTCGTCGTGTTGGTCGAATTAATTCAAGTACTGACTGCAATGCTGCATGAAATTCCGGATGACTCCATTCCATGCGGAGGAAATTAATTGACAAGAAGATGATAATTTTGCGCGAAGCATCGGCAGCGCTGTGTAGCGTATCTGCAAGGTAGTTTTGCGAATGCAAGTCGCGATAATGCAGGCAAAGGGAGTATCCCATGTGCTCCAATTCCGACGTGAATTCTCGTTGTAAAGAATCTGTGTCGTCGGCACTGTAAATTACGTAAGCGTCGTACAGCTTCTCGTTGTCTTCGCACTTTTCGAGTGCCGTGAGAGGATCTTTGCGAAGACGCACGCCATATTTCGAGTATGCCCACAGCCGAAATTCATTGCGAAACGCAAACACCAAAGTGATTATTAATAATGTTAAAACTATACCTATGATCACAGCTATCAGGAACGGCAGGTAGCCATCCGAAAACATATTTATGTCGGGAATTAGAGTACGTTGAACAGTGGGCGTCGCAACGGGCCCGGGATTTTTTATGGCATTTGTGTCGCACGATTGAACGACTGTAGATAGCAATTTTTTGTTGGAGCACATGAGTTCTTCGGCATTTTTACTCCATTGCTCGTACCATGTTTTCATTGCGTCATTTTTACAATCACAACTCAGCTGATTACCTTTTAAATTGACTTTTTTCAGGGAGCCATCCAAAATTGAAAGTTGTTCCCATGGCTTGAAATCTTGAATGCCATTTCCTTGCAGATCCAACACTTGCAAGTTAGTCATGCGAGAAAACAGCCCTTCAGGAATTCGTTTGATGCCATTTTCCCCGAGATATAATTCGACTAAATTGGGCAATTGACCAATATCACTTTGACGCACTTCGCTGATGGCATTGTCCTCCAAATGTAATGCAACTAAATTCGTTAAGCCATTGAAGACTTTTGGCTCAAGCGTTTCAATCAAACTGTTATTCAAATAAAGTCGTTGAAGCTTTTTCTTTCCGATAAATTGGTGACTTGGCAAGCTCTCGAAACTATTACCGTCGAGATACAAGTCAGTTACATCCATGGGAATCTTTTTGGGCACTTCTTTAAGATGTGCATTGCCACAATCGACGATATTTCCATTCCATGCGGGATCGTGATAACAAGTGCATCCTTTTGGGCACGTCATTTTACAATCGCAAGCATCAAATTCACAACAATGGCACAGCGCGAAGCAATGTTGATCGTATTTGCACAAGAAATCTTGACTACTGAGTTCGACAAGAAGTCGTTGATCGTTGCTACGAGTATGCTCGACACTACATTTAATCTCATCCAAGTCATTAACTTTTGGATATTGACGGAGATATGACAAATCGTTGATGCGATGAAGCCACTCGAGTTTACAGTCACAATGGAACAAATTGTTGGCGAGATAGAATTCAGGAATGTTGCGATATTCAGGAACAACGGGTAATGTTAACGCTGACATTTCCAAATTTTGAATGAGATTTCCCGACAAAATTACTTTCGTTAAATTTGTTTTGTGAACAAAAGTGCCTGGTTCGATGACGTCGATTAAGTTGTTGTTAATGAAGAAATTTTCGATATTATCGGGGATTGACTTGGCATTGAGCTTCGTAATGCGATTATAGCTGACGTCAAGCATTTTAATACTGACTCCCGTACGAATGTTGAAATAATTTCCAAGCTCGTTAATTTCGTTGAGATGAATGTCGAGCCATTGCAGCGAGTCGGGGAAATGCGAGTAATCGAACATGGCTAATTTATTATCAGAAACGTTAAGCCAAACGAGCGTTGAAAGCGATGTAAATACTCCCGAAATATCTTCGAGTAAATTGTTGTCGAGACGAATGCCTGTGATACTTGGATTCGATATAAATGCACTTTGATCAATATGGCGAATTTTGTTGGAAGCCAAATTCAGCACACGCAATGAAGGCAAGTCACTGAAAGTATCACGTGAAATATTTCCAATTAAATTGTCAGTCAGTCTTAATCCGAGCAACTCTTCAAGACCTTCGAAGGCATCCACATTGATGTCAGAAATTTGATTTTTTCCCAAATCGAGTGACTTTAAAAATCTCAGAGATTTCATGTTAGAAGGAATCTCTTCGAGTTTATTATCATTCAAGCCCAAATCGTGCAAATGTGTGAGATTTTCGAATGCACGTTCGTGTATATTTGTGATATAATTGCTGTCGAGCCACAATAATTTCAGTACATACAATTCGGAGAAGTCAAATTGGTTAACTGCCTTCAAACGATTGTTCGATAATATCAAACTATTCAAATTTTTGAGATCCGTGAAGGAATTGTCGCTGAGTTTTTCGATGAGATTTTGTCCCAAATCAAGTTGTTGCAAGCTGTAAAGCCCGCGGAAGACGTGTCTGTCGATCCGATCAATTTTATTGTTGCTCAAGTTGAGATCGAGCAATCGGATAAGCCCGGCAAACGTATCACGATTTATCCATTCGCTATTCAACGCATTCTTACTCAAGTCAAGTACTTCCAGTTGATCGAGACCTTCGAGTAAGCCAGGTGCAAGCACAGCAATCGAATTATTTTGTAAAAATATTTGACGAATTTTGCGTGATGATTGAAACAATTCTGGAGGTAATGCGATAATTTTATTATTTGACATGTTGAGTAATTGCAAAGCGACGAGACCAACAAACGATCGATCCGCAACTTCAGTCAACAAATTATTCTCCAAATGCAGAATTGTCAGAGATCGTAACGCCGTGAAACTATTATCCGGCAATATTGTAATGTCGTTATTGCTCAAATCGAGTTTCTCCAAAGCTGTATTGCATGCTTTGCCGGGCGCCGAAGGTCCTTTGCCCCAATCAGAGAAAAGCAATTGCGTTACGTCGTTAAAATGATTTCTTGAGAGATTCAGTGCACGCAACGAATACATCGGGCAAAATACTTCTTTTGGCACTTCATAAATCCCATTTTCAGCGAGACTCAAATCACGCACTTCTGTAAGTCCGCGAAACGAATCGTGATGCAACTCGAGATTCAAATTCCAATCGGTATTTCGTGTTCGAAGTACAAGTGTCGTTAGCGAACTGAGTCCCGCAAATACCAACGCAGGCACATATCGCAATTTACACGACTCAATATCGAGATGTCGTAATTGTTTGAAGCCTGCCAAAAAATATCCGCTTGGAGTTGCGGTAGACTCTAATGTGCTTTCGTACATCGCTGTGTCGCTACATTCCAACTTGAGTTTGTGCAAATTGTTTAAATTCGATAAACTTAGGTTCGCAAGAACGCCGTCTGTTTTCGATAATGACTTCATTCGACACAACATACTTTTCTCCGTGTTTTCCACATGTTCGCCGTTGTTACCGTTGTTCGCATTCCAGATACATGCCTTTGGCAAGGGTGTTGTGGATGGCGCATTGCCGTTGCTTGTGCTGCCAACGAAGGTGCGTGATTGTAATGGGCTTGTGCGATAACAGTTGACATGATTTAGGTTGAGAGTTATTAGCAACAGTAGTTTCGCCAGCACACGACTTGGCGATTCACAATATTTTTTTCTAGTCATATTTTTCTTCTTCTCATTATTTTTTATTTTTCATTATTTTTTACTCCTTTTTATTTTTTTTTATTACAAGTGCATTTGTCAAGCAATTTTTTGCATGGCTTTTTCCACTTTTTATTTTATTTTATATTTTTTTTATTTATTTACGTAAGCCTGCACTTTTTTAATTATATTTATTTGTTTTAAAAAAAATATTTAATTTTTTTTCACTCCTTTTTTTTATAAATTCCACAGTAACACAATTTTTTTTGCTGATTATTATTTATTTTTATAATTTATTTCCTTTCCTTTTCTCCGTGTGTTTTTTTTATCCAATTATGAATTTTTTTTCACTACTATTTTTTTATGTAAGGTCACTTTTTTATCATTTCTTTATATTTTACATCGACTTTTTCTTAACGAATTACCGCAAATAATTGATAATTCTCCGTCTTTCACTGTTTGTCTCGAACTAGCAGGAATTATAAGCGCGATCCGACGGTGTTGCGTATCGATAGCCTGTTATTATGCTAAAATAAAATACTTGTTCTTGCTTTGCGGTTTGTATATTCTTAATGTGGTAATTAAATGTGTAGCAGCGCAAAGGAGGCGTTCTTACGCTTATGAGTGTTACTGCTCAACTAAAGTTCGTTTCTCAACTGCATCTGATATTAATATAAAATGAATGAACTTGCCTCATACGTGAGAGAGAGTGAACCACGGGAGAGAGAAACTCGAGTTTTTGTGCTGTTCATGCACACAATGGCCGTTATTCATTCCCGTCTGTTAATAGAAGGCGCGTACAATGGACACAAAAAAAGGTAATAATAACAACAACTCACAAAAAACGTTCATTTTTCGTAAAAAGCCGGCAGATATCAAAGCAAAGGCAGATCTCTCGTCACGTAGTTGCACGTAGCTGCACTAAAATGACGACTGAACATTGACTGAACATTTGATAAGATCTTCCGTTCTTTCCTCATATACCTTTGTACATAAACTTGTACAAATACAAATTTTTATCTATCTATCCATTTTGTTACAATATTACATTATTTTATTGCACCGCGCCACAGTTAATGTCGGACCAAAAAAAAAAAAAGACGAAGAATATTATTACTTATTATTATTTAGAGAGAAAGAAAATTGCATTATTTGCTCTTTCTTTCTTTCCTTCTTAGATGTTCGGAATATGGTTTAGCACTTTTTTGATCAACTAACTGATAGCGATTTAATATTGAAAGAATGTTCTTTATTTAAAAAAGACTTTGGATGAAAAAAAAATAATGTAAAGAGAGACGAAGACATGTCATATGGACAATGAGACGATCTGCTTCTACTTCTTCTTCTCTTTTTCTGGAATAAGAGACGACGACGGGGGAAAAATATGGTAAGTTAAGTACCTTTTAAACAGACAGCCGTTTAGTAATTTTATACTTTATGTTTATTTGTTCTGTTGATTATTTATGATTTTGTTGCGGTTTTTATTGAGGAACCTTTTTGAATGCTGCTGAACAGTTAGTTGGTAATACGAGAAAAAGTTTTGAATGATACTTTTGAAGCTCTTGAATTTTATTTTAGATTAAAAATTACAATTCTTGGAAAAATCTCTTATCCTTTTTCAAAAACTTTGACAAATTTTAAATAATTTTTAGTCAAAACCATATTTTATATGGTATAAAAATTTATTTCAATTTAAAAAATAATTTTTGCCTTTTTATTTTCTTTTTGTTTTAAAAATATTTGAGCTTTTATTCTGTTAATGCTCAAAATGATATAATTTAATTTTAAAATTAAATTTTTTTTAATTTATTTTAATAAAATTTAATATTAAAAAATTAATTAATTTAATATTATGTTTAGAAAATTTAATTTAATTAATGTTATAAAAATTTTAGAAATTTGAAAAATTTTACGAAATTTGAAATATTTTGTTTAAATTTTTTTTTATTATTTTTTTTTATTTTTTAATTATTTATTTTATTTTTTTTAATTAATTAAAAAATTAATTAATAAAAATTTTAATTTTAATAAAATAATAATTAAAAATTTAATTAGAAAAAATTATATAAAAAATATATTTATAGAGAAGATAATTTTTTTTCAATTATTTTAAACTAAAAAAAAAATTTACATGTAAAATATTGAAAAATTAAAAAAATTAAGGCAAAACCTTTAAAATTCCGAGAAAATTGCAAAAGATCTAAATCTACAATAAAAGACCAAAAAACTCCTTTCGTTACTTCCACATGACTGCCAAATCCAATTTCGATCTTAATTCCCTCCAAATACCGGTTCTACGCTCCATCATAGACTACAAAAAGATCTTTCCAACAACGAATGTCACTCTTCATATCTCTGCATCTGATTTTTTTGTCGCATTTCCTTATCTCTTTAATTTTTGGTTTCATCTCGACATGACATTTTTTTTCTTCTTCATCGTCGTCGTCAGGACAACAAATAACTGTCCAAACACCTTTCCTATTCAGCTTTTGACGAAAACCGAAAGAAAAAAAAAATAAATCACCAAAAAAATCTCCATTGTTCCAAATAATCCAATATTTTGCCTTACCTTTCATTGTTGTTCTTTTGTCGTCATTTCTCTTTCTCTGTGAGTGCAACATTGATTAGAAACAGGAGGCTATGCACATGCACACATTCGTTTATTTATGAAAAAAAGCGACAACAATAAATGCACATCAGGGGATAATGAAAACAGTCTCCGTTTTGTTGTGCTTTTGCAAATTTGTGACGCTTTCAAAAGACGATTTTTTATTAAAAAAACACTTTTTAGAAAAGGCGACAAATCTCGCAAGATAGAGAAGAAGAAATCTCTTAAACCATTAAATTTGCAACAATAAACACCACCATTAAAATCAGATACACATGACTGACTCAAAGTAAATATGTGTGTCTCTAATGTCTTCCTGTGTGATGCGATCTGCCTTTGCGTTTAAAACAATAATGAAAAATATATAAAAAAAAAATTATACATTAGTTGCCACGATCACACATATGATGAGGCACTCAGAACTGCGCTAAAAATTAAAAAGAAGAGGTGTGTCAAGTATAAATTATATTGTTCGTATAAACGTTTGTTCCTCTATTTTATCACGTTTTCTTCCTCTCTTTCTCTCCCGTGCACTCACTTAAGCCTGATGCTCGCTGATGTAACTTTTGAATAAATAAAGATCAAGCCGAGGGTATCAAGGTGCTTTTGAACACTTTCATAAGTCTGAGATATTTGATCGCTATATTATTACGTGCGACGGAAAAAAATTCTTCTTGATGTAAATAACAATTTGGAATTATTTACAAAACAAAGAGAGAACGAAAAAATAACTTCTTATCAATCTTATACAAATTGCAAGGTTTCTTTATTTGAGTAAATAAAAAAAATAATATAACGTATAAGGAAAGATGAAAGCGATTCTTTTTGATTTTTCGTTGCAACAAGTGTTTTTATTTTAACTTAGGCGCTTTTGAAATTTTCTTTTAAATTTTTTAGGCTTTGAAATATTTTTAATTTTTTTAACATTTTTATATTTTTTAATTAAAATAAGGAAAAAAAAATCTAAATTATTTTTTTTTATTTGAAAATTACATATAATTTTTTTTAAAAATATTTATAAAATTCTTTATTTAAATATTTTTATTAAAATTCTTTATTAATTAGATAATTAATTATTTTTTATTAATTTTATAAAGTTTAAAGATTTAAATATTAATTTAGTTTAATTTTATTATTTTTTTTTTAATTAAATTAATTTTCTAAATTTCATCAATTTTTATTTTAATTTCTTCAGTTATTAAAGTTAAGTTAGTTAAAAAATTTGAATGAATTAATTATTTAAATTTTTTTTTCATGACTTTATTAAATTTTTTTTTAATATTCAGAAAAAATTAAAATTTTTAAATCAGCTAATTTTTCTTTAAAAATAAAAAAAAAACTAATTTTTAAAATTTTTTTCCAAAAATTTATTTATTTTTTTTTAAATTCAGGCACAAAATTAAAAAAATTTAAAATTAATAAATTTTTAATTTTTAAAATTTTTTCTAAAAATTTATTTAGTTTTTTATTTTTTCTTAAATTATTTTGAATTTATTTAAAAATTTTTTTTTTTAAAAATACAGACAAAATTTACTTAAATAATTTTTTAAATTTTTAAAAAAATAAATTAATTAATTTTTTTCTATGAATTTATTTAAAAAAAAAACTTTTCTTTCAAAAAATATTCAGACAAAGTTTAATTTTTAAATTCAGCTAATTTTTCTTTAAAAATTAAAATTTAAAAAATTTATTTAATTATTTTTTTAAATTTCACACAAAAAATTAATTTAGTAAATTATTTTTTTATTAAAAAAAAAAATAAATAAATTAATTTATGAATTTATTTTATTTATTTTATATTTTTTTCAAAATTTCTTCAGAAAAAAAAAATTTTTAAATTCAGCTTGTAAAGAACTCAAACAGATTTTTTTATGATGTCACTTCGCTGAAGGATTTTTACGACACCCAACAAGATCTTTTCACATTTCAATCGAAATGCCATAAAAATGCATGTAAAAAATGTTGATCGCCTAAAGATACGTCTGACTTAGACTTAAACTGATCACGAGTCCCAAGCAATGCGTCTGACTGATCATGAACTTGCATTTCAAATAATTTACACTTGAAAATTCTCCGAATCATTTTTTTTGCTTCTGTTCAAAGGGCTAACTCCCTTTGGTACAAAATCTACCAAGACATTCTTTTGTCGTTACTTGCCAAGAGAGCAACAACAGACGAAACAAAACATGACGCGAACAAAGAAAACAAACGATGATGAAGAGAAAATTATCATTTATTATATTCTTAATGCTACTTTATTCATAGTTTTTGCTACTCTCCATCTGCTGGCTGATTGTGAGTGCGCATATCAAAGAAGAATTCGCAAAAACCTAACCATACATCATAATAAATAGTTTTTTTTCCTTCTCCTGTTTCTTTTTTCTCTTTGTTGTTCTGTAATAATAAAAAAAAAGTTCACGATATAAATAACAACAACAACAACAAAACATAGTCAACATAGTTTCCCTCACTTACTTTATCACTCAAATCCTCGAGTCGCAGTCTTTCAATTATTATTTTATTTTCGCTGAAACAACCAGCAGCAGCAGCAGCGAAATAGTGCAAATATAATGCTCAAAACAACGCGGAAGTTTTTTCTTTGCTGCTGATATCTTTCCAAGTCTTTTGCTATTTTTTCTCCTTACTGCATGACTACGACAACGACTATTGGTGTCTGTCGTGTAAAACGTTTAATAAGACTCGTTCTCTTGAAAAAAAAAATTTAAAAAAATTTTCTCGAGAAAATATGATATGATATAATATTAAAAACATAAATACTTAATGCATGAAATCGTGCCCTGCTTTTTTTCTTCTCATTTCTTTTTTTTTTTGCAAAAGACAAATGCAACCTCGTCGTCAGCTTCGTAATATCGAAAACAGCCTCACAATGCAAGGAAGGTAAGGAAAAAAAATAAGAAAAGAAAAAGACAATGGTAATATCATACTCTTCTCCGCCAAACTACTTTGCATTATATATTGGTATGTGATATGGCACAAAAAAAAATATCATCATCGCCACCGCCGTCGTCGTCGTCGACGATATTGCGTCGCTCTTGCATGGGCCTACATCATTATACATTTTTTTATGTATATGTGTAGATTTTTCAAATAAAGACATTATTTTTGCTTGCTCCTTGTTATTTTTTTTGTGCTGTTTGGCTGTCGACGTCGATGTCTTCTCTATGCCACAACGTTAGTTATTGAATAATGTAACTTATGCACTTAAATGCCTTTCAACGTATGAGGAGCAAACAAGAGGAAAAAATCATCGGTGTCATTGTTAAAATATTTATTATAAAAAATAGACATTTTTTTCTTACAAAGTATATCAATTCGCCTTGTTGCTTGCTGCCTGGCTTGTTTACTTACATTCAACAATTTAATGTTTTTATAAGGTATGATGCAAAAGTAAATACGGCGTTCGATGTATGTGAGATGCATTTCGATGGAAATTTGATTTTGACTGTCTTTTGTCGTTTTATGATTCGATTTTGTCTGTATTGAAGATTTTTTTAGAGCAAAAATTTTTTATATTTTTAATTTCAAAGAAGATTATCAGTTATTATTTTTTATTTTTTTAAAAAAATCATATTTTTCAAAATATTTTTTAACTTAAAATTTCAAAAAAGTTTAAACTGGATTTTTTTCCTTTGGTTTTTTTAATTTTGTCCTAAAAAAAATATTTTTAAGCTTTTAACTTGTTTTAAAAAAAATAAAATTTAATTAAAAAAATTATTAAAAAAAAATATTTAATTAAAATAAAATTTAAAAAAAATATTTAAATAATTAAATAAAAGAAATAAATAAAAAAAATAAAAAAAACATTTTTGAAGTTTTCAACAGATCTTATAAGACAAAATCAGTATAAAAATGGTAAAAAAATAGTTTAAGCGTTTATTAATCATGATTTAATTCATTAATTTTGAAAATTAAATTTATAATATAATAATTAAAAAAAAAATATTATATAAATTAAAAGAAAAATTAATTAATTTTTACTTTCATTAAGTTTAGAGATTTAAAAAGTTAATTTAATTTAATTTTATTATTATAATTTAAGTTTAATTAATTTTTATTAATTTACAAAATTTGAAATAAAAATTTTATTTAATTAAATTTTTTTTAAATTTAATTCACGATTAATTTTTTTTATTAATTAATTTATTTTTTTTATTTTTTTAAATTAAAAAAAAAAATAAATAAAAAACTTAAAAAAATTTTAAAATCTGAATTTATTATTTCTTAAATTTAAACATTTTATAGCTCAAAATTGCTAAATATTTGAAACTAAAAAAAATAAAATTAATTTATAATTTCTGAAAAATGCGCTTTCAAAAATAATCTTAAAAACGTTTAACATTATTTCATAACTAAAAAATCTTCTCCTTTTAAATTGGAGCAAAATCATGTGTAATTTCATGAATTTTTGCTCTTTCCTATACCAACTAAACGATAACAGCTCGCTGTAAGAAGCTACGAGTAGCCATGAGAATTTAGTTAATCATAATAATATGACTTGACTTGCTTCGTAACCATTTTACGGCAAACACAATGGAACAAGAATAAAAAGAAACACAGGTTTATTATTTATGCAAAGAAAAAAATTGTAAAATTGAAACAGAAGAAGGGACGATCTCGTAGATTTGCAGCAGAAAAAGCCAATTAAATTCTTAGCTGATGAGATTATTATCGAACGAACGCTTATCGTGGGTGTAGAAAATCGTGCAGATATCATTCGCAATTATTTTTATGAAAAAAATTGAGTTGAATATTTCATTGAGGAAAATTATGTTTTTTTTTGCTTGAATGTAATTTGTTTGATAATTAATTTATTTATACTTTAAATTCTTTTCAAAGTCATGTTTATTTTATTCGCGCGCAAGAGAGAGAGGAAAATGATGCGAGACGGAAACGATATGCAGATGCCACCTAGCTCGGCGCATGGTCGCTGATAATAATAATAATTACATAGAGTTGAAAGTTTGAAATTTATTACTGTCAAGAACGTAGAAGACGCTGGCACAGAAAAGCGAACAATTTTTTTTCTTCATAATAATAATCATCTCCTTCTTCTCTCCGTCGACGTCGTCGTTACACGGTTACATCAGCATCGTTGCATAAACTCACTTAAGAGGTGATAAATTATGCAGAAATTGTTATGATAAGGAGAGGAATGAATATTTTTTTCTCCGTTGGTGCATCGGAGACTTCTCTTCGCGAGCTGCTGCTCTTCTCCGGCACAACAAGACAAATATTGTGCTGGCTGGCATATTAAAATGAATAAGGAGAAGACATAAATAATAAGGCAAGGCATGTGATATTTTTGTGGGTATCTTTCCATTACCACACACATGTCTGCCTGCCTGCCAAGTGCCTCATAGTAAAAATTAATTTCTGGAAAGATAAAATATCTGCGAGACACTTAAAAGACTTAAAAAATTGAAATTGTAATACCAACCAACAAAAAAATTTTCATTGGGGCAAGATTTTTAGAATGTGAATTAGGGCAAAGTTTCAGAATTAGGGCAAAGTTTCAGAATTTAATTAACAAAAAATTTTAGAATTTGAATTAGGAAAAATGTTCAAAAATTGGATTAGGGCAAAGTTTCAGAATTTGAATAGAGGAACATTTTTAATAGTTTGAATTAAGGCAAAGTTTCAGTACCCCAATGTAAATTCTGAAACTTTGCCCTAATTCAAATTCTGAAACTTTGCTCGAATTCCAATTTTGAAACTTTGCCCGAATTCCAATTTTGAAACTTTGCCCTAATTCAAATTCTGAAACTTTGCCCGAATTCCAATTTTGAAACTTTGCCCTAATTCAAATTTTGAAAATTTGCCCAAATTCCAATTTTGAAACTTTGCCCTAATTCAAATTCTGAAACTTTGCCCCAATGCACATTCTAAAAAATTTCCCAATGTAAATTTTTCTTGTTGGTTGGTATCTAAGAAAATTTTCATGTCTTTTGTGTCTCGCAGATATTTTTAACTTGCTTAACTTGGATTTTTCCTACCATACCGTAGAATAATAAAACAAACAAGAAGATGATAACAACCCTCTAGCACTCTTCGTGTGTTTGTGTGTACCACATTTTTGCTCTAAATAAATTGCTCTTCAAATATAAATCCTGCATTTAGTCATGCTGCATGTATGAAATTTTAAACAAGAAGTTTAAGCCCCTAATTGGCCAATTCACCATCATCATCATCATCATCTTCCATGTTTGTTACCATTGCCAAAAGTTATCATGCTTTTGCAAACACACATTTTTGGCTCTTTATTTGCTTTTTTTTCTTCCATAGCCAGCATGATGATAAAAAAAATATTAATTGGCCCCAAAACAAATACAACAACATAATTATATTTTATTCCGCAAACAAAACTATGCTGCTCTACTTATTTGTTTTGACAATAATAATTATTTAATTTTCACCGAGTCGACGCGAGTCGAGACATGCGGAGATTGAGACAAGAAATTCATTTCTGCAGGTACTTTTTTTTTCGAAAATGAGTTCATTAAACTGCTACTTGTTGGATCGGGAGAAATGCAAGCAGCAAGTACCAGCATAAAAATGAAATTTTAATGCAAATTGCGCACAAGGTGGACTCGTTCGTTGTTTCGTCGAAATTAAGCGGGCAAAAAAGTATAATTAAGTCATAAAAATATATGAATTAATTTGGGAGTAACCTTCGAGTTGATTGAATTTTTGCATACTTTGTTGCGAAATTATAATTTTTTTGGGAGTCTCATGCAAGAAGATTAATGGAATTTGTCAATTTTTTGGTCATTTGAATTTATTATCATTTATTTGAATTTTTTGCGATAATTTTTTTAAATGACCTTCAATTTTTTTTCCATTCAATTCAAAGAAATTCTTATCAAGAAATTTATTTTAAATTTTTTTTTCTATTTTATTTCAGTTCTTGGTCAAAATTTATACAGACAAGATGAAATTTTTAATTTTAATAAATTTTTTATTTTTTTTAAATTTTTGTAGCAGTTTAGAAAAAGGCTCTACCGTCATCGATTTCCTCAAAGAAGGCTTTGATGCAGTTTATAAGGTTAATTTAACAATTTCAGTAGACGAATTCGATACAGCAAAAAATATAAGCTACAATATTTGCCTTCGCAAATTGACTTCAGACCCAAATCCTCGTAAATTTTTGATTTATTGGGAAGTTGACAAAAATGACGAATTTATTAAAAACATCAAAGGAGCCGATTTACCGCTAATTGTCGTTGTCGAAAATGAAGATATGAAAATCGATCATATTTTTGTCATGGAAGGAGATCAAGTAAGGTCTTTGAATGCGAAAGTCGGAAATTTGTATGATTTGATGCAAAATTTCACCGAAAGGATTTCCAAAATTGTTGAATCTAATGATGCAAAAGCCGAAAAGGAGTCGGAAACAATTTTTCATAATGTTTTTGGAAATTGCTCAACTACTTTTGAGCATCAGGTTGAAGATGGTGAAATAATTTTGAAATATATTTTGAAAATTCGGAAATGTTCAGAAGTGATGAAAACAATTGATTTGATTGGAACTGATGAAATGTATCAACAAGAATTGAAGTTTGAGTATCACTTTGATTTGGCAACAGGACAAATGTTGAAGATGAAAAAATATTACAAAAATAAAGTTGAAATGGAGTTTAATGGATTTAGGAAAATTGAAAAAGATTTTGATGAAACGCGAATTAATCAGAAAATTGTTCCTTTTGAGCAGTTGTTAGTTTCAGGTTTTAATTGATTTTTTTTTGTATTTTCCATTCAAAAAAAAAAAAAAAAAAAAAAAAAAAAAAAAAAAATAAATAAATAAATAAAATAAAATAAACTTAATTTTTATTTGATTGTATTATTTATTTTATTTTGAAAAATTATTTGAAAAAAATTAAAAATGAAAAAAAAATGTGAAATTGTAGGTACTTAAAAAAAATAAATTAAATATTAATTTAAACAAATATTTATTTAAAATAAGAAAATTAATTTAAAAATAAAAAAAAATCTTTATAAATAATATATATTTTACTTAATTTTTTTTTTATATAAATTTAATTTTTTTTTTCAAGTAAATTTTTTTATTTCACATTTTATTTTTTTTCTTAATAAATTTCTTAATAAAATAAAATATATTAGGTTTTTTATTAATAATTTTTTTAAAATAATAAAATTAATTTTTTATTATAAATAAAATACATTTTTTTAAATCTTTAAAATAAATTTATTCAATTTATAAATAAAATTTATTAATTTAAATTTATTTTTTTTTTGTATTTAGCAATTAAAAAAAATATATAAATAAAAATAAAATAAACTTGATGTTTTAGTTTTTTTTTTATTTAATTTAATTAATCTAATAATTAATTAAATATTTTTGCTAAA
Organism: Culicoides brevitarsis; assembly: GCF_036172545.1. Lineage (NCBI taxonomy): Eukaryota > Metazoa > Arthropoda > Insecta > Diptera > Ceratopogonidae > Culicoides > Culicoides brevitarsis. The sequence goes on from NC_087085.1 coordinate 9,558,647, forward strand.
TAAATTTAATTTATTTTTTTTTCCCAGAACATTTTTTTTTATTTCACATTTCATTTTTTTAATAAATTTTCAAAATAAAATATATTAGGTTTTTTTTATATTATTTTTTTAAATAATGAATTTAAATTTTGTAAATAATAAAATTATTTTTTATTATATTTTATTTATTTTAATTTAATTAAATTAAAATAAATAAATAAAAAAGTAACAAACTAAGTACAATATTTAAAAAACATTAAAATAAATTTATGATGTTTATTAATTTAAATTTGATTTTTTTTAAATATTTAAAAAAAAATTTACTTATTTTGTTTTTATTTATTTACTCTTCTTATATAACAATCAAATAAAATAATTTTTAATAAAAAAAAACCTTATCAAATTTTTATTTGTTTTTTTTTCGTGCAAAATTGATAATTCTCAGTTCCCATTTAATACTCGAACAGTCAAGATGCATCTTCTCAAATTAATTTTCCTCTTCGGACTCTTAAAAACGTTTGTTTTTTGCAGAACCTTCGAGAAAGGCTCAACAGTCATCGACTACTTGAAGGATGGTTTTGATGCCGTTTACAAGGTCAAAATTGATAAAATTCCGCTAGATGGCAGCAAACCCGTAGATTTTTATAACGAATTTACTCTAAACTTTCGCAAATTAACATCAGATCCGGATCCCATGAAATTTTTGGTACATTCTGATATCAAAGCAGCAGATGAAGACGCCTATGCCCGATTTGCCATTTGGAGACTTCCAATAATTGTCGTGTTAAAAAACGAAAATTTGGAGATTGATCACATTTACGCGTCAAAATCCGATTTTAATACAACTGTGAAGCAAAAATTTATCGCTGTGGTCGAACTTATGCAAAATTTCACGGAAAAACTGCCAAAACTTGCGAGTTTTGAAGAAAATATGTCTTTTAGTGACGAAAAACCTGACGTGATTTTCGACCAAGCTTTGGGAAATTGTTCAACGAATTTGAATTTTAGCATGGAAAATGGGGAAATAGTTGTGAAATATTCTTTCAAATTTAGTGATTGTTCAAATGAGGAATTGGCAGAATTGAAAGACGACAAAGTTCTTAATTTTGAGAATCATTTTGATGCTTTAACTGGTCAATTTTTGAAAAAAGTGTTTAGTGAACAAACAGATAATGTTAAAACTATTACAACGTTTACGTTTGAAGGATTTAAAGAAATTCAAAATGCATACGATGAAACGAAGATCAATGATAAATTTGAGCCTTCCAAAGATTTTAGTATTAAAAACTGGTTTTTTTAAAAACTGGTTTTTAAAATTTTCCATGATTGATCTTACGTAATTTGTTTTTTCAAAATAAAATTTTAATTTTTGTTTTTGCAAAATTGATAACCTTTTATATTTATGTTATCGTACAAAGTTGCAAGTGTGATCTAATTTTTTTTTGTCTTATTTTATTTTGAAAATATTTTTCGAAATAATTTAATTTAATTTTCGATTTAAAAATTTTTAATAATTCCATAATAATTAATATTTTTTTATTAAAAATAAAAAAAAATTGAAAGCTTTAAGATTTTTTTGTGAAAATAATTAATTAAAAAAAAATTAAGTTAAAATTTAAAATTTTTTAATATTTTTATTAAAAAATAAATAAATTAATTAAAAATAAAAAAATTAAAAAGATTTTAGATTTTTTTTAAAAATAATTAAAAAAAAAAATATTTTTTTTTTTTTTTTTTAAATTTTATATAATTAAAGGTTTCTATTTTTTTTTAAATCATTAACGTACTTGTTTAGCAATTTGTGTCAATTTTAGTATAAATTCCTGTTTGGCAATGAATTCCATCGTTATTTTTGATAAACAAATAAATCTAAATAATTTCACGCAACAAATAAATGATTTCGTAGAAATAAATCTTATCAAGAAATTTTATGTGTCTGTCTTTTTTTATAAATTTTGCACAATTTATTCTAATATTGTCTCAGTTCTCATTTAAGTCTCGAATAATAAAGATGCAACTCCTCAAATATATTTTTGTTCTCGGATTTTTAACGAGCTGCGTCTCCTGCAAAGGCCTCACTGTGCTCGATCACTTAAAAGAAGGCTTTGATGCTGTTTACAAAATAAAAGTAGAGATTTCTCCTATTAATCGAACCATGAATTTCGACATGAACTTTCGCAAATTGACAACTGACTCGGATCCGCACAAGTTTTTGATGTTCATTCCAAATGGAACGGTTCAATTTGAAAAACCTGTGGAACAAGAAGCGGATCCGCCATTGCTTTTACCGATAATTGTCGTTGTAAAAAATAATGACCTTGAAATCAGCGAAATTTATGCCAAGAAAAATGACCATAAGTCGAGTTTACAGTCAAAATTAGGAATAATGTTCGAACTCATGTTCAATTTCAACGGAAAAGTTCCCGAAACAAATGACAAAACGGAAGGAACTACAGAAACTACGATTTTTAATCAAATTTTTGGAAATTGCTCAACAAATCTTCATTACAAAACGGAAAATGATGAACTTGTGTTGAAGCACATCTTAAAGTTTAGCAAGTGCTCTGTGCTAATGGATGAAGTCGCAAAAAGAAATGAAACCGTTAGCAAAGAATATGATGTCGAAATTAACTATGAACATCATTTTGATGCCACAACGGAACAACTGAAGAAGATGTCGTTCAACTTTCAAGACGAAAAATCAAATATTAAGTATTTGGCGGTTTTCGATGGATTAAAGGAGTTTAAAAAGACAATTGATGAGACCGAAATCAGTGAAAAACAAGATCCTCCAAAAATGTATGGATCGATTTTTTAAATTTTGTTTTTAATTTCTTGGAAATTTTCCAAAAATTTTTTTTTTTAATCGTGAAGCATTTAAAAATTGACCTCAAATTTTTTATTTTTTTTTTGCCAATTTGATAACCTCTTATACGTTATTTATTTGAAAATTTTAGATTTTTATTCATAATAATATTAATTTTTTTTTATTAAAATATTTTTTTAAATTTAAATATCAATAAATTTTCAATAAGAAATATATTTGATGAACAAAAATTTAACAAAAGTATTTAATTTGAATTGAGGTAAAAATTTCAAAATGTCAATTGGGGCGAAATTTTTAAATATGTTTTTTGGGTAAAAATGTTTAATTATGCATTGGGTCAAAAATTATTTATAGATGAAAAATATTTCACAAACAAAACAACTGATAAGCATGATAAGTTTTGATTCAGTTCTGACTGAATATTCATTCAATTAAGATGAAATTAATTACATTTATTTTGTGTTTCGGAAACTTTGTTTCTTGCAAAAATTTCAACGTAATTGATCACTTGAAAGAAGGCTTTGATGCAGTTTACAAAGTAGATGTCAACTTAACTCCGCAAAATCAAACTATGATATCCGCAAGTTCCAACATAAATTTACGCAAATTACCATTTAACTCAGAAACGTATAAAATATTGATGTACCTAACGAATGCTAGTTTCAACATTCCTTTGGACTCCACAAGTGAAAAAATGATTCAAATTTTGTACTTACCTGTCATAGCAGATGTCAAAGTTGAAAACTTGGAAATTGTTCAAATTCATGCCAAAGAAGAGGATACTAACGAATCTTTAAGAGCAAAGATTTTCATATTATTTGAGGTTATGTTCAATTTTAAAACTACAGATCATTATGAAGATCGATCTACATTTGTTGATCAACTGATTTTTCATCAGTATTTTGGAAACTGTTCCACGAATGTACATTATCATGCTGAAAATGACGTTTTAATTTTAAATCATACCTTGAGGTTAAGGATGTGTCCTGAGGTTTTGAGAAAATTATCAAAGCCTAAAGATGAAGTGTTAGAAGAGTTGAAGTACGAATATCTTTTTAATCGTATAACTGGACAACTGTTGAAGAAATCTTGTAGCTTTGAAAATGAAAAAGTAAAAATTGAATATTTAGTTCAATTTGAAGATTTTAAAGAAATTCAAACGAATTTTGATGAAACAAAAATAGATCGGGATCATGAACCTTCAAAGTTTTTCAGTGTCAACGGAATTTTTTCTTGAATTAAATTTCAAAAATAATTTATGTTTCAAATTTGAAGAATTTAAAAGAATTTGAAGAATTTGAAAATAAAAATAAAATTTTTTTGTTATTTTTTTTTCGTTTAAATTTTTTTTCAATATTTTTTTTATTAAAATATTTTTCTTTTGTTTTTCGAAGAATTGGAACCTAATTTAATTTTTTAAAAAATTAATTAATTAATTTTTTTTAAATTTAAAATTCAAGAAATATATAAGGCAAAAAGTTTTATAATATTGTTTTAAATTTAATTATTTGCACTTAATTTTATTAATTTATAATCTTTTGAATCAAAATAAAACTTAAAAATTATTTTTGAAAAATAATTTTAAAAAAAATTGAAAACGAAGAAAAAATTATTTAAAAAATTAATCTAATTTCAACGCAAACATTTCAAGGTCAAAAAAAATTATATGCATTGAAATTTCAGAAAAAAAATCAATAAATGATAATAATAATTTGTGCATGTAATCAATGACCTTAAAAAAATTGGGTTACAAAAGAATTCTATAATTAACTGTAAAAACAACCTCTCTATCGTGTGAATATTTCTCCCAACAAATACTGGCAAAAAATTACATAATGGACCCTTTTTTTACGAGAAGAACAACAGCAACACAAAAAAATCGAAAATAATAAAAAAAAAACGAAAAGTCTATTGAACGAAGAAGGTAAGAATCGTGTACTTTGCAAATATTTGGTTCTTATCCATTCTCAACTCAATTATTATTATAACTAACACACAACTACTTACTTGCTTGCCTCTCGTTCAGAATTCATTGTTCGCAAGTTATTATCGTTGTTCGGACCACCAATGAAAAAAATAAACGCAAAGATGTTATTTTTTTGTGCTGCTGCTTCTCCTCCGTTGTTGTTTTTATTATTCTCGTTGATATAATGTTCTGGTCATAACCATGAGTCGGATCATTAATACATGTACAATGCATAATTTTTTCATGCTCCTTTTCTTATTATTATTTTTTTTTATTTTTATATAAATATTATTACTCTCTAGCATCCGATGAATGTCTCGCTGATCTTTCTATGTGCATCGCCACAAAAAAAAGCATAATAAGGGCCTTAAGGGGAGTGATTTTTACAACATCTATCCTATTGTTCGATCCTCTCAAGTTCGTTCGTTCCTTTTTTTGTTTCAAATTAAGGCTGTTTCAATTTTTTTTTGAATTGTTCGTCCCATTTTTGAAGTTGAAAATCCAATGACACAAAAAATATTAAAAATTCATCAAAAAAATTTTTTTTGGTTCGATGTTCACTAAAAAAAATTAAAAAAAAAATTAATTTTGAAAAATAATAAAATTAAATAAAAAAATTAATTAAAATAAAAAATAAATTAATTAGAATTTATTTTTTTATATTTATTTATTAATTATTAAAAATTAATTAATTTTCAAATAATTATTTTTTTATTTTTGAAAAATTATAAATAAATTAGTTTTTTTAAATAAATTAATTAATTTTAATTAATTTAATTTAATTTTTATGAAACTTATTTATAAAAAAATATTTCAAAACTATTTTTTTAATTTAATTATTTTTTTATATTTTAAATTAACAAATTTTTAATTTATATTTTTTTTATTTTTGAACAATTTTTGCAAATAAATTGATTTTTTTTTTATTTTTTATTTACTTTACATTTTTTCAAATGATTTTAAATAATTTTAATATTTTAGACAAATTTTTAAATTTTGTTTAAAATAATTAAATTAAAAAAAAAATATTTAAAAATTAAAAAAAATTGTAAGAATTTAAAGTATTTTATTTTTTTTAATTTAATTTTATTTTTTCAAAAATTTTAAAACAAAAAAAAAAAATTGAAACGGCCTAATAAATAATTAAAAAGAATGTTGTTAAAAACGAAATAAATTAATGTGCATGTGAAACATTGTGCGGTTTTTGCGGATCGTTCTTGATGCTGCTGTGATTTTGCTAAACTTGACACATTGCGAGAACAATAAATGCCAGCAACAATCAAAATAACAAAAAAAAAAAAATCCGTACAAAAAACTAGTTGCCAACAATTAATTTTCCTCGTCATTAATATTATTGATTGCGAAACATTAACGCAACATTTTACCGATGCACGAGTAAGCAACGAAACAACAACTGCTTCAAAAAAGTTTTACGAGCGGTGCACTTTTATGAACGCACCAAAGCACTAAAGCATGTAGTTGTTGTTTTTTTTGTTGTACGCTTTTGTATTCTTGTTAATTTTAAACAAAAACACAACCGATTAAAATATGACGCTTTTGTTTCTGTTCCGAAACTACGAGGGAAGTTTTATCAATAAATTTTTAAGGTACGAAAATTTTCAGGACTGAAGGTTGGAAGGTAATTAAAGCGAGATTAAATATTTTATTTTTATTAAAAATCGTCGTTGGAGAGATTTTTCGTTTCGTAATCAATTTTAATGCATTTTAGGTCTCTTCCCTCGTTTTTGTAAGAAAGTAAATATGTGAAAACACATGTTTATCAAAGATTGATTTCATTTAATCTTTCGTCGTTGTGCGTGTTTCTTAAAGATGTAGGTAGGTAGTCACAAGAGAACAATTTCGTCGAGCAAAGTTTCCCCAAGTAATAAAAGGTTCAGTAATATTGATTGAAATTGAAATGAGACCTAATACATTATTACTAACTACTACTGTTTTTCAATGCTGTTCAATGTCCATGTTTGTGTGTTGAAGATAAATTTGCTTAGGCAAGGAAAAGTTTGGGGAATTTTGTGCGGGATTTGGTTTGAAAAAAAAATTTTTTTTTTGCTAAGAAATTATTTTTTTTTGTTTAATATTTTCAAAAAAAAAAAAGTTTTGTTCAAAAATTTACAAATTATTGAAGAAAAATTAAGAAATAATTTTTAATAATTTAAAAATAATTAAAAATTAAATAAATTAATAATAAAAATTAATTATGCTTTTTTAAAAATTTTTAAAATAATTCATATTTAATTTTTTTATTATTATTTTTTAATGAAAAAAAAAAAATAAAATAAAATAATTTGATGCAAATTTAAAAATTTTGGAATTTTTCTTCAGGCTGCTTCGCAATTTTATTACTTAAATTAAAATTATTGACTATTCATTTTAATTGATTATTTAATAATTTTATTATTTTTTTCTAAATTTTTACAATTATTATTTTATTTTATTTTTATTATTTTTTTAATTTATTTTTATTGTAAAAAATAATTTTATTATTATTTTTTTTATTTTTTTTTGAATATATACTTACTATATTATATATTTTTATTATATTAAATAATTTTAAAAAAATATTAATTAAATTAATATTGAATTAATTAATAAATTTAATTTAATTATAATTTCTTGTAAAATTATTTAATTAAAAAAATTTAACTTTACACTAAAATAAAAAAAAACAAAAATAATAAAAGAAAAATCTTTTTTTAAAAAAAAATATTTTTTAAAAAAAAGAAAATTTAACTAATAATTATTATGAAATTATTCAATAAAAAAAAAATCTGAAAAAAATTTTAAATTATTTTTCATAAATTTTTTTTTTATTTTTTTTTATTTTATAAATGTAAAAAAAAATTGATACTGGTAATTAAAAAAAAAATTATAAAATTTTCTTAATTTCTTAAAAAAAACATGCCTAAAATTTATTTTTGTATCTATTCAAGACATTGTATAGCAATAGTAAGAAATTTCTCCATAGAAGCTCATTCGTCTCTTAAGGGGCCATCGTACACGACAGAATAGCAGTAATTTTTGATTAAAGTTTCCTTAAAACTACCTCCAAGTATCCAGACTTATATTTTATTTCATTATTTATTAAAGCAAACAACCAAACCGTCTTCGTCTTGATACTTTAACGCCATCGTCTTGGCACCCTTCCCCATTATTTCACTGTTATTATCTGCCAAGAAAACCAAACACATGTGAAAAGACAATGGAACTAGACAACAACTAAAACTTTTCCTCAACAGATAATTTATGTATAAGAAATAAATGAAGCTTAAAGTTCACAAAAGCAAAAGAAAATCCATCTCTTCCTCCGTTTCGTTGTTGCTCGAAAGTAATAATAGCAACTAATGCTCTTTTGCACACGAAGCACATTGTTCGACCAATCCAATTAGTGATCTCTGGGGGCAACTCCTTTGGCCTCTCACCGAAATTGAGGCATGCATCATAACATTTACCGAGAAGGCGACGGGAGAAACGATGCAACTGAGACCAATATGAGTCATTTATCAAAAAAAAGAATCACTGACATGACAAATTGTTGCACAATAATCAATGAGGTATGCGGTCAAGTGTCTTCTTCTGCCAACAAAAAGACAAAAAATTGGTTTTCTTGAATTACGTGCGCAATTAAAAACCAATAAATATTTCGCACATTCCACGCGAATTTATTATGCGAAAAATGTTTTGTGCTCGAAAAATTGACTCATATTCATCGAAAAGGCAAAAACAATGGGCATTCATAAATAATTAATATCATGAGTTGCTTGGCATCACACATTGAATCACTCACTCATATCGTTTAAAAGGCAGCAAGCACCAAGAATTATCATTATATTGCTATTAAATTATTATTGTTACTCATCATGAAGTTATGGATAAAAAGGAAATAAACAACATTTTTTGTTTTCGCGAATAAACAACAACAGGCAGACGTGATGCGATCGGTAAAAAAAACATAAATAATTCTAAAAAGTTGTCGTTGAGGAATTGAACAACAATGATGATGTATTTTTGATTTTAGAGATAAAATACTGATAAAAAATTTTTTTAATTCAATAAACGAATTTTTATCAATTTTTTGAAAAAAATTTTTAAAAAATTTAAATTAAATTTAATTTAAATTTTTTTTTTATTTTATTTAAAAATTAAAAATAGAATAAAATTTATAATTTTTAATAATAGAAATACTAAATAATAAAAAAAAATAATTTTAAATAAAAATAATTTGTTTTGAATAAAAATATAAAAATAATGAATAAAATTATTAATATTATTAAAAACAATAATCTATTTAAAATAATTTTTTTTAATCTTTGATATTTTTATTAATTTACTTTTATTTACTTAAAGAATTTTCATAAAAATTTGTAAAAAAAAAATTAAAAAATTAAAAATGAGTTTAATTAAAATAAAAAGGAATTTTAAGAAATTAAAATATTTAAATAAAATAAATTAAAAAAAATAAATATATTTAATTGTTTAATTAAAGTATTTATTTAATTTTGTTATTTTTTTTTTAAATTATTTTTTTAATTTTTCATGCATTTTTTGTTGAAAATAAAAAGAACTTAAAATTTATTTTTGTATAATTATAAATAAAATTACTTTTTTTTTCAAAAATAAAATAATTAATTAAATTAAATGTTTAAGTTAATTCACATAATAAAATTATTTATTTTTTAATTAACTTTGTTAGAAAAATTTAGTAAAAAATATTATAAAAATTGACCATTTTTGTCAAACAGTTTTTAAATTATTTAATTTCAATTTAAAAATTTTTTAAATATTTTTTTGGAATTTTTTAAAATAAAATTTGAGCATTTTTTTAACAGATTTTTTTTTACAGACAGACAAAATTTTTATATTTTCATTCAAAATGCCATTTGAAAAAATCAAAAAGAACAACTGACGTCTTCTGCGTTTGAAATTGTACCATTTTTCCTACACATGTTTTGTTGTGTGAAACAATGTGCTCGACAATGAGTGATGTGCAATGCGCACTTAGACATACTAACGCGTACAATTATAATCATTAGCTTTATATAGCGCGAAGACCGACAGACGACTTTGGCTTATGACAAATTGATCGCGCAATTTATTTAACATGGGATTTCTCCTCTATGACGCGTATCTGTTGCATGCTTATCAACGTGCTGCAAATGCGTTGTGACAAAAGAAGCCGCTTCTGAAGAGTTTTTTTTCCTTTTATTTCTTAAATAATAATAGAAAAGTTATTGATTAACGATGAAAATTTAATGACTTACCTTGAGTTTGTTAATCACTTACTGAAAATTTCTTCGATATTCACCTCAAAAGTGTTTCTCGAGGGGATTTGACCAACTGTGAGGTCTTTGAATTAAAATTTCATTAATCAAAGTTGATCAAAAGTTAGTTTTGAAAGGATTTTCTTGAATAATTTATGAAAAATTTAATTTATAAAAGACGATTTTTGTTGAAATTTGTTCTCATTTCCTTTTTAAACGTCTTTTAGCTGAAAGCAGCTCTCAAATAAAAATGTTAAAAACCTTTAATAACACAATTTCTGTAGTTTTTCAAGTTATAGGGTTAAATATTTTTAATCCTAAAACTCGTTTTAGTGAATTTCGTCGTTTTATCTTCTATTCTATCAATATTTGCTTCACAATTTCTCATATTTACATCGTAGTCAAGCCAGAGGCCCCTTTCGGTGATAAAATTTTTTGTTTGACATTCACCTGCGCCCTCTTTGGGGTGTTATCGCAAATCGCTATGTTGGAAATGAAAAGATCTGACTTTAATTTTGTTCTGGATTGGGTTCGTCGCTTGCACGAAGATGAACGAAGACCTTTAGTTGAGAGATTTGGCAAAGATTTGTATGAAAAATGTTCGCGACGTGCTGTGAAGACCATCAGGTGAGACATTTTTTGCATTTTTAACCGATATTCTTTGAAAAAAATCAATTTTTACAGAATAATGTTTCTCGTTTTCGCTGTGGATCTCGGCGGTGCAGCAATTCTCGTCGTGACATTGCCATCGATCGATTACTTATTCCCATCTCGCATTCCATTCCTTGATGAAACAACTAATTATGGCTATGCGCTGAACCAGTTTCTGCAACTTTCAGCATTTTTTACGCTCGGGTTTCCGTTTGCTGCGTGCTTCTTGATGCTCATTCTCTTTGTCATGCATTTTGTCACACAATTGGAGCTGCTCGAGAGATTCTGCGAAAAAGTTGGCGTTTATGAGGAACGAAAAATAATGCAGAGACTCGCAAGTGACGAGACGCCACACGTTGAAGTTGTCGAAATCGATGCCGAAGAAAAATCTGAAGTTTATTTGAATTTAATTATTGAACTTCAAGCGGAAATTATTGGACTTGTAACGTTGATAATCAACATGTATTCGTGGAATATCTTAATTTGTGAGGTTGAGATGACAACTTCTTGTTGCATCTTTTTTATCATGACTTTGGTTGATCCAACGCAACTTTCGGGCTATGGAATGTCATCTGTTTTAGTGTCGTCGCAATATGTGATGGTTTCGTTTTTAGGCACGGGACTTAAGATGGCGCTGCAAAATATCGGAAACAAGATCTACGAATCAAAATGGAGTTATTTAGGATCCAAGGATCGCAAATCTGTCGTGAAAATTTTAATGATTTCACAAAAGTCGCTGACTTTGAAGGTTGGACCGTTTGCCGAAGCAAATCTTGAGAGATTGACAACAGTAAGTTACATTTTTAATAATTTTTTAAAAATTTTTTTTTCATAAATTCTGCTTTAATGATGAGATTTGGTATGAAAATATGTTAAAATTCCGTATTTATGCCTAAAAATTTCAATATGAAGCTATAAAATATTTTCTGATGAAAAATCTCATCGTTAAAATAGAGCTCATAGGAAAATTTTTCCAATTTTAAAGTCTTAAAATAAAGCCCTCTAAAGTTTTTTTTTAAACTTTCTAATTTTTGGTTTTCGTTAATTATTAAATTTGTGAATTGTTAAAATTAAGGGAAAATTATAAATTAATTGTCGTCTCATAATTTTGCTTCTATTTGGTACAAAAAAAATATATATATAATATAAATTCATTCAATTTTACTTTATTTAAATTATTTTAATAAACAAAATGTAATTTATTTAATTTTTTTAATTTTAGAACAAAAAAATATTTTTTTTTAATTTAATTTTAATATTTTGTTATTTAAAAAAATTTTTTTTTGATATTATGATTATTTTAATTATTTTGAAAAATATAAATTAAGTATGATTAATTGTTTTTTACTTTTTATTAAATTTTTAAATCATAAAATATTAATTTTACTAATTTTTAATTAATTCTTTAATTTTAAATTAATAATTAATTTATTATTTTAAAAATATAATTATTTATGTATTTTTTTAAAAATTTTATTTGGAATTATTTTAAATAATTAAAATTATAATTTAATTAATTTTTAATTTAATTTTTTACCATTCTTTTAAAAAAATATATTATTATTGAAGGCTTTAAAAATGGAAAAATTTTCCCTATAAAATCGAGTATTCTAAAAAAAGTTTAAAATTTTTCCCATTACAGACTCTGAGATTGATTTACAGCATATGTATTGCCATCCAATATTTTTTGCAGACCGTTTAGTTCTTTCTCACAAAAAAAAAAAAAAAATTAAAAAAATCAAGAGAAGCTATTAAAACTTTTACCTCATTAGTTAAATTTTTTCTCTAGCATTGTCAAAAAAAAAAAAGTTTCGTATAAAAAACATTCCCAAACAACAACACCACATGTCCAACATTACAACTGCTTCTACTAAATAAATGTCTAAATGCAAAGTGTAATCCATCATAATTTTTTTTTCGTACCCGGGGTTTCGTACACAACACATTTCTCTACAAAACCATCAACAACAACATCAACAAAGATGCGAAGCGATGATGATTATTAAATATATGCATTGCCATCGCGCACATTTACTAAACAAATATGTGGTGAGACAACATTTTCTCGAACGTGGATAAGGGTCCCTCATCTCTCCATCAATGTTTGTTGTCAAAAATAATCATAAATACATCGTGCGCTATTTTGAATATCGAGTCTCGTATGAAAAATTTCTTGATGTAGAAAGTAATGTCATGAGTGAAAATACTAATTTCACTAAAATGGTTTAGATTATACACTACATTAGACAATAATCTTTAGTTGAATGGCGAAGACCTGAGACACGTTTCTTAGCTTCTTATGAAATAGAGAGAAATCTTTTGTTTTTTTTTGCTGAATTATTGCAAAGGAAGTTGGATGGCAGTTAAAGTTTGTACTTGCGAAAGTTATGTCAGCAGTTGGCGGTTAATCAAGTGAAAAAGCGGCTTTAATGACTCTTTGAAAGTTTTTGTGTAGTTATTTTGACAAAATTTAGTCGTTTACATGTGTATGTTAAATGGCGTGTGTGGAGTCGATTTGTCTGAAAATATTTTTTTAGGCAAATTTAAAGTTTCAGTTAATTTTAGAAATACAAAAAATTAAAATATAATTTTTTTGTATTAAATTTTGTTAAAAGTCATATCATCGACGAGTCAAAAATATTTTAAATTATTTTAATAATTTTTTTTATTTTGAGACATTTTCAGAAACAATTAACAAAATTATGTTTAAAAATTGTGGAAACACATTTAAATTTAAAAAAAATAAAATAAATAAATAATTAAAAAAATAAATTAAATTTAAAAAAAAATAAATAAATTTAAAAAATTTAAAAAAAAAATAATTTAAAATTTAATTTAAAATTTAAATTAAAAAAACTTGAAAAAAAAAAATTTTTTTCATTTTAAAAAAAATTAATTAATTAATAATAATTCTATAACAATTTTTTTAATTTTATAAATTTAAATATATTTTAAATAATTTAATTTATTACCTAATTAATTATTTTTTAATTTTTATTAAATTTTTAAACCATAAAATATAGATTTTACTACCTAATTTTTAATTATTTTTTTTTTTAAATTAAATAAATAGTTTATTATTTCAAAGATAATTTTTTACATTAAAAAATTTATTTAATTAATTATAATTTTAAAGTTTTTAATTTTAATTTAAATTTTTTTTAATTGTCTTTAAAATTATCTAAAAAAAATTACTTAAATTTAATGTTTAAATTAAAAATTTATTTTAATCTGAATAAAAAATTTTTATCGAAAAAAATTATTTTATATTTTAAGTTTTTTTTAAATTAATAAAAAATAAAATAATGAAAATAAGTTAAATAATTAAAATAGAATTTTTTATAAGTTTTTAAAAATATTTTGGATTTAAATAAATTTTCGCAATAAATTTAATCTTTGCAATACTATAAACGGAATTTCATCTGTTAATTTAACTTTAACGAGTCTTTAAAAAAATATTTCCATTGAAATTCCTCATCATCCGTCCTACATCAAAAAATATTTGTAACTAATCAACTCTTTAAATGTTCTTCGTCTCTTCCAACGTTCCGTCTCCGCACGTCTCTGCCATAAAAAAAATCTAAAAAATTGTCAATAATCATTAACAGACAATTAATTGCACATGTCGAAGTCAACTAAGTCGCTGTCGAACAATCAAATCCGAGCCGAACGAATGACATTTGAAAAATCATAAACACGCATTTAATTGATAAATACAAGCGAACGCTATAAAATATATGGCGATACAGAAGTTAAAACAAACACTAAATACAAGTCACTCCCGTAAAATTAATAAAAGATTGCGTGCGTCGTCGTTCCTTCTCTCTCTTTAATTTTTATTGCACTCATAATTAATAATCACATGTCTTGTGCAAACAAAGTGTTGTGTGAGCTGCGCCGCCGACTGTTGATTTTTAAAAGAAAAAAAATCTTGCAATATGCAATAAATAAAGAGACATCAAGACGTTGCAGCGTAAGACATTAGTTGATGAGTACAAGATGATCAAAGACTTGTTACATGACACATACTGATGACGAGCGTTTTTATGTTTCGAGAATTAAAATAAAATTTTAACGGATAGATTGGGAGGCATCCAATGTCATGTCGCGCAATCAAACGAAGACATTTAAAGATATTGTTGATTAATTGGCTCATAATGTAACGTCTCCGGTTTTATTAATTTAGAGTCGCATCTTGACTACTTTTCTACATGCAAGCTTATAAATTGGACCTTTGATAAAAAGAACATGATTGCATTAAAATTGAGACGCTCGCCGATAAATCATTTTATTTTACATATTTTGTCGTTATTTATGTCTTATTAGTGCATGTTAAATGCAAATCCAACTAAATAAATAAATTTCCGATAAATCTTGTACTAAAATGCGCATGAGACCAAATAAAACGCGAGTGAAAGTAAATGCGATGATAACTTTTTTTTAAAAAATTAAAACTAGACTACACAGCGAGATTTGCATGATTTGCCTTTATTTTATTGCTCGCTGTCGTTTTTTAATGATTCGTGATGATAACGCGAGATGGCCATAAATGATGTGGTTAAAGGGACTTGAAATATTTCTCTTTTACTTTTTCTTGATAAAATATCGATAAAACTCTCCTATTGTCTCTTTTTGTTTAAAATAAAACAATTTGTTCACTTTTTCCATTGATTGCCCTTTTTTTCGTTAGATAGCAAATTTAAATATTTCTGAGATTGAAAATGCGCGATTTATCAAATGAAAGTGAATTTCAGGTTAACCAGTTTCATTCACTTTTTATTGCGATATTTTTTTTTGTAAACTCTTCGAAGAATCGGACGAGACATCGCGACACACAAAGGAATGTCATGCTGATAATTGTTATTAAAACAGTTGGATGTCGCGCATAAATGAATCGAAATTGTCGATAATAAAAAAAAGCAAGAGAGAAACAAAACGACAGTAGCACTTTTGTCTTTTGCCATTTCGGTTTTTCGTTTTCTAAAAGCTACAAATTGAGAGATAATGTGATAATTCATCAGATTTTTGTATTTTTTGATCATTTATGAAGGCAAAAAATAATATGAAATATTTAATAATTTGATGGTTGTAAAAAAAAACAAACTAATAATAGAATACAAGAGAAGAGAAGAAGAAGGAACGAAAAAAAAATGAATTATTGATATTTAATTTGTAGTGCCGACAGCACATTTCTCATCTTCATCAAATTTCGTATGTTTCGTAACAACATTTCATTCATTTCGTTCGAAAAATAGATGAAGAATGGTGTTTACAAACTTCCCGAAAAAAATTTCTGAGCTTTAAGCCTATCAGTTATGCGAGCCGTGTGAGGACCATATAAAGCTAAAACCAATAATTATTATTATGATTTACTTTGTGCATGGAGATATTCTGTGGTATCTATGCGTAAATGTTATTTTAAATAAATGAATATCAGAGGAAGAAGATATGGGCAAGACAGGCAGATAGATAGCTAAATAGATTGATTCGTGCCGTTCAACCACTTAAGCGAAATGAAATGTTGCTTTATAATGATATGTTATGTTATGAATATCTTAGAGTGGGTTCATTTTTTTTTTATCAAAAATTGAACTTCGTCTTTTAATAAATTAAATTTTATACGATGTTTTAGTTTAAAAAAATATTTCATTTCAATTTCAAAATAAAAATTATGATTTCAAAAAAATTAAATTTTGAACAGAGAAAAAAGATTTAGATTGAAAATTTATAAAATATCGGAAATTTTTCTTAAACAGATTTCGAAATAAAAATTATAACTTCGAAAAAAAAAAAAATTTTCGAACAAAGTCGAACAGTTTTTTTTTAATTTTGGATACGATGGGAGAAGTTTAAGATGGTTGAAAAAAAAAAAAAAACAAGATGGAACCTGATTAAATGTAGAAATAATTTTAGAATTTTAATTTGAAGTCACAAAGTTTCTGTTTTTCATGTACCTATTTTTAAAAATCTTAATTTTAATTATATTCTTAAAATAATTATCATTAATTCCTCACCTAATTTTGAGAAAATGAAAGAAATACGTCTTATTATGTCTGTTGTTTCTCTCAAAGTGAGGAGTTCTCATTTAAATTGTGACTTTTAACATTAAAAAATTCTTTAAATGCTACTAGGGAAAATTTAAGTTTTTAAGCGGTTATTTCTTGTTCAAATTTGAACCCAAAATTCTTACGAAACTTAAGCTTATTAAAGTATCAACAATTTAAAAAGTTTCTGACTTGAAATTGATAAATTTTTTGAATTTTGAATATTGAGATTGATAAGTTGAAAAAAAAAATTTTTTAGGCTTGTTTTCGGTATTATTTAGCTGCTTGAGACCTAAAATAATATATTTTAAAAGTATTAGTTGTTTCAGATTTAATTTAAAAAGAAATTTTCATTGATAAGAACTTACCTCAACTTGAGTCCAAAGAATAAATATTTCATTTAATGGAAAAATCTAAAAATAAATTATAAAAAAAATTATTAAAAAATAAAAAAAAATTAAAAAAATTAAAATTAAATTAAAAATAAAAAAATATTTCATTAAAATTAATGTAACTTACCTTTTTTTAAAAAAATATAATTTTTAACCCATCCTAATATCCCATCAACTCTTTAACGTATCCAAACATCCAAATTCGTCAGAACTCATCGGTCCATTAAAAATTAAACATCATGAACACCAATTCTTCTCTTTCTCTCTCATCCATATATTCTAGCTCATTTTTATCGTAATTTCGTTACCTTTTTCGTCTCAAATTAATGTTTCAAAAAGTTGAACAAAGTTCCTGCTCGATTGTGACACGAACACTCATTTAACTCTATCATAACTTTATTTTTTTTTGTCCAAATCGTAATTTGTTTCATAAATTATGCTTATTTAACGACCTTTCATGTACATATTTTACACAGAATCTATAAATAGATAAAATAAAAAAAGTTTTACTTACCTAACAACATCGAGTCAAGTCAATTAGGAATCATAAATTTGTTGCTTAATATTAAACACAGTTAGGTTTTTTTTTGCTGCTATGCATAAAATCAGGTATCATCACTTTTACCGTTTGACCCTAATGATGATGATTGTGAGTTTGCTCAAATAAAAAAAAACTTTCTCACACTATTTAGTTAAGCAATTAGGAAACCTGCATCACACAATCCCTTCTTAAGCTCTGAAGTTAATAAATCCTTGGGAGTTAATTAACTTTTTTTTCCAATCTTGTTTTGCAAATAAAGCAGAGACTTAACGTGTCATGATATATTGAATTTTTTACGTCTCATTGACACGGAACAATTGAATAGTCTCGGGCACAACGTAATCTCCAATCAAGATAAATTACTAATTTCTGCAGTATTTGCCCTCTGATATTGTGATGCAATATATTCAAATCTACCGTCTGCAATTGAAATGATAAGAAATGGTCAGTCTCGGCAAAAAAAAAAGAAGTAATCGAAAGGGGGATCTGAACAATTATTTACTCCCTATTCACTTTTTCTCCGTTTTCTAGTACTTTTATAGTCCATAAAAGTTGAAATGCATTGTTAATTATGCATGTACTTATGTTGGAATCAAAGCAAATACCCGCACAATTATTGCAAGCCGAGTCCATTTTAATGGGAAAAAGCAAATATATATTCAAACATACGCTCAATTTATTTGCAAGGATCCTTCGTTACATTATGGGATCGAATAACAAGGCAAGTGCAGCACGGTCTCTCTTTCGTTCTCGTTCTGAGAAAAAGTTGATAAAATACATGAAAAGAATACTAATGCATATACAGGGGGGAATCATTCACCTTCGATATCAACTTTGCAGGGGATGGCACGGCTATTTAAATTGTCCGTCTGAAGGGGGCAGTTTGTTTATCACATCAACAAATATATTGATGGCATTAAAGTGAATAATATTTTCCGCTTTATTTTTATATATATATTTTTTTACCCATATTTTATACTCGTCTATACTATTTTTATTTACCTACATTTTACATTTACGAAAAAAAAACAAGGGACAAGGGGGAGTTTCAAACACATTTTTGAATGCAGTCTTAACTGTAATCAATGCTTCAATGTTTGTGTTTATAATGTTTATCATAATATCATAATGGAAAGTTTTCGTAAAATATACGAAAAATGAATTCTTGGATGTTTTCAAGTACTTTTTCAAACGTTTTTAGGCCGATACAATTATAAAAAAAATTTTCGGTGTTCTTCTATATTTTTTTTTAAAAACTATTATCCATTATTTAGCTAAAATAATATAAATTGTTTTTAATTTGTGAAATTTTTAATTGATTAAAATAAAAAATTTCAATTTAAAAAAAAATATTAAAATTTTTAAATAAATAATTATAAATTAATTATTAAAAAATTATAATAAGGAATTAAAAACTTAAAAAATTAAAAAGATTTAATTATCAAAGAACAAAATTATTAAAAGTTTTTAATAAAAAAAATAAATTTTTTTTAATAATTTTTTTTAATTAATTTTTTTTTTATTAAAAATTTTTAATAATTTTGTTCTTTGATAATTAAATCTTTTTAATTTTTTAAGTTTTTAATTCCTTTTTTTAATTTTTTTAATAATTTACTTATAATTATTTATTTGAAAGTTTTAATATTTTTTTTAAATTGAAAATTTATTTTTTATAAATTTTATTTTTAATGAAAAAATTAAATTTTAATATAAATTTTATAATTAATAATTTTAAATTTTTAAAGAAAATGTTACACTTTTTATTTAAAAAATATTTTCAAAATTAAAATTTAAATTTAAATGAAATAAAAATTTTTTAATTTTTAAAAAAAATTAAATATTGAAATAAAATTGAAATATATATATTTTTTAATTTAAAATTTTGAAATTAAAATGAAAATTTTATATTTTTTATTAAAAACTTTTAATAATGTAGTTATTTGATAATTAATTATTTTTATTTTTTTAATTCCTTAATTTAATTCTTTAATAATTAACTTATAATTAATAATAATTATTAAGAATTAAATTAAGGAATTAAAAAATTAAAAATAATAAATTATCAAATAATTACATTATTAATTATTAATTAATAACCCAATAAAAAATTAAAAAAAAATATTTTTTTCATTAATCATTCTTGTAAAGAAAAATATTCATTATTTAAATATTCATACATAAAAATAACCTAAAAAGTAAGAAAAAAACAGCCTGTAATGACAAATTGTTCAAACATTTTGTGACGCACGAATTGTTCCAATTATTATAAATATTATCGTAATTGCGTCAATTAACAAGTGTTTTTTTAAAATTCGATTATTCTCAATAAAAAGCAGAAAGTAGTCGATCTTTAGGTTAGTATAATCTTTAAAATGAAGTTGATAATACTTTTTTTCATCGCTTTCCTACAATTTTCAGGTAATTTCGCGAGAGTGTGCGAACACGTCAAATTCATCGTGCATTCTCCCAAAACGGAGCCTTTCGAGTCGAAATTCTGCAACAACCAGACACTTCTTGATGCGTGCGACACCCAAGGAAATTACACATTTATCGTGCCTCAGTGGTTGGGCGGCGACAAAATCATTTGGAAAGATCGTCTAATTTCGACTTTTATGAATGCCACAAACAATTGCGTCGTTTTTGTGGATTACTCTTACTACACGCAGAAAAGTTTCAACGAACTCTTAGCACTTAAAGGCAACCTCACGACTTTCATAGCACGCAAATTGCGGTACTTTGAGGAGCTGGGCTTCAATCCGGACAACGGAATACTCTTTGGTTTTGACATTGGAGCGCATTTCGTGCTTGAAGCGGGCATCAAATATGGCGTGAAGAAAATTGGGCGAATCGATTGTTGCGAACCAAGAACCAATGGATTTACGTCGTCAGATCCGTCGATGGCGCAAACAGCAGATGCCGCCAAACATGTGCAATGTATGCACACGAGCGAGGATTTTGGAACCGCTGATCGATTTTGTCCGCATGACGTGAATTTGGGTGTTTGTGGTAGGTCTCAGCCTGAAGACATCTTTACATGGGCCGGCAACGATATCAAGTGTATCGAATATTATGTTGCTTCGTTCAAGTATGACTTTAATTTGGTGACGCAGGCTGCGGTTGAACAAAAGTACTCAACAACGTGCGTACCTAAAAAGCAAGTTCCTGATGTTTCGACGTACGATCCGCCGAAGAAGTTTGGATGGCAATTCGATTTTACTCTTTCTGAAGGAGAATTTTACTGTATCCCTAATGCAACTGCGTCAGCAGAAATAGAAGATGGGCTTTAATTTAAATTCATAACTACATATTTCTTACAATACCGTAATGTAGATAATTCTTATGGAAAAAATCCGTTACAAATTCAAAAAATGCTAATAATTAATGGAACATCAATTTTGAAGTTAATAGAACAATATTTTTTCATAAATTTTTTGATTTTTTTAACAAATATTTAGAAAAAAATTAAATCATTTTTCATAAAATTAAAAAATAAATTAATTAATATTAATCAAAATTATAAAATCTCAAAAATTTTGTTAAAAATATTAAAAAATTCAAAATTTCATTAAAAATTCGAAAATTTAACGTAAAAATGTTAGTAGAACGAATTTTAAAACCTATTTTCGTTAATAAAACGGATTATTTTTTTCCATAATAATTATCTACATTACGGTAAATCCATTTAGTTTTGACTTTTAAATCAATTTTAAATAAACTTAAGGAAATTTGACTTTTTGTTAAGTTTAAATCAACATTTTTGATTAAAAATTTAAGCATTTTTCGGTTTTTGAAATTTAAGGAAAAATTAAATCTTTTGTAATAACTAAAAAGTATAAAATAAAAAATTATAAAAAAAATATTTTAAAAAGATGCTTTTTTATTTGGGGCCCTAAATATTATATTTTATCGAACTTGCTTTTAAATATTCAGAACGACCAAAAAATCGAAAACATTTTTGACTTTTGGATCCGCCTAATGTCAATAATATCAAATTTTACAGGAAACGTGAGTCACAATCGCACCGATTCAAACCATTTAAACGCGGAATAGGTTATTCGATACTGCCATATACCAAAAGTATGTAAGTGTGATAATAACAAATATACACACATTTCTCCCCCAATTGAAAAATTATATCTGTACTTGTTTTGGTTGACGGTCTCAATTCATACTATTTTTGTCATTAAAAACTTTGTTTACACAAATTTCCCATGAAAAAAAAATAACATAAAAATACGTAAAAATATGTGTGTCAATTCAATTATTTTTGCCGGTTGAATGGCAGGACATGGGTGTGAGAGCGAGGAGATTCGTGGTGTGTTTTAATCACATAAAGGACGTTGAAAACCATTAAAAACAATATTTTGACAATAAAAGTGGCTCTCGACGACAAGGGGAATCAACCAAAACTTTAATTTATTGATTAAAATTTTTGGACAAACAAACAGACAATTAATGGTTTTGCCTCATTTCATCCTCGATAGTTCCGACTCTCACGATAATTAGTATCGGAGCTGAATGACAACCGTGTTAATGTTTTGAACACACAATTTAATTCGGGTAATTCGAGGATAATATGACATGTCGAAATGCGAACGTAGGCGCAACAGATTTTTCAATGTGCCCTCACACAGAAATTTTGTTTGACAAACCGCTAGATTTCTTCGTCTAATAACGATCAAACGAGTTTTAATCCTCTTCTAAGTAATTCTGATTAAAAATCAACAACAAACAGTAAAAAAAACGACAAACTGCAATGGAAAAAAGACAAACAAGTGCAACACAAATACTGCTAATTATAATCTGAAGACATCATCTTCTAATTGCATCAAAAGAGCATCAAAGTGTGTGCAAAACACATCTGAAAGAGCATCAGTGCAGAAGAAAAAAGATAAACCCGCATGTTTGTTGCATTGCTTTGCTTTGCATTACCACTCCTTTACAAGTTCTTTCAAAGTTCTTCTTGTAGTATTTACCGCATTTTGAAGAAATTTCCGAAGAAATGTGGTTTGATGATTGACTAAATGTCTGTCTGGATTTCTAATTTTCGATTTTTTGCTTGGTTTGGATTAATTGAAAAAATTTTGAAACATAATCTGGAATGAAAATTAAAAAAATAACAAAAATTAGATAAATATTTAAAAAAAATAATAAAATTATTCAAAACGTAATTAAAATTTGTAAAAGATAGAAATTCGAAAAAAATATAATTTAAAAAAATAATACCTGATATAAAATAAAATATTAAAATAAATAATGTAAAATAATAATTTTAGAGACCTTAAACATTTATTAAAATTTTAAATATTTTCTAAATTTTTAAATAATAAAATATTTTAAAAAATAATTAAATAATTTAAGAGACATTAAAAAATTAAAAAAATTTAAATAAAAATTTAATTATAAATAATTAAAGTTGACATTTTTTTATAATTTTCATTTTTAATAATTATTTATAATAATTATATTTTATTAATTATTTACTAACTTTATTATAAATAATTATTATTAATAAAAATTATAAAAAAATTATTATAAAAAAATTATATAAAATTATTTATAATTAAATTAAATTAAATTTATTTATTTTTTTATTTTTTAATGTCTCTTAAATTGTTTAATTATTTTTTAAAATATTTTAGTATTTTAAAAATTCATAAAATATTTAAAATTTTATTTAATTTTTTTTTATAAAATTTTAAAAATAGAAAAAATTATTTTTCACGACAACTTTCAATCATCCCATATTTTTGTGTGTATTTTTTGTATTTCGTTTCATCTATCCAACTAACGTGTCGCATATAATGAATTTGTTTTTAATTCTCTTTGATGACGATGACACACAAATAATTACAACAATAATAAATGCATGCACATCACATTCTTCTCTGTGTCTTTCTCTGTGAATCACAATCCACATCTACAATCGAGCGTTTGATGTGTGAAATTTATGTGATATTGTCACATGTTATTAGATTAAAAATTAAAATGAAGAATCCAGTGAACACTCGGCGGAGGAGAGAAAGAACTAAGACAAAGTACGAAACCACACAAAGAATCGTGATGATTAAAAAGTGACAATCGTCGTATTTTATAGTCACATTTACATTTTACATTATCTTCGTTAGTTTGAGATAAAGGTCGTGTTTCTGGAACCTGTTTCTGTTCATTCATATTCATATCCGAGCTAGAGATGATAGACAAGCAAAATATTAATCTGGTCGGAGAGTGTTGGCAAAGAATCCGATTTGGGTGCCCATGCGGAAAGAATGACACACGTTGCTCTGTGCTTGGAAACGGGTGTTGAAATCGATTATTATTAATAAATTTCTTTTGGCATGAGGCTGCAAAGAGAGATCCGAGAATGATACAGAAGAAGTAATTTGATTAAATGACTTATAAAATGTTCGATCACAGCTGGGTAGATACTTACCGTTGATTTTTTGCGCTCATCGATGTGCTTCTTACAACTGAATGAACATCGAATATGGACACTTAATTTAATAATCAATAGTAATAAGAAAGTTGGAGATTTTTTTGTAGCAATCATCAGTTTAAATGGGCTAACGATGATTCGTAAATCGGCATTTACTAAAAAAAAAATGAAAAAAAAATTTTTTTGAAGCTTTAGTCTGTCTGCAAAATTTTAAAATTATTTTTTATCGTAAACTGCAAAATTATTTTTTTTTAAATTAAAAAAAAAAAAAAAAAAAATTTAATTTAAAAAAAAAATATTAAAAATTTTTGATAGAAAAAAAATTATTAAAAACTAATTTATAAGAATTAAAAAAATATTAAAATAAATTTGGTAATTAAATAAAAAAAAAGAATTTTTGAATATATAGAAAATGTTGAGTTGCTAAAAAAATTTTCTTATAAAAATAAAAAAAAAAAAAAATAAAAAATTAAATAAAATTAATTAATTTATTTAATATAATTAAATAAATTTTTTTTAAATTATTGGAAAATATATAAATTAAATAAAATTAAAAAAAAAATTAAAATAAAATAAAATATATTTTTTGAAAATATTGAATAATTTTAATATTAATTTTAATATAAATATTGAATAATTTAATTAAATATTTTTTTAATTATTTTATTTTTTTTAAATTTTTAAAAATTGAATAAAATATTATTAAATATAATAAAAATAAAATTAAAATAAAAAAATAAAAAAAAATTATTTAAAAAAATTAATATGATAAAAATTATAAAAATACGCTTCCAACCTCAAACTTTCTTTTTAAACAAAACTAAAAAAAAAAAATAATTTCTAACATTTAAACTCTCAAAGAAATTTTCGGATGATAATTACAGCAGTAACTCAAAATAATAATGAGACGCTGTTGAATCTGAACATGATGAAGTAATGATAGGTCTGGATATCGTTTTGCCAGCTCTCACATAAATTTTTATTCGAAACCATTTGTGCGTTTTCAATAATAAAAATAACAAAAAATAGACGTCTCTCATAAACGACCATTTAATATTAGTTTGGATCGCCCCGAGTGATAGAAACTTTGTGCGCGACTCAAAAAGCGCGCTTTTTAATAATAATCAAGGAAAAATTTCCATACACAAAAATACATATTTTTTTATTGACTATTAACAACATCTGGTGCATTGGACATAAAAAGTGTCGTGAATAGAGAACGATTTTATTTTTTTTAAATGGAAATCCAGAGATGGACTTTAATTTTAAATTTATTTTAGGTGCAAAAAAAGTAACGAGAAATAATTTCTGGACCTGAAAACCGCTAGACAGTTAAAATTGAAAAAAAAAATTGAACGCATAAAAATCGAAAGGATCACAAAAAAGCCATATTTGACGACATGCACAATAAATATTTCCCATTTTCTAAAATAAAGCAAAAAAAAATTTAAATTGTTTTATCAGTCACTCGTACGGATAAAGTGCAAAAGGAATAATGTGTTGACAAAATAATAATATTTTATTTGCATGTTCTGTCAAAACATTTGGAACAAAAAAAAAATTGCCGAGCAAAAAAAATGTCAAACACAACTACGCAAATCTATAAATAAATTTGATACGGCTAATTGCTACAAATTTATTTAACTTTTTTTGTCGTGCGCGACATGTGTGTGTTTTTGTTTTTGACCAATTCCTCCGTGGATGTGGACACCGGCTGTGACAATTTATTTTATTTTATTATGAAAAAAAAAAATAAAATGTGAGAATTTTCGCCGTTTGGAGTTTTGAGTTCAAAAAGTCCGATATTTAAGCAAATTTTCACGTAAACAGGCATCGACACCGCGTGATAATAAAATTTGACGTGTTTGTCTTGCAGCAGTTTAGTAGCAGCAGCTTGTTTGTCTGGCGACGCGAGAGAAAGGCAACCGATGTTTGAACATTAGTCTCGAGCTTTATTTTTTAGTACAGAGACTGCCATTAATGTTATTATTTTCATAATAATAACAATAAAATTCTTATCGCGCGTTGCTAAAGTGAACGTTTTTCTGTAAAAAAAAAATTAAATGAACCTCTGGATTACAAAAAAAAATTTTTTTTTTCGTGTTGAAGAAAAAAAAAATGACAAGGAAGTAAAATGGGAGAGATAAAAAAAAATTTCTCGTGTTATTTGGCTCGAAAAAAAAACATCCCGTGTTTGTCTAATAACGACAGCTTTAAAAATATCGTTTAATTTTTATTTTTTCTAAAAGCCGCGACAATTTAATGACTTTATGAAGTAAGTATCGTGTATGGAGACGTAATCATTAGCAACAAGAGGTGCCTAAAACGTAATTTTTGAACCTATTTTTCCAAAAAAAAATTATAAAAATTAAACTTAAAAATTAAAATAAATTAATTAAAAAAATATTTAATGAAATTAAATATTTAATTAAAATATTTTTATAAAAAAAAATAAAATTTCATCTTTTCGTCGAAAATATTTTTAAAGTACCTAATTAAAAAAAATAAATTAAATTAAAATAAAAAATTAAATTAAGAAGTAAATATTTTATTAAAATTTATTAAAATATTATTTTAAACTATTTTAATTTCAATCTTTTTAACTTTTTTAAATTTTTTTCAAAATATTTTAGTTTTTTTAATTTTTATAAAAATTTAAAAAATTTTAATTTTAATTTAATTATTAAAAAATAAATTAATTTTATTTTAAAATTTTAAAATATATTTTGAAATAATTTTTGAAAAAGTAAAAAAAAATAGTTTAAAAATATTTTTTTAAAAATATTTTAAAAAAATCAAAATTTAAATATTTTGAGATTCATTAAAGAACCTTTTTATAAAGAAAAATAAATTTCCATCTCTTGCCCGTCGTGAAATTGTAACAAAATCACTAATATTACAGTGCAAAAGGCCATAAAACGCATAAATGACTCGATGTACATTTGCAAAAAGAGCATTTTTCGAGATAAAAATGTCGTATCTGCGACGGTGTCTCTTTTTATTGAGATTTAGAGGACATTTTATGGCATTTTTAAAGCTGCTGTTGGCAAACTGCGCGACATTCGAGGCAAATGTTGTTTTCAGGATTACGATAATCGTCCGAGAAAATGTATTCAAATGTAATTCAACAAGTCTCGCAATGGCTTAGATGAACTTTTTGTGCATTAAAATAATCGAAATTTAGAATTTTTTCTATCTGTGACAGTAAAAAAAGAGCAAATTCCGTCAAATATCAATCATAAAGCTTGAAAAATGACTTGCGATTGAATT
Source organism: Culicoides brevitarsis (assembly GCF_036172545.1). Lineage (NCBI taxonomy): Eukaryota > Metazoa > Arthropoda > Insecta > Diptera > Ceratopogonidae > Culicoides > Culicoides brevitarsis. The sequence continues at coordinate 9,586,029 of NC_087085.1, forward strand.
GAGACATTTAAAGTGAACGATTCCCCTTTTTTATAAAAAATTTTTCTACACATGAAAAAAAACATTAACTTTCGACATTCGGTATTGTTCGTGCATGATGAATGACATCTGATAACATTCTGATTCGGAAAATTGTAATTTTTTGCAATAGCAATCAATTTCCTCTGTGAAATTCTATACTTTTGTACATGATAATGCATTCTGTCGCAGAGACTTTTTAAGACTGCATAAATTTCTCCGATAATCAAAGCGTAACATCGCAGTACAAGCAGGAAAACTTTTCCAATTTATTTACTCTCTGTGTAACATATTAGTTGATTGATATGATATTCTCTTTGCGTCAAGCGACTTTCGTTCTGTAGGCAGAGAAAAAGGATAAGTTATAGCCTTTATCTTGTATCTTGTAAGTTTTTGGTCGTCATCGTAGATTTTGAGTATTGAACGGAAAAAAAAGTTGGGTGAAATTATAATGAATTGCAAAGAAGGAGGGCGTGTTATCGTCAAAACTATTCTATTTCGCATCAATATTCAAGTGAGTTTTGATATTTTTATTGTACTCACATAAGATCAAGAAGAAGAAAAAAATGTTGAGGGAAAAAAATCAGCAATAAATAAAAATGAGAGCAGATAGTCTGACTCATTAATTATTACGACGTAAAATCTAGATTTAAAGAAAAAAAAATTATTTAGGAAAAAATTATGAGTATTGTAGGTTCAAAATTTGTAATTTTGTTCGTCAAAATCGTCAAAATATTCAAAATAAAATTCTTCAAAAATTTTGAAAAATTTTTTGAAGGTCTTCTCAGAATTAAAAATTGAAAAATTTATATAGACCAAATTTTATAAACATTTTTAATTTTTAAAAAATTTATTTATTTTTAAACATTTAAAATTTATTTACAAAAATTAAAGAAAAAAAAACAAAATTTTAACATTTTTAAAATTATGTAAAAAAAAATATTAAAAAAAATATTCATTCATAATTTCGAAAATTTATTAAAATATTTTTGAATTAAGCAAAAAAAAAATTAAAATAATTTTTAGCAATTTTTAAATTTAATAAAAAGTAATTAATAATAATAAATAAATAATTAATTAATTAATAATCAAAAAAAAAATATTTTGAAAAAATTTTTTAAAAAAGGTGTTAGAAAAAAATTAAAAAAGGAAATATTGTTATAAAATAATTTTAAAAAAATAAAAATTTTAAATTATTTAATTTAAATTAAATTTGAGTAAAGTCAAGTTTATCTTGATTCGTAAGTTATTTTAAATAGAGAATTATAAAAATGTGGATTTTTTTAAAATTTAGGCAGACAAAAGAAAAAAAAATAAAATTCAAAAAATAATAAAATTTAATTTTCAATTTAATTTACTAAAAATAATAAAATTTAAATAATTAAAAAAAAATAAAAAATTTTTTTCATTGATATCTTGACGATTTTTTATGCAAAATCAAAAAAAAATACGAGCATGTTGAATTTAAAAAATAAAAAAAAAATATGAAGAAAGAAAATCATTTTTGTTCATATTTCACTGACTCTTGATCAAAAATTACCGTAAAACATCCGTGTTCACATGTCGTTCCATTTCCAATCATGATTTGTTTTGACAGTTTCCAATCGAACGACTGCCTCTCACTCCTCAGAAGTACAACAACAAATAATAATAATAATAATAAAAATTCATTTCAATTTGCCACAGAGATAAAAACGTCCCTTATCTGACATTTCTGCCAAAATCCATGCAATTTTACCATAAATTTCGTATTAATATACGAGCCGCATATATTCCGAGTCATATGATTTAATTTTACGGATGTTAGGGGCATTCGGTAGTCAATGCAAAATTTATTGTACGCCAGATAGTGCGGCGAAGGTCATGACGACTCCCTCTGCAAAACAAAAAGTGAATATTTTTTGTACCCTTTGCCCTTGTTTGTCTCAGTTTTGTTTTTTTTTTTTGCCAACAAATATTACTAAAAATAATAAAAAATGATTTTTTGGCAGATGCATCACATATGAGTTCACCTTGTTGTGCCGATTTTTTATATTTTTTTTACTCGGAACGTAAACAAATCGAAGTTTTTTATTATTTTAGTGCTGGATTCTATCATTAAATGCATCTGATGCCGATTTATAAACCTTCAGGGGCTAAACCCATATCAAAACGCAGTTTATATAATTTGACATGGATGATTACCAATTTTTTTACTCCCTTCTTCCGTCTTAGGATTCGTACATGATTAAGAAATGGCCGAAAAAATGAGATTTATTTTTGAAACAGGTAGCAACTAATTTTTTTTTTCTAAAAATCGTCGGCAAAAGCCGGCAAAAGTGTCACAAACAGTCCTGCATGCTCGCCAATTTTTTCATTCATGCAGAAATCCGATAATTGGATCTATATATTTTATTTAATATTTGTGCCTTTTTGCATTCAATGCGTATTGCAATGCATTTCAGCAAAATTACAATTGTCTCTTGCGCTCTGGAAGGTGCGGGAAATTTAAAATTTAATAATTTTTAAAAATAAATAAAAAAAAATTAGAAAGAAATTTGACAAAATAAAAAAAAAATAAAAAAATTATTTAAAAAAAATTTATTTGAAAAAATTCAAAACTTAGGTAATTATTAAAAAAAATCGAAATTAAAAAAATATAATTTTTAAATAATAATTTAATTTTATTAAATTTAATTTAAAAATTATTTTATTTATTTCGAAAAATATTTTATTTTAATTTTAATTAATTTTTTTTTTAAAACTTAAATTATTTACGAAAAAAAAATTCTAAATTAAAAAAAATATTATTTTAAATAATAATTTAATTTTAATAAATTATTTTATTTTATTTATTTTAAAAAAATATTTTATACGAATTTTACGAAAAAAAAATAAAAAATAAATTAAAGAATTTTTAATTTTTTCTCATTATTTTACATTTCCCGCACCTTCCTATTGCAAAATGCATCTAGCCAGTCGCTCGTTAATTGTTATCATATGTAGACGACGTGCTGTAATTTTAAAATTCATTCATGCTGCAATTGCAAGTCGCGTCGTCGTCGTCGTCCAAACAACAAACCACTGATGCCCAACCGTTTGCATTTCATTCATGAAATCATTTCATTTATTTGCAGTTTCATTGTTTTAATTTTATTTTTTTTGCTGTCGAGCAATTATTCGAGTAGGAACGGACAAAAATCTGTGGTTGGAGCAATTATTTTTCGCGTAGAGCTGAAACGCATTTTTTCGTATCCATGAGGAGTAAAATGTAAACTTTCAGTTGCAAATGTGGATGAAAAAGGTAAATATTCCCAATTTCATTATGGCAGAGAGTTTATTGACATTGAACAGATTTTTGGTGAGTTTTGTGCAAATTTTGTTTGAAAGCTGAAAAGGAAGAGGAAATTTCTGATAAAATTGTTCAATTATACGATTCAGCAAAAGATATTTATTCTCAAGTGGTTCAATTAAAATTAACATGAGTGCAGTAAGAAATGGAAATTTTCTGTTTACTTGGATGTAAAAGGGAAAAATCAACACATGATGCTCAAATTTACAGTTACAAGACTCAATATTGTAAATTTTGTCGGAATTGTAATGCAAAATATTTTATAGCTTTAAAATAAATTTAGTCGTGCTGCTAAAATTTTCTGCAATTTTGAGGAAATTTATAAATATTTTTGAACTTATTTATTTTATTTATTTTATTGAATAAAAAAAATAAAATTATTTTTTTTGGTTTAATTTTCTTTAAGAAAATCAGCTTCAAAAACTTATTTATTTTTTCAAATTAATTCAAAAATATTTAAAATAATTTTTTATAAATTTTGACAAATAATTTTAATTTTTCTTAAAAAAATTAAATTAAAATAATTATTGTTTTAAATTTAAAAAAATGCTTGTATTAGTAAATATATTGCAAGTTTTATTTATACGATTTTTAAAATTAAATAAAATTAAATTAAATTTTTTAAAATTTTAAATATAAATATTTTTTTCTTAAAAAACAAAAATTAAAAATTCAAGTTTTTATTTAAAAATATTATTTTTTATTTAAATTAAATAAATTTTTATTTTTAAATATTTCTTTTAACTTATTAATTAAATTAAATTAATTAATTATTAATTAAATTAATTTAATTTTTTAAAATTATTTTTAGCAGAAAATTTAAAAATTTTAATCATTTTTATTTAATTTTAAAAAATTAAAAAAAACAATAAATACAAAAAAAATAATAAAAAAAGTATTTTCAATTAAAAAACAAAATTAAAATCTCTTCGAATTAAATAAAAGAATTTTTTTATTTGAAAATTTTTTTTTAAATTTATTTTCATTTATTTTAATTTTTAAAATGTTTAAAGTTTTATTTAAAATTATCCAAAAAATGTCATGTGCCTCCCATTTTATAACTCATATCAAAAAAATCATGAATCCCAAAATTTTATAAATTTAATCAAACACGTGCTCCCGCGATTTTTTTTTATCTAAAAATAAATCCAATTGTTGTTACCATCAATACCATTTGTTCCGCCAAAAAAAATCTAATAATAATCACAAAAATAATGATGATGATACTCGCATCTGATACAAAAATTCCTCCAAAAAAACTCACTTATCTCCCGAATTTCCTTCCTTTCTAAACAACAACAAAAAAATTTGCAACAACATGTAACTCCAATATTTCGCGCGAAATAAAAACAAATATCTGATTCACCGAACGCTGCTCGAACGATGATGATGATGCCGATCTATGAATGCAAATTATATTATTATATTTATTTTATACGCGCTCACTTGCTTTTCATCCCGTCCCGACAACAACTCGTCTATTACCTATTATTATTACGCTAGATAACGAAAATATTTTTTTTTTCGATAAATTTGATCTAACACAAAAAGTACCTTTTTTACGATGAACCAATCTGACTTTTGTATGAAAAATCATAAAATCACGCAAAAAATGAATCTCAATAATAAAAATCCGATATCTTTTATGCCTTTTTCGCATCCAATCGTGGCTTGTAAATATCCGACGATGAAAAAAAAAAGGAATAAAAATTTCTTTCGTTTCCCTGGAAAACAAACAAGAAGAACAAAAGAAGGAAATAACACGGAAAAACATGTAATTTGAACAAATTGATGCATGTTTGTGTGTTGTGTATGAAATTCCGATACAGTAACATCCATAAAAATATATCAGATTATCAAATATAACGAGATTTGTGTCGGTCTTGTCTTGTCTATATTTCGATTCCTTTCATGTTTTCGCTGGAGTTTTAGCAATTTTCGCAACTTTAATGCCACTGCCGACGCCCAGTCGAAACAAAAAACACAAGATGGAAAGCACAAAGAGGAAGATTTGGCACATCTGCGAACATATTCGAGGAAGGAAGGAAACACGGAAAGATAGCATATGTTTGTCTTGGTTTATTTGTTATGTGATGATGATGATAATAATGCCCTTTACTTGCGAGTGAAGAACGGAGAAACGAGATTATAGTGCATTTTCTAATAATATTTTGTGTCTGATTCTTTGTGTTTGTTTGCTGCGAATGTGGTGCGAATTCTTGATTTTTCGTATTTTCTACATTTTTTGGTGGTTGAATGGACCTTTTTTTGCAATAAATATTCATTTCTTTTGAATTGTATTAGAAAGTGTGCATTAGAGGAACGTTCCTATGACTTGTAAATGTATTATTTAAAGGCTTTTTATGGGGTTTCGGCTGTCAGACGCTCGTTTTTCTTGCTTGGATGAACTTTAATGGACGGCTTTTGTGCGTTATTTAAGGATAGTTGAATCCTATTTGAATCTAAGGTTGGTGCAAATTTATTTTAAATTTTTTTCCGATTAAATTTTTCTTAAAAGAAAATTGGAAGCAAATTATTAAAAATTTAAAAAAAATTTAAATAAAAAAAAAAAATTTAATTTTAATTAAATAATTTGTAAAAATTAAAATTTAAATTATTAAATATTTAAAAAAAAAATAAATTTTAAAGAATAAATGTCGTCTTTAATTTTTTTTTATATTTTTAAATTAATTTCTTTAATTACCTAATTACTTTATTTAATTTTTTTATAAATAAATTTATTTTATTTTGTTCAATTTTTTTAAATTTTTTTAATGAATTTTTAAAGTAAATAAAATTATTTTTTAATTAATTAATTTTTAGTTTAAAAGTTATTAAATTAATTTAAAAATTTTTTATTTAATTTAGGTTTTTTTTTATTTATTTTATAAATTTTAATTAAATTCATAAATTAATGAATTTTTAATAATTTTTTTAAAGGAATTGAATTATTTTTTTTTCAGTTTGATTGAAAATTTTAAATATTTAAAAATATGTATCAATTTTGAAATTTTTGTGAAAAATTATATTTTACCAAGAAAAATTATTATTTTATGAATTATGTTTAAAAAAAATATTTAAAAAAATAAAATTGTATTTTTTGATTTTTTTTTAATTTTGTAATTTTTTTACCTTATAAATTTACCTTTTCCAATGAAGCAAGAAAGAAAAATTTAAAATAATAAAAACATTTTTTTTTTTTGATAAAATGAAAATTTTTTAATATATTTTTTTTTCATAGAAAGTAGAGTATTATAGGATAACATTTAGGTGCAACAAAATATACTTAAAATTGGCTAAAGAAAAATTTTTAACAGAAAACTAGAAATAAAAAAATGTGCTAATAGAAACAACAAATTATAGAAAATCTAACAACTTAGGCAACCACAACTTTGGCGGGAGCAATTGCTGGAGCAGCAGCAACTACAGTCTTCGCGGCAACAGCAACTGGAGCAACTGGCAAATCTTTTTGTACAACAGCGTTGAATCCGTTTACGGGATCAGCATAATAGTTAACGGTACGTCTTGATCCATCAGCTTCAATTAAGGAGTAAGATCCCTTAACAATATCTCCATCGCGAGTTTCTTCTTGTGTCTTTGAGTCTCCGGTCAAGCCATCTTGAACGTTGTAGGCGAATCGGTATTGAGGGTAAGTATCATCGAGTTCTGTGACACGAGCAGCAACAACGGGAGCAGGAGCAGCGACAACTGGAGCAGCTTTAACGATGGGAGCAGCAGCTGCGACAACGGGAGCAGCACGAGCAGCCAAAACGGGAGCAGGAGCAACTAAAGGAGCAGCACGAGCAGCGAGAAGAGGAGCATTTGAGACGAGAGGAGCGCCAGCGTAGATGGGACCAGATGCGGAGTATTGTGTGACATATTGAGCAGTCAAGGGAGCAGCTAAGGGAGCTTCAGCAACATAAGCACTTCGGAGTAAAGGAGCATTGGCGACATATTGAGCACTTCGAGCAACGACGGGAGCAGCTACAAGAGGCGCTGCAAAGTTCGCAGCATGAGCGCAAAGGCCAAGGGAGAAGATAACGGCAATCTGGAAGGAATTTTAAAGAATTAATTTTTACTCCAATGGACCACTTTTGATGAAAAAAACTCACTTTAAGTAAACTCATTGTAAGCTTTGATTGATGTTTTGTTGTCCTAATGGCAAAAACTAAACTGACATGCTTTTCCATTGTTTCAATTGCTTTTTATACTCAAAGCATGTCCCCACAAAACCGATACTCATCGCAGCTCGGAGAATGTCTACGATTAGCATTGAACTATTCATTTGTCCTACAGATCACGTATGGTTATCAAATTTGCGATGCAACTATTCGATGATACAATACATTAAAACTTATTACAAAATTAAAACTTTACACCAAAACTCAAAAATAGAAAAAAAAATCCAAGAAAACAACAACAAAAAATTACTTTGCATACACGACACGTGCGACAGTTTTTGGCAAGTAACAGTTTGTCGTGTATTGTTTCTGGGTTAACTTTTTTATTTATTTTAAATAAATTATTGGAATTACTTTTGCCAAGAAATACGTGAGTCTTGAACTAAACTTGAGTTTCGGACTCTTTCCAAAAAGATAATGTTCGGCCTTGAAATACATTTTTTGAATTTTATGAATGAAACGCGTGTAATTTGAAGTTACGATACGCCGATTACGGATTAAGAAATTTATTTTTGTAAACATTTTATTATATGGAAGAAAGTATTATGCAATAAAGGGCGTTCTTTTGTTTTATTTACGTGATTGACGGTTTCAAGTTCAATTGTTTCGCTCTTTTTTTCGAGATATTAAGAGCAGATTAGGCATTTTTGGAATGCGTTTAAGACAGTAACAAGTGGTTTTATGCCAGATTTGGAGGTAAAGTTTAAATAAGGTAAGGTTTTTGGTAAAATTTTACAAAAAATGATTCTTTTTGTATTTGGTTGGTCTTGAAAAAAATGTGAAAATTTTTGTTGAGATTACTATTAAATAAAAAATAAAATTATATTTGAAAAAAAATATGAATCATAAATTATAATTTTAATAAAAATTAAAAAAAAAACAGAAATTAAAAATTTATTTTTAAAATTAAATTAGAATTTTAAAATAAAATTTTTTAAATAAAAAATTAAAATTTTTAATAAAATAATTTCATTAAAATTAAATTTATTTTTAAAAATTATTAAATTTAATTTTTAATTACTATTAAATTAATTTTAATAATTTATTTTACTAAAAAATAAAAAAAAAATTAATAAAAAAATAAAAATAATTTTCGTTTAATTTTTTAATATTGTATTTAATTTACGTCGTCAAAATTCTCCTGAGTTTAACATTTTTCAATAAATTTTAGAAAATTCAAAAAATAGAAAATTAAGTTATGTTCTAACTAAATTGGCAGATAAAATCTATTGCCCAAGATTTATTTGAAATCTTGATTAAAATATGACAAATATTTTAAGAAAAAGTCCAATTTCTGATAAAAACAAAATTTTTATGAACTTCAGATAATTTTCTGAACAATAATTTACTCTCTAATTAAATAAAACAATAAAAAATTTATTTCGTTTCGGTCATAAATCATAAATTTAATCAAATTTTGTGCACTGATAGTTCTAATGATCTGAAAAGACTCTCTCTTTCTTCTTATTTCTTACTTTCTATTCGATTCTCTCACACGCGATACGCTTCCAAGGCAACATTTCAGACAAAAATATTTTCCATGTCAATGAACCACAGCTACCAAAACACGAAAAAGAACAAAAAAAAATCATAACTTTTAATCAATATAATAAAAATTTTCCGCTCATGCACAAAGAAAGGAAAAAGAGACACATAAATTTTTCTTTTGCGAGGGAAAAATGAAATAAACGTATATTTATCATCATATCGTGCATGTGCGAAAACTTTCTTCATTAACTATCTATCTTTTTCATTTTGACAGAAAAAGACATAAATATACTTGAGTCGCGAAAGTATTTCCTTTATCTTTTGTTGTGTGTTGCTTGCTCGAAGACGTGGAATCGACAATTCAGCACAAAAAAAAAGTTGCACGAAGGAGACATCAACTCCTTGTTTACTTGTACGACAAAACTTTATATTTTCCATCATTTTAATGCGATATGCATACACACACATTGCACTTATCTCTTACTTTGGTACCCAATATAATGCCAATATCTGGCTCTACATGTACGAAAAACATCAGAGACTAAGTTTCTCTATTAAACAAAATCTTGCTGAAAACTGTCGCTTCCTTGTTCATCTTCTTACTCAGACGCATTCCCGATAAGCACAGAGCTAAAAATAAAGCACGTCGGAAGCAGTGATGGATTTAAAGGTTTGGTCCCTAAAAAGATAATTAAAAAAAAGTTTTTAAAAATTTTTAAAAATAAATAAATTTAAAAGGTTTTAAAAATTTTAATTTAAAAAAAATAATTTTAAAATACCTAATTAAATATTTTTTTTTTAAATTAATTTAAAAAAAAATAAATAATTTTTTTTAAATAAATAATTTTTTAATTTTTTTTACAAAAATAATTTTTTAAATTTTTATTTTAATATAATTAATTTTAATTTAATATTTTTTAATTTTATTTAGAAAAAATTTCTCAAGTTTTATTTAAATTTCGATTTTTAACTTTTTATAAAAATATTTTTGTAGTAAATTAATTTTTTTAAATATATTTTTTTTAAATTTTTAAATATTTTTTTTTTAAATTTAAAAAAATATTTTTTAAAAATATTTTAATTTTTACAATTTTTTTAAATAAAATAATTTTTCAAATTTTAATTTCATAAAAACAATTAATTAATTTAATTTAAAAAAAAATTAAACAATTTATGGATTAATTTAATTTTTAATTAATTAAATTGATCAATTTAAATTATTTATTTTTTTTTATTTTTTTGTTTAATTAAATTTTTATATTTTTAGCTTTTTTTTAAATGAAATTTTTTTTTACTTAATTTTTAAAACTTAAATCTTCAGTTTTTGAGGTTGATAAAAAATCCGCATCTGCTCCTGAGTGAGGTTGCGTTGTTGTTATTGCTTCTCGTTGTTGCTGTTATGAGTATAAAATTTTATTTATGTTTATATGGAGCAAAACATGCATGCAAGAGCAGCACAAAAAAAATCGAGTTAAGGGAAAAACTTTTTCTTTTAATGTTTTATTATTACATACCCAGACGACAGAACGTTCTTTTAAAGAACGAAAAAAAAACTATTCAAGCGATCAGTGTATTTGATGAAAAATACTTAACTTTAAAAACTTTTCAACTAAAGAGGAATTTAAAAAAAATATTTTCTAACGAACGAGCAACTTTGGAATTATTACGGAAAATTGCATCAATTTCGGGCGTATTAGCCTTGTTAGTGCTCGCTTTTGTGTTTTTTTTTGCATGACTTTAAGCTTTAACATCGCGGGTGACAGTCCAAACATGCATTCCGTTGGTATGTCACGAATTTCTTCTAAAAAACATCATAATTACTGCCTTTTTTAAATAAAAAATAAAAATAAGTGGCCTACTTACCTCATAAGTACTTGAACTCCCTCTGTTAATTGTTGACGATGACATGACTCGTTGTTGTTGCTGCCTTTGTTATTCAGTTATGAAATGTGTGTCAATCAAAAAAAAAAAAAGTTTTAGTGATAAATTTTCTCGCGTTGTTTGGAAGTTTGTTGCTTCGTGAATGAATAACAAATAATAATAGCGACCATTATTATCAAATTTAAATTTATTTTCATCTCAACTCGTCAACTACTAACTAAGTTGTTCATCATCTTTCTCTTCTTCTTCGTCGTCATAGTCGTCTTCGGTTATTTATTATATTGTTATTATTAAATCATATATGAGAAAATAACTAGGTAAGGTTATGTCACTTTGGCTGAAATAACGAGACCAAAATGTGAATAGAAATTGTTTATTTATTATTATAAAAGAAAGGTCAACTTCGTGATGTTAGCAAAAAAAGTGAATAGTTAAAAGAAATTTTGAAATAATTTTTTTTTTTTGATCAAAGCGTGTTTGGTATTGAAAAATTAATATTTAAATTTTCATTGATTTGTCAAAAATTTTAATTTAAAAAAAATAAAATTTATTAATTGTTTTTAAAATAATAAAATAAAATATGAAATAATTAATTAATTTTTATCAATATAATTTTTAACTAATTCATTAATTTTTTTACTATTATTTTTAATTATATTTTTTATTTATTTAATTTAATATAGCATTTTATCTCAATTTTAAAAAATTAAAAAAAAATAAAATAAATAATTTTTAAAAAAATCTAAAATTTTTTACAAAAATATTTTGCAATATATTCCTCACTTTATGTATTATTTTTTTCTTTTATTGTATTTCTTCAATTTATTTTAATTTTTAGTACATCAAAATTAAAAGATTTTTTTATAATTAATTTCGTAATATTTAAATAATTAATTTTTAAATTAATTTTTTATTAAATATTTTACTTTTTATTAAATATTAAATTTATTAATAAATAATAATATTTTTAATAATTTCCCTTAATTTTTTCAAAAATAAAAATTTTTAAGAATTTTATTTAAAAAATTTAAATGTACTATAGCCAAAAAAGCGAGTTTTTTTCTACTTCTAAAAGAAAATCTAATTCTCAAAAAAAAGATGATCAAATTCTTTCTTATACTTTTCAATTTTCAACGATGTATCATGTGAATGTTGTAAAATAAATAATGGTAATAAGACATATGTGAAGCAAAGTACAATAAAGTTGCTTGTGAAGAAAATATACTTGTTCGTTTATGTTTGATTGAAGATATTTATTACTGTGCATCATCTCTTTCTCTGTGTTTGCATATGTACTTTAGTACCTTGGTATTAAAAAAAATAATGAAATATATTCGCTTCTCAAGTCTCGATATTTTATATAATAATTGGGTTTCAAGTGTCTTGAATGGTAATTATTTTTTTTTTGTAAGAATAGAATTTTTTAAAAGGTCAAAAGAGTTTATTATTTATATTTAAAAATAGAATAGAGATGAAATTTTCTCGAGTTCGTAAAAATTAATTTTTGTCATATGTAAAAATATTTTATTAAATATTTATTAAAAATATTTTTAAATAAATATTTTTTTTAATATTTTATAATTAATTAATTATTATTTATTTAATAATTATTTAATTTATTTAAATTAATTTTTTAAAATTTATAATTTAACAAAAAATAAAAGTAAATTTTTAAACTAATTTCATTTGATCTTTTAAGCTTTTAATGCTCCAAATCTGACAACTTCAAATAAATTTTTTTTAGGTTAAACCCGTTAAGAAGTTAAAAAAAGTTGCCATATTTGTCTCCAAAGTCCTTCAAAGCTACTTCACAAAAAACGCAAATTTATTAAATAAACATAAAAACGAAAGAGAACATGAATACCAATCAACTTGATCAATAACGACAGATTTGTGCTGTAAAAAAAGTCCAACATCTCACACAAATCAAGATTCAATGCACCCAACGCGACTGTAATACTTCATAAAATATAATAAACTTAACAATTATTAGACACACAATTTGATGGATTGCACCACACATTTCACAATCCATTTAAAGTACATTTATAAATATTCATTCACGACATGATACTCACACGATAGGAACTCTTGTTCGCACTCCGCTACAACAACAACTGGCATAGCAGGAACAGAGAAAAAAATTGTAATAAAATTCACGATGTCATGTTTATTGATTTTGATTAGATCTGATTGATCTCTATTATAATACTTGTGAGCTCTCTTGCCATCCAACTTGACTATGCAGTTTTTTTGTTGTTGTTGTTGTCTTTCAATTGTTTTCTCGTCTTTCGCGTTGTACATTTTGTAAGACTAACAACAATAAAACAACAGTTTTGTAGTAAACTCATTTAACCCATAAGTTGTTAGAATAACCTTTTCGTATGCTTAAGCTATAAAATATATATCAAACAATAAATAAACAAATAGTACATGATTAACGTTGTTTTCTTTCTCCTCTCTCTCTCTTTTGCGACTTTTTAACGAAAATTGTCTACAAGAAAAAAATTAGCGATGGAACTAAACACTTTATCGCATTTTGATATAAGACTTTTGAGACATTTTGTTTGAATTTTACATTTTCGTACTCCTCAAGATCAAAAAAATTTGAATTTACCCATCAAAATACAAATTTCACATTTTCATACTCCTCATGGTATTTAAAGTTTGTCTTATCTACTCAGTAAAAATAATTTTACATCAATTTTTAAACAAAAACTAACTTTTTCTTATTTTAATACTCCTCAATGATTTTTTTCTTCTCGTAAATTAAAATTTTCACACTTTGTTACTCCTCATAATTTTTTTCTCATCGAGAATAAAAATTTTCACATTTTGTTACTCCTCATATTTTTAAAGAAAATTAAAATTCTACATTGATATTCAATCCGCATGAATTTACTTTTAAAATGTTCTCATTTTGGTACTCCTCATGTAACATTTTTTTTACTTCTCATCGTTCAAAGGACTTTTTTCCAAACCTTTTAATTTTAAAAATCCATTTTATAAATTCAATACAAAAAATTCAAATGAATTTTCATATTTAAAACCAATTTTCACATATTAATGCTCCTCATTTCACAATTTTGTACTCCTCATCACTCAAAAAACCGAATTCTTTAATATATGAACTTCAAAATTAATTTTACGAAGTCAAAGCACGTGATTTGTTAAATTTTTCCTTTAAAATAAAAAATTTTCACATTTTTAAACTCCTCATTTGACATTTTTTTACTCCTCATGTTAAAAAAAATTATTTTTTTTATTTTTTGCTCCTACAGTCCTTTTTAAAATTTTATTTCTGATTTTTTATAGCAATGAATTTAAAAAGAAATTTTTTCGTACAGCAAAACAGAATATAACCGCATATTTTCTTCGAAATGCGGTAAGAAAAATCACATTAAAAATGTTTATAGTGCAGCAAGTTGTTATTGTTATTATTTATGATTATGTAATAATTTGATAATTTAGTGATGCAATGTTGAGCGGTATTTTTTTTTTTGCATGGCGTTTTAAAATTATCACAGTTTTTTTTTGTGTGTGAGTAAAAACAAATTGTTTGCTTTAAATTATAATAATTCCAATAATTTTTAATGTAAAACAAATACGTTACGTAACGCAAATTGGATAACTGTTGTGTTATTGGATTTTATTTCATTCATTATTATTATAAAAACCGTATAAACTGCATTTTTTTCGATAATGATGAATAATAATGAGAACTACTTAAATTTAACACACATTTTGCACAAACAAGCACGAACGTCAAGTGGGAGTAAATAAAAGAAGTTGACTCGTTAAATTATCATCACCCCGCACCTGAACTAAAAATAAATGCAAAAAGCATGAAAAAACCTGTGACCAATTTTACAATGGGAACAACGTCGTAAAAAAATAATTGATTTGTGTGTTAACGGCTTAAAAAAAGCTTGTTAGCAACTCGAGGTAATCTAATGCATTTTATGTTGTTCTTGACGTTGTAAGACGAGAATTTGACGAGATTAGAGTATTAACCTTTTAAATACTGATTTGCATAGTAATTATAAATGTTTCTGATATTGTCGTGGACTTTTTCTTTTTTTTCTTGGCGATAAGCGAGTTGAGTGCGACATTCATGAAAGGCAGGAATTTCTTAGACGAAAAAAAAATTAAAGTAAACAAAAGTCACGCAACCTCATTTCCCGTGCTAATCATTAGTTCAATATTGCCTGCGTTTTCTATTGTTTTATTTATTTGGGGCATTTTGATAATAATAGTGCTTGCGTGTTTTGGTCAGAAAATGTCCGATGATGGAAAAAGGATCAAAATAAATGCGCTTTCGTTTTTCTTTGATATGTGAAGAAATTGCGGCGAAAGTGCTTTAAGTGTTCTTCAGGGAAAATTCCCGTCTAATATGTTAGAAAGGTATCGTTTACCACTAATATATGGACCATAAAAAAGCCTTCGCATAAAATAATAAAGCTCAACCTACTAAGTGATTAAAGTAGGAGACGAACGCTTATTATTGTAATATTTATAAGAGAATGAAGAAAATTTTGGATGAAATAGCGTATTGAGTTATGAGCGGATTTTAATATAATTTAATTTATTAATTAATTTTCAATAACTAATTCAATAATTAATTAATAGCTTATTTCAGTTATTTTTTAATTGAATTTTATTTTTTTTTATTAAAAAATATTTTTTTTTAAATAATTAAATTTAAAGTTAATTAATTTATTAAATTTAATAACTAAAATTGTATTTTTTATTTACTTTATTTATTTATTTTATTTTATTTATTAAATTTTATAAATGATTAATTTTAAATAAATTTTTTAAAATAGATAAATTAATTAAACTTTATGAAAAAATAAATAAAATAAAATTTAATTAAAAATATAAATTAAAAAATAATTAATAAATTAAATTATATAAAAAACGCTCTTTCGCCAACATTTTTATTTATTCTTTTATTAATAATACAAAAAAATGAACCTTTTTAAATAAAAAAAAATATATTTATCAACCAATGAAAGTATAAAAATTAAAAAAAAAATGGAATTTTTTAGATTTGTTAAAAGAACAAGTTAATTCATAAATTAATAAAAATTTAAAAATAATATTTTTATTAAAAGTTTGATAAATTTAAATTTTTATATTTTTATTAAAAATTATTTTTAGAACAATTTAAATTAATTAATTTAAATTTAAATTATTTAATTATTTTAAATAATTTAAATTTTACAATTTTTTAATTTATTATTAACAATTTAAGAATTATTTTATGAAGAAAAATAAATAATTTAAAACAAAATTAAAAAAAAAACACATTCAAAAATAATTTTTTCTTTCTTTTCCAAATAAATTTATTTTTTTTATAATTAATTGTTAAATATGGCATTTGATGGAATTTAATATTATTTATTAATTATAAAAATTTAATTAAATAAATATTATTAATATTATATATTAATTTTTTGGTGTTAATAATATTAATAATAAAATATTTCGATGTTTTTTAAAAATTTAAAATGAAAAAAAAATTAAATTTAAAAAAAAAATAAATTTTCCTCTTTTTTAAATTTTTATAATTTTTAAATTATTTAATTCTGAATAAAAAAAATCTTAAAAACAGACAGACTCCATTAAAAATCACAAAACTTCTCACAAAACCTCCTTAAATTTCACGTGCTAAATCATTCCTCTCCAACCACTAAAAAAATATTTCTATGGCGTGACTTTACTATTTTCCCAACAAACATCCTCTGTAAGGCACTTGCATTAACGAGACTCGCACTCAATTATGCTTTCAAAAGACTGTATAAATATTATTGCTCTTTGGACGAGTATTTGATAGGCAAATACTTCATAGCTTGTTATAATTAGTAACGAAGTGCTAAAAATATTTTTATTTTTTTGTGACACTAAACTCAGCAATTAACAAAATGTGTGAAAATTGAATTGAAAGTGGGTTAAAAAATATCTGTTCGACTAACCTTTTGACTCGAAACCCTTTCTTTTTACCCTCATTCACATTTAGAACAGAGTTAATTGAATTACGTGTGTCTGGCAACGAAGAAAGTCAAAAGTCAATGCCAAAGAGAAACAAAGTTATGACCTAATAACGACATCGACGATGAACGAGCATGACAAAACAAAACAGCAATAAAACTAAAAGGATTAGAATTAAAATATCATTTTTCATTGAGAAAGACACAAAAAGTCTATTTTTTCGGTTTTTTATGTAAATATTTGTCTTTCATTGTTTTCACGATGATGATTGTATAATACTAAAATATTTTTGTAACGTAGGAAGGTTGTCTCCTCTGCGAAATTTTTGTGTGTGGCGGTGACGACATCAGATTAAAAACATGCTAAATGAATATAAAATGAGCCAAGACACGCAAAAATTCTCCGTTTATTGTTTTATTGCCCGATCATAATAATCATAATAGATGGTTTAGTGCGACAGCTCTTTTTTTTGGCTTCACGAAAAAAAATTAATGAAAAATATTGATTTTTTTCGCACTTTTTGTGGGGCAATGCTTCCAATAATTCACGGATATGTGTTTCTAAGTCATACGTTTAGACAAGTGAATGTAACACACATAATGATAGCAATCATTCAAAAAATTCTGTTGTTTAACTCGAAATGTTGTTTTGCAGTCAGAAGGGTTCGAGCAAAGTGTTTGGAACAAATGAAAGTGTTGTAAAAATTTGATTGATGAGGAGAATGCTGATGTAGCTGTAGTTTGTTAGAACGTCATGTCTGCCAGTCGGAGAGAGGAAACCGTCAGAATTGAACGTTATGAATGGTAAAATTGATGAGTTTTTGTTGTTGTTGCTTTTTTTCGGACATTTGAAAAATATTTGAACAACAAAAAATTATTTTTTTTCGAGATTTTTAATTTATGAACCTTTGAAAAAATTATCACTTAACTAGAAATCTTTAAAATTATGCAAAATATTTAGATAAGAAGAAACTGTTTTGCATTTTTTCACTCGTTTACCGGTAAAAATCAAAACAATTCTGATAAAACAGACACTTTGATCGTGTCTTTTTTTAAAAACAATTTTTTATCTAAATCACAGACAGAATTTGTTTTGAATATTTTTAGATATTTTTTTTTATTATTTAATAATTTATTTATAGAGCGAAGGTCAAAATTAACTTCCTTGATTTTTTTTTACTTTTTTCATTAAAAAAAAAAAAAAATAAATTATTTAAAATAATTAAATAAATATTTTAAAATTAAATAAAAAAAATAATTAATTAATTATTAAAATTTTAATTTAATTTAATTTTTTTATTTTAATTTTAATTTTATTTTAATTATTATTACTTCGAATAAAAATTAAAAATTAAATTTTTATTATTAAAAATTACATTTTTATTATTAAAAATTATTTAATAATTTTAATTTTTATTATTTTTTAAAAAATTTTATTACTTTAATTAAATTAACTAAAAATAAAATAATAAAATTTTTTAAAGGTTTTTGACCTGCGTTAACATTAAACCATCGTCACTTCGCGACTTCCTCTGTTAATTGTTTTTATTTATTTTTTCTTCGCCACTAAAACAAAAGCAAATTTAACATTAGTCAGCAAAAAAAAAATGCCGCGCCGGTTTCTTACTTAATTAGCACAGTGAAGGTAATTGAAAAATACTTACGAAAGGTAAATCGCTCTTGTTTGTACTCGCATTTAACGAACATTAATCAACAATTATGACCTTCATGTGAAAATCTTAATCAATGGGAACCAAAAATGAAAAAAATCGATTTTTGTTCTCATAACTTTTTAATTTGGGAAGAGCAACTTTTTTTTCTCACGTCAAGCAATGGAGAAAAATATTCTGTCACAGAAGAGGAAAAAAATAGCGAGAGAAAGGAGTTTTCTAATTTTCTTGTCAGTATGTCACTTTGAATTAAATTTCAATCATTTACTTGAACTTCGTCGTATTTTTTTGTAGAACACTGAAACTTGAGTTGTTTGTTACACAACAATCTATGCGTCACTTAATTTTTTTTTGCGTCAGAAATATTATTACTTCAGAGGCAGAAGTGAAAAAAAAAATAAAAAAAAACTAGAAGAAGAGTGAAAAGTATAAGGAAAATGTCAGAATAAATAAAAGAAAAGTTGATGCGATTTGTGTGCGAAGGCGTCAGTTATGAATGGATACGAAGATGAAAATGGAAAATTTTATGAATTAGCTTTATATTTCCACAAAAATAAATAAATCATAAAAATTAATTATAAAATAAAATTAATAAAAATGTCTGTAAAATATTTTAATAGTTGAAATTTATTTAATTAAATTATTTTTTTTATTTAATTAAAGTTCATTATTTCAAATAAAAAAAAAATTAATTAAATTAATATATTCAAAAATTATTAAAAATTAAATATTAAAAAATTCAGACTGTTTTAAACAAAAAAAAAAAATAATAATTAATTAAAAATATTAAAATACCTAATTAAATATTTTTATTTTAATTTATTGTTTTAATTGAAGAAAAAAAATAAATTTTAAGAAATTAACTCAGATAAAATATTTATTTAATAAAAAAATTTAAAAATAATAAAAAATATTTTATTTTTCAGCCTAAATATTAAAAAAACTATATAAATTTTTTTTAAATATTATTTTTTTTACATTTATTAAATTTTCATTTTTTTTTAATAAAATAAAGAACCAAAAAATTAAATATTACTTTTTTTGTAAACTTTTATATTTTTTTAAAAATATAATTAATTTTCTTAAATTTAGAAAATGAATTTTTTTTAACATTTTTTTTAATTCCTTAAAAATTTCAAAGTTAAAAAATCAAAAATAAAACTTTCAACTCTCAAGAACATTCAAATGCAAACAAAAAAGCGACAGACACAACGACATAAATTTCCTTTATTTCTCCTTGTTTATTATTGACGTTTGTCTCGTTTTTTTTGTTCTTCTTCTTCCATTTCTTTAACACTTGTCGACAAAGAAGAAACTGATATTTTCAGTCATAGAACAGCCTGACTACAAAACGCACGTTTCAGCAAAATGGAAAGGGTTTCTCTGTAAATTATGTCCTCTTCTTGTTTAACATCTTCGAGACAATAATAAGAGCAACGTTTTTTTCCTTCCTTTTTAAATGTATTTTTACCATATCTCAACATTTAAAAAGGAAGAAAAAGGCACGCATTCTATTCTGTATTCTATTACGAAAGTATTAAGAAAAAGTCAAATCGAATTGTTGTTGTACCCTTTCGAGTCTATTGTCTCGTATTAAATTTTATTTTTCTTTTTTTTTTCATTTAAACGAAAAGCAGGAAAATTCTTAGACAAAAGGAAGCTGTTTGTTTTTAAAGCAGCATGTCCTCGACCTAATGTTCTTTCGTTGTTAAACCATTTTCGTGGTTGTCGTTTACAAAAAAGAAATGAAGAAAACTCATCGAAGTGTTAAAAATATTTCTTGTTATGCTCTTTAGTTAAGAAGGAGGATGATGTTATTTGGTCGGAATTTCGTGTCTCGTGTCTTGGTGTCATTTCGTAATGGATTGATAAAATAAGTGGGTAAATGTTGCGGAAACGTCCCAGTTTTTTTTTATTTTTTTTTTCTTGATCTCAACTTTCGTTCGATTAGCAATTGTAATATTTCTAATTTATTAAAGGAATTTTTTCGAATTAACCTCGTAATCCGCAAAAAAACACGCAGATCACCTTTTGTCGTGCCATTTATTGCTTAAGAAACGTCAAAAGCGCATTTTTTGTAATTTTTTATAAATTTGTGGATAAACATGAAACTCTCTTTATTATAATTACAAAGTATCTAATGACGATACTTTTTTTAAAAAACTTTAATAGAATGGAAGAAAAAAAGTTTTACGTCGCATGATAAATTATACTTTTCTACTTTTTTTGTTGTTTAAGAAAAGAAAAACAATAACCTGATAAAGTAAAAATTATATGCCTCTCGGATTCTCAGCAAATTATGTTTCTTCGCCATGATGCACTGAGTTTAATAATACGTACAACTTCCCATTTAACGAAACTTTACGAAGTTGCTATATAACGAATACAAAGGTTTGTGTAAATTTAAACAGGGTTAGAAACAAAAAATGTGCATTAGGACGATATTCTTAATTGTGAATGTGGGTAAAATTTCAAAATGTCATCTGGGATAAATTTTTAAATGTGTTATGGGTCAAATTTTTAAAAAGTGCATTGGGTCAAAAATATTAAATTTGCATTTTACCAATCATAATAAATTGTCAACTGGGTCAAAATTGCTAAATTTGAATTAAATAAAATTTTTAAAATTTGCGTTGGGTCAATATCAATGATTCAAAATGACATCTGGAGAAAAAGTTCTAAATATGTTTTGGGTCAAATTATAAATCAATCATCAATCATAGTAAATTGTCAACTGGGCCAGAAATGCTGAATTTGAATTAAATAATTTTTTTTAAATGTGCATTGGGTCAAAAATCTTAAGTGTGCATTAGGTCCATCATATTAAAATGTTAAGTGGGGCAAAAATACTTTTGGTAAAAGTTCTTAAATGTACTTTGGGTCAAATTTTTAAATGCGCATTGGGTCAAACATCTTAAATGTGCATTGGGGCAAATATTTTAAAATGTCAACTGGGGTAAATTTCGAGCATATAATACTTTAAAAAGTTAAAATATGCACTGGGACGAAAGATCCAGTTGGTATTTAACGAATTTTGTGAAACAAATTCGATTCGTTATATGGAAAGTTTTACGAACCTTCTTGCGAAACAAAAAAAGTAAATAAATAAATAAAGAAAAAAAGTAGATACCTGGCCACTAAAATTTATTAATAAAAAAACGCAAAAAAAAAATAAGCAAACAAACATAAAATAATAGCGTGCATCTCTTCTTATAGCAGAAGACGTTTCTCGATATATATAGGATAAAGAGAAATGTACAGTGCATATCTGCTTTTAAAATCTCATGAATTTTTTATAATCAATGTAATAATAAGACAGTTGTTGCTGGATGGTTTCCGCGTGTTTTGCTATATTCTAAAGAAGGAGCTAGATTCTTGGATGGGAGAAGTTAGAAAATTAACCTATATTGTACGATAAAACGTGAAATGAGAAAAAAAAATTTTTTTTTTTTCATTTTAAAACGTTATGAGAAAAAATTACAAACTTGATAAATTATTCATTGGCGATGCTTTTGCAGCCGAATTTTTTTTTCTTTAAAGAGATTTCAATTTTTTTGTTGCCATGGCAGGGCAGTAATCAATTCAGGATTAAACACGTTCAAGCAATAGATTTTAATGATCGTAACTGCAGTGTAACATGAAATGGCTTAACATGGCAGCAAACGAAAAAAAAAATTATCCCAACAGGTAACGAGACCAGAAATTATGAACCTATTAAAACAAACATTTAAAACCCATGACCATTTAACTTTATTACCTTTACCACGAGAGCAGCAACACACATTTTTTTATTTTTCGCATAAACCTTATCTCTGAATTGATATCGTTTTGGTTCATGTTTAAGCTTTTTTGCTGCTGCTGCTGCCTTGCTTGAGCCAACATTTATTATTATTAGAACTTTATTAAATGTGCGTTAAGAGAAGAGAATCTCCGGTGAATTTTTGTGCTACACGAGAAATTGCTTTGCAGTCTCGTTGTAAATTTACAATCATAAAAATAACGAAAAACATGATTTCATGAGCAGAATGAAGGAACGACGGAGTATTGATGGGATAAGGAAATTTCTTCATGTATGACTTGTAATCATCTTTTTACTCTGTACTTAGGTACGTATTGATGATCGTCAGAGAATTTTGCCATTTTGTATGATAGTTATTAGATTTTAAACCAACATTATTTGTTGTTAAGATGAAATTTTGCTTCCTTATTGGAATTATTGGCAGTAGCGGATTTAAAATTTAAACGATATAAGATTTGAGAATATTTTTTTTAAAAACTCTTGGATTTGAGTTGATACAAAATTAATGATTTCTTTTATTTTTGAAAGCAATTAACTTGGATATTATTTGGAAACCGGTTAATTTGCAAAATAACCGACTCGGTTAGTTGAAAGACCAAAATTTCGGCATTTTCTGATTATTTTTTCAATTTTTTTTTCAAATTTTATCAAATTTTTGAATTGAACTTTACTTTAATCTGTTAAAGGCTCAGAATTTAAACAATAATATTGTTCAATACACATCACCTGATTTCATTGAAAAATAAAGTACATGAGATTTTTTGATGGTTTTGTTTTATTTAGGTCTAAATTAATCGAAAAAACCTAAATTCAAAGTTCTGGAACGAGATTTTGCGATTTAAGACAATTTTCAGTGGATTTGAGGGTTGAAAAGTACCTTTTAGGCATATTTTGCTTTTTATTCCAGATTTTGAAATTTTTTCGATTATTTTAATAAATAAAAATAGCTGATGAAATTAATTAAATTTAATATTGATAATAATTAAATTTATCATGATGCATTAAAATGCCAAATTATCTATTTTTTTAGTTCTGAACTCTAAATATCAAAAAAAAAATTTGAATACTTTTTAATTGAATAAGGCAAAAAAAAAGTATAAATATGTCTAAGTTTAACCATTTTGGTTGTGAAAATGTTTATTAAATAACCGAACCGGATATCCGGTTATTGAAAATTTACTAACCGATAACCGGATAGTAAAATTTGCCGGTTAATTGGGAGCCTTAAAAGCAATTAATAAAAAAATTATTCATTAATTAAATTAATTATTAAAAATATCAAAAAAAATAGAAGTTAATTTTTTTGTTCAAAAATTTAAAAAAAAATCAAATAGGTATAATTAACTTTTCTAATAATTTTATCAGTTGAAGTATACCAAATTTATTTATTTTTTAATAAATCTTAAATAAATTAAATTAAATAATTATTTTACTTTATGTAATATTGAAATTAAATTAAAATTAAATAAAAATTAAATTAAATTAAAATTAAATTAAATTAAATTAAAATTAATTTTAAATTAAATTAAAATTAATTTAAAATTAAAAAAAAATAAAATAAATAAAATTAAACAAAAATTAATTTAAAATTAATTTATAATTTAATTAAAATTAATTAAAAATTAAATTAAAATTAAATTAAAATTAAATTAAAATTAAATTAAAATTAAATTAAAATTAAATTAAAATTAAATTAAAATTAAAATTAAAATTAAAATTAAAATTAAAATTAAAATTAAATTAAAATTAAAATTAAATTAAAATTAAATTAAAATTAAATTAAAATTAAATTAAAATTAAATTAAAATTAAATTAAAATTAAATTAAAATTAAATTAAAATTAAATTAAAATTAAATAAAAATTAAATTAAATTTAAAATTAAATTATAATTAATTTAAATTAAAAATTTAATACAAAATTAATTAATTAACGAAATCGAAAAAAAAAATATTATTTTTTTTTAATAATATAATATTTTTTGAATATTCCTATTTTTTTATTTTAATATATTTTCGATGAATTTTACTCTACACGAGTGCATGATAATTTTTAGTCAATTTTTAAGCTTTTTAAAATGTGATTTTTAGGTAAACGCAAACTACTAAACGTGTGTTTGACTGAAATATGAAATCACGCGCAAAATATTTTTCAAGTTTTTGGAAGAATGCGATTATATCATCACGTGCGTATGTTTCTGATATTAAAACTTGCTGAATTTTTCAGTATAAAAGCTGCGCTATTAGAACAATTTTCATCAAAATCATTTCTTCTTTCACAAAGAAAACAATTAAGCCTTCAAAACAAAACAAAAATGAGTAAAGCTTTCATTGTCTTACTTTTTGTGGTTGCTTTGGCTGCCTTGCATCAAGTAAGTTCAAATGAATCTTTAACAAATTTTTGAATTAAATTTAACTTTTTTGACTTTTTCAGAGCACAGCTAATCCTTTAGCTAATCAACTTACTGAAGCTTTAAAGCCTGAAGAAAAACAAGAAGTTTCCAATGAAAAACAAATGAGAGACAAACGTGGATCTTGTTACGATAACGATGATGAGGATGATGATAGTTCAGAAGAAAAGGTTAAACATGATGATGACGACGACGAAGAAGAACGAAAACACGACGATGATGAGGAAGAAGAAGAAGTCACACTTGAACTCACTGCCAAATCTGAAGAAGAGGAAGATGATGATGAAGAAGAAGAAGAGGAAGCTCCTTGTCGCCATTGCGGAAAACATCACAAGAAATCAAGCTCAAAGAGTTCCTCAAAATCCTCCAAGTCTCAAAAATCTGAAAAGTTGACATGCAGTTGCCAAGAGAAGAAACAAAAATCTAAATCCAAACCAGTGCCTTGCTCATGCCAAGAGAAGAAATCGAAGAAATCTTCGGGAAAATCGAAAAAGAGTAGCAAAAAATATGTAAAGTGTGAATGTACTGAAGCAACAACAACAACAACCGAAGCTACAACAACAACAACGACTGAATGTGCCACGGAAGAAACAACTACTCCTTACCCATGGTCGAAGAAGGAACTCAAAAACGTACATATCCATGTTTATGATACTTATCCTCATGCTTTTAGAAGACATCATAAGTAGGCACTTTAACTCATCATTCCTTAAGATTAATTAGAATATTATGTACTATCCCAAAATTAATGAATAAATAAAAATAAATAGTCAAACGAAATACTTAAGTTTTTGAATTCTAATGATCAGTTCAAAGTATAGTTTATGCTTAAAATCATAATTTTTGAAATCCATACAAATTTTGTAACTTTAGATCAAATTGTCAAATCAGTTTGAGGTTTGTTGAAATCTTTTTATTTTCAACTTTAGAATGTTTTCGATCTTTTGAAATTTAAAAATTTTAAATAAAATCATGAAAAATCTGAAAATATGATATGTTAAGTTCATTGCCTAATTTATAAAACTTTATGTTTAAGATTTAAGGTTAAGTTTGTAAAGTTGAATAAAGTTACAATCTTCTCTGGTTATTGAACTATTTGATTGAAAATCTTTAAAAAGTATGAAACTTCAAAAGTTAGGTTATGTTTGAAGATCGCATCATGGCGGTTCGAAGATCTATTTTGATCAGTTGATCTGGTTTTGTTGATCTTTTCTAATCTATCCAATTTTTTTAAGATCACCTGTTTATAAAATTTTAAATTAGTTTGTTACTCAACAGGGAACTGAAGTTTCAAAATATCTTCTTAGATAACAAAAATACTGACCTTGAAATTTATTTTGTGGATCCAAGTCTCAAAAACGTAACTCTTTGTTTTCTCATTATTTATCTAAAATATTGCATTCTTGGGAGTAAAAATTTACGCGTGAACTTTTTTGGAACATCTTATCTTACTTTACGTGCGTGAATTTAATATGACATAACACTTTGTTAGGACATAACGCAATTCGCAGTATAAAAGCTGCGCTGTCAGAGCAAAAGTCATTCAATTCGCTTCTTGCAATTAAGCAAAGAATTACTTTCAAATCTCAAAAATGTCAAAAGCTTGGATTCTTTTACTCTTCGTGGTTGCCTTGGCTGCCATGCAAGAAGTAAGTATCAAGAAAATTTGAACTTCAGAGCTGAACTAATTTTTCTTCTCTTTTTAGAGCAACGCCAACCCTGTCGCCTTAGCTGATGAACTTCAAGAAGCCTTTGGAGTTGATGAGAAGGTAGAAGGTGCATTTTTGAGAGAGAGACGTTCTTCTCGCCATCATCATCATGATGATGACGACGACGATGACGACAGCGATGACAGCGACGATAGTGACGATAGCGATGATGATGACGATGACTGCGATCATCATGGCAAACATGACAAGAAACATCACAAAAAAGATGACAAGAAAGATCACAAAAAACATGACAAAAAAGATCACAAGAAAGACGATAAATCTAAGAAGTCTGCCTTGAAATGCAGTTGCCATGAGGAGAAACAAAAGCCCAAGGTTGTCTGCTCATGCGCCAAACACGAGAAAAAACAAGAAAAGAAGCCTGAGAAGAAGAGTGAATGCAAAACTACTAAACCAACAAAACCAACTTGCTCCTGCAAAGAACATAAAAAGGTACAAAAGGATCTCCATGTCCATGTTTATGATGTTGTTCATCATGAAGATCACAAGAAATGCTCTTGCGGATGCAAAAAATGAACATGAGGTTCTATCTCAATATATTTATTCCTATTCACCATTCATATATATTACTCAATGTATGATATATTAATCGAAATGAATAAATAAATATTACTCAATGATAAAATTTTGGTCTTTAATTATTACTTTTAATTAGTCAAAAGAGAAAACTTGGCTTGTTCTGAAAAAAAGTCAAATTTAATCGAACTAAAAAATTATTTATATTTTCCTGAAATGGTCCATAAGCTAAAGCTTAACTTATTCTGCATATTAAGCTTGTAACCTCACTGACTTTGAAAACTCAATAAATTAATTAAACAATCGCTTTATTCTTCCAAAATTATCCAGAATTTCTCCATTACGCCTATCTTCTTTTCTCTCTGCTACAAAAGTGACATCTCTCCTTCGTAATCGACGACAGGTAATAGCGACATTACATGTCGCCGGTTACAAGCTTAAGCTGAAGTTTAATGAACTTTTTTGTATGAACTGTAATTTTCAAGTCAAGTTTTGAGTAATCAAAGTGTAAAAAGATTTAAATTTTCGTTTACAATGAGAATTATTGCAGTTTTTTCATTAATAGCGAAAATTTAAAAAATTTTCATATTTCAATGATAAATGAATGATTTGACTTAAAATCCTTACATTCAAACAAAGAAGGTTCTATGTTGCTTGGGCAATTAAGGTTAACTCAGATTTAAGATTAAATCCTATAAGATTAAAGTATCAAAAACAAGTTCTTCTAAAAAAGCTTTTACAAGTGTAGTTGTCAAATCATATTTCTTTTATTGAAACTTTAATTATAATGTATTTTCAAAGCAATATTTTTACTAATTTGAAGAAATATTTAAACTTACAAAGCTAATTAAGTTTTTTTTTTTAAAAACTTTTTTCTTAAAATAAAATGAAATTTTCAAAAAATAAAAAACTAAAAATTTTAATTTCTCAAATATTTTCTTTAATATACATAATAGAATTAAAATTTGCTTCAAATTCTTAGTTCTTAAGTTTGACCTTCAGATGACCTTTCATCAATTTATTGAAATATTTGAAGTTCATTGCACTTTTTTTGCTTAATTAAAATGACAATAACGTGAATAATTTTTTCGCAAGTCATTGTGAAATTTTTACTTTCATTCATGCAAATTTTATTTACACATTTTTCATATATTTTTATTTAACATGAAATTCTACCTCAAAACATCTTAAAAGTTACTACAATATCATGTAATCAAAAAAAACATATGAAAGTTTTAAACTGTAAATTCGTGTATAAATTCTAAACAATTTTTAAAACAGAAAGATAAATTACGTGCCTTTGTGACCTTTTATTCTGTGATATAAGTAAATCTTACCTAATTTTTGTTATAAAAGCTTCGTAAATGATAACATTGTCTGTTAGTTAATCTTTTATCGCACACACGACTGGAGAAATTTTTGAAACTCCGCCATGGGTAAAGCTTGTTTTGTTTTACTCCTAATGGTGGCTTTAGTTGCAATCAGAGAAGTAAGTTATCAATACTTTAAATGAAAACAATTGAAATATAGTTCCATTTTCTTTAGAGTGCAGCTGCTCCAACTCCGGATTCGACAGACTTTGGACTGAAGAAAGCTCTCGCTAGCTTTTTAAACATATTCAAAAGCTGTGATGAGGATGGAAGTTGCAAAGCCAGTAAGCCAGCAAAGAGATCAGAGAAATGTCATGAAAGTTGTGATGATACTTGTGACTATGAAGAATTTGAGAGAGCTCTGTTAGATGAGGACTCACCAAAAAATTGTACAGGAGGAAATTGTGACTATGACGCGTTTGAGAAGCAATATAATTTAGAAGAATCTGGAAATTGTCCCAAAAATGATACGGCGCCAGTTGAAGAAACAACTACGACTACTACAACTACAAGTACTACGACAACTACAAGCACTACGACAAGTACTACGACAACTACGACGCCAACTACTACTACAACTACGACGACGCCAACTACTACTACAACTACGACGACGCCAACTACTACTACTACAACGACGACGCCAACTACTACTACAACGACGACGACGCCAACTACTACTACGACGACGCCAACTACTACTACAACGACGACGACGCCATCTACAACGACGACGACGCCATCTACAACGACGACGACGCCATCTACAACGACGACGACGCCATCTACAACGACGACGTCATCTACAACTACGACGACGACGCCATCTACAACGAGTACGACAACGCCATCTACAACATCTACAGAAAAGTGTAATTGTCCTTGTGGAAATGATGGATGTGATTATGATGAATTCGAGAAACGGTACAATTTAGAACTAACTGAGGCAAGTTGCGGACCTAATGGTTGTGACTATGACGAATTTGAGAAACGATATAATTTGGAAATGCACGGATCTTGTGATTGCAAAAACACAACTACAACGAGTACGACAACGCCATCTACCACGAGCACGACAACGTCATCTACCACGAGTACGACAACGCCATCTACCACGAGTACGACAACTACGAAAAAACCACACAAATCTCCTTCCAAAAAGCCATGCAAAGAAAAACAGAAAAAGCCATGCAAAGAAAAACACAAAAAGCCAGATAAATCTCCTTGCCATGATAAGAAAGAAAAATCAAAACCTGAAAAATGTTCTTGTCACAAAAAGAAACCAAAACCTGAGAAGTGTTCGTGTTCAGAAAAGAAACCAAAACCTGAGAAATGTTCGTGTTCAGAAAAGAAACCAAAACCTGAGAAATGTTCGTGTTCGGAAAAGAAAGAAAAATCATCTACAAAATGCGATAAAAAATCAAAGACAAAGAAAGAAAAATATTTCACAATGAACCTTAAAAAAATGAAACCTGTACTAAACCTTAAAAAATCATCACGTTTTGGACTAAACAAGAGTTTAAAAAATAACGTTCAACTAACTTCAACGAAAGATTCTTCCTCAAAATCATCATTATCAAAACCTAAAACGCATATCAAAGAGAAGAAATGTGAAAAATGTCAGATAGATGAGCAAACAAATGTTCACATCCATTTTTGGGATGCCGGCAGTTCAAAAAGTAACAAAGATCAACAGAAAGAAGATCGTCCCAAAAGTACCTTGAAAGCTTTTACTTAGTTAGTTGTAAAATAATTTATTTGTTTAATATAAGAGATAAAAAAAAATCATAAAATATGCTTGACTTTCTTCCATTTGAACACTCAAATCATCACACAAATCCTTTCAAATTAAGGTATAATTGAAATTACATTATTCATAAAAGCATTCACGCAAATATCCTACGAGAGAAATTCACCTTAAATAAGTGTGAAGATACCGATGAACAGAGAGAGAGACGAGGATAATTTCACATTTCCTTTTCAATTTTCTACTTTTGCCTCAAAGAATAACTGCGGAGAACAATAAACACGATATACAACATTTTCCGAATTTCCTTTTTCACAGCAGTTTGAACGATAGAGACGAGTGTACCCTAATTTCCTACAACAATTTTCTGTTACGGCATTTGGTTCATTTTGTTCATTCACGTTCAATCCTCTCTGTTGTTATTTGTTCAGTTCATTCGAAAGAAGAGCGATGAACGGATTGTGAGTTCCTCTCTTCTTTCGTGAGTACGATGCAGTTTGAATGAACATTTTGAACAAATAAACCAAGAAAGAGAGAATTTGTGTAAGTTCATTTTGTTCATTTGCTACTTTGGACAAACTTCATGCATCACATACAAGAGGAGTGTCCTCTTTGTCCTGACGAGATAAATTTATTTATGAACCTGTTTGCTCTATTTTAATTTTTTTTGCAATGTGGATCTTTTGATGCAAATAAATGCAAGTAAGTACACCGCATATTTACTTTTTTTTCGTATTTTATTGAAACACAAACAGAAATTCACACAGGGTATAACTGACTAATTAAAAACAATTGATGGTAATTTATTCATGCTGGTTTTTATTTATAATTTTTCCGTAACAACTGAAGTACGATGAATATGTATGACAGATGCCAAGTACAAATGGAAAAAAGGCTCCAATAGTCGCTTCGTGGTAGTTCAGTGATGCTTTCCTTGTTGGTAAACTGCACAATTTTTTTTTTTGCATCATTATTATTTTATATTCCTCAATGTGTGTCGCTCTTTTGATTCTCAAGTGGATAGAGTTACACACATGAAGTTGTACATTTATTTATATTTATTGTTCTGTTTATGAATAGTCAAGTGGCTTTTCGAGCAAATTATAGGTATTTATGTGAGTTTATATTCATTGAAATGTGTTGATGAGAAATGTTACGGAGAAAAGGAGAAATTGAGCTTTTTTAAAAATAAAATGTTTTTCAAAAAAGCTTGAAAATTCTTACTTAAGGAAAATCACCTAAAATATAAAAATCAGGTAAGTAAACTAAAATTTTAAATTTTTTTATAATTAATCGATTTAAGAAAATTTGTTCAATAGATTTCAGAAGTTTTATTATATAGAAAATATTTCAAACTTGAGAATTTATCTAAAACCTTTAAAATCTATTAAGAATTTTGCTTAAATCGATTTTCAATAAATTTATCTTAATCCTTTTATTTTAAGTTTTGAAGCAAACATGAATTTAACAAAAAAAAAAAATGTTTTCTATAAAGAATAAGAAGGAACTTAGATAAAGATACTAAACTGACTTTGTACTAAACACTGATGGTCTCACATATTGATTTTGGCGCCATTTATGGGCAGCAAGGCAACCAAGGCTTAACGACTTTTCAGAAATCTATCTGGACTCTCTGAACTCATAAGATTCAAAAATCATCAACATCATATTTAACATCAACTTTAACATCATCTTTAATCATGGAAGCCTGAATTAGCAACCTTAGACTGAGAATACCTTCCTTATAGCTTCAATTAAAAAAATTTCCTGATAGCTAACGAGAGCGATTACAAGGAGATGCTTCAGATGAGCAAAGTAAACCCTCAAGTACAGTCCCTTGCCTGAAGTATCAGAAAACATTATGTGCACAGTCTACTACTACAAGCATTCGAAATGGACTGGTATCATGAAACTTTTTGATGAATTGAAGTTTTTTAAATTAAATTATTTTAGATTTTGGGATATACTTGTGAATATTGAAACGTCTTAAATAGCTTCTAAAAATTTTAAATTAAAATTACTTCAAAAAAAAAATAATAATTCTGGATATAATTGACGTTTGTAGAATACAAAAGTTAACTCAATAGAAAACTATCAAATAAAAGACACAGAAGACTTTAGAAAGATTAAGTTCTAAAAAAATTCAACGGTATTAAAATATTTATTGTGACGCGCATTAATAACATAACTCAGCAATGTTTGGGTCGCTTCAACATCAAAGAAAAAGGTCATAATCCAAAAATGTTACGCTACTGGAATTTTGAGACGAAGACAAAAAGTTCTTGTTTAAAATTTTCGCATGATTATCTTCTTGTCTCCCGTACATATTTATTTAAAACAATACTAAAAAACATACCTCACCTGCCATTTTATACTTGGAGCAACCGTATAACTTTATTTTATCATGTCGTTAGTTTAGTGCTGCATGATTTCATGTTTTTACCGTCTTTTTGTATTTATGTCGTCGTCGTACCACGAACGATAATAATAATAATGTTGTTGTTATTATTATAAAATAGAAGCAAAGTAGTCTTCATGTCTCCAGTTCAAAAAACGACGATAAAATAATACGTGCACATAATTAGGATGCTGGCTTGCGAATGGTGACGACGCACAAGATAAAATTTAGTATTGTTCTTCATCTTTTTTTCTTGTGAGACAAAGAAAAAGAGCGACGACGATATTATTCATGTGATTAAAATCAGCACTTAATCCAGAGCAGAAAGCACACAAAAAAAAGCTGGCGCTTCATACGATAAAATCTCAAGTAAAAAAATCTTGTAGCAAGAGGAATGAGAATGCGTCACATTGCCGACGTAATTAATCCTCGTTATTGATTGATTAACATTCGCCCGAAAAAACAACTGGAAGTCGGGGTCCTCGTAAAACCAATCGAGTTAATAAAGAAATTAATAAAATGGATGTCATTTGAACTGTGTCAATATTAATGAATGTGGTACCATCTGTGTGTTTATGACGACGACGATCAGAATTAAGGCATTAATTCAAGCCTTTCATGTGTCTGTTCATAATATTTAACTGCCAGACAGGAAGGACATTCCGTGTAATGCGATACAGTGCACGAGAGAAGTAACAAAGTTATTGGGTATCATCGATGAGTGAAAAAAAAATGTAAAAAGGGGAAACAGGAAAAAAAATTTGTTCATTAGTAGCAGCTGTGTGTATGCGGTGACTTAATTAATATTTTTAATGAAATCCTTTCGTTATCCCGTAAAGTATTTAGTACTCGTGATGTAATGACGTAATTGGATTTGAACTTGAGTACTTTGATAAAAATCTGTCCGTTTTTTCGTCGAAAAATGACCCTTTTTACGTCAGAGATTCGCATATTTTTGCTCGACAAATGAACGGCTTTTATTAAATTTTTCGTTTCATCTTTCGCTTTTCTTCTTGTAGGAAATACATATTTAGCGGGAAATTAAAATTTAAATTAAATGAAAAATTTTAAAAATATAGAAAAAATTAGAATAATCGTACTTTTACTTTAAAATTAAAAAAAAAATTAATAGAAAAAATTAAATTAAATAAAAAAAAATTGATTAAAAAACATTGATTAAAAAATTAAGAAATAAATTAAAAAATTTGTACAAAAAAAAAATTAATTTATTTTTTTTATATAAGTTGAAATTTCAAATATATTAAAGAAATTTTTATATTTATTTTTTTTTATTTTAAAATTAACAAGTATAGCTTTATTTAATTTTTAAAGTGAAAAAAGGCAGTTATTCAAAAAATTTTTAATAAACTTTAATTTTTTTTTGGGAAAAAAAGAAAATTATTTAATTTTATTAAAAATTTTATTGAAAAAAGGTAAAAATTTAAATTTTAGGAGAATTTTATTTTTTAAATATTTTAATAAAATTTCATGTTTTTTAAGGAAAAAAATTAAAACATCATGAAATTCCCTTTAAAAAAAATTAATAAAAATTAGTTTGAATTTTAATTCACATTTATATTTAAATTAAATTTTTTTTTATATTTTTTTTAATTTAAAAAATAATAATAATAATTTATAAAAATAATTTAATAATAATTAATAATAAAATAATTTTAAATAATTAAAATAATTTTTTTTACTTAAAACTTAACTTTATTTTTATTTTTTAAATTTTATTAATTTTTTTTTAATAATAAAAAAAAATTCAATTAATTCAAATTTTATATTTAAAAGCAATTATTTGATAAATTTTCATTAAATTCAGTAAATTTTTAAAATCTTACCTTTTTACATTTTTTAAAAAATAGAAAAAAATCATATTTTCCCGTAACTCATAGGAAAATTCAACGTTATTACTCAAAAAATACCATCAATAAACGTACGACTGTAAAAGTCAATAATGTGAAAATATTCGCGAACAGATGAAAAAATAGTTTGGCACAGAAAAAAAAAACGAAGAAATATTTTCTAATAACATTAAAGCATTTGGCAATTTAGCGCAAAAATATTTATTACAGACATTTTAGACAGTTAAATGAATAATATCAACAATGTTCACTTTTCGCATTTATGGGAGTCGCGCGTATAGCGAACATGCTTCACATTTTAACTTAATTGAAAAAATACTCTTCTTCGTCTTTTATGCACCGTCGTCGTCATCATCACGGAAACGCGTGTGTGCGAGTACTTGGGAGTCATAAGTGAATAACGTGAATTCACAAAAAAAAAATAATAATATTTGAATGCACATTTTTCTGCTTCACTTGCTGCTTACTTGCCTCACAAATGTTCCAGACGTCGTAGAGACAGAATCGTTCAGACAGAGAAGCAATATAATCTGCATAATAAAAAAAATATGAAATATCGTTCCCATAAGAAAATTGTTTGTATGAACACACGACTTTTATAATATTTTTGCAATTGCCTATTTTTACTACTTTTTTTTCGTTGTTTGTGTTTATATTGATGTCCTGATGATGATTACTACTTTTATGCTTTAAACGAAGGGAGGCGTTCAATGTGATAAACTTTTGGATCTGTTTAGAATTTTAAAACCGTCATCGCACCGGATAAATACACCAGTTGCCAGTTGTCACGCCTATTTTCAATAACTTTTTTTTATACATTTTTTTCGAAAGTATTTTAATAATATTAGTGTTATTACAAAGGGATACGCTTTTCGCCCTCAATTCAAAACCATGACAAATCGACGGATTTTCAGCATTTTTTTAAAAAATATTTTTTGAACATAAATTTCTGTTTCCAATTGCTTCGCAGTTGTTATTCTAATAAATAAGAGGGACACGAGCGGCGATTTGTGTAGGGGTTTTCTCAATTTTTGCGAATGACTAACCCTAAGACGATAAATTATTTATATCGTTAGAGAGATAGTGAACCAAAGAGAAAGAGAGAGAGAAAAAGCATTGATTAGCATAAAAATGCAACAAATAATACAATTATTATGAATAAAATATGAGAGAAGAGCAATGACATTACCGTTGATATGGTACATTTAATGGATTTAATAAGAAAATTGGATTCATTGGAGATTTACTTTAGATGAAAAATATTACCAAGTGAAATTTGGTATTAAAAATTTATAAAAACATCAATATTGCTTTTTTTCAAAACCATTTTGACGAAAAAAAAACAAATGATAGTTATTGAAATTTATATTTAAAAAATACGATAATTTTTAATTTTTTAATTTTTTTTTTTAATTAAAATTCATATTTAATTATGATTGACAAATTTGTCTTTGTAAAAAAAAGTAAATAATTTTTTTATTAAAGAGCAGTATTAAAATTAAATTTTTTAAAAATATTTTTAAATTTTTTTTATTTATTTTAATTAAAATATTCTTTTATTTTATAATTTAATTTAATTAGGTAAAACTATTAATTTTTTTAAATTTTATATTTTATATTTTTATAATACATTTTTTAAAAAATCAAATACCTAATAATTGAATAAATGGTTA
The DNA here is from genome assembly GCF_036172545.1 of Culicoides brevitarsis. Classification (NCBI taxonomy): domain Eukaryota; kingdom Metazoa; phylum Arthropoda; class Insecta; order Diptera; family Ceratopogonidae; genus Culicoides; species Culicoides brevitarsis. Next base: position 9,622,100 of record NC_087085.1, read on the forward strand.
AAACTAAATAAATATAAATAAAAAAAAAAATATAGGAAAAGATCTTTTTAATTCACAAGAATTAAAATTTTTTTAATTAATTTTTAATTGAACAAAAACTTTTTGAAACATCGAAATAAATATACTCAATTTTTTTTTATTTTTTTAATAAAATATTGAATTTTTTTAAAATTTTTTTAAACAAATTTTTTTTTGCGATTTAGTTTAATTTATATCAAACTTATATTTTTTATTTAAATAAATCCTGAAATTAAATATTTAAAAATTAAATTAAATATATTAAAAAATTATTTATTATTAAATTAAATTAATTGATTTATAAATAAAAAAAAAACTTTTTAAAAAATATTAAAAATTTTGAAAATGAATTTTAATTTATTTCAAAATGTAAAACTTATTGCATATTCTTGTTATAAAAAAAATATAGAAAAAAAAATTCCAGAACGAGGTTCACGGGTCTAAATTTTAATTATCAAGTTAAATATCATTTTAAAGCCTTTTTTGAAAGCTTTTAGATTTTTTCCTGAAATTTTTTCATTTTAAATAAAATACAAACCCCTCACTAATTGCAATTGCCTGTTCAAACAATGAAAATCTTTACCTTCCTTAACAACTCCATATTTGCTTCCATTCCCCTCTTTGCAGTACTATTTACATCCTGGCATTACAACTCACTTGATTGCATGATGCACTGCTAACAAGCAGCTTTTGTGCTCTCCATATCGCATGTTATCCACAAAATACTCAATAAATGCAAATATTTTGCAATATTAAATAAAACAACATGGTGACACATGACAATATTGTGAATTATATTTTTGCCATTTAGTGATTTATTGTTCGGGAGAGTACTTTTGCAGCTGAAAAACGAAATTGCAGTCCCCCGTCTAAACCGATCATCATCATGATTCATGAATATTTGTGCACAATACCGCTCGCAAAATTGATTAATTTATTCTTTGGAGAGTCATTGAGCTGCTACTTGTCCTTGCAATCTACCTCCCGTGTAATAACTGATAACAACAACAACAACAACGAAGAATTTAATAAATAAATAAATGTCGTTGTTTCGTGCATGTATCGTTTGATCAGACACCAAAGTCTATGCGGGGAGACGAGGACCGAGCCCTAAAATATAAAATATTGTTGCACTTAAGAGTACAACAGGAGCTCATCCACTTGTTCAGCTTGCTTGTAGGCATTTAATTGAATTTGTCATGTTAGCTAGTATTTCGTTGTTCGTTGTCTCCTTGGTTGCTTCTCATATATTCGGTAACGTGATGCCATTTTTCGTGTAGATTTGTACACCTTTTATGTATCAAATTAAACTCTTATAATAATAATAATAAAAATAACAACAACAACAACAAGTCGCAGATAAAGTGCAAGCAATTGCGTGTTTGTTCATATCATTTAATAGTGTGTAGTAATAAAATAAAATCTGGACAAGTTTCGCGTTTTTATTTTGTTGCATAAGGCAAGTGCAATTTTTAAAAATATTTTTTTGTACTATTTTGAACCTCAAAATTTTTGAGATTAAATAATTTTTAATTTGAAGAAAAAATATTTTTAATTAATTATTTTTTTTAATAAATTTATTTAGTTTTTAATTAGTTTAAAAAAATAAATTTGATAAAAAAACATTTGTTTTTTAGTAATTTTAATAATTAAATAATTTTTATTTTTTAAAAAATATTAATTTAAATAAATTTTTTTAAATTATTATCCTAATATTTTTAATCTTTTTTAAATTTGTTTTTTAATTATTAACTTTTTCTTTGAAATTAACTGAAAAATTAATTGAAAATTTAAAAAATATTAGAATCAACTAATATTTTTTACTACTAAATTTTTTTTTTTCGATTTTCACAGAAAATATGAACAAAATTTTTATAAAATTATTAATAAATTAAATAAAATTATACTTTTCTAAAAATTCTAAATTTTAAACAAATTATATATTTTATATTTAAACAAAAATTAAAAAAAAATTAAAAATTAAAAAAAAAAATCATTTAAAAATTAAAAAAAAAAATAAATTTAAATCAAATTTTATTCAAAAATTAAATTATTAAATTTTAGTTAAAAAAATTATTTAATTTTAAGTTATTAATTAATTTATTATTTTAAATTTTAAAATTTTAATTTTTTTTAATAAAAATTTAAATTAAAATTTTAAATTTATTTTTTTTTTTTAAATTTTTTAACATTTTTAATTATCGAAAATTTAAAAAAATTAGGTACTAATTATATTAAATTTTTCGAATTAAAGTTTTAAATAAATTAAAAAAAATCGTATTATTTTTAATGAAAAAAAAAATCTCAAAAAATTATATTATTTTAATAAAAAAATAATGAACCTTTTAAAATATTTCACTTGCCTCACATTTTTTTCGTTCTTTTCATAAATAGAAACTGCTTTAAGGTGCATTAATAATCGCAATGCGCGAGTATAAAATAAATGATGCACATTATATAATGAGACATAAGAGAGTATAAAAAATAAATAAATAAAGATAAGATAAAAAGACAAACACTCGTACACACACACGGGAGGCAGCTTCAGACCGACCAACCAAACCTTGATATTTAATTTACGATTACTGCGTTTTTATTATCTTCTCAACAACACCAACAACTACGAAAAAAACGCGAAACAAAACCATTTTTATATATTTTTTATTATTATTTTTAGTTGTTTTCTGCAGTTTCGTGGACCCAATAGATTCACAATATGAGAGAGGTGTTAAATTGCATCGTTATTTTTTTTTTTTCGCTTTTTAATGCTTTTGATTTAGTCGTTTGATTGTGGCATACACACAAAAATGCACTGAGAATCGATACACTGATTTCTCATCTAGATAATAATAAATATTAAACTGCGTGTGTAATTTTGTGCTGAGGTGGACGTCGTTGTTAAGAAATACGATAATTATATTGCATGTCGTTGTTTTTATGCCCTGCCACGCATGGTAGTCCGCTGCATGAATGAATGAAGAAAGGGGTACTAAAATTTTATTAGCGTATTAATTTTCAATCAGATACAAAATTGATAGTTGATGACTTATATGTTCACGCAATAATTTGTAAAAATATTTCGTTTAAAATATACAAGACATAAATCGTGAAATCAGAGAAAAAAATGTTTGTGCTGTTAAAAGATAGCACGAAATGAGTTTGTTGTTGTTGTCAACACCCTAAATGTTAATTTTATCGATTTTATTGGAATTTAATAAAAATAAAAACAAATCAAATACGTGAATTTAGGCCATTTATGGTTGTTTTAACGGTTTATTTTAAAAAACTTATATTAACAAATTTCTCACAAAATATATTCGCTTGTATTTATTTGAATATTTGAGCAAAAAATAATAAATAATTTAAAGTAAGAAAATTTTTTATAATAAATTATTCAAAAATTAAAAAAAAAGTAAAGAATTTTTTTTAAATTAATTTTATTTTTTTTTCAATACCTAAATGTATGAAAAAAAAATTTAAAAAAATTGTAATTTTAATAAATTTAACTTATTTTAAATTTATTAAAATAACAATTTTTTAAATTTTTTTTTCATACATTTATTTAAAAAAAATAAAATTAATTTAAAAAGAATTTCTTTACTTTTTTTTAATTTTTAAAAAATTTATCATGAAAAAAAAATATTAAATTTTTATTTAAATATTATATTTATTTTTATTCAATTATTTTATTTTTTTATTTATTTAATTTATTTTATTTAAACTTGTACAAAAAATTCTTATTAATATTTTTTTATTTTTATAAATTTTAAAATTTTCAGAGAAGTTTCAAATTTTTTTTAAAGTTTAAAAAAAACTTCTTTAATCGAAAATTGCTTGAAACTCAATGGATCAACGCTTTTCAGCCATAAAATGTCTCATCTCATAAAATATTGACACTTGTCCATTTCATTTTCCTTCTCTCTTTACACCATCCGAATACTCAATGACTTCCATGGGAATTGTCATGAATTAATCAAGACACGTGATATCATCCGAAACAAATAAATAATTAAGATTGTGTCATGTTCAGAATTTCTCGCAATGTGTCCCAATTTTTATATATATTTTTTCTTCTTGTCACTGTCGCTGTTGGTCATCATCACTCGCTCCGCATTCCAACGCCGTAGTATTTGCAATCTAATCTATCCAGCATATGTAACATAGAATTTTTTTTTCCAAAGATATGTGACGACGATGACACCATCAAGTAACATGAATTCATGATTTGCTTTTGTTCAACATAAAAAACAGAGACATTTAATGAATGAATGAAAAAATGTCGCTTTTTTCTCGTCGACTCGTATAGGAAAAATATTATCATTGGAAAAATATATAGAGAGCATTGTTCCGTGCTCGAGGACGATGTCAACCCTTCATTATGTCATGGCATCACATTCTAACACCCAATCGTTGCACTTTTTTTGTAGTTGCCAGAGATATGGCGGTGATAAAATTGTGCATTTTTTATGTCTTCTGAGCTGCACATTGTCTGATGATATCTGACGCTATTTTCTCACACTCGGAGAATGGAGCAAAAAAATTTTTTTTGAAGTCGACATGTTTTTCCAACCACAATGCTAGTCGAGTGCAACAATAGAGTCTTTAATGAAACTGTCTTGTGTGTCTCTTTTTTTCATGTCTAACCCTGTGGATTGAAAAAGTTTGAAATTTGGGGTTAAATTAAGTCAATATGGGGCATAAACATAATATCTCATAGAATTCTCCTTTTCCTTGCCTTTATTCATCAATTTTTACAGTATTTCAAAGAGGAGTACAAAAAAGCTCATGAGGAGTACAAAATTGTAAAATGAGGAGTACAAAATTGTAAAATGAGGAGTACGAAAATGTGAATTTTATCAAATTAAAGGCAAGAACAAAAGAATTATGAGATCAAAATGATCGTTTTGTGCCAAAAGAAGATCATTTGACTCAAAAGCGATCAATCTGAACTCATTGAAATTGATCATCTTCAGAAATTTATACTTAAAGAGGTTATGTTGATCCCTTAGCTTAAGAGGTTTGATTGATTCCACAAAAAGGAGTCAATTTAACCTCTTAAGCGAGCAAATGAAGCTTTCAAGGGATCAAACTAACCTCTTGAAGAGTATAAAACTTTTCGTCTGTAGATGATCAATTTCAAAAAGGGGTCAAGTTGATCTTTTAAGGATTCAAATTCATTACTTTAAACTTCTAAAGAATAAATTTGACTCCTTAATGAATCAACTTCACCTCCTTTCAATCCATAGTGTCATGTCCTTTTTCCATTGTTCTCCATTTTCTGTATACGAATTGCTTGAACAGGAACTGGCATGAATGTGTAAATCTATTTAATGAAATTTTTAATCACTGTCCTGTCATGTGCCACATACACGCGGTCCCTCTCTGTTCTACTATTTGATTTTCGAGATTCGCATAAATTTTCATTTTTCTGCTCCATATACTTTGAATTGTTTGAATTGGAATTTAACACTTTCTGTCTCGTCTCGAATTTTTCGACATTGTTCATCGTTGGAGATCAATAACTTTTGGAACATTCACACAAAAAATGCATGTTTTTACTCCAAATAATAAAACAAAAGCATAAAATCCTCATCAAACACAGAATAAATTTGATTATTCAAATGAGTTCAATACGGAAATAAATATGCATGAGCGTTAGTTAGTGAGACGACAACTCTAGATGACTCACATTCCGCACCAATTGCGAAAATATTCAATCCAAAATAGTTCGTCATGTGAGTTAGATACAGACGGAAAAAAAGAACACTTGATACGTGATTTAACATCGATTTTGGTCATTAAAACACGCAGACACACGAAAAGTGTGGCACACATAACAATGCGAATGGGATGATTTGCAGACAGTCATTGGCTTTGTTGACACTTTAATGATCCGCAAAGTAGATGTGATAGTGTGAGACGAGTAGTTTATTGATTATTAATGAGGCAAAGTTATGTAAAAGAAAAGCGAGACAGGAACGTGATTTCGTTAATAATTTCATGATAAAAATGTGGGATGGAACCCGGAGTGATGTAATTATATTGTTAGAGAGAGTTGATGAAAATATTGGCTTATCATCCGGCTTGTCATTGACGTAATGTTTGTACATCAAAGTCATGCAGTGAATTTTTTTTTGAAATTGAGATAATAAAAAATTGAAGTTTTTTATTGAAATTTGACGGTTCAGTACCGAAAAATAATTTATTTAAAATTGTAAATAAAATTTATTAATATTTTTTTAATTAAATAAATAAATTTTATTTAAAATAATTTTTTATTTTATTTTAATTATTTATTTATTTTTTAATATTCAAAAATAGTTCAAATTTATTTTTTCAAATTTCTTAAAATTTTGAAAATTTTTTATATTGACTTCTGACTAATAATTATTAGATTTAAATCTGTTTAAATTATTTTTTAAAAATAATATTAAAATAAAAATTAAATTAAAAAAAATTAAATAAGAAATTTTAATGAAGAAAATTATACAACATAAAATTTTTATTTCTTAAATTAAACTAAAAAATAATTAAAAAAAAAGTATTAATAAATAAATTTATTATTATTTTATAAAAAGATCCTTAAAACTACTTAAAATTATATTTAAAAGATATTCAACAACAAATATGTTTTTAAAATTAAAAGAAAAGAATAAAATATACGTAAATTAAATTATTAAATAAGTTTTTAGTTTATTTAATTTATTATTAATTTAAGTTTTGATCAAAAAAAATTTTTTCAGTTTCTATTTTTTGGCGGTTTTGAGTTAGAAAATGATTAAAAATGATAAATTAGAGCCCTTTGACAAATTTTTATCCATTTAGAGCAAGATTTGACAAAATAGCTTTGACACAGTTTTTGACACAGTTTTTTTGCTCTTGATTTAGTTTACAAAACAAAACTATGTCAAAGAAAAAATTTTTTTTCAGTTTCAATTTTTTGGCAATTTTTAGTCATAAAATGATTAAAAATGATAAATTAGACAAATTTTTAGATTTGACAAAAATGGCTTTGACACAGTTTTTGACATAGTTTTTGACACAGTTTTTGCTCTTGATTTAGTTTTTTTTATGTCAAAGAAAAATTTTTTTCTTCAGTTTCAATTTAGCATTTTTGAGTTAGAAAACAAAACAAAAATTTTTATTTGTCAAAGTTTTTGAAAAAATCTTGATTTAGTTTTTCAAAACAAAACTATGTCAAAGAAAAATTTTTTTTCAGTTTCAATTTTTTGGCAGTTTTGAGTTATAAAATGATTAAAAATGATATATTAGAGCCCTTTGACAAATTTTTATCCATTTGGAGCAAGATTTGACAAAAATTGCTTTGACACAGTTTTTGACACAGTTTTTTTGCTCTTGATTTAGTTTTTCAAAACAAAACTATGTCAAAGAAAAATTTTTTTTTCAGTTTCAATTTTATGGCATTTTTGAGTTAGAAAATGATTAAAAATGATAAATTAGAGTCCTTTGACAAATTTTTATCCATTTGGAGCAAGATTTGACAAAATAGCTTTGACACAGTTTTTGACACAGTTTTTTTGCTCTTGATTTAGTTTTTAAAACAAAACTATGTCAAAGAAAAATTTTTTTTTCAGTTTCAATTTTTTGGCAGTTTTGAGTTAGAAAATGATTAAAAATGATAAATTAGAGCCCTTTGACAAATTTTTATCCATTTGGAGCAAGATTTGACAAAAATGGCTTTGACACAGTTTTTGACATAGTTTTTGACACAGTTTTTGCTCTTGATTTAGTTTTTCAAAACAAAACTATGTCAAAGAAAAATTTTTTTTTCAGTTTCAATTTTTTGTCAGTTTTGAGTTATAAAATGATTAAAAATGATAAATTAGAGCCCTTTGACAAATTTTTATCCATTTGGAGCAAGATTTGACAAAAATTGCTTTGACACAGTTTTTGACACAGTTTTTTTGCTCTTGATTTAGTTTACAAAACAAAACTATGTCAAAGGAAAAATTTTTTTTATTCCGGTTCATGAAATCCATTAATTTGCCTCTTTTACATTGCATTAAAAATATTTCCATCATGTCATTAAATGTTGTAAATTCATCATCTCTAACATGTATCAAAAACTTTTTGGACTACAAGACACAAAACAATCGAGACATGTAACTGTTTTTTTTTCTCATTTCTAACTTTTGTGATTAAATTTCGTTGATAAGACGACCAACAACCGCACGAAAAATGTCTAATAATAACAACACAGCCAACAACAAGTTATATCACATTAAAAGTACAACAAATAATTTTTTTGCTAATCATTTAGGTAAACAACAACTTTCGTCTTGTATGCCGTTTGTGTTAATTTATTTGGATGTGGCTTACCACAAAAATCAAAACTTGTAACGAAATAATGCCAATCATATCACATCTTAAAGTTTTTCCTCTTTCTCTCGTTTCGTCTTCGCGCGCCGCGCACCATCAAGTGTGTGTTGTTTGTTTTATTTTGTACTCACATGCAGATAATTGTAGAAATAAATGTAAATTACTCTCGCTTTTAAAAACATTTTATTAACATTGTTACTGTCTTATCAGATTAATGTCGCGTTTTTTTCCTCTACCTTCGAACGAAGACGGAATCACGACTCGCAATGAATGAAAGAGAAAGTAATTATTTTTCTATATTTGTTTTGTGGCTGCGAATGTAAGCAAAAAAAGGCAATTAATTACTTGCAACTCAGTAATTCAATAAATAATAATAATGAAAACGCAACCTTATCACATAAATGTTTAAAATAATTATGTAATGATGATATATTATGGACGCGCACAATAATAATATGAAATATCGCATGTTTAATGAAAAGTAAATATAATTTCCTTCTTACGTGCAGTTTAGGTCAGCAAAGTGATTTATTTCGAGTGCATGAACGAGAGACTCTAAACTTTTTATTTTTATGTATTTCACGTTATTTATTGTAATAATAAAATAATTAAAGTCGTTTAATTGTATGTTTTGCCCGATAAATTTGCTCTAAAGATTTAAAAAGCCTTTTTGTGAAGAAAATTCGATCACAAAATCGCTTATTTAATTTTTATAAAATTAAAAGAAATTATTGATCAATGGTTTATTTTATTTTTTTGCTAATTTTGACTAAAATTTTATTTTTAAAAAATATTTTAAATTTAATTTTAAATTAATTATGATTTTTCTCAATTTTTTTAAAAAATTTATTTATGATTTTATTATTGAAATTTTAATTATTTTTTTAAACCAAATTTTTTTCTTAAAAAACAAAATTAAAAAAAAAATACAAAATCTTAATAAAAAAATTAAATTAAATTTTAAAATTATTAATTAAACAAAAAATTGTTTAAATTTATTTTGAAATTTTTATTAATTTGTGGTTTTTCTAAATTTTTGAATATTTTAATTTTTTAAGACAAAATTTGAATTATTTGCTAAAAAATATTATTAATTAAAATAAAATAAAAAAATAATTTAATAAATTAAATTAAATAAATAATTAAATTTAATTTTTTGAAAAATAAAATAGTATTTTAGTTTTATATTTTTTTAAATTAAAAAAATTTTTATAAACATTATAAATTTGGTAATAAATAAAAATAATTTATTTAATTTTTTAAAAATATATTTAAAAAAAATTAACTTAATAAAAAGAATAGCAATAATTTGAATAAATGATAAATAAATTATATTAATAATTTATAATTTTTTTATTTAAAAATAAAATTTTTATATTTTATCAGCAGAAAATAATTTTTAAAAATTTTATAAACCAAAATTTTATTTAAACAAAAATTAATTTTAAGATATTTGACAGACAGACATGAAAAAATCCTTTTAAAAATTTTTCTTTTTATTAAAGAAACAAAGTCAAAAGTCATACACGTATTAAACGCAGACGTGATGCGCCCGAGGGCTTAATCATGGACACTGATTTTGTTTGCTCTTGCAGTCTACTGTGTTTTGCTTGCATTGTCTTGTACGCTGTCGCATTTACCAAGGTATTTTTCCTCCTCATTCGCCGCTTTAAATGGTCACCATAAGACATTCCTGCAACAATATTGACAACAACTTCATAATAAAAATAATAAATAAACGAACGTGTTTTGGATTTTTTTGTTCGTCATCGTCTCGCTCGCCTGAAATGATGATGATGCAGGACAATTTTTTGTCGTATTGAAATTTAAATTTTAATTAATTACATCATTCATGCAGAACATGTCAATAGTTGTCGTTTGCCTTTTCATTTTTGCGCAAATAGTTGCCAGCGAACCAGCGCGAACGAAAACCCATGTAAATGTCGGTCAATAGTCAATTACCGATGACATAAAATAAATTACGTATTACCTTTGTTGGCGGCGGTCCGTGGTAGTTTTTTGTGGAATTGTTGTACGGTGAAGGGTGAATTATTATTGCAAATTGCAGGGAAAGACGGAGAACCGAAAAATCAGCAGACATATCATAAAATAATTTTATGCAAATATTTATTTATAATAATAAATTAATATGTTTTTTTTTCATGCATATTGCATTCATTTATTATAATTACTTGATTTTTATACCAGTTGTTTACGCAAAAAATTAAAAAAAAAATTGGGCACGCGAAAAAACTGAGCAAAAATCTGTTGTCACTCGATTGGCAAAATTTGTATTTAAAAAAATTTAACGCACGAGAAAATTGAATTTCGATGCTATTGTGAGTGATTTTAATCAATTTGGGCAGAAAATATTGACATATGAGACAAAAGGGATGTCTGGACAGGTATTTTATATGATGAAATGTTAAACTGTGATGAATCGGAGGAAAGGGTAATTAAAAGTATTTTTTTTTTGTTTCAAGGACGACGACATATGATGGATGGCGACAATGAATAATGTGATTTTTAAAATTGAAACCAGGTAACTCCATGATTTTATATTTTTTACAGGAAAATTTAAAAAAATTATTTAAATTATTTTTTTTTAATTTTTATTTAATTTATTAATTTTAAATTTTATGCTATATTAATTTTTTATTATTTTTTTTAAATTATAAAATTTTATGTTATATTAATTTTTTATTGAAAGAATTTAAATTTTTTATGACCTTCAACGATTTTAATTAATTTTTAAAAAATTCTTGACAAAAAAAATATAAAAGAATTTTTTATTAAAATAAAAGAAAATGATTTTTTTTTGTAATATTCAGTAAATTTTTTAACAATTTTTTTATAAGAATTAATATAAAAAAAAGCCAAAAAAATTGATCAATTTTTTAAACAAGTAAAACCTTTTTATTGAAATTTAAAAATTTTTAATAATTTTTAATTTTCTTTAAATATTTTTTAAATTAGAAATTTTTAAATATTTGAAAAAAAAAATAATTAATTTTTTTTAAGAAACAATTTTTTTTTAAATTTAAACAGTTTTTTATTATTTTTGTCTAAATTTTAAAATATTTTATTATATGATTTTTTTAAATATTGGGGCTTATGCTCTGTATTTTTAATATAATTATTTAATTTTTATATTTATTTAGAAAAAAATACTCAAAAATTTTGGATTTATTTTTAAAAAAATTCTTGATGTCTTTGTGTATTATCAAAATATTTAAAAATCACTTAAAATTCACGAAAATAAAAAATAATTGAAAATTCACCCAAAAACATCAAAATTTCTTCATCATCAACGAACCACATCAATGAATAAATATTAAAGCAAGTTTCAATTTACCCACTCAACCACTATAATTACGTAGCTAGAACAATTATTTTCCTATCCACACAAAATAAAATAATATTTTATGATAATAAAAGACTAAATGAGCGGCACACACACCGCGAGATAATTATTTTTGCGAATTTCGTGTGTGTGTGCATCGTCGGTCATCATCATCATTTAGCAATTCACGTCAAAAAAGTACTCAGGTAGCAACCAAAAAATTTTAGTCACGTCCATTTTGATTACAATTATCCTGATGAATTATATTGTGGCCAACTTGACTGTTAATAAATTATTATATTATTTTATTGATGACGAGCATGGTCGTTTCTCGTTCTCCCCGAAATTTTATGACGACACGAGATGACACATTAAATGAATTTTATGCAAAAAACTTTCAAATCATTATTTTCACAGAACAGTAATTTGTGTTAATTGAATTTTCAATTATTTATGTGTGTTTTGGAGCGCTTGCACGGTAATTGAATAGAAAAGCAAAAATGTTGTGTTGTGGCTTGCGGTTTGGAATTTTAAATCCACGTTAATCCATGACAACGCCGAAAAAACTTTCTTAGATACAACATTATTATTAGAACATTGCCCTGTTTCGTTTGTTTTTTTTCGTGTGTGTTTCAAGAAACAAAAAAAATCCGTAACAAGACATTTTACTTATTTGCACGAAGAGAGCGACACACGATGATGCACAGTGGTTCAAAAACTGAAAAAAAAAATATTAAAAAAAATTAAAAATTTATTCAAATTGTCATAAAAATTATTTTCAAACAAAGCAAATAATATTTTAATATTTTTTAAAAAATAAATTAAATTAATTATTAAAAGTAAAATTTAAATTAAATGAAAACAAATCTTTGTCTTTAAATTAAATTTTAAAAAACATGTGAGACAATTCAGTAAAATTTAAAATAAAAATAAAATTAAAAAAAATTATTTAGCACCCCCCGTGGTCCGCTGATAGCATGAATTTCATTGAATTTTGAAAAAAATTAAAATTTTATCAGCTATTTAAATTAGGTAATTAATAAGCTTGAGTAAAAGTTTTAAAAAAATATTTAAAAAAAATTAAAATATTAAATAAAAATATTATGCTTTCAGTGTAAGAATAAGGCAAATGAATTAAATATTTAATTTTTTTTCGATAAAATTCAGAAAAAAATAAAAAATTGAAACATTTTTGATAAAAAAATCCTGAAAATTTTTTTACTAAAAGACCTTTAATTTGCTTAAATTTAAAAACAATTTAATTTTGATTTTTAAAATTTATTTTTGAGAAGCATAACTTATTTTTTTTTTAAATATTTTTATTAAAAAATGATTAATTTAATTTTTTTTTCCAATTTAAATTTTGTATCTGACTTAATTTGACTTATTTTTATTGAGACATAAGATTATTTTAATTTATTTTTTTTTTAATATTTAAAATTTTTAAATAATTTTTTTTAACAATTTATTTATTTTAAATTATTTTTTTGAATATTTAATTTTTTTTTAATTTATTTTTATTAATTATTTTTTTTTGTTCTAATATTGATTTTTTTTTTTTGCTTAAAAAAAACTTTTTTTATCCTGTTAAAAATATTTTAAAATTTTTTTTTAGAAATTTGTAAAAAAAATAAAGACCCCACTGTGCGACGATCGACTTTCAAGTACCTACCATGTTCCTATTGTTTTTATTACTACTGCCATGGCATTCCTTAAAGCAACATGTTTTTCGACTTATATTGCTAATTATTACTTTACCATTACATTCATTATTTGCTTGCCTGCTTTGGCATGTCGTAGCGCGGAGAAAGAAGAAAACAAGAAACCACAAAGCAGAGCAACGCAGTAATTCCAAGCTAGACAAACGGAAATTTTTGCGACTTAAAAGTCTTTTCTCCGATAATTTGATCATGAAAATTACTTGTAATCTCATAAATATTGGCAAACACACACAAAGTACATAATTATTATTGCATTTTGTCGACATTAATGACAAATTTTTATATGTCTATTATGCAAATGAGTACGAAAATGTTGTTGTTAGTGGTGTGCATTAAAATAAATAAAATGGTCATAAAAATGTGCATTCAATCGTGGTTGTCGCGTCTCACATTACCACACAACCAACGAAGACAAGAAAAAAAACTCGAAATTTATGAATGGCATAACACAGGAATTTTATATGTTTCGGGACCGTGTTTTAAAAACAATAAAAATGTTAATTTTATTTACATGGATTATAAATATTCATGCCGGAGCGTCATCTCAGCCTCTTTTAGAGAGAAATGTAGAAGAAGTAAATCATTCTTTTCTCTCGAACGGGGCTTCCTACGACGACGACGAGCGTCCTTGTAGCAATTTAAATTAACAAAATACTTGAAATTCTACACACACCCATAAAGTGTTGCATCATCATGGGTGCATTGCATTTTGTGCATCTCAATAATAACAAATGATAATTGTCGTCGTCGTCGTTGTCGTGATAAAATGATGATAATTTCAAAAACTCGTGAAAATACGTGACATATTAACGAGTTGCATACTTTTTGGGCCAGGAGCAACGTTTGAGCTGAAAAGTTACACCGTTGCATATTATGCGGTGCTTAATATTGATCAGATAATGCAGATTTTCGGTATCGCAGCGAGGAAAATTGTTTATAGCGTCTAGACGAGAGAGTTGAAATGTGGTTAAATTCGAGTTTTTGGATGGATTTGGTAAAGTTATTGATAAAATTTGATTGAAATTGAGAATTTTTTGAATAAAATAGTGAAAATTTTTAAATAAAGTTATAAAAATTTGAAATTTTTTTTATATTTAATTTAAGAGCAAAAAATTATTCAAAATTTTTAAATTAATAATAATTTTAATTTTTAACAAAATTTTATAAGTTATACATTTTTAATGCAATTTACTTTTTTTTTAAATATATTTTATAAAAAATCTTACCGGTTTGATCTTGCCAAGTTCTAGCTTTTAAATTTTCCTTGTTGACATTAATTAATTAATGGACATTAATAAAAAATTTGATTTAAAGATTTTCGGTAAAAAATAATTTTTTTTAATATAAATATAAAAATTTTATGAAGAAATAAGTTAAAATTTCGATTTTTTTACTTTTTAATTTTAAAAATATTTTTATATTTATAATTAATTAATTTGTCAATAATTTATTAAATCTCTTTTTTTAATTTAAATTTTTTATTAAATTATAAATTAATTAGAAGAATAATTTCATGCATTAAAAAATATTTTTTAAAATTAAAAATGTAAAAAACGGAATATTTTTGAATTTTTATCATAAATTGTATTGAAAATAAATTAGAATTATCTTGCAGTTATATCAGAAATATGATAAAATTTAATAAAAACAATTATTTAAAAAAAATAAAAATAAATTTAAAATATTGTAATAAAAACATGATTTATAATAATAAAAAATTTTTAAAAAATTAAAAAAAAATTAATTTATTATAAAAATTTCAAATTTTTTTTTAATTTTTTCAAAATATTATTTTTAATTAATTTTAAAATATTTTAAATATAATTCCAAGATAATTCAAATTTATTCTTAATACAAATAATTAAAAAAAAAATAAAATAATTAAAAAAAACATTTTTTTTGTTCCAATTTTTTTTATCCTCTTATAAATTTATTTTTTTTAATATATTTATTTTTTTAACATTTTTGATTTTAAATAATCTAAATGATTAAAAAATCAATAAACTGAAATTTAATAATTAATGTCCATTTAAAAGCATAAAATATTAAATTAAAGACCCATTTAACTTGATTGACGTATACGATAAAAGATAATGTCAACATCTAGCTTATTATGGGATTAGCGAAAATTTAATGATGTTTACATCTTTTGAGGCAAATCCTCCATGATTTAATTTTAAAAAGAAATTGAAAAATAAGTCCGCTTTCCTGATTATTAATTATTCATATTTTTCTCCATTCACAGGAATTACGATGAAAAGCACCACATTTGATATTAAAATTAAAACACACTTTATTTACATTAACTCCGCAGTTAAAAGAGGAAAAATAAACGCAACACAACTATTAATGTGAAATTATGCAAACAAGGATTTCAATTAACCAAAGAAAATATCTTAATTATTTTCGTGTTCGTGCAAAAAGCCGACCCAAATGACGACAGCACAGCGACGGAATGTTGCGACAAAATATTTCTGCAAAAGCGGAGACAGTCGCTGCTAAAATATGCATGCAATTTAAAGCATTAAATGTTGATTAGTATTTAAATATGCATGATATGTTCGTTGATAGTCGCTCGCTTGAATGATGGATCCACCTTGACTTCGTCGTTTGAACAAAAAGTGAGCTACTTGAATTATGTTTTATGATTATTATTAAAATAAAATCTCGGCATGTCATCATCGCATCTTTTCAATTTGGAAGATGACGATGCATCAGCGTCTCTCTAAAACGAAATGATAAACTGCATTAATAATCAAATTAAAATGATGATGACGGCAAATTCTCATTTATCTCGAAAATAAACAGCTTAGATCGTTTAAAATTTTGTCTCTTGTACTCTTGATGAAAAGATGAGGCGTTACAAATCATTTAACGTTATAATTAAAATTTATTTTTTTTATTTGTTTGTAAAAACGATTAAATTTTTTTAAATATTTTAATCCTCTCCTGAACCAGAATTCGAGTCAGATTCTGAACTTCCCACAGAATTCTTCGTTAAATAATATTTTTTCGTGTCTTTCTTCGAAAAATCTGCTTTACAGCTTTGTTTCCCAACTTTTTTCACTGGATAATTGCGTTCTTTTGACCTAAAAGCATCTCCAAGCGAAATTCTTCTCGTTTTTAAGAGTTTATTTGCTTTTTTGAATCGATGACAAGACACTTTATTGTCACCCCAATTCAAAT
This sequence comes from Culicoides brevitarsis, assembly GCF_036172545.1. Classification (NCBI taxonomy): domain Eukaryota; kingdom Metazoa; phylum Arthropoda; class Insecta; order Diptera; family Ceratopogonidae; genus Culicoides; species Culicoides brevitarsis. Next base: position 9,638,708 of record NC_087085.1, read on the forward strand.
GTCTCAATTTCGGAAGATATCGCATCAACTGTTCGACATCCAAGTCTTCCAAATCGTTCGAATAAAGTTCAAGAGTTTCTAATTTTTGATTTTCTTTCAGCAATTCAGGCAAAAATTCGGTCAATTCATTCATGGACAGGCCCAAAAGTTGTAAATTCGTCAAAGGAACAAAAGTTGCTGGCAAAATTTTTTGGATGTGATTATTTCCGAGCGACAAAGCTGATAAGGAGTTACATCCATTGAAGGCATTTTCCGTGACAGCTTGAATTCCAACGCCTTCCATGACCAAATTTTCCAATGATGGGAAAACCATGCAGATTTTGTTGTTCAGAATTGGAATGACGCTCGATTCGAATTCGATTCCCAAAATTACGTGAGGCTCTGGATGCAGGGGTTGCCAATCCGGTTGGTTTAAACGAACATTTTTAAAAATACAGAACGAGTGACGGTAGTTTGTGAAGAAAGCTGTTAAAATTGTCAGCGTTATGTTTCGTTGTTCGCAATGGAAGCGTTGAATTTGATTCGCGGAAATTACAGAGGTAAGTGTAAAAATTATAAAAAGTGTTAAAAATATTTTTAAATTCATTTTTGCGCACAAATTTTAGAAACGCGATGAACGATGTTCGAAAATGGACTGAATTGTGTTGAATTGTAAAAGACGAAGATTGGCAGTAAATACTCGGAAAAGGTCAAAATGTTATCGGAATTAACTAGATTCGGAATTCTTCGAGATTAAGGCGGTTGCTGATCAATGGAGTACAGTAGGGAAGGTCAGTCACATGCGAGATAATAAAATTTACGCTTATGTGAGAGGACTTTGAACGAGATGCGGTGAGTCACAGAAGGAGGGTCAAACTCTGTATTTTTTACAAGTCATTTTTTGATCACTTTTAAGCCTAAAATTGAATAAATATTCATTCTAAAGCTCATTTCTGTTCATATTGGGTCGATTTTTGATGAAACAAATTTATCAGAGTTTGGAAGTAAAAACTCTGATAAAACTCTGATAAATTTAACAAGTCATTTTTTGATCACTTTTAAGCCTAAAATTGAATAAATATTCATTCTAAAGATGATTTCTGATCATATTGGGTCGATATTTGATGAAACAAAAAAATCAGAGTTTGGAGGTTCAAACAAGTCATTTTTTGATCACTTTTAAGCCTAAAATTTTTTTTCACAAGTCGATTTTTTGAAACAAAAAAATCAGTTTGGAAGTAAAAAGATAAAACGCTGATTTTTTTACATGTCATTTTTTGATCACTTTTAAGCCTAAAATTGAATAAATATTCATTCGATATTTGACGAAACAAAAAAATCAGCGTTTGGAAAATTTTTTCACAGTTTTCTAAAATTGAATAAATATTCATTCTAAAGATGATTTCTGTTCATATTGGGTCGATATTTGACGAAACAAAAAAATCAGCGTTTGGAAGTAAAAACGCTGATTTTTTTACATGTCATTTTTTGATCACTTTTAAGCCTAAAATTGAATAAATATTCATTCTAAAGTTCATTTCTGTTCATATTGGGTCGATATTTGACGAAACAAAAAAATCAGCGTTTGGAAGTACAAACGCTGATGTCATTTTTTGATCAGTTTTAAGCCTAAAATTGAATAAATATTCATTCTAAAGATGATTTCTGTTCATATTGGGTCGATATTTGACGAAACAAAAAAATCAGCGTTTGGAAGTAAAAACGCTGATTTTTTTACATGTCATTTTTTGATCAGTTTTAAGCCTAAAATTGAATAAATATTCATTCTAAAGTTGATTTCTGTTCATATTGGGTCGATATTTGATGAAACAAAAAAATCAGCGTTTGGAAGTAAAAACGCTGATTTTTTTACATGTCATTTTTTGACCAGTTTTAAGCCTAAAATTGAATAAATATTCATTCTAAAGATGATTTCTGATCATATTGGGTCGATATTTGACGAAACAAAAAAATCAGCGTTTGGAAGTAAAAACTGCTGATTTTTTTAACATGTCATTTTTTTTTTTAACATTTTTTGAACTTTTAAGCCTAAAATTGAATAAATATTCATTCTAAAGATGATTTCTGTTCATATTGGGTCGATATTTGACGAAACAAACAAAAAAATCAGCGTTTGATTTTTTTACATGTCATTTTTTGACCAGTTTTAAGTAAATGATTTTTTTTACAAGTCATTTTTTTCACTTTTAAGCCTAAAATTGAATAAATATTCATTCTAAAGATGATTTCGGATCATATTGGGTCGATATTTGATGAAACAAAAAAATCAGCGTTTGGAAGTAAAAACGCTGATTTTTTTACATGTCATTTTTTGATCACTTTTAAGCCTAAAATTGAATAAATATTCATTCTAAAGTTCAGAGTTTGGAGGTTCAAACTCTGATTTTTTTTGCAAGTCATTTTTTGATCACTTTTAAGCCTAAAATTGAATAAATATTCATTCTAAAGTTGATTTCTGTTCATATTGGGTCGATATTTGATGAAACAAAAAAATCAGAGTTTGGAAGTAAAAACTCTGATAAATTTAACAAGTCATTTTTTGATCACTTTTAAGCCTAAAATTGAATAAATATTCATTCTAAAGATGATTTCTGTTCATATTGGGTCGATATTTGACGAAACAAAAAAATCAGCGTTTGGAAGTAAAAACGCTGATTTTTTTACATGTCATTTTTTGACCAGTTTTAAGCCTAAAATTGAATAAATATTCATTCTAAAGATGATTTCTGTTCATATTGGGTCGATATTTGACGAAACAAAAAAATCAGCGTTTGGTAAAAAGTAAAAACTAAAATTGCTGATTTTTTTAAAAACAATGTCATTTTTTGATCACTTTTAAGCCTAAAATTGAATAAATATTCATTCTAAAGATGATTTCTGTTCATATTGGGTCGATATTTGACGAAACAAAAAAATCAGCGTTTGGAAGTAAAAACGCTGATTTTTTTACATGTCATTTTTTGACCAGTTTTAAGCCTAAAATTGAATAAATATTCATTCTAAAGTTGATTTCTGTTCATATTGGGTCGATATTTGACGAAACAAAAAAATCAGCGTTTGGAAGTAAAAACGCTGAAATGTCATTTTTTGATCACTTTTAAGCCTAAAATTGAATAAATATTCATTCTAAAGATGATTTCTGTTCATATTGGGTCGATATTTGACGAAACAAAAAAATCAGCGTTTGGAAGTAAAAACTCTGATTTTTTTACAAGTCATTTTTTGATCACTTTTAAGCCTAAAATTGAATAAATATTCATTCTAAAGATGATTTCTGTTCATATTGGGTCGATATTTGACGAAACAAAAAAATCAGCGTTTGGAAGTAAAAACGCTGATTTTTTTACATGTCATTTTTTGACCAGTTTTAAGCCTAAAATTGTTCATATTGGGTCGATATTTGACGAAACAAAAAAATCAGCGTTTGGAAGTAAAAACGCTGATTTTTTTACATGTCATTTTTTGACCAGTTTTAAGCCTAAAGTTTTAAGCCTAAAAATAAATATTCATTCTAAAGATGATTTTTGTTCATATTGGGTCGATATTTGACGAAACAAAAAAATCAGCGTTTGGAAGTAAAAACGCTGATTTTTTTACATGTCATTTTTTGACCAGTTTTAAGCCTAAAATTGAATAAATATTCATTCTAAAGATGATTTCTGTTCATATTGGGTCGATATTTGACGAAACAAAAAAATCAGCGTTTGGAAGTAAAAACGCTGATTTTTTTACATGTCATTTTTTGACCAGTTTTAAGCCTAAAATTGAATAAATATTCATTCTAAAGATGATTTCTGTTCATATTGGGTCGATATTTGACGAAACAAAAAAATCAGCGTTTGGAAGTAAAAACGCTGATTTTTTTACATGTCATTTTTTGACCAGTTTTAAGCCTAAAATTGAATAAATATTCATTCTAAAGATGATTTCTGTTCATATTGGGTCGATATTTGATGAAACAAAAAAATCAGCGTTTGGAAGTAAAAACGCTGATTTTTTTACATGTCATTTTTTGATCACTTTTAAGCCTAAAATTGAATAAATATTCATTCTAAAGATGATTTCTGTTCATATTTCGATATTTGACGAAACAAAAAAATCAGCGTTTGGAAGTCTGATTTTTTTAAAACTCTGATTTTTAACAAGTCATTTTTTGATCACTTTTAAGCCTAAAATTGAATAAATATTCATTCTAAAGCTCATTTCTGTTCATATTGGGTCGATATTTGACGAAACAAAAAAATCAGAGTTTGGAGGTTCAATTTTTTTTTTTTTTAATTTTATTAATGCCTCAATTTTTCATATCGAATTAAAGCATTGAAAAATCCAAAATAGATAAAAATCTCCCAATCTTTTGTTGCTTCTTCCAGATTCAATAATTACATCTAGATATTTGCATTATTCGTTTATTGTTATCAAAAGATGCTTTTTTATCCTCTTCTGCTCGCAACAACTTCATTATAAAAATGGCAAAAGAACATATCAGGCAAGTAACATATGTTCGTTGCAACTTTTTATGAAACGAGGTACGAATCGAGGCAAAAAAAAAATAAGCGAGAATCTGGTTGAGATAAGTAAGATAAAATGCATTGTTTGTGTTCAATAAAGAAAATTATAAAGTTAAATTAATATATACAAAACTGATATTGGAGCCGAAGACTTGTCTTGCGAGCGATTTTTTCCCCACATATTCTATAAAATCATAAATAAAGCAAACCCAAGAGAGGATTTTATTTTTGTATTATTTTTATAAAAAGTTATTGAATGCATTATTTTGTATTATGAGGCATAGAAGAACAGATAGGTAGTACATTATTATTATGATTTTATTTTATTTTACATCTTTATGTTATTTTTTTTATTATTTTAATAAAGCTGAGCAACGCATATCGTAAAAACATTAGAAACGTATTGTTTTCAAAATATTCCATTATTATTATAATAATAATCTGTATACGATAATATTTTCTTAATCTTGTACTTTATGATGTAAAAAGTAAAAATACGCATGCAGGAGCGCAACAACTGCGGAATGCAATGCAACGAAAACAATGAACGCTATGAGGTAGGTCCGTGTCAAAAGAATAATGATTCACAAAACGCTTTAAATATTTATGCATTCAAAGTTTGTATATATGATTTATTTATGTTTATTTTTTTATCTATGCAGTGAAAAGTCTATAAAAACACGAGAGAACGGAGTATAATGAGGAAAGTTAAACTTAAAATAATAATGACATTAATAATAATAATCTTTAATATTTTAATGATAATCATAACAATAAAGGAAAAGTGCCTCATTAGAATTCAAAGCGAGGCAAGTCATGAAATTAAAATGAGATTTTTTTTATTTCTTAAAAATTTTATTCGTTGATAAAAATAAGTTTTAGTATTAGTTTCAATAAAATTAAAAGAACTTAATTTTTATTTATTTTATTTTTTTTTGTATTTCTTAAAAAAAAAATGCAATGAGTGTTTTCACTTAATACATTTTTTGCAGGATTGTAATTGCGGAAGAGATAAGAAAAGATTTTTTTTCTGTACAAGAAAAGTTAGAAAACTTTCCAGCGTGAAAAGAATGAAATTAGTTTAACGTATTTGAAAAAAATCCGATATTTTATAGTGGAAAAAGTAAAAATGTGCATTGGGATTAAAATTTAAAAATTTGAATCGGGTCAAAATATTTTATATTTTCATTGGTACAAATATATAATTGTGCATCGGGTAAAAATTTTAAAATTTGCATTTGGACTAAAAATTGAAATGTGCATTGGGACAAACAAAATAAGTTTGCTATATGTCAAAAATTTAAAATGTGCATCGGGTCAAAATTTTAAAAATTCGCATTAGGACAAAAATTTAAAATGTACATCGGGTCAACTCTTCTTTATATATTTTTTTTGAAACGAAAATTAAAAATGTGCATTGGGTCAAAAATTTGTGAATCTTAATTGGGTCAAATTTCTAAATTTGCATTGGGTCAAAATTTAAAATTTTTAATAAAATTTAATTATATACGAAATTTTTAAAATGTGACTTGGGCTAAGATTTTTGCAATTTTATGAAAATTTTTACATTTGAATTGTGCACTGGGTTTCTAAAAAAAAATATCATCTGAAATTTTTTTTAATGTTTTTTAATAATTTTTTATTTTTTTTCTATTTCTTTAAAGGACAAAATCTTAAAAAAATTTCTTCGAAATGCGGTAAATGCGGTTACAAAAAAAAAACTAAAATGCCTGTTTCAAACTTCGTTATCGGTTACAGTTATTGCTTATTAGTTTCTCCAATGTGTGTATGCGAAAGGCTTATCACAAATAATATAAAATATACTTGCGAAAACTATTTAAAGTAATAACGATGATCATTACGGAGAGAATTTTACAATGCCACAACTATTTGTTGAATGTCTCTCTAAACCTCGCAACTAAACCCCGTCGTATAAATAGCAAGTTATTAAGTTGGAAGATGAAAAAAAAATCTTATAATAATAAAATGGAATGAGGCCATTACAGGCAAGGAGTTGCTTTCGCATATAGTGCGAGATAAAGCGGAAATTACTTGGAAACTCTTTATTTTATTGTTGAAGGAGACAAAGAGAAGTGAAAAATTTGCGACACGTGTCTTGTTTCGCTTTTCAATTCACTTTGTGTCGAAATGGATTTTGCTTTATCAGGAAAAAGGTGACAAATAACAGAAAAAAGAATGTATTTAAATATCAAAGTCACAACAAATAAAAGGTAATTTTTGTCTCTCTTCCATGCAATGTCATGTCACCAAAGAAAGAACACTTTTAATAATGTATCAAATTTATAATTAGAATTCCAGGATTATTCGTGCAAACAACAAAGTAGTAGTGTATAATTATGAGGAAGACAGCTTGAACAAAATACGACGTCGACGATGGGATGAAAGTTTTTTATTTTGCTCGAAAAAGAGATATTTTATGGGTAACGTTACGAGGATGTCACTTTTTTGTTTGTGAAAAGTAGAGGAGAAGTTTGTTAGTTATTCACAAAGGAAACAATATTTGTTTGAAGAGACAAAAATTTTAGACTTTCAAAAGGCTTGAGCGTACTTTGAGTTATTTTTACTTCAGGTAAAATTTTTTTTTAAATATTTTTAAATTAAAAAAATATATATATTTGAAATATTCTTGAAATATTGAATTAAAATTAATTATATTAAAAATAAATTTAAATAATTATTAAAATATTAAATTATATTTAAATAATTAAAATATTTTAAAATTATTTAATTTTTTTTTTAATTTTTAAATATATTAAATATCTTTTATTTAATTTATTAATTTTAATAAAATACATTTCTAATTTAAATTTAATTCAATAAAAATAAAAAAAAAATGTTTATTAATTTTTATAATTGCAATTTGCTCAGAATTTAAATTTTTTAATCATTTTTTAAAATTTTAATTTAAATTTTTTAAATATTATTTTCTGAAAAAATAGAATAATTGTTAATTTTTGATGAGTCTAAAAAATTAATTTTAAAAAATTATTTAAATATTAATATTTATTAAATTTATTTAGAAATTATTTAATTTTAATTCAATGTTTAGAAAATTTTTAAAAATATTTTTTATGTATTTTTTTTAAATTTAAATTTAATTAATTAATATAATATAATTTTAAATTTAATATAATTTAATTTAATATTTTTTTATAATTTTTTAATTAATTTTAAATTAATAATTAAATTATATTAAATTGAAAATTAAAAAAATACTAAATTGAAATTAGAAATGTTTTTAATTAAAATTAATAAATTAATTTAATTCATGTAAATAATTCGTAATTATATTTTTAATTTTAGTATTTTTTTTAAATTAAATTAAATAGCATAAAATTTTAACTTTTTAAATAAAAAAAAAAAATTAGTTATTCGATATTGTTAAAAATAAATCCCTATTTTGGTCCATAAAAAATAAGTTTCTTTAACAAAATTCGCCAATATTTAAAAAAACCTTCAAGGGCACGATCCCAATTTAAAAGTTTCATTTCAATTAAATTACTTTTTGCGACATCATCAACGTTCTTCTTCTCTCCATGGTCGTCGTCAGTCGAAACACAATGTTTACAAATACTCCGTTCTACTAATAAAATTTATAGAGTTGCTTCAAAAAAGAGAATATTTTACTGCAGAAATAATAAAAAAAAGAACATGCAAGAAGTTTTAAATTAAAGAAAATAGACAAATCATGTTATATTCAGACCGCAAATAATTTGTCATTCAGTTTTATCAACATCTCTTCGAAGAACCGTAGTAGAGGTAACGCAACTTTTTCATAAATTGTTTTCCTCTCGAATTATAGAAACATGATGCGATGATAGGAACGACAAGCAAAAGGAATGCAAGAGCAGCAAGAGACATCCATGCAGAAAATAAAAGACAAATAGTTCGTCGAGTCCTCGTTGTCGCAAAGCTGAAATGCAAAAAAGGTTTGTCAATTATTCTCTATCTCTCTCTCGTTTTTTTTTTGTATTTATATCATTTTCCTGACCATTTTACGTTTTCTGTTCCGAGAAATAGGCAACAAATATACGGGCACGACAGAAAATGTAACAAACAAATGATTCCCTCGTGCTGCGGATACAAAAATATCGAGAAATGTGTTAAAATACGGACAGATTGCTCATCGAGGGAATCAATCTCGGCACGCAGCATTTGTCCATTCAATTTAAAATTTGCTTTGTTTCCATCGCATCGACAACTTGGACTCAAATTAAAAGTAAATTCAAGGAATATATTTACTTTGCCAACGCAAAACGAGAGACAATGAACCCATTTAAATGCATTTCACTCACCGCACTTTTGCGTTACACACAAAAATAGCTTTTTAAACGACACAATCCCCTTTATTACTTTTTAATTTTCCATCGGAATGAGACGCACTTTCAGATTTACACGTTCCGAGCACGTATTTTCGAGTTTTTTTCTCGTTCGTTCGTTCGTTTGAGTGAACTCTGCTTTCAACGAGACGACAACAGCACCCAAGTACGGAGTATTGATGAGCAATTAGTAATTTTGTCACGTTATGTGTAAATTATTGACAAATTAACGAATCATTATACAAATGATGGTGCTGCTTGCTGCTCATGAAAACGAGAAACGCTTAAATGGTGAGACATTTGAAATTATTTTTAATGATTTTGATATTGGTGTCAAATTGGATGGAAAAATTTTTTTTCTTTTTAATTTTTTTGCGCCATAAAATTGCGAGTTATGCGCCGCCTTGCCTTGTTGTTGAAGCAAAATTTAAATAAAATTTTTGTACAAACAAACAAAGTCGAATAATACGAAATTTATAGAGTGTACACAGAAAATTTCCAATTAAATGGTTATTAATTTTAATTATTGTAATAACTTTTTTCTGCTCTTCATTATATTTCTATCGTTTATCGTATACAATAAATATACAATTTATTTAAATACACAAAAAGTGTGTGGTTGGAATGTGAAGTGATACCGATATCACGATGGTCGTCAATATGATCACAGTGGGAAATTTTTATATTTTTCAAGGCTCTAATAAGCTAAAAATTTTTTTTTCGATTTTTTAGAATTTTTTAAAATCTTATTAAAATAAAAAAAAATTAAAATGAGAAAAAAATTAAAATTAAAAAAAAAATAATAAATTAGCAGAATTAATTAAATTTAAATTTAATTAAAATTAAATTAATTTTTTTTAATATTTCTAAAACTTATTATTTTTATTTTATTAAAGTTAATAAATAATAAAAAAAAATAAATAATTTAATTTAAATTTAATTTTATTAATAAAATAATTTAATTAATTAATAAAATTTTATTTAATTTAAATTAAACTAAAATTATTTGATTTTAAAATTTTTGAAAATTTTTAATTAAATTTTTTAAACTTCATTAATTCAATTAAATTCATGTAAAATTATTACTTTTTTATTTTAATTTTTTCACATTTTAAACAATAATATTTAATTAAATAATAATAACGAATTTAATTTCCTAATTTTTTTAAATTAAATTTAAATTTAAAAAAATTTTTTTAAATTTTTAAATTAAATTAAATTTAAAAAAAAATAATTTTTCATTTAATAAAAAAATATGCTTTAAAAACTAAAATTTGGAGATTAAATTAAATTAAAATAAATTAATACCCATAATAATTAAAAAATTCAATAAAAATAAAAAATTGAATTAAAAATTTATTTTTCAAAAAAAAAAAAAAAAATTTTTTTTTCATTATAATAAATGAACTTATATCAATAAATAAATTTTAAAATAATTTAAAAAAAAACAAAATATTTTAGCTTCTAAATGTCTTAAAAAATTTATAAATTTTCCGCTGTGATGCTACGAAAACCGTGGCACGAGACGAAAAATAAATGTTTTTTTAATGTACTTTCCCCAAAATAATAATAATTTTTGCATCAATAAGTTTTCGTTTTTTTTTTGTCCGATGCTTCGGCAAAAATGATATGAAAATGGTGATAGTGAGATATTTATACACAGTTAAAGACCTTACAGCTCACTTGGGAATCGTGCCAACGGAATCGAGTGTTCGATACTTTGTTTAATTTATTTCAACAGAGGACCCCACTTTAATTTTATTTGTAATTAAGGGTGAACCACATATTTTGTCAGACGAACTGCAAATTGGGGAACATTCCGCTACTACCTGTGTGTCATTTTTCGGACAGAAAAAGTAAATTTAGAAACTCGTAACAACAAGAGGGGCGGTCATAAAATATTGGTTATTGATCTTTTATATCATTTATTGCTTGTTTTTCTGTCCCAATTATTTGATAAGAAAATTTCTTTTGGGCAAAAAGAAGAAGGAAAAGAGAAGAAAAAGGAAAAATTCCAATGAACATTAATAGTAATAATGGCAATAATGAATGAAAATGTAAATATGTGGTGCACTTAAAAGTTATTTACAATTTGTGATATGGAGTGGAAAAGTAGATGATAGAACCCTCTTTCCGCTCTCGTCTCGTCATTTTACATGTTTCTGGTCGAGAATTCTCTCTGTTTAATGATACACGTGACACAGAGTGGTATTAATTGAGCAGAGGTTTAACGAAGTATTTGCATATAACAGAGGGAACAAAACAAGCAGAGAGTCAGGCAGTAAAACAGAAAAAATGCTGTCACGTGTCTGGACAACGTTTGATAAATACCCTTAACTATTTGCATTTTTGAAGGGCATTCTACTGAGGAAATTTGAAAATTTTCAGTTTTGGGTAAGATTTTTTTGTCTGTCTGAAATTATTGAAAAAATTTCTTAAAAGAAAAAAATATTTAAAGAAAATCTGAAAAAAATTAAAATTAAATAAAATAAGAAAATAAAATTCAAAAAAATGAAATTTAGAAAAAATATTGGAATTCATGAAATGACATGCAATTCATTAAATTTTCTTGAATTTTTTTGTAAAATATTTCAATTGGTTCATAAAAGGTTTTGGTGAAAAAAAAATTAGGATATGTAATAAAAGTCGTTGAAAATTGAGAAAATTATTGTGTAAAGTCACAGAATTAATATCACAGAAATACAAAATCTATTTTTTTAAAATCCAAAATAATTAAGTTTTTCAATTTCTAAATTATTCTAAATAAAACAATTTTTTTTTTTAAATTTAATTAAAAATAATTAAAAAAAATAAAGGACCAGCGAACCTTGTCCTACCAATGAACTTCTTTTTGAAAAAAAAAAATAAAAAATTTAATTAATTTAAATAAAAAAAATCTGTTAATTAAAATAACAATTTCACTAAATTAATAAAAAATTTTAAATTAAATTAATTAATTATGGAATTTTTGAAAAATTTTAATTTAATTTTAATTTTTTTTTAATTCAGTTAAATTTTTATTTTAATTAACAGAAATATTTTTTTTTAAATTTAAAATAATTAAATTCTTTTAAATATTTTTTTTTGTAAATTGGTAGGACGAAGTTTAGGTATAGGTCCTTGATAAAATTTAAAAAATATTATGAAAAAAATTTAAAAATGCACTTTTATATATTTTTATGATGAAAAAAAAAATTCGTTTTGTTTTTTTTTTATTTTATATGCCTCGATTTCAACGATAATGACTCTGATAAAAAAAAATAACAAGTATTCTCTTTGTTGTATTCTTATGTAATAAATACTCTAACAACAAAAAAAAAATTAGATAAAACACAGGACTTACTTTTGTGATATGAAACAGCAATCCCCGTCATACTTTTGCAATAAAATCGCACGCTACTATAATCTCCATACAAAAAGGGGAACTAATTGTCATCTTCTTTGTAAGAAAGTTCCATTTTCTGGTTAATTTGTATTTTAGCAAATTAATGCTGACGACGCTCATATTTTCGTATAAAAGCGAGTAAATATGAAATGGAGCCTTTATATAGTTGACTTATTGTTTGATCAACTCCTTGCAAATAATGTTAATCAAGTTCATACAATAAATTTTATGTATAATGAGACAGCGTGGCAAATAATTATTGTTATTAGTGTTTGCATTGAAATCCAATTGAAAATTCGATCTATTATTAATTTTGTCAATTGTGCGAAGGAATTGTCAACATTCATTCGATAAAATATTAAAACTATTTCCAAGCTACCTTGCCAAATGGATTATTCTGCTCTAAATAATTCCTTTTAACGAATGTCATTATTATTTTCTTTTGAAAACGAGTACTCGAGAATTCAGCAAATAAACGAGAAACGACAGATTATTACTTAACAATGGCAATAAATACGATAAATAATGCCATGTATTTGTCAAAAGAAATTCCATATTTGAAGATTTTGCTGCAAAGTAAATCCTTTTCAACGCAAAACATTTTCCTTCTTGTTAAAATCTATTAATAAACTTTATGGAGTCAGAATCAACCAACGAATCATAATAATCATTGTTGTCTGATGGCTTGCCTTCGATACTTCAGACACTTAATTAATAAATTGTTTGAATTTCATTATCAAACGATCAATCAATCAAAGACAATAAGAATTCTTCGCCAATTTATTAACAAACAAAAATGATACTTCACTGCCTCCGTTCTCCGTATATACAGAAAAGTTGAATATTTTTGATGATAATGTACTGTTTATTATATTGGTAGCGTTCACAGTACGCATTTCACAGCTCAGTGATTTATTGATCTAATTGTTGAAATGAAACGAATATCAAATTTTTGTTTGCATAATTTATCAAAATTAAATTTTGCGTGAAATATGATGAAGAGGATGGACGACTGCGGATGTTTCGTTTTTTAAAAAGGGCGCTTTTTGATATTTGTTTGTTCGAAACCAATATGGCGTCGATCTGTGAAGATCTCAAAAAAGGCGCCAAATTTAAAACATTGAGATAAAAGGAAAATTTGGCGCAATTCTTAAGGTTTTAATCAAAAAAAAAATCTTTTAGGTTTAAATTTTCTTAAAAAATTATGATTCTTAGTTAAATTTTTGTATTTTAAAAAATTTCCGCCATTTTTTTTAAATACAAAAATTTAACTAAGAATCATATTTTTTTAAGAAAATTTAAGCCTAAAAGATTTTTTTGATTAAAAACTTCAGAATTGCGCCAAAATTTCCTGTTTTTCTCAAAGATTTAAATTTGGCGCCTTTTTTGAGATCTTAACAGATCGACGCCATTTTGAATTTTTAACCTTTGTATATAAAATCATTAAAACTGATCAAAAACTACCCATTGCGCCGTTTGTTATCATCAAACATCGTTTACAAGGCATGCCAAAACAAAAATCGCCGACAACGATAAAGTTTTTTCCTTTTGTTATATCAAATGTCGTTTTAATTTATTTTGCTTCGCTATTTTTTTTTCTTTTACAATGAGAATCTAATAAATTTTTCTTGTGAAAATACTTCAAATACTTCAGAAATATGTTTGAAGGCAAATTGTTTTCTTTCCTAATGAAGCTTGAATTATGACGCGATGAAATTCATTTAAATGAAAAATTGAAAAAGAAAAAAGTTTTCCACGCAATATTGTTTTAATGATAAATAAATAAGTGATTTATGGTCGAAAAAAGAGCCTCATGTCTCGCCTACTGTCATCGTTGAATAAATTATAATTGAAAATCTTAATTGACTCTTCTGACTCTGAAAAATATCTTAAATTACATTTTATTTAATAAAGACATAATATTCGAATGTCTTATCATTAAAATATAATGATAGAGTCATTAAAAGAAAAGTCATGAAAATCTTCCAATTTCGGTAAAAGAAGACATCAGAAGAGAAGCGACCTAAAATATTTTTCATTTATATCACGAATTTTCATAAATCCAATTTACTTAATGTATCTAATAATCTAAGTTGTGTATCGGGTGTACTTTCATCTCCTCCATGCCACATTTCTATTGTTATTTTTCCTCAGAAGTTATTCAATTTATTCCATACCGTACATAGGAAAACCTCTTATGACATCCATTTACGAGGAAAATGAATTGAAATTGCATGCATTTCCACAAAATTATGATTGAATATTATTGTTATGGGACACTTTTAATACCGAAACATAAAAGCGCTAGAAAAGGGGGTTGTCAATGGAGTTATGGGCGCTATTCCGTATACAAAGTTGTTAAGGATGTAATTTTTGTGGGGAATTGTTTTGCGTTGATTGACCATCTCAGATTGCTCGTGTTCCGTGTCAGATTATCTGTCAGGAACCCCTTTTCTCATAATTTTATTAGCTTGGTGACGACAGTCTTTGTTCCGGTTCGTTTTTCTAAATAAAATCAATTTGAATTGTTGGCACTTAGTTGATTGAAATGAGCGGAAATTTTTCGATTTCTTTTCGCCAATCAAAGTTTTATGAGCGAATTGTGATGACACTCATGGAAAAAACGAACAAAGAAAGAGAAAGACTGCGATGCACATGTTTGGAAAAAGTCTTTGATCATCTTCTCATTATTATTATTTTAATTGGTGCAGAAATTATAAACACTGTCTCTTCGTTGTCTGCGACTCATATGCACTTCCTACGGGGAAACCACTGACTGTGAGTATATACATAAATTGTCTTTAACGCTCTTTCTTTATATTATTTATTACTTTGAAACGTTTGGCTGTAGGAGGCAAATCATCATGTGCAAAAGAAGCAAAAGTGTTCGTGAATGAACAAATATCAGGGTTTGACTTGAATTTCAGGGCTGTACTTAAAAATTTGTCAAATTTATTGATAACTTGACTAAATCTGAAAATTGATACACTCAAGTGCGCTTTTTGATATTTGTTTGTGAAAATCAATATGGCGTCTATGATCTGTGAAGATCTCAAAAAAGGCGCCAAATTCAAAAATTAAATTTTGGCTTAATTCTTAAAATTTCAAAATTTGTAACGCAATAACTCAAATTCTGCTTCACAAAACTCTTTAAAATTTTTTATAGTTTGTCAAAAATGTTTTTAAGAAGGTTTATGTGAAGTTAAACTGAAAAAAAATTGTAAAAAATTAGAGTTATATTTTATTACTTACCTGAGAAAGGCATAAATTATATTTTCTTTGAATAAAGCCTTTATTGGTAGAACGAAGTTCACGGGTTCTTGACTTTAACTTCAGGGCTGGGCTTAAAATTTGGGCAAATATCTCAAATACCAAAAACTTGAAAGTTCAGACAAACTTTGTAACGCAATAACTCAAATTTTGCTTTACAAAGCTCTTTGAAATTTTTTATAGTTTGTCAAAAATGCTTCTAAGAAGGTTTTTGAGTATATAAATTGAAGAAAAATTAGTTAAAAATTTCATAACATACCAAAAAAGGAGACATAAAACTGAATTTTCTTTGAAAATTAATCATCATTGGTAGAACGAAACTCACAGGTCCATTAATTTTTCACCAAATTTGGTCAAATCTTTAAATCTTACTCAATTTTAGGCCCCATATTGTTTAACTTCACTCCTGTTTTCTTAACTAAAATGCTATAAGAGAAAATTTCAATGGGAAACTGCTCATTGAAGTCGTTAATTAACTCACAAAACGAACAAAAACCAACATTTACGTGCCCTATGCTCTCCTGCAGTTTATGATTTCACAGTAAACACGCCACCAACATTGCATCGCAAATTATAGTTTGAAAATACACTTCTGCTCGTTTTAAGTGAAGCTCTATATTGCATGCCAAGGCATGGCATGGCTAGGTAGTCATTACATTGCAAAAACAAACGTGCATGAAAACGTGTTGATTTTCTATATTTTATCTACCATCATCTCTCTATCGTCAGTGTCGTCGTCATCGTCGTCGTTTTGCTGTTTACATTTTCTATCGCAAAACATACTGCGGTTTCGGCTATGTGGTATATGTTTTTCGCATGTCTCACTCTCATCCACGTACGTATCGTTTTTCACAGATCTTTCACTTTGTTGATTTATAATTAAAAGCAGTCAAAGTTAATTAGAAATTAAGTACGTGTATTTTAACTTTGGTTTTCATTCTTTACGCTACTTTTTTGTGTTGTTTCATGTTGCCACAACGACTCTCTTTGATGAAATTTCGCGAGAAATTGATTTTTCATATAGGAATGAGATGCGTATCTATTTCAACGATATTGGCGCCCAATTACAGCAAAACACACTAACGACGTTAATGAAGCTTATAAATTCCGCAGTTTCACGAATAAAATTCATATTTTTTTTCACAGGAATGAGATTATGGTTTTTTTTCAATTTCAGTTGATGGATGGAGACGGATGAATGACAAAAATAGCAAAACCTATTCCCGGTATGTATTTTTATAAATGCTCAACACATTGCCTGAAGACTTTTCAAAAAAAAAATATCTGCAAAAAAGGCGACACATTTAGATAATTAGCTAATTTATTTAATTAAAATTGTCGTCACATAGAAACACTCGCACAGAGCGCGAAAGAGATATGACACTTGGTTTGAAAAACAGAAGCACCTTTCCATTTTTCGAGACGGGGTGTCTCTTTACAAAAACATCTCGAAATAATCTCGAATTGAATTTGGGATCAAATTACTGTCAACCTATCGTCTTTTAATTTTTCCAGCGACAAAAAAAAACGGGGAGAAAATATTACTTTAGTAATTTCGAGAAGAAGAAGATACTCGTTACCCAGAGCAACTCTTCGTTTTATAATAAACATAAATTTTTCCTTTGATCTTACTTCTCCGTTTACGTCGCTCTGTTACTTTTCTGAAAACTTTGCGTCTCGTAAAAAAAATAATAATAATAATTATAAATAAATTTAAATAAGGGAAAATTAAAACTTTCGAGGAATATTTACTGCTTGCTGTGAAAATGAGAATATGGAAGAGAATGACGACCTAAGCAAATAATAAATATTCCTAATTAGACCTAATTTATATAGTTGACTAAAATTTATATTGTGTCAATCTAAATCATGTGTGTTTGTGTGGTGAAACGCACACCTGCTTGCAATAATCAGCGGCTTTGGCGGTGTTTTTGTTGTGTTTCTTGTTTCATTTCAAACATTCCATTTTGTTTGAAGAAGCGTTTCATCAAAAAAGAAAAAAAAAGTTCTTTAATTACCGCGCGTGATATTTCGTCAAAATAATATTTGAATAGAAGTAGAAAGTGAGAGATATTTGATACTATAATAAATAAAGTGTAAGTGAAGAGGAGTTGAGAAACTCATGTTATATAGAAATTTTGAATTTGAGCGTATTTTTTTTTCTAATATGAAAACAGATTTAATTTTTAAAACACGTTGATTTAAGAAAATAATATAAGAAGATCGATCACTTGAATTCAAAATGGCGGAAAATAAGTCTTAAGAAATAATTTTTTTAGTTAAAAATTAGTTAGCGTCTTTTTATGTGTCAAAAGTTCAAATAACAATGACTACTTGAAAAGAGGCTAACTAAGATTTAACTAAAAGAATTATTTATTAAGACTTATTTTCCGCCATTTTGAATTCAAGTGATCGATCTACTTATATTTTTTTCTTAAATCACAATAACTTATATTATGTATTTTACATATTATGTATTATGTATAATTAATATAATTACATTTATAAAATTTAATATATATATTTAAAAAAAAAATACAGTAAAATTTCTTATCAAATTTTCAAATAAGTGTACAAATAAGAGAATATTTATTCTCTAATATCATGAAATCCATATATTTTTTCAAATAAAAATTGAAAATAAATGAAGCTTTTATAAAATTTTCAATCATTAAGCTAAAAGAATTAATAATTTTATAAAAAAAAATCATAAAGAAGAAGATTTTGTTAAAAAAAAAGTAAATTTTTAATTTCTTTGTATTTTCAAAACAATTAAAAATTTTTTTGTAATTTTGATTATTTATTTTTTTGAATGGAAATTAAAAAAATATACAATGAAAATTAAAATTTAGATAGTTTTAAACTTTTTTTTATTGAAAATACTTAAAATAAACCAAAAACTTAATATTTTGAGTGAAATTTCATAGAAAATAGGAAATTTGGAGTTTTTGGAGAACTATGATTATTTTTGAAAAAAATTAACATTAAAAAATTTTATTAAGGAAATTTAAAAATTTTTATTTGAAAAATAAAGGAAATAATTTTTTTGGTAAAATAATTAAATTATAAAAAATTTTTTTATTTGAATTATAATTTTTAAGGTTAGCAAAATAAAAATTAATTAATTTATTTGAATTAATAATAAAAACTTAGTTAATTCAAGTCTTTTATATATTTTTTAATATTTTTTTAGTATCAGTTTTTTCTGAACAGACAGACATTATAAGTAGCAGTTTTAACTTTGCTAATTTTAAAATTATTTAAAAGGGTTAAATTCGCCGTTAATTTTCAATTTCTTGAATTTCATTGTTTATTTCTAACACTTATTTTTAGATGCTCAATTTAAAATTCTTTTCCTTCTATTTACTCAAAATTTCAATAAATGTCTCATCTCCTCCAATAATGTCACATTTCAAAAAGTCTATCTCAAGAGTTATTTTCGTTCCATGTTTATTTATTTTTATTATTACTTCACATCATCATCATCCACACAACAATCACGACACATCAACCAAGTGCGACGACAACAAGAGACGGCACTTTATTTCAATCAATCATACAAAAATGCTCAGTCGCATCAGTACCATCAGCAAATTTAGACGAATATTATTGTTATTGAAGACGCTTCAAGTTTATTATTATTACGGTATCTCTCGTCGTAAGCTAAAAACCGCACATCGCATGATGTTGGAGAAAAAGGTGTCTGTACTTTATCTCGTTGCCACACTCGTCTTCCTCGTGTCTCACACGTTTCAAGAGACGGAGGCGCGTGCCTTTGCCAGCAAATGCGACTTCATATTCGAGCTCGAGGAATTTCACAATGTCACGTTGGAAGAAGCTGCCAAATGGGCATGTTTAGTGACGCCCGGTGCGAGTACGAAAGACATTACGCGTACGGGAGCCGAAACAAGTAAAACTCCCGGACAGTATATCGGGATCTTTAAGATTGGCAGTCGATGGTGGTGTTCGGCAGAAGGCGGAGGCGCCTGTAAAATCCGTTGTGACAAGTTGATGGATGACTACATCGGCGATGATTTGCGATGCGCGCGCAAAATTGGCTTTAGCGGATGGAAAGATCACCATTTTTGTTTCCAAGATGGCTGGAAGGAGAATATTAAAGCATGCGAGGGTTACGTATCGCCGCTGATGATCGCGAAATCACAAAGGCGTCGAAGATGAAAGTACGCGCGCACTTGTCCGTGACAAAGATTCACGCTAATAATTTAATAATGAGGCACAAATTTAAGCGAATAATCAAGTTCTTCTGAGAAAATAAATAAATTTATTTGTACACAAGAGCATGTGTCGTATGTTTTGAGACTTTCTTCGGCTGTACATACACAAAAATTAAATTGACGTCAATTTATCACATCATCACACAGTTTTGCATGCAAATTTCGAGTCAGTAGATTTCTGTGTTCCACAAGTGATAGATCAAAAACTCCCGAACAACATGATAAAAGTCGCATTTTTACTCGCCCTCCTGAATTCAGTGTGTCTTGTGCCAGCTCAAAAGGTTCTGTTTCTCACACGATGCAAGTTCATGCAGGAACTTCAAAAGATCGAAGGACTTTCGCTGAAGGAAGCGGCGCAATGGGCCTGCGTATTTAACGAAACCGCATCGTACAGTCGTTTCGGCGACATTTTCTTCGATACCCGAGCCCAAACGAAAGCTCGCGAAAGTGGCAAAGACACCCATTGGCGCGATGCTGATTTCAAAGCTGATTGCAAGATTGACATGCCTGATCATTCGTGTCCGGATCCCTGTATCGATACGCTGCACGAAAACTTGGAGGAAGATCTGGAATGTGCTCGCCTACTTGGATTCAGTCATTGGCCAAGGCAAGAGTATCAGCGATGTTTCAAAGATAAGTGGATCAATAACATCGTACTTTGTACAAATGCGTATATTCCATTGCCCGAAGAGCCCGGAAATCATGAAATTGAACGCGATAAGTTGGTTGAAGTACTTGAGAGTTTGTCGGAAGCTGAACGACGCAGTTTGGACGAGTATTTTAGTCAACCGCATATTGAAGATGAGTCAGAGGTAGTTGTGTTAGATCCGCTTCAACAACCGCCGCATACGACAAAACACGGGGAAGTGCCAGACGAAGCTTTTAGAGAACGATAAATGTACAACGATGGCTTCTGGAAAATATAATTCATTAAAAAATATAAAAAAATACTCTTTGTGATACGCCATGCTAATAATATTTAATCGAGAGCGACCTTTATGCGCGAGTTTCATTGTATCGAATTGTATTTGCTATATTGTGTGTATATGGTACAAAAAAAAAATAAATTCAATAGAAATAAGGTTTTGAAAAATGCTTTTAATGCAATTTTTGTGCAAAACTGTGCAATCATTGTTCTCCTAACCGCGAGCAACGATTGACTTCTGATTAAAATTCTCTCTCCCTCAGGTGAGTTCAGCCATTATTCTTTCGCTTTCAACAAGTAAAGTGCCCACAAATTGCAGCAAAATGGACAAACTTGTCAACATCTACTCCATCTGTATCGAAGACAACTGGGACTGCACCCGAGCTTCGATGGTCAACGACTTTTGTCAGTACGTGGCATCGCTTGTGTTTCATTTCATCTCGTACGACGCATGCATGGACTATTTCGAGATTCCAAAGGAGGTTCTTCGGCAGTAGTAGACCGCTGCTTGCAAATTAGTTGTTGATGTTTTAGCAAATCAGTAAAACTCACAAAAAAATCTAACTGAATACAATGGCATCAAAAATGCAATGGTGCATGCGAAACAACGCAATAATGTATCAGATATCATCATATATCACAATCAACGCGCGTATTTATATCGCACATGTTTGGCATATGAATTACGGATGCTTGCCTGCCTGCGTTGCTTTTAGCAGCAGCAGCAGCAATCATCAATGTTCATCAGCCTCAAACGAGCACCTAAAAATTTTTGTGTAGCTTTTCAGAGACAAGTAGTAAATGCAATGAGACATTCACGTAACAAATTGAAAACATAATGTTTTATTAAAGTGATACGGAGTCGTCGTTGTTGTTGTTGGCGTCGTGTGTTGACAATGCAAAATGTGCATCTAAAATGCAGAATCTGTGAATGAAATGTGCAAAACACACAGACAAATGTGGTAACAAACTTGTTATTTATTCTTTAATGAACTCGATTCGATAACAAAATGTACTTTTTTATGCCGGAGAGTGATTGTGTTGACACGCACAGAGGATGCATTTTGGGTGGGTTTGTCGTTGTTCATGTTGTTCATTGAGGACTTTAATGGTAGTTACAAATCAAAATTACTTTCAATTAGGCATGTTTTGCATTTTGAATCAGTGATGGCGATTTGGTTTGGGGCTTTTTAGATGTAAAAATTTTTTTATTGATAAATTTTCATTAACATCTTAAAAATTACTTTAAATTTTTTTCGAAGAAAAAATGCGGTATTAAACCCGACTTGTTTATTTTTTCCTTCAATTTGGTCTTTATCGGGTCTTTATATAAATAATTACCGTAATGTAGAAAAATTTAAGAGAAAAATTGTTGATATTCACATGTAACGAAAAATAAGGATAAATTAAGCTAATTTTGAAATTAATTAAATTAATTTTTATTTTAAAATTATCATTTTATTGGCAAGAACATTAAAAAATTCAATTAAAAATTGTTTGAAAAATTATTAAAAAAATCTGGAAATTTTAAAATTTCAAACAAAATGTTCAAAAATAAGAATTCAAAAAAAAAATAGTTAAAAGAAGAAAAATCGATGTTAAAATTTTTAATTCTAAGAGAATTTAAAATTTTAAAAAAAATTAAAAATTTTTTATTTTTTTTAATTTTTTTTTTTTTTTTATTTTTAATAAAATAATTTTTAATAATTTATAAAAATTATATGATTAATGTTAAAATAAATATTTACAAAATTAGTTAAAATTTCAATTAAAAATGTTCAAAAATAGGAGTTTGAAACAAAAATATTTTAAAAAAACAAAAAATTCAAGGTTAAATATTTTTTTTTTTATTTTTGAAAATTATTTTTATTTTCTTTCAAAATAGAATTAAAAAATTGAAAAATCTTTTAAAAAAATAGAAGTCAAAACTCGTTCTCTTAACATTTTTTGTTTCAAATTCTTATTTTTGAACATTTTAAAAAATTTTGAAATTTCAGCTAAATTTGTATTTGCATATCTTAAAATTATAATTTGATTATCAAAAACATTAAAAAATACAACTAAATATTGTTTGAAGAATATAAAAATTTAAAAGAAATTGAATTATCTTAACTTCAAAATTAGCCTTGTCTTAATCTATTTACATTTTTCCGTTTCATTTGAATTTCTATATTACGGTTGTTGTTGTTGATGTCAGGTCCATCTTACGATAATTTGGGCAGGTATACTTTTAAACGTTCACATTTTTTGCACTTTTCACGTAATTCAGAGCTTTTCTTTTAAATTCTTGAATACTATCACAGTCTGTTTTATATTGTTTCGGTATATATGCTTGGTTTGGATTAATTGGTAAAACCAACTTTTTCCTGAAAAAAAGTGTTAATCGTTAATATCAAAGCTACTTACCATCGTCTTCAAAGTTTCTCCATTTGCGGAAACTCTTTGTTTATCCTCTTCTTGCATTATTACTGCACAATTTGCCACACCAGCCTCTCTCCTGTCATCCAGCTTACATTGTTTCCTTCATTAGTGAATAATGTGTCAGTGATTGAAATTCATTACTCTTGCCTCTTTGTACATTTTTAATGACATAACGAGTGACACAAACCACAGTTAGTTACACACCGAAGACGACGACAACGACGAAGAAATGTTTTCTTACACAAGCAATCAATGTAAAAGTTTTTGCGTAGAGTGGGTGCAAATAGACATAATTTCTCGAGTACAATTAATACAATGTCTTCATGTAACTGCCGGAGCACATGTTTTTCCTGTTTCTCGCTTTTTGTGTTTGTGCGAAACCAACGGAGCAGAGTTGAAACAGAGACAAGACGACAAAAAGTTGGTACCATTTCCAGCCAAGTGTCATCATCTAGTCATCGTTGGCTGCCATTTTGCAAAGTTTTCCTCTCAACTCCTCGCCTCCTTGCGGTGCCCTGTATGCAAAGGTTTTTCAATTCAATTAGTCTAATTGAACCACAACCCATTAATTGATGTCATGCTTCTCATTCCTCGATCTCTCTGGCTCGAGCAGTGTTTGGTTTGTGTCGTCGTCGTTTCTTTCAAAAAACAAAGTTTAAACTCGGAGAACCTACTTGTTTATGAAATTGCCATAAAAGACAATCTATTTTGTGTCTTGTGTGTGTTTTTGCTTCGAAATTATTACCACACCACAATTGCTCATTAAACAAATATACTTGTCTTCCGTTCCAGCCTCAGTTTCGTCTTTGATGCAGAGAGAAAGCCATTAAGAAAGTCTATTAAACTTGAACTTGTTTATTTATCGTCTTCCTTTCCTCGACACTTGCATAATATCTTGATCGTTTGATTTAAATTTTAATTTTAGCGCATATGGGACTTTTCAGGATTTTTCATCGAATGGAAAAAATTATTAAAGACGCCTCATGTGTTGCTTCGACGATAAATAATGTCACCCTTTTTCAATGATTTTGCTACTTGGCATACCACAAAATAGTTCAACTTTAGTAAATTTTCTGCCGTTTCGTACAAAACCCGAAAACCAAGTCTTTAATTGTTTGGCAATAAATCGTTTTTGGTGGCTTTTTTAATTATCTCACACTCTTTGCTGCATGAAAAGTTTTTCTCATATAAAAATTGGCCTCATACAAAGAAAATTTTCTTTCACTCGAATTCCAATTAAAATTTTCTTAAATTAGTTTTTGCGTTCCCTCGATTTTTCAATGTCGACACGCCTCGCAACTAGACAATAAAATTTCATTGTCAATGCCATTTGTCTGAATCTATTAATAATTGTAACGCGCTGAATCGTTCGCCCACACCCACGAAAAAAAAAGTACAATGCACGTATTAAACCGACAATAAGAATAGAGATCCCTCAATTGCAATACAATTGTCTTTTTTTTCGCAGCGTTAATAAATATGTAGTAATGCGAGATACACATTTAACGCAATTGTTCTCCGTTTCAACGTGTACATGATAGAGAAGAACAAATGGTGTTAAAAAATAGTCACAGTAAATCACAATATTGTGACACTCTTTATTAATCCCGGGTTTTTTATGGTATTACGTTGCACCGACTGACAAACGGGCGAAAAAAGGCAGGCGGGAGTGATTATTATTAAAAATTGGTCACATTTGTAATAAAAGAAAAAAAATGTTGGAATTCTACGTAATAAAATGTGTAAAAAATTACATTAATAAAAAGATATTAATAATGCACGAGATATACTTACAGTCGCAGACAATCGTAAAAAAAAGAATCGTAAGTCATCGTAAAAATGCAACAAATTAGTTACGGTTAGAGAGGTAAATGGGGTGACTTTGCTTTATTTGATTTTTTTTAATATAAAAATTTCTGAAAAAAAAATTAATTGTCAATAGAATTAAAATTAATTTTTTGAATTTATTTAAAAAAAATTATATTATTTTAATTTATTAAAATAAAAAAATAAAATTAAATTAATAAATTATTTTTTTTAGAAAATAAATTCAAAAAATTTTATATGATATTCAAAAATTTATGAGACAAAAAGAAAATAAAAAAAGACAAAAATTGAATTTTATGACCTAAGCTTATGCTCAAAAGACTTATCGACCTTAAACTTGAGTTATACAATTTAAAACTTTTGATTTGAGTTTTAATCAAAATATAAAAATTGTAATAATTAATTTAAAAAAAAATTAAAATGTTTTAATGAAAATCAATTTTTATTACAAAATTTTATTGACTAAAATGACTTTTTATTAATTAAAAATATTAATTTGAATTAGCTGAAATTTAAAAAATTAAAAATTTAATTTTAAAAATTATTTTAATTAAAAAAAAATTTTTTTTTTTTAAAAATTTTTTTAAAAAAATAATTAAAATAATTTTAAAAAATTAATTTTTTTTTAAAATTTAATTTTTAAAAATTTATTAATTTTTTAAAAAATTTAAAACTATTAATAATTATTTAATTTAATTAATTATTTTTTATTTTAATTTTTTTTTAATTAAATTATTTTTATTTTATAAATTTAATAAGATTAATTAATTTAATTTAAATTAATTGATTATTTTTTTCATTTTAATTTTAAATATTACTTTTTTTTGATTAATAAAAAGTAATTTTAGTGAATAAAATTCAAAAATAAAAATTAAATAAAAAAATTTAAAATTTATTTAAAAATTAAGTTTTTAATTTTTTTTAAAATGGTTTAAAAAAAATAAAATTTTTAATAAAAAAAATTAAAATTAATTTTCTTTTTATTTTTTTTTTATTAAATTTCTAAGTCATTATTAATCAAAAAAATTTATAAATGAAAATAAAAATTATTTAGGCAAAAATAATAAAACTCACCCCATCTCACGGTTCAATGTTTTTATCTCTCCATAATGAACCAAATAAAATGCAATCAGATTCGCGTTGTTTGTCGTTATATTACACGAGCATCTCCAACATAATATCCCATTGCAAGTAGTAACTACCCTCATCTCTTTTTTTATGAGTTATTATGTTGAATGCACTGTCATATTTTTTTTTTATTTTTGTTTATTTCGCATGCATTTCATCCAACACTAAAACACTGCCTGCTCTTCCATCTGCTTCGCCTGTTATCTTTTCTTGTCACTTTTTTAATATAAATCGAAGAAAAAGATTTATTTTTATTATTTACGGATACTCAAGGTCAATGAAGTAAGTTACGCTGTGATGATGACGACTATTAATCAGAACTGTCTTCTTCGCAGATGTTGCCTCCTTCTATAAAAAAATAAAAAAAAATATGAGATAAAAGAGCAGCAAGTAATTTTTGATTAAAAATCGTTTCTTTTGAGAAATTTGAGATTTTTTTAAAGAAGAAGCGCGATGCGGAAAAGCAAAGAAAGTGCATCGATTCCCCTTTTCTAATTTTAATTTGAGCGTAAAATCGAAACGTAACTCAAGAATCCGGAACAAACGATTTAATCAAGAAAAATAGACAATGATGTTCAAGAAGCGTACTTTTAAATGTTTAAATAAACGGAGAAATCACACGTTTTTACCGTTTATTTATTCTACGAAAAAAAAACTTCTTGTGTGTCATGTCGGAGAAATTAAAACAAAAGAAATGTTAGAAAAAAAAATATTTTTTTTTTATATAAAAGTAAAAGAAGAGAAAATCAATTTTCCACATGAGTGATGAATTATTTAATTAAAAAAGAGCTGTCTGTTTGGGAAAGTGCATTCACGTGAAGACACAAAATTTCTCCAATTTCAGTTCTTTTTAGAGAAATGTTCAAAAAAGGTCGAACGATTTTTGTCTCGGTGGTAATTTGTGCAGGATGAAGTCAAGGAAGAAGCATTTTTTCTGCATCATCATGCTCCTTCGCACTGCATATGACTAGATAGACGATGATAGAACGTTACTTCTGCTCAAGCAGTCATTTTACGGCTCATGGATTGATTACACAAGAAATTACCCCTTTTCTTGCTCGTTCATTTCGTCTCATAATTAGATATGCTTTGATATTACGTTCAAAAAGCTCAATGAAATGTGACTTTTCTGCTAATAACGAAAGAAAAATAAATTTATTATTTATTCTATTTGATTAAAACAATCCGAGAACGCACTTGATTGTAGAATAAAACGTGAATACGTGATAAATCAAAAGCAATCATCGTCATTGCCATCGCCTAGGAAGTTTTTTTTCTCTCTCTCGTCTCGTTTTCTTTATCAATAATCCATTAATTTCAGGTCTGCCGTACGAAGCTGTCAACATAAATATAATTTTCTTTTGACTTTTCCTCGTAAAGCCCAAGTAAAATAATAATAATAATTTAATATATAAACAACTTTCATGATTACTATTGTTAATATTTATTTGCAAAAAGGCAATGAATGAATATAGAGAAAATACAACAGGAATGAACTCGTAACGAGAAATCACAACAACACAATTTCAGTTAAAGCCTTTCGCAAGCAATATTACGTGACTGAAAATAATAAATATTACGCAATTACAAAACAATAAATTTTAATTCATTTCATTTATATTTTCTCTATACAATTTCTCTATTCGAAAGGCAACTAGCGACAACTATTTTATTGTTTTAGAAGTTTATGTTGGAAAAACATGTTATTTGTATAATTTTAATGATGTTATGTAAAAATAAAGGATGTCGAGAAGGAAATTCAATTAAGGAAAGTCAAGTTTATATAAGAAATCGATATTTAAATTTAAAAAAATATTTTATTTCGATTCATATTAACGTTATTAAAAATTGAGAACTATTGAGAAATATTTTTAATTAAAAAAATAAATTAATTATAATTTTTTTAAACTTTTATTTTTAATTTATTTTATTTAAAATAAATTTTAAATTTTAATTAGATATTTTTTTTTTAAATATTTTTATAAATAAAAAAAATTATTAAAATAAATTTTAATGAATTATTGACTAAATTAAAAAAAAAATAAATATTAAAATATTAAATTTAATATTAAGAAAAAAAATATATAAATTTATTTAAAAAAAAATTAAATTTTTAAAAAATAATTTAAAATAAAATAAAAAGAAAATAAATTTAAAATTGAAAAAAATAAACATTTTTACAAATAAAAAAATGTGTTAACTCGCAAATTTTTTTTCATAATTTTTTTTTTTAAATACAAATTAAATAAAAAATTAAATTAAAGCTTTATTTGAAAAAAAAAAATAATTTAATATTTTATTTTTATGTAAAAATATTAATTTTAAAATAAAATAAAAATTAAATAAAATAAAAAATCTTCAAAAGTAAATTCACAGAAAATTTTTTCGAAGTATTGTTTTGCGCAATTTTCTTTGTTTTTCTGAGATTTTTAAATAAATAAAAAATTAATTTATTAAAAAAAAATAAAACATTATTTTTTTACTTTTAAATAAATTTAAACTATATGAGACAGAACAAAATTTATTTTTATTATTAAATAATTAATTTAATTTTTTTATAAAAAATTAAATTAAAAAATTAAATTTATTTTTTAAAAATTAATTTATTAAAAAATTTTAATTTATTTATTTTTAATTTAACTCTTTAAAAACAATCAAGATAAAAAAAAATATTAAATTTTTTTTAAAGAAAAAAAAATTATAAAAATAAAAAAAATAATAAAAATTTAAAAAAATACATACCTACCTAATAAAGTTTAAAAAAGATTAGAAATTGATTCGACTTTTTTATTTTAATTTTTTTTAATTAAATTTTTTTGTGGTTAAAAAGATCAATATTGAACATTATCTCCAAAATTTCGCCCTTTGTTAATAAAAATGTCGCCACGATGCCTCCAAACAGCAATATTACATAACATATCGTTTCCTATTCATACCAATTCGTGATGCTATCGACACTATTTCTCGTCACTAAATCACCATTCCATTCGCCGTTATCACATAAATTCCTTTCTGTTTTATTCCTTTTTTTTACGCAGAATTACCCACAAAGCATCATCAAATTAAACAAAGATTTATCTTTCTACCAATTTAATTTCATTTTCATTATATCATCGATGATTATTACGACTGACCATTCATCTTAACGCGGCAGTGCAGAAAGATGCCATACAATTATTATTAAAAGAGATGCTCAAGCAAAAATTGTAAAATGAGAAGATGCTTTATGATTATTATGATTATCGTTTGTTAGTTATTTATTTTTTTTTGCAGAAAACTGGTTTTTCCTTCTTATCTCCTCGTCTTTCTCTCGAGCTCTTTTTATTAGCTCTTTTTTTGAGTAATTTGACCGCACTTTGGTACATACGCCATATAATAATCAAATATGATTGTTACACACACTGGCGATGTTATAAAGGAAAATAAATGGCATTTGAATTGGCAATTTGGATTTATGTTTGCCTTATTAATATTGTTATTATTATTATTATTTGCGAACGACGCGACGCGAAAGAAATATATATATTGCCTTGATAATGATGTTGACAATAAAATATGTTACTTTCGCAATAATTTTGATGTTATGTAAGTTTTTGGAATCTCGCATTTTTGTAGCTGCCAACCTTCCATTTTGGAATATTTCCTCGTTTTTGTTGCAAATATCAGATTAATTCAATAAATATTAGCTAATGCTTCTGTTATTTGCACATACAACCCCTTTTGTGGAACGCGTATCGGACTCCATCAAATTAAAATATTGCATTCGCTGGACTGGAAGAGTCAATTTTCGCTGCGCGTTAATAAATATTTATTGTTTTTTAGTCGGATTTGATAACAATTTGAATGCTTTTGTAACGTAATATGCACAAATATTTTAGGATGTACGAGTTGTTCAGCTTTCGTTTGCATTATTAATTAAAATCGTAAAATAATACTCGAGCCCAGCATTTTTTGTGACAAAATCCAAATTTGAGCGTATTTCATTAAAATTTTATTAAAAAACAGAAGGACATAAAATCCCCTTCAACTCGATTTAAATTCGAAAAATTCGTGAAAATCACTTTTTGTGACATAAAGCCTCTCCCATTGTTGCCATCCCCCCGTAAAATTAGGGGACATGACACGACGACTCGCATTTGGACATGCAATTAAATATTTATTGTTTCAATTATAGCTCAGAAATGTTATCCGTAAGCCAGAACATGACACAGGACTAACAACTGTCCCTCATAAATTTTAATGATAAATATCCGATTACATCGATTCCGCTTTTCATCAGAATTCCGTCAGAATTAAATTAAATTTATTAAATAAAGTGAAAAGTTGCTCTTTAAAAATGCAACAAAATTTGTTTTTTTTTTACAGTTCACATCACGAAAAATATCAGTTAAATCACATAAAACTCGAGCTTTTGTGAACAAAGAAAAATATTTTTTTTAAAATAGGAAAAAAAAATAGATTGAATTGAAATTGAATGAGTGATTCGGATTTTTACACAAAAAAAAATCATTCATATCACTATCAAATGAATATTTTTTTTTGTTAAAAAAATGTTGAAAATTTTCAAATGAGGCAAGTACAATAAATGAAAATTTTTCGCATTGTTCCCCAAATTTTTTTAGATTATTTAAAATTGATTTTTTGTAAATTTTTGAAAATTAATTTACATTTTTAAATTTTTAAAAAATTTTGGCTAAATATGAAAAAAAAAATTTACAATGAAATATGATTTAATTTTAATAATTTATTAAAAAAAAAAATTTAAAAAAATGTTTATAATAAAATTTACTTTAAATTAAATAATTTTTTTTAATTAAATTTTTAATATTAAAAATTAATTTTTTAATTAAAAAATATTTTTGTTTAAATTAAATATTAAATTTTTAATTAAAAAATTTTATTTTATTAATTAAATTTTATTTTTTTAATTAAATATAAATAACTAATTTTTTAATTAAAATTTATTGATCAATTTTTTTAAATTTTTATTTTATTTTTCAAATGTTGATAAAATTATTTATTTATTAAAAAATTATTATAAAAAAAAAACAATTTTTTTAAATTTCTTTCTTAAATCTTAATTAAATTAACATCAAGAAAAAAAATAATTTTAAAAAATTAAATTAAATTTTGTGTTGAAACTTAAAAAAATTTTTTTTTCAAACAATTTTTTAACTGCACCTTCCTTGTGAAACAAAATTCCATCAAAACTTTGACATTTCCATAAAATTTTCGCTGAATGCAGCTTCGCGTGTGATCTTTGTCAAAAATTCACTCAAAGACAAAAAAATATTTTGAATAAATTAAATTTGAAGAGCTGTCAATAAATCAACATCTTTTCACATAATAAATATTTCCGCAAATTAATTGGACACTCAAGTGACACTCGAGCTGCATTTCTACGCCCAAAAAATGCATCAAAAACACAAAATTTTTTTAAGGGTAAAACAAACATTTGCACAAAACTATCATTTTATCATCACAAATAATATAATAAAATCGGCAAACAAAAGCAAACAAACAAATATCATTTCCAGCGATTTGCCTGTAGGCCATCCTTTTTATGTTTGTTCAAAGTCTGTCAGTTAAAAAAAAATTTTTTTTTTCGTTTGAAGAAGAGTGAGTTGGGAAAAAATGAATATTTTTCTGATTTAAACAATATTTGCATAATCATATTAGTCACGCAATATTGGATGTTTGTTATGTTCCGTTTGAAAAATTATGTTTAAAATACACTCGCTCAGTTCAGTCAATTTTGCCTGCCTGTCGCAATGTGAAACAATGTTGAAGGCACCAGCACAATTTTTCAGCGCAATAATAACAATCATCGTGCTATAATTGTAAATTGTATGGTTTCGAATGAAAAATAATTTCACCCAACAAATAAATTGAGCAATAATTGGAGAATGTTGACTTTTATGGAAACATTTTTTTTTCTGTTGTTCAGGACAGACACACGCGCGTTATGAAGCACATTCGCACAAAAAAGTGGAAAATTTACCTCAAATAAACACGATATTAAGTTAAATTTAGTTTAAATTGATGTGTTTTCGTGTTAATCAGACAAGGTATTGTTGTTCTGCCTACGCTTTGGAAAAAAGGGGTAGCAGCGATTTGACATTTCAAGGTCAATCAAATTATATTCGAATTATAAAAAATAAGGTTTTTTCAGTAATATTATAAAACGCAAGTGCTAATGTTTAAACGCGATCGAAACTTTTCCAAATTAGCGGAAAAAACAAATTTATACAGACGGGAGTATCGGATTGTTATCCCTTTATGGATTGATAGAAAAATAATTTTTTTTAACGCAATAACTCAATACTTACTTTAAGAAATTTTTTAAAATTTTAAGTATTTTGTCAATTTTTGTTAAAAGAAGGTTTAGAAAGAATAAGATCATAAAAATATCTGAAAAATTTCAAAAATGTCAAACGACTAAAATTTTTTGCACAACTCATATTAATTTATTTTTGGCTTAAATTTAAGTAAACTAAGTCAACTTACTAAAATTTTGAAAAATATAAATAAAATTTAATTTAAAAAATATAAAAAAAATAATTTTAATTTAATACTTCAAAAAATCCTTTTTACTTTTCAACGAATAAATTTTCTTGAATTAAGAAGTTTATTTAAAAATTTTTAAGAAATATATTCTTTTAAAATAAATAAATTATTTAATTTTAATTTTTAAAAAAATTTCTAAATATTTTTTTTAAATACCTTTTAAAATTATTTTTTAATATTTTTATTTATTTTATTTATTTTTTTTTGATAAAAAAAAATATTTATTAAAATTTTTATTTCAAATTGTAAATATTTAATAAAAAAACTTAAAATAAAAAAAAATAAATGAACGAGTTTAAAGAAAATTAAAACTTATTAAATTATTTTTTATACTTGAGCTTTTTAAAAATCTTTGGAAATTGGACCTAAATAAAAAAATATTCAAATTAAATTTTAAAAGCCAAACATTAAATTAAAATTTAGCTCAATTAATGAACAATTTAAAAAAAAATTATAAGCCAAAAATTAAAAGAATTATTTTTGAACATATGGTAAAGCATTTTTAAAAAATTAAATTAAAAAGAAAAAAATTAAAAAAATAAATTAATTAAATTTAATTATTTAAAATTAAAAATATTAAAATTTATTAAAATAAATCGAATTAAATAAAATTAAAGTAAATTAATTAAATTAAAATTAATAGAAATTTTTATCCCATTTAAATTAATTCTAAGTTTTGAAAGTCTTTTAAGCTTAAATCATTAATTTTAATTAATTAATCTGTCTCATAGATTGCATACTTTTAGGTCAAATTTTTACTTTGATGGGTACAACGAAGTCTACGGGTACATCAAATTTTTCACAAATTTCGATTTCAAAGGGATAGAAAAAATTTTCATCGCTCGAGCATTTTGACACTTAATTTAAATCCTCCCACAATGTCAATTATACAATTTTGATAATAATAACAACAACAGCAACAACGACGAGGTGTTTGCATGCAACTACAAATTGCAAGCAGCAGTCAAGCATCACCTCCGACCGACACGGAGATAGACAGAACTGCACAAATATTATTTCCGTTTGAAATCACACCGTCGTCGTCATCATCGTGCAAGGCAGGCAGGCAGGAATTTTCGAACAATTGCACTTTTTCAAGTGCTCGAGCGAGATTTTCGAATATTATTATGTTGTTTGCTTTTAAATTACCGTGGTATCAACATACTGTCATAAAAGTGTGTGTAGAAAGAGAGAGAAAATTGTGGAATAAATACAATGAACGTTCATCGGGCTCGCATATTGATAAAATACGTTTGATAAAGTCATTGGCCTAGCGAGGTATTTTGTTGGCGATATGCGTTACCTATTATATGATGAATGGTTATTTGTATAATGTTCCAACTATATATTTATTATTTTATGCAATCTACCGCAAACTGATATTTTTGCTCGTTCTCGTGCACAAAAGATGAAACTCAAGCTCAGGAGATGATGATTCTTTGTTTATTCTTTTTTTTTCTTCTTCTGAAATATTTGCTCCGTTCAAGAAGGCATCATATTATGAATGAAATGCCTTTGGGACTGATGTGGGATGATGAAAAATATATTTTCTGTGAAATTCATTTTTTTTCTTCTGCGTCTTATGCTTTTATGATTTACTGCAAAACTTAATATTGTATGAAATAATGAAAGAATTTAGATTGTATCAATGTGCCGTCGTCGTAGTTGTGGTCCTATGCGATTAACATTTTAAAATGGAAAAATAGAAGTTTAAATTGTTTCTTTGTTCTGGCGAATCTTTCAAATAAAGTGAAAGAAATGAAAAAGGAGTAGGTTCAAAAAGACCTTCGGGTTGTTTATTATTAACAACGTTTTATTAAATATGTGAGTAAATTAAGATTTTTGTCAAAATCAAATATATATTGTTTGATGTTTTTGCATCGAAAGGGAAGTTTTCAGAAGTGATGAGGGACTTTACAAGAAAATTCTTAATATTTATTTTAAGAAAATTTTGTCGAATGTGACTCATTATTAATTTTCATTATAAATTGAACAAATATTTTAACAATTGCGAAAGGTATTTTCGGAACATTTTATATTTATTTTGTCAAAAATTTATATTTGTTTTTCAATTGTGTTTAAAAATTAATGTTTAATTTTGAGAATGTTAAAAAAACAGAAATCGTTCAATATATTTTTTTCATTAATTTCAATTTTATTAAATTTTTTTATTTGTTAAATTACTTTTTTTTCAATAAATTTAATTAATTAATTGATTTTGATTATTTCAGCAAATATTTAATTTTTTTTATTATATTTATTTCTTTCAAAATAATATTTTAAATAAAAAATTTTAAAAATTCGTAATGTAATTTACATTAAAATATGAATAAATATATTTTTTTTTTATAAAATAAAATAAAATATAAAAATAATTTTAAATTAAATAAAATAAAAGATAAAAAATCCTTAAATAAAAAAAAATAAAAATTATTTTATTTGTAAAAATTGCACAAAATTAAAAAAAAAAATAAAATTATTGAACAATTTCTCTATAAATTATATTCTAAATTAAAATAAAAATTTTGAAAATCAAATTAAAATCTAAATAATTTTTAATCAAATTAATTAAAATTAAAAAAATTAATTTTAAATTAAATATAATAAAAAATTAAAAAAAAAATATAAAAATAAAAAAAATAAAATAAAAAATTATTTTATTTGTAAAAATTGCACAAAATTAAAAAAAAAAAATATTGAACAATTTCTCTATAAATTATATTCTAAATTAAAATAAAAATTTTGAAAATCAAATTAAAATCTAAATAATTTTTAATCAAATTAATTAAAATTAAAAAAATTAATTTTAAATTAAATATAATAAAAAATTAAAAAAAAATTATAAAAATAAAAAAAATAAAATAAAAAAATTATTTTATTTGAAAAAATACCCAAAATACCTTTATTTATTAAAATAAATAAATAAATAAAAAATAAAAACCCACAAAATAATTTTATTAAAACAGAATAAAATAAAATTGACAAAATTCAGTAAATATATTTTTTAATTCCTTTTTTATTTAAAAAAATAATTTATGTCACAAAAACATGTAAATAAAGTTTGTAACCCAATATCACAAAGTTAAATCAGGCACCAATTAATTAACAGTAAATTAAAACATTTCATTACTTTTAATTTAATTTTATTTTTTTTTTTATTAAACTATCAACAGTACACTAATTAAATAAACTTTTATTTTAAATAAAGTTAAATTAAAATGCAAATTTCCTATTTATTTTTTGCAACTTTTTTCATACATTCCGCAAAAAAAAAGTAAAATAAAACTTTCTTACTTAATATTTGCAATAGTACTACAAAGAAAAACGAAACAAAAAAACATATGCACACGAACGAGCGCACAGCCTATTTTTTACTTTATTTTATTATATTGAACAATTTTAATATTATTATATCCTCGGGATATGAAACGTACTTTTTTTTCTACATACTTTGCTCTTAATACTCCCCAGCTTACTTCTTACCTCGTGCTCGCACAAACACACTCGATTATTATTATTAAAAGATGAACATCGAACAATGGGTAAAAATGCACAAAAATCTCCTACTCTGTGTAATTTTTCCTATTACAATGGAGGTACGTACGTTACATTTCACAGATCCCTTTAGGCTCTGACTATAACCAAATAATTGTTTTTTTTTCGTTTCTTGTTGTTATTATTGTATTTTCTTTCGGCGCTTCGACTCTTAAAAAGTTGTTCATTTTCTGGTATTTTAATAAGAGAATCGGTTACTGTATTTTATTATTATTATTTTTCGTACGATACGCAAAAAAGTCTCTAATAATAAATAGAAGAATGGATTGCGAAATAAGGGATAAAATAATAATAATAA
The DNA here is from genome assembly GCF_036172545.1 of Culicoides brevitarsis. Classification (NCBI taxonomy): domain Eukaryota; kingdom Metazoa; phylum Arthropoda; class Insecta; order Diptera; family Ceratopogonidae; genus Culicoides; species Culicoides brevitarsis. The sequence continues at coordinate 9,675,167 of NC_087085.1, forward strand.
TAAAATAATGGCCATAAATTAGCCTGTGGCGCTTGCGGAGAACAGAATATTTTAAATGATTGATTAAATTTTAAATTGTTTCCTTTTATATATTTTTTGAGTTAATTTGATTATGATAAAATATTTTCTGGTCTCTTGAAATTAATAAATATTTTTTAAAACTTTGTTGGGTAACAAAAGTTACATTGTTATAATCAGTTATGCAATAAAAATTTCAATTTTCATAAAAAAAAATTGGACACACGACCAAAAAAAAATATTTCACAATTGAAAAAAATGAGGCAAGTTCAAAAGTTTAATGACAACAATAATTATTATTTTTTTCTGAATATTTTTTTTTTAAATTCACAAAAAAAAAATATTCATCGTATTCGCTTCATTTGTGCGCGTCAAATAACATGTTTGAATAAATATTGTTATTAAAAACATATTTTTGGGTAAGTAAAACGATTTATTTAAAACATTCCGCAGATATATGATACAAACATACATATTATCATCGTCGAGCATTGATGAGCCAGAAAAAAAGCAATTTTCTAAAATTAAAAAAAAATTTTTTTTTGTTGTGTTTACATAAGCGAGAGACCACCCAAGCTCGTCAATGAGAAGAGTGAATGAATGGACAACAAAAAAAAAATGTTTCAAATTATAACAAGCGATATTTTTCATCATCATAAGTGTTATGTTCTTTTCACTCTCTCTCTCGTCTCTTGAATCTCTTCAAAAAAAAAAAAAAAAAAAAAAAAAAAAAAAAAATTCGATGATTTTTTGATGGTCATTGTAAAAATAAATTTTGAATAATTTTTTGTGCTATTTTCTTCAAGGGGCTTGGTTCATCGTTGTGTGCGGTTAGAAGCTTCAAATTGTCATTTTTGAGTTAATTCGGAATTTATGACCCGTTCTTGTATGCAAAACTTCGGGTCTATTTAAAGGCACATTATCGTTAATGAAATCACGTCATAAAAAAAGTCTCTTCTGAAATTCTCTCATAAATTGCCCGATTTTTATCTAAATGGTTCATCCACATATTATGGCACTGACACTTACTCCCAACGACAACAACAACAACAAAAATAACGAAAAATATAAATAGGTCCTTTCTTTTTATTACTTTCGTTCCCAGTTATATCAAAAACTCTTCTCACACACTTTAATTTATGTGCCCGAAGATTGTCGTTGCTCCGATTCTGTTGCTGCCGAGAATAAACTGTTAATATTATGTATGTTTTATTATAATTTTATTCATATTAAATGTGCTTTTTGTCATTTTTTTTATCTTTTCAGTTACGGTAAGGCACCCGAGGAGCAAAATACGAGTTAAAGTGTAAATATGACGCCATTAAAGTGAATATTAAAAAAAATAATATTTATCGCTTGAGAGTTTATTTCGCGTTTATTCAATATAAAAAATAGTGTGACAGTGTAATTATTGTTGCTTTTTTCGCTTTTGTGTAAAAAAAAAATATGAAAAGTTGTTGAATTATAAAAAAAAAGCACGTAGTTTTGAAGATATTGTCGAAAGTGCTTCATAAAATGGATGAAAGGGAAAGGAAGATGAGGGTCCTTTAAAGCTGTCACAGATTAAGATCAAAATCATTCAATTTTTCCGTCATAGTCACTAAAGTGAAACACTTGTTTTGACGTGCATGAGAAAAAAATGAGCTTTTAAAAAACACCAGTTGACCATTTTTTATGTCCTTAAATGTTTTTTTTTGTTCAATGATTTTTTGATGCGTTTCTATAAGAAAAATTAAAAACAAAAAAATTTAATAAAAATAAATTAAAAAAAAAAATTTAAAATTTTTAATTTAATAAAAAAAATAATTAAAAATAATAATAAAATATTTTTAAAAAAATTAAAATAATTATTAAAATTATAAAAAGAAAAAAAATTAATAATAAAAATTAATAATTAAAAAGCTTTTAGATTTTTTTTTTTTTTTTGTAAAAACGAAAATTATTTTAATTAATTTAAAGAAAAATTATTTTTTATCAAATTTATATTAATTTTTTATTAACATTTATTAATCTTATGGTTTTAGTTTTTTTATTCTATAATTTTTTTAATTAATTTTTTTTAAATTATTTTTTAAAAAATCAAAAAAAAAATGTAGAATAAAATAACTAAAACAATAAGATTTTAAATTTTAATAAATAAATAAGCGTTTAATTTTTTTTTTAATTTTGATAATTTTTTTAAAACCTTAATTTTATTAATTATTTTTTTTCAGTTTAATTATTTTTAAATTTTTTATAATTTTAAATAGTTAATAACTTTGATTATTTTAATAATTTTTTAATTTTGATTAATTTATCAAAAAAAAATGTACTTAGAAAATTTCTCAAAAAATATTTTTAAAGCTAAATTAATAAATTTCAAAATTCATAAATTAAAACTAAAAAAAATTAAATATTATTTTAAACTAAATATTTTTATTAAAAATCAAAATACGCTCCTGTCTCATTATTTCTGAACTCATAGAAAAAAAATATCACAAAATGCTCCTTATTGATATGATCGTCCAGATAACATAAAATAAAATATAAAAAAAAATAGAATGAAATGACACGTTAAAACCTTGTACCTCTGCTAGCCATAGCACTTTCGAACGAAAATATCATGTTTCAAACGAAAAAAAAGTTCTCTGTGACACATATTATGACATTTATTGACCATAAGTATGACACATTTGTGTGATGTGTTTGCGTTTTAACACACACACACACACACACATGGACCATTATATTTTTTTAAAATCTCTCCGGGATTTTTATATCAAATATTTATAGTGAAAAACAGTGACAGACAGAGATTTATTAATAGATTGACAGGTTTTTCTAATCGGATCATTGTATTGACTGCTTGAACGCAGGTACTTTCGATAACGTCAAGCGAAAACAAAAAAAAGTGGAATCTTCCATCAAAACACGTGTTTCAGCATCGTTCTAGTTGTCACACAAGTTTTGTTTGCAACTCAATTAAAACTCAGCTTTAGGATGTGTTTGGCTTCAATAACGTCTTCTTCTTTTATTTTCTTTGTTGCTGCTCTGCTCGCGCTATCATCACATCATAATGGTAGCTTGCTCCGGCATAATTGCTCCTTTGGGCTAAAATATTCATCACAGAATTAATTAGCAGAAAAAAATAAACTAATTAAAAATGGGTCTCCTTTGCCGCTATATTTTTTTCTCTCTCTTATTTACCTAGATTTTAAAAGGTTGTCGTGAGGCATCAGCATTACGATGAGTGTCACGTCGTTCGTTTGACCTAATCTGAAAAGAAGGAAAAACTTCCATCAAAATTCAATCATTAACACCCAATAACATCGCATCGTTCAAAGAGAATTTTTAATGCTTTGCTGTCCTTTTTATTACAAGGCGCAGTGAAAAAAAGGTCTTGAATCCTCTTTTTTGTCTGTTTTTCACTTCAATCCATCATGCATTGGTTTCGCCAGTACCGGATTTAAATTTTTTGGAACATAAGGCTCTCAAAATCAATTTGTTAATTTTTTGCTTGGCTAATTAAAAAATATTTTTTAAATTTTTTAAAATCTTTTTTTTAAAGGATTTTTTAATTTATTTTTTTTTTAAATTATGTGTTTTAATTAATTTATTTTAAATTATAAAATAATTATTTAAAAAAAATATAAAATTAAATTAATTATTTAAAAAAATTTATTTAAAAATTTTAAAAATTTAAATAATTATAATTTAATTTATAAAATTAAATTAATTATATTAAATTTTTTAATTAATTAAAAAATTAATTAAATAATTAAAAAAAAAAATTAATTAAAAATAATAATAATAAAAAATATTTTATATTTATTTATTTTTTATATTTTTTAAAAAATTATTGTATTAAAATTATTTTTCAATTAATTATTTTGAATTAATTGAATTAAATTAAAGTTAAGCCCTTTAAAAATTAAAATAAATCCGCTACTGACTCCCGCATTTTTTCATACTTTCACGTACTAATGTTTATTTGTTATTAAATCATGAAAAATGTGAAACCAAAAACTTTTTTCTTCCATCGTTCGGGAAAAAGGAAACTTGATTCTCTTATATTTATTATGTTGTAATGTGTTTCAAGGTTATGTTGTCCAATCCTCGCCATCAACTGAAGAGAGATGAAATAAAGCCTGTGAAGACACTTGACATGAATTTTGATAAGGAATCCGTGTTTTTTCTCTATTTTTGTGGAAAGCACAATACCCGAGCACAACAGCGAGAAAAAAAAGGAAAAAGAGGACAAGAACGTGCAAGAACAATTCACGTCAAGGTTCATGTGTAAGTGGCTCGCTGTAAAGTCAGTGTTGTTGTTATGCAATGTGGAAATGGATGAAAGCCTTATAAATTGTGACGTAAATCTTTTCTTTTTTCTTTTTTAATTTATTATTATTTTTTTTTCTCTGACGCAGAATACGAAGCACGAGAAATTGTTAAAATCATGTTTTGTTTGGATTTAACGACAATAATACGGGACACAACGATGAATGGGGCGAAGTGTGAGTTGCTAATGGAAGCACAAAAAAAAGTTTCCATTGCTAGTTTCTTTGTTCCATTTAATGCTTTGTGTGCGAGGTGTTGAAGTATAATGCACCGAGAATTTCATTCCAGTGGCTTCTCTAACACTTAGCTTTAATTGAGCCACAATTGTTCTTGTTCTTTCTACATGAAGACATCACGTTTTTCTTTGTGTAATTTATTGCGTATACGATAAAAATTATTATTTTTTAATAAGAACGAAACTTCTTTGGTTTTGTTTTTATTACATTTCAAAGACATTTCGTGGAATTTTTTTTAAGTACGGCTTTTGGGACAATTTAAAGCGAAATTAAAACATGATTCAGGTTGTCCAAATAAATTAATGAGCAACTTGAAGCGAAATTCAATTGCACAACACGCATCGTTTTGCCTGCCAAAAAATAAAACTGAACTGATAATTATGAGTAATTTATTAACTAAAACATCGTCAGAAAGAAAAGAAAAAAAAACGGGAAGAAAATAGAGAACAACTGCACCTGCTTTAAAGACAGAGCAGCAACAACAACATAATTTTTGCGTTGCTAACAAATTATTTACGCATAAAATTTATTGCTTGCAGGTATTTTTCGATTTTCTTCCTTCGTTCCATGCGCATTCGAACATCTCGGAACAACAACAAAAAAAAAATCGTTAAGTGAGTGATGACAGAAATGTATTTATTACTTGTGGCCCATTCCGTTAAAAACTTTATTTTTTGTTTCTTTTCACTTAGCAAGATATTTAGTCCCGGTCATTTTATAAATTTTTTTGAGAGCAGGCAAAGTGAAGTGAGTAGAAAAACAAACATATCATTAAAGTTGCATTAAAGAAGCCAATTATTTCATTTTTTTTTCCTTCGTAAGTATTGTTATATGGGTAACAAGGCATCGTATACCTACAACAAAGGAAAGAAGTGGCACTTGACTTAAATATTTAAAGGAGTATCCACTTTATTTACACTTGTTTTCTTCCCTTTTTTCGTGTTATAATATAATCCTTCCTCCGTATTTCTCGTACATCTCAATTTACGGGTGCACAGTAAAAACTATGTCAGTAATAGAACTACCAGTCACTATTATTATTATAATAATAGGAAAGAGAATGCTTTCACATGACACAGCAACTCTAATGGATGATTTAGCAGAAATATTTGTGGTACAGATTTGTTTTTTTTTCTTCCTTCGTTTTCGTTTTTCTCTCCTGTTCTACATTTTTTTTCTTTATTCAACATCTTTCGTGTTGAAGGACTGATGTAGATAGCAGCAAGAAAGAGAGACGAAAAGTACATAGATCATGACATAATAATCCTTCTTCACCTCTTTTAATAAATGTGTACATAAAATATTTAACTAAATTGTTGTCGTTGTGCTGCCACTCTTTTCATAACAAGAGTCTTTCTTCTCTTTTTGTCGTTTTTTTGCATTGCGGCTATTCAAGATGATTTGACAGACGATGATGACAATGACGACATTATTATCATAATAAAAAATGCCTTATAAAGGGACATTTTTACAATGACTGATAAAATGTTTTTATAATAGTAGCACTCTTGTTTTTCTCCTGTTTGTTTCTTTGTGTTTTATTTGAAAAGAATGGTTGTGAAAATTGCACTGTATCTACTTCAATGTTTGATTATTAATTTAGCAAAAGGGATAATTTTTACTTTTAAACAAGTAAATATTATTTTTAAATAAGTATTAAACGAAAAATCTAATTTAGAGAAATTAATCAACTTAAATAAGGATTCTGATAGAAATCTCATAGAATTTAAGAATGTAGAACTTACGAATTTAATAACATTTTTAAAATTTGAGACATCTTCTTTTATGAAATGCTAATGTGCAGTTAAAGGAAGAAGAAAAATTGTACCATTTTAGTTCGTCACTATTTTGTTGTCTGATTCCTGATCCATAAAATGATACTTCTTAATATATAGCTTTTTGTTTGGTGTCTTTGTTTTATCAAATGAGTTGATGTATAATGTACCTTTAATAATTTTTTCATCCCTTTTTCTTGTTCTTCATGTTTTTTTTTTTCATTTTTGATTCTAAATACATACTCTTTGGATACCACAAAAGATGTTTTCTTAATGTACTTTTTGTATTAAATTACTTGTATTGAAACTTTTAAATTTTATCTGCGTTGGTTTTTAGCTGCTGATATCTATAAGAAGGACCGATGCCAGTTTTTTAGTATACTCGTCTTCACAAAATTCAAATGACTAAGTAGTATTGTTACATGGGGGGGTTTGTTTAAGAACTCTGTGTTGCTTTCAAATGGCTGAAGCTGAGAATGCAAAATAAAAAAATGCTAAAATTCTAAAGTATAACTTTTTGAATTTTTTGAATGATTTAACATATATTCGTGATGAGATGAGATGAAAAAATTAAATAATTTACTAAATTTTAATATTTATGTTATTTAAAAAAAGTAACTTACCTGTGCAAATTTCACCCTCACTAACTGCGCCTTGATTGTCAAATTGCTGTCTAGATTGCGTAAATAGAATCAACGAAAGGGAGTTCATTAATTTATTTTTCCGCGTCCTCAGACGACATTTCTTGTCACAGTTTTTCCTTTTTCTTCACTCGTTTTTTTGCTGTACGAGTGAGTTGAAAATTATTTGTATGACGACTACTTTATTTATGTTTAGTCATTATTTTTCTTGTGATTTTCCTCCTGTTTTTTTTTTGCCCGACCACAGCACATCAACCACATAAAAACCAAACAACGGCAAAAATAAAGACCGAAATTTATTATGTCGCGCTCCTTATTTTTTATGTTCGTTTCGTTTCGTTCACGTCTCAGTGACTTTTCCTTCTTCATCTCTCCAAAGTTTGTCTCAGCGTTAAGTGTCTCCTCTCGTGCCAAGAAATAAAAATCAATATTAAAGATGATATAAAAGGAAAGGAAAATTTACCTTAATTTGCGAAAAAAGAGCTCGGAACTAAATGTCATCATTATTTGTGAGTTTTATGACTCATTTAGTTTGTGATTCTCTGCTTGCTTAGGTTTCTGTTCAATCATTTAATAATATTATTAAAATTGACGACCTCATTTCCGACTCACCTTTTCTCTTTGGTCTCGTTTCGCCTCCTTTGCTTGAGTAAATAAACGAGAAAAAAGAAGAAAATTTATTTATTAATCATAATCTTTTATGAAAGAAAAAAAATATAAATTTACACCTGAAGCTATTTCATCATTCAATTTTTCAACGATAGAGTTGAAGCAAAGGCAATACAATGTTATATTTTGAAAAATATAAAAGTGCAAAATGATAAATATTAAAATGGAAACAAAGGAGAAACGAAACAAAGTCTTTTTAAGGAAAACTGTTGCTTGACACGAAACAATTGAAAAGACAATATCAAGTTAAAAAGTCGTAAAAAATACTTTTTTGACGAGAACGCCGCCGCCGTGTTAATGTTCGTAGCGTGTCGATCGAATCGCGCTTTCCATTGTATATTTTTTTGAAGCGCGATGAAAGTTCATCAGTTTTTTTTTCATGTAAAATCGCGTTATTTAATGATATTCAGAACGCCATTGAAAAATGCTTGCCCGAGAGGCCCATAATTCATCAACATCATAATTTAACTCGTACCAAACATTTTTATTATTTTTACTCACTTTAGGCCATTTTTGGGCTTATTGTTTTTAAATTTTTCATTTTTTATCATGCGGAGTTGATTTACTCGTAATTCGCACGAAATTGCCCCGTTTAAGCGAAATAATTTGACAAATTCTATCAATTTTATTCAATTTAATTGAATGATTGGACCCTAACCATTTTTTTTTATCTTCGATCTTATTTTAATGCAAGATTGCTAATCAATCACTTTCAATTTAATAAAATAAAAAAAATAACAAAATGATATAAAATCACTTAAAATCTAACTGAATTGTAAACAAACAAAACACATGTCGTTGATCGATATCTAAGAGAAATTTTGTTTTTTATAAATTTCATTAGTCTACTAAAAATCGCTTCATCTTCTTCTTCATTTTAGACACTTTATTGTGCGACTATGAACACCATGGCAGAGCCATTCGTGACATTGTAAGTCATTATTTGATGAAGAGAGTGAGACGCATGTCAGATTAGAATGTGATAATGTTACAACTATCCGACTAAAAAATCAAAAGTTCGTCTATAAAACATTCAAAACCCTGAAAAAAGCGCATTTTTCTGTATCGACAGACTTTCTATGGAGTTTTTTTGAATAATCTATCAAAATATGGTCAAAAAAATTACACTACCACACATAAAATCTCTTGATGTAGGTTTCATACTTACATTTTGAACTTTTTATGCTTTGTCAATTTTTTGATGAATTACTGATTATTGGTTTTGATATCCATTATTTGCTTGCATCTGGCCATTTCATTTCGCTCTCTCGCTCGTTGAAATGATTCGTCATGTGTAAAATTTTTTTTTTCATTACTTTTGCGATTTTTGATGAAATTTTTTCCCATCCAAAAAAAATGTTATAAATTGACATAAAATGATGGAATGAACTGCTTTAATTGGATTTTCATTTTTGAATCCCTTTCCTTTTGCTCTTTATGACGACAAATGACGTGACAGGTCCATTCAATGCTTTATCATTGTTGTTGTTGTTGCTTACAGATGACAACATCACAGGCACTGAAAGCCTGACACTGAAGATGAAAGGAATCTATATAAATGTCTGACTGTCTGTGTTTATCGCTCTGAGCAACGTCTTGTCATGCAAAACAACGACGACGAAGAACGAGGATGAGAGATGAGACTCTTTTTCTCTCCTTTCATACGCTTCTTTAACAAGAAATAAATTTGTCATAACATTTTTAGCAGACACCCGAGAGTTGGTATACGGGAATGAGAGTCGTCGTCTTATCTCGTTGAAGAAACGTTCTTGTCTTGTTTTCCTGCAAAAATAAAAGAATAAAAAAATGGTAAATCAGTAAAAAATAACGATATAAGTAACGGGCAGGGTTGCAAATTTTATTAAGTCAAAATAATTTATGTTTGTCTTAAGTCAAATTTTTTAACTTCTAATATTTTTAATTAAAAATTTTTTTTTATTATTGAATAATAAGAATTTAAAAATAAGAAAAATAATTCTTATTTTTTATTTTTTATTAATAATAAGAATTTAAAAATAAGAAAAAAAAACTCTTATTTTTAAATAATAAGAATTTTTTAAAACAAAAAAAAAATTTGTAGGTATATTATTTTTAAAGAAAAAAAATAAAATTTAAAAAAATTATTTAAAAAATAATTCAAAAAATAAATTGTAAAATTAATTTTATAAGAATTAAAATAAATAATGAAAAAAATATTTATTTAACCTGATTTAAAACTTTTATCGAATTAAATATAATTAAACTAAAGTAAATTTGAATTTTTAAATAAAATATTATTAATACCTAATTAATTATTATTTAAACAAAATTAAATTAAATTAATTATTTTAAAAAATTTTTTTATTATTTTAAAAATTTTTCTAAGCAAAGTTTTAAATTAGTTTAAATAAATAATATTTATTTTAAATTATTTATTTAATTAATTTATTAATTAATTAATTTAATTTAATTTAATTTGATTAATTTAATTTTTTAATTTAATTAATCTTAATTAATTTTTTGAATTATTTTTCAAATATTTTTTTAAATCAATTTAAATAAAATTTATTTTTAAAAATTAAGCTTAAGTTTAAGTAAAAACATATTCAACTTTAAATTTAAACTTAAAAGGACAAATTTTGAGAAATAAAATTAATATAATTTTTTATTATTTTTTTCATTTTTTTTTAAACCTGAAGAAATATTTGTTTTTTAAACTTAAAAAATTTTTTTCACAACCCTGTAAACGGGATATGATAAACGATATGATGTTTGAATTATGTTTTCATGCCTTTGATGTTTTTTTATTTGTTCATTATTTTTCGATCTATCAGCGTATAATAAAATCATAAACACACGCAAAAAGTGTCATCGTCGTCGTCGTGCCAAGTCATAGACAACATTCAACTTACTTTGTGTCTGTATCCATAGTGACAAGCCATGATTTGATTGCATCAATTTAGTATTTTGCACTCAGAGTGTCTTCATTATCGCCACAGACGAAACGTTTTCCGAAAGAGAGAAAATGAAGACGACGAATCAAACGAGAAAGTTTAAATTTTATTTTAAACACTTTTCCAAAAGCGGAGAGTTTTCATTTTGCATCCTGTCTATTATTTTATGTTTTCTGCAAATAACTTGAGGCTTTGTGCGAGTGCAATGTGTGTGTGGGAGTTTAGATTTTAAATGCCTTATGGTACTGTTTAGGATATCCGGTTTAATATTAGTTTCAAACAAAATTTTCATGATCAAGTCCTTTGCTTTTAAAAAGTTTTTAATTTTTTTTTATTTAAAATGTGGGACAAAAAAGTTTTTTTTTTTTGTTTCAAAGGAAATCGTTGATAAGTCCTTTAAAAAGTTTAGATTTTTATTGCATTTATGGTCAAACTGCAACAAAGTTTCAAATTCCCAAATCCAAATGAAAAATAGTTTCGAAACTTTTCATTTGGCAGAAATTCCTTTCTCGCCGACTTTTGTTCAAAAACTATTTTTTTGCAAGTCAACCCGTTGGAATGAGTCGAAAGTGAGCCAAAAGTCGGTGACCCTCGAACACAACAAAGCACTTTTCAGCATCGACTACGTGCTTCATTAAAGACCTTTGCGCTGCTTTTAAATTCAGTTATTTTCCATATTGGCTGCACCAAAAAACCTGTCTTTAATTTAACTTGATACAATTTTGTTGTGTAAACAACGTGTTTCAATATTCAATCCTTGCTGCATGAACATTAAAAAAGTACTTTTTCCCTTCTTCTTCGCTGTTTTTTTTTTTATTAAAGAAGAAGAACGAATTTGGACGTTCGTCTTACTTGATTGTATCAAGCCGACTCTCTCGCGCGTACATGGAGCCTCGCTACGAACGCAGGAAACACAAAATGCAAACAATATGCATGACTCGTCTCCGCCTTGATGATGGTAAATTATATTTGATGTAATTTTATAACCTATAATTTTGTATGTTAACAGTTCGTTTGCAAGTCGTTTTTTTTTGTTTGTTCTTGTTCCTTGCTTACTTTATGTATTTTATTAGGAAATGATGCACACACAGGTTATATAACAAGGAATTTAACTTTTTGGGGCATGTTTGTTGCTGTTTGTACGGAGGAAAAAAACTGTTGAGACGATCGGGACAAGACAATGAGAGGAGACTTTTGTGCAGAGGAACGAGAACGTGAAGGTAAGTGAAATAAAATAAAAGTAATAATAATAATAAAAGAACACAATAATTCAATATTGAAAGGTTTTCTGGTAATCTGATGTTTGTTTAGTAACAGTGGGCAGTGAAGGAAAATTTTAATTTTAATAATAAAAAAAAAATTTAATAATTTTTTTACTTTAAATTTTTTGTTTTTAAAATTTTAAAAATATTTTAATTTTTAAATAATTTTTTTTTTTAATTTTTTAAACCAAAAATTGCTTAAATTTTTTTAAATTATACAATTAAATAAAAATTATTTAAAAAATATTAAATATACAATTTTCAATAATTTTCCAATAAGGCTTCAAAATTTTTTGTAAATAATTTGTATTTTTTCGATTTTTTAAAAATATTTTTGGCTGTAAATGCAAAAAAAAAATTACAAAATTTTGTTTCAAATTCATTTAATTTAATTTTTATTAATATTTTATATAAAATTTCAATAAAAGTCGAATTTTTATATAATTTTCGAAAAAGTTCTTACATTTATTTTTAATTTAAATAAAAAAAAATTGAAATAAATAAAACATTTTAATTAAATAAAAAAAAAAATTAAATTGAAATATAAAAAAAAATTAAATTAAAATATAAAAAACAATTAAATTTTATTTTAAAAAATTATTCAAATTTATTTTTTTTAATTCTTAAAAACAGAAAGTAAAATTAAAATATTTTCATCCCTTAAAAATAATTTTTTTCATAAAATATCAAGAACTGTTTAATTGAAAAAAAAAAATAGAAAAAAATTTTATTTTTTTTTTAATATTTAATATTTCATAAAAATATTTATTTCATTAAAAATGAGGAAAATATTATAAAAAATGAAATATAAAAAAGAATAAAATTTTGAAATTAAAAAATTTTTTTTTTCATTAAAAATGAAGAAAATATTAGAAAAAATTAAATATTAAAAATAAAATAAAATTTTTAAATTAATCTAATTTTTTTAAAAGAAAAAAAATAAATTTTAGCTTTAAAAACTCACCGTTTGCAAGGCTTTAGTTAACAAATGTTTGTTTAATATTTTCCTCTTTGATCATCATTATTATATGGCCTCTTATGTAGTTACTACAAACAAACAAAACGTACATGTTCTTCTTCTTTCTTCATCATCATCGTCGATTCTGCCTCTTCCAGCACCATTTCTTAAAAAGAGATCATTCTTGACGACGAGACGAAGGATGATGATGCGGGATTTAGCGATACACAAGACGTAACGAGAAGAACATGTCGAATAATCAGCCAACAAAAATGAGCATTTGTTTTATTAAAAGTAACAAAGTTACTTCTGCTTTGCTTTGTTTGAATTTTGTCTGAAGATGCATTAAGAAAAAAATTGACGGAGCAACAATTTTTCATATTTCTTTTTGAATTTCAGTGAGATACGAGAAAAAAATCAATTTTTTCTTCCGTATTTATTTTCCGCTTTAAGTTGCTTTAATATTGATTGACAAACAATACGAAAAAAAAGTTCGAATATCTAATGAGACTTTTTCTTCCTGTTGCTTATCCGTGTCTTCCGTTTCCCCCATGCCCGTGCTTTATTGTTGTGTCAGTGTCATATCGCAGCATTTATCAAATCGAATAAATGTGTTAACATTGCGAATCTCATATGCATCAAATTATCTTCATCTCCGTTTTTACCTTTCGAGACAAGACACCAACGACACCAACTGTTATATTGTCAATAAAATCATTCATTGATATCACCTTCTTATGGTATTTTGATGTGTTTGCAGAAAAAAAAATCGAGTTGCACGGGGGGTCGTAAAATCCAATTTTCACCTTTAAAGTGTGCGTAACAGATAATAAACTTGATATATGTTAAACAAAATTTTATCTCTTCCGTTGTTTTCATGAAAAAAAATCAAGAAAATTGAGTCGCATGTGTGCAAAAAAAAAGTTCTGGAGGGGATATTTTTTTCAGCGTAAGACATCATATGTCGTCAATACATAATCGATAATGCGAGCACACGTGATGTCGTCGCTCCTCTTTTGTATGCGAGACAGATTTTTATCTAATAATAAAGCATTCTTGCAGTGATAGCATCTAACAAGCACGCCTTGTTGCGTGTGTGTCAAGCGTGAAAATCCGTGGCGAGATGATCTGACTTTTGTGCTTCGATGGGATTGTGAGCGCTTTTTATCTAAAAATTAATAAAACATTAATAGAACTCAAAATTAAAAAATATTTTAAAAAATAAAAATATTAATTTATAAAATTTTAATTCATACAATTTTTTTTAAATTTAATAATTTTTTAATTTTTTTCGTAAAAAGTTAAAAAAAATAATTAAGTCAAACGCTTTTTACTATCAAAAATTTTAATTTTTTAAAAAATAAAAAATAAAAAATAAATAAAAAATAAAAAAAATAAAAATAAATCATTTTTAAAATTCAAACAAAAATTTAAAAAAAAAACAAATAAAAAAATTAAAATTAAATTAAATTTAAAAACTTTTGATTTGAAGCTTTAATTTAATTTAATTCTAAATTCAATTAATTGTTGACTTCATAATATTTTGATAAAAATTATTTTATTATTTTTTTTTGAACGTAAAAAAAAATATTTTGTCTTAATGTGATTTTAACTTAAAATATAGTATTAATTTTTTTTATTAAAAAAAATAAAATAAAATAATAATAATTTAAATAATTTATTTTAAAAACAAAATTTCAATAAATTATTGTAAAATTAAAAATGTAAAATTATTAAATAGTTCAAATAAATTTTCAGAAAAACAATAACATTGATTTTTTTTTTAAATAAATACATGACATATCTAACCACGTGACCTATTCAAGAGACTTAAAATTATTTAAAGTTTAAAAAAATTGAAATTTTTACCTCCAAACTTAAAATTGTATAAAATAATCAAAATAAACCCAAAATATATTTTTAAAAAATTTAAAATGCTCAAAAGTATAAACCTTCTATTGAAACTAAACCACGTGACCTTTAAAAAATTTTTCTAAAAATTCAAGAACAAATTTTTATCAAAAACTCCATCCTCTCAATTCACAAAAAAAAGAAAGACACTTGCACAGCATGACTCTTTTATAGAGAGATTCACACGAAAAAAAAATGTTTATAAAAAATAACATAAGCGATAAGAAAGTGATAACCCATACAAATAACTTTTGTAAGTTGATCCATTCAGGCTTCCAGTGTTGCTCCTCTTCAAGATTTTACTCTTTTTTTTGCTTGTCTGTGCTTCTCGTGTTCGTATGCGGTTCGGTGCTTAAATATTTCTTGCTTCTTTATGCGATGTCAAAAGTAACAAATCTCTGCATTCATCGGGGTGTGCGTTGTTGTTCGTATCTCTTTTTGTGTTAGCGAACAAGCCTGAAATGTGATATATGCTGGAAATGATTGGCATTATAAACATACTTTATTCTGTTCGTGTTCATGTGTGCAAATGTTTCGTGGTTTTTATGCTAAATAAGCATATTTTTCATATTATAAAGTACATCACTTGAATAATATAATAAGGAAAACTCTCTTGAACAAGTACACTTTGAATGCTGAAAACTTTTTTTTTCATTTTCGGCGAATTTTTCACAAAAAGTGCTTAAAGAATGTTCATTTTAATGTCGAGTATGCTTTATTTTTTAAAGTATTTCAAACAAAACAAAAAAAGAGTTTTTGACTGAAAATGCAAATATTGTTCATTTTCTGACCTTATTAAAATTTTACAAAAATTTAATTGAGAAAAAAATGACTGGTTTGAATTTTTTTTCACAATTTCTCGGCAATTACTTTCTCATTGCTCATCAAAAAAGGAATTGAAAAGCGAGAATTTCATCAAAAAAAAATAATGATGAACAGTGAGAGAGTAATAAATAAGAAAGAAGCATCAGGCCTAATTAACTTTTTTTTTCATTAAAATTGGCAGAAAGAGGCGCGCTGCTATTGCCTTTCCTTTTGATGCTGATCATTATTATTATTTATTTCCATGTCTTTTTGCGAGCATTCACACAGAAAAAATGAATCTGTTTTGAATAAAAAGTTCTTTCCATGCTTGACTTATGATTATCTCTTTTTTATGAGAAAAAAAAAGTTTTTTTTTCTTTATTAAGAATCGTAGAGAAAAAGTAATAAAATGGAAAGATCTAATAGAAAGGTTCCCGTTTTTATTAATATTCGTTACAAACTAATAAATTAGTAATAATGAGTGAATCTTTTTATTATGACCTTTTTTCTTTCATTTTTCGAGGATGACTTTTTATTTTTTCATTTATGAAAAGGGAATTTTGGATTAAAAATTCATTAAGATTCCTTTCTAATTGGTGTCAGCTATTTATTAATTTTTACTACGAAGGACTTTTGGTAGGAATTTGGAGGTTGTTTTCGAAGAATTTTACATTTACATGAAAAAGAGAATAAATAATTAAGGTCGAGTATCAAAGGTTCAATTATGAATTTATTGGTAGAAGTGCGCGCGTTTTATTAACTGAAAATATTTTTCGTGCATTTTATGAAACTTTTATTAATTTTTATTCGAAATAAATAATTAAATTTGTTTTTATCATAAAACATTTAATTAAAATAAAGTAAACAAAGTTTTGGCGCGAAATAATAAGAAAATCGACATCAGCGACGCCATATTGGATAACGGTCAATCTTAAAACTAAGATCTTTTGACGCCTTGTAAAATTGAAATAAAATAAATAAACAAAGATTTGGCGCAAAATAAAAAAAAATCGACAGCAGCGACGCCATATTGGATAGCGGTCAATCCTAAAAGCTAAGATCTTTTGACGCCTTGTAAAGTTGAAATAAAATAAATTAAGTTTTGGCGCAAAATAATAAAAAAAACGACGGAAGCGACGCCATATTGGATAGCGGTCAATCCTGAAAGCTAAGATCTTTTGACGCTCTTCAAGATCCTTGTTAAAAAACCTTTTGAGACCTTAAAATAATTCTTAAAACAGAAAATTTCACACAAAATGACAATAAACTTACTACTGAAAGTGCCGCAAAAGAAATTTTGTCGGCACAATCCTTTTTCCAATACCAACACCGGTTAATTGCCTTTTGTCTCGCCTCCTTTCTTTATTCATTCAAGTCCATTAAGTCCTTTTTTCCCATACCACTCCTCGTCTCTTATGACACAATAAACAATGTTTCAAGAGCTACCAAGGCGCCTCTTTCTTCCATATTCCAACCTATAGATGAACAAAAAATGTTGACACAATAATAACGACTTCTTTGTAAATATCTCCAGAGTGCGAGCGATGAGTAGTGATGACTTCTCTAACAACAATAAATATAAATCAATAAAAATTTCTTGCTTTTTATTTGATTTCTTCTTCCTTGAAGATATTTTTCTTAATATTTTTTTTTTGTATTTTGAATACACAATAAAAATAGTGTCTGACCTATGAAGCATCGTCGTCGTCGTCGTCAGCATCATCATCAATTCTTCAACCCATCATATTTCGTGTGAAAAAAATTCTTAACGATGGATCAATACCGTCTTGTACTTGCTTCGACATAACAAGGAATCCACTTGTTCATTATGGACATAACATTGCACTGCATTACAAGGCAAACTACATCGACTGGCGAGCGAAATGAAAGAAAAAAGCCGGCAAGATATTTGTTTTTGTATTTAAATTCTCTTTCATCTCTCTTTTAGTTCATTCATTCAGCCAACATGAAATATAAAAACATTTTTTTTTGCCGAATCGAAACATAAGTAACATAGATAAAAATCATCAATATGGTGCGCCGGCCGTGAAAGAACATCGATTAGTCGATATTTAATGTGATTGCTCATATATAAACGGTGTCTACCTTTTACGGCTCTCCTTTTTCTCTTTGCATGGAGATTCATATCGTTCGACATGTGTTTGTTTTAAAGATATTTTTCTAATGTTATTACAGGTAACAAACAACATCGTTCTTTGACCGCATCATCATCGTATCGACAAGTGTTGTTGTTTTTATTAAACTTAATAATATATCTTTTTTGATTTTTTGGTGAAGAGAAAAAAAAATTACATGAGACGCCTGCCTTTAACTTCTCAAATAAAAAAATGTATAACAAGACCTCATCGTGTGTGAATACGAATGAGAATCAATTTGTTAAAAAATGTTGTTCAAACATTTGTTTTGGTAAAGCGAAAGGTGAACAAATATCAGCAAAATCTTTTAATACCTAATTTTTTTTCGTATTTCCTTTTTACACAAAAAAATACTTTTTAATGCATTTTTAGTTAAAACAACAACAAAAAATTGCAGTGACGGCAAAAATAAGACGAATGGATAAATTATGTTAGATAGGAAGAGAGACGACGAACGAGACAAAGTAATAATTTATCATATCAAGGTTTGTTTGCCTTTTTTTATTAATGAAAAGAAATTAAGCTGTTGCAATTTTTGAAAATGTTTTAAAATTTTAATTTTTTTTTTTAAATTAAAATTATTAATAAAGAAAATTTGTTTAAAAATTTTTCCTGAAAATAAAAGAAAAAAAATTATTTAATTTTAATAAAATATTATAAAAATATTAAATAAAATAAAATTATTAATTAAATAAAAAAATATTTAATATAAATTAATAAAAAATTTAATAATTTTGAATACAAATTTAATTTAAAATTTTTTTTATTTTTTTAATTATAATATTTAATTAAAATTATTTAATATATAAATTATTCATACTAAATTTAATTAAATTTATTTTAAAAGGCTTTGAAATAGCTATTACTCATTTAGAATAAAACGTAATTTTTGAAAGTTTCTCAAGAATAATTTTAAAAATTATTAAAAAAAAATTAAAAGAAAAAAAAAAATAAAATTATCAAAAAAAAATTAAAATATTAATAAAAATTATTTATTTTTTTTTTATTCACATAATTTTTTATTCTAAAAAATTAAAGTGAAAAAATTTAAGAAATTAATATTTAATTAGAAAATAAAAAAAACAATAAAATAAAAAAAAATAATGAAAAAAATTTAAAAAAATAAAAATTAATAAAAAAATTAATAATTTTTTAATTAAATTAAAAAATAAAATAATTAATTAAATTTAATTCAATTTTTTTATTTCTTTAATTTAATTATTAATTTATTTTTAATTAAAAAATTAAATTAAATTATTCAATTTTTAATAAATTTCTAAAAATATTAATTTCTTAAATTATTAAAAATAAAAAAAAATTATTGAATTTTTTCAAAAATATTAATGACGAAGATTTTTTTTATGAACTAAAAATCCTTCTTGAAAATTTTTCAAAAAAAAAAAAATACTATCCAAAACATTTTCTTTTCTTGTATCAGCCTTAATGGACCTTTGCAGTTAATGACTTTTCAATGAAAGGTGATTAACTTTTTTTTTCTATAACCTACACAAAAAAGGAAGGAAGGAACAGATTTCTACCGCGTAATTGCTAGGTCTGTTTGTTCCATTATTGACACTTCTGACCATCCCTGTTTCTCCAAAAAAAAAAAACTTTCATTAAATAGTTAGGTGATAAAACGAAAAACAGCTGGAATTAACAAAAAAACACTTTGGACACCGGACAATCATTTCATCATTATGACCATTTTTTGTGAAGCAACTGCTGTTGTTGCGGTTTTTTTGTGTTGCTTTCAAGTTCCGTTTTCGTCGCTTCTTTTCAACGAGCAAAAAAAGGACAAAAAAATTCCCCATAATGTATAGGTATGTTGAAATAATCAAAAATTAATACCTCTTACACAAGTTTTTATCGCTGTAATTCTTAATGCACGACATTTCAACGAGCCAGACAAAAACAGAGAGAGAGATAATTCAAGTGTTCCGAGTGGTTTTCAATTTTTGAATAAAAAATGTGTCTTCCTTCGTAGAATCAAGCGAAAAATTTGTGTGATGATGTGTTTGTGGTTTGAGTTCCGGACATTAATTTGGACTCGTTTTCGGAAAATAATGAAGAAAAAAAAATTACACACGAGCGTCAATTTATTTTCCAAAGAAAAGCATTTCCACGAATTGCTTAATATAATTATTATTATCATGTTACGATGTCATGTTAACGTCTGCCTTTTGTTTTGTTCCTCATACAAATACGAATTTCCGTGAAACAGAGAAGAAAAGGATGCTTCTAATAAATGTTAAAAGATTCACGCGTGTGTTGATATTATTAAAAGCGACTTTTTCTCCAGACGTCTCGGGCTCATATTTCCGACTGGAGGTAATTAAAAACAATAATAACACTGAAACACGAGGAAATTTGTCTAACAACCCTTTTCACATTTCACATAATTATACGTGAACTTTCTCTATCACTTTTAGATAAAAAGAGAAAATTTTATTGGTGAACTTTTTCACCTGAAAATTTTCGCCGATAAAGGGTGAAAACGTCACGCGAAGGCATATCAAGTTACAAAACAATAATAAGATAATAATTAAGTTACTCCAACAATTATTATCATTTTATTACAAAAGCCAATATTAACTCGATTAAATTCTCGAAATTGCGAAAAGAAACGGAAATTTAAATATTTAAGCGGTAATTTGGGTAAATGGAAATTTTAAACCATTTCGAGTAATTACTGGAACAATTAAGTTATTATATTATTTTATTAATAATTTAATAACTTTTGTGCAAAAAATATATTTTATCTGTCTGGCTTATAAAACTGGGTCGGCAGCGAATTATTCATTCAATATAATTTTAAAGAAAATATTTTATCCAATTTTCTATGAAAATCTCTCCAAGGAGATGATAAAATTCGATCAAAACTTCAAATAATATAAGTTGAACAAGGTTAACAAGAAATTTTTTTGTATGAAAAATATAACAAGACAAGAAATAGACTGAAAAATTTTTCATCTTCTTAGACAGATGTAACAAGCATAACAGGAAATACAATCATATTACAAGAAAAACCGAGACAACAAGAAAAAAAGGTAAAGTTGCTTGCAATTGACTTATAAATAGAGAAAGAATAGAATTTTTCTTGTGAAATTTTATATACTGTGGGTTTAAATGTTTATTTTTAAGGTCCTGATGGCATACATATAAGATCCTTTGAATATTTTTAAGATTTTTTTTTCTAATTTTTATTTTTTTGCGAAAATATTTAATGTATACCTAATTTTTTTAAAATATATAATATAATAAGCATATATAATATATTATATATACGAAATATATATTATATTTTAAAATATATATGTTAATTGTTCATTTTTTAGGATATTATGATATATATACCAAATATATTTTAAATATATAATATATTTCATATATATAGTATACCTCCTATATATGATATATTTTCACAAAAAAATAAAAATTTGAAAAATTTTCTTATAAAAATTCGGCGGGAATTATTTTTAAAGCTCTTTAAAAGCAATTTAGTCCCACAGAGTAACTCGAGACGATGTGATGCGGTGATATATGAACACAATAAACAACAACAGCACGACGCAAAAAATTTGTAACCTCAAGAGGACCGAAAAAATGAAAGGATATAATTGAATTGACTTGCTGTTTTTCTCCATTGTGATGGTCGGTCACACACTTCTTCAACCCAAAAGCGTGCGTTCGTCAAGACGATGTGAGTGATATATACAATTATCTTGATACATGACACGGTATCCGAATTTCCGACTTGTTTTTTTTTTTTTTTGCTATTTCCTCCCATTTTGGTTTTCCGTATCTTTCGGGTTTTGGTTAAGATTATATTTATACCATGCAAGAAAAAAGAGGAGATATTTTAACCTTCACATCACATACGTCGTTGGTTTCATTTCCATTCCAGCTGGATCTGTGAAAAAACGAAAGGAAAAAAGTTAATATGATTCGCATTGCCATTGATGGCATCTTAATTCGATATAAAAAGGGAATTGTTCACTACATGAGGCACGAAAGGAAATAAAAGTAATAAAATAAGGAAAAATCCTTTTGCTTTCGTTCTTCTACTAAGATCCTTAAATAAAAAAAATAAAAATGATTGTTCCTTTTTTTTTGTTGAAAATTTAATCAAATTCATGAGGATGCTGCGACGTATGTTGCTAATTTATGGGATGCGTGAGTGTGGCTTGTAATGGCAAATTCGTGGGAATTGCGTTTTACATTAATAAAAAATCATGTTACAATTCCAGTTTAACCTACTTTTTCCATATTTCTCCTTCAACTGCATTTTCCGCATTTATTCAGGAGTTTTTCAATTTTGCAGTTGGAAATATCTCAAGGGCATTAAATGAATTGAATTTGTGTAATAATAAGTGTGTCATCACACACAATAACATTAAATTTCTCTTTTCAGTGATTCGGAAGGAATTTTATTACTATATTGAGATAGATGGAAATAGTTTGAACTTTTGCTCCATATATTACCAGAACTTTTGCACACATCAGTTGAAATGCAAAATTAAGAGAGACAGAAATGGAATTTATTGAATTCACAGATGATGTAAAGGTATGTAAAGGAACTTACCTGCGGAGGAAGATTGACAAAGTTTTGTTGGAAACCGCAGAAAAGTAAATTGGACAAGGAACGTTCAAGTGGCTTCAAGTTTTGAGTGAAATCAGGACAAAATGCTATTGTTGCTTGTTCAAATTTTGGTGAAGTAAGTAAATTTTATCAATTTAAATAAATATTTATAGATTGAAAAGTATCAAAGGTTAAATTTAAAGTTATTTTTTTTATTTTAAAAGGAGTTAATTTATTTTTTTTTACTTTTTATTAATTAATGAATTAATATAAATTAATTTTATTTAATTAATTAACTTATTTATTTATTATTATTTTTTAATATAAATAATTATTTTATTTAATTTTATTAATTCCAAAAATTTTTATTTTTTTTTATTGAAGTCGAAAATTAAGAATTTTTTTCATATTTTTTTTTCTTTTTTTTTTAACATTTTAGCTTAAAATTAATTTTTTAATTTATTTCACTATTATTATATTTTGACATTTATGGATTATAAAAAAACAAAAAATAAATTAACTTTAAATTAATTTCTAAAAATATTTTTTTTAAATAATTAATTATTTTATTTAATTTTATTAATCTAAAAAATTCTTAACTTTTTTTTAAGCCAAATTTTTTTTTTTCATATATTTAATACCTTGAATTTTTGAAGTAAAGTTTTCAAAAAAAGGTAATTTTTTATCCAGCTCGAAAACTTCTATTTGGATCATTTTTCCTTAAAAAAAAGGTTAAAATATTAATTTTCAATAAAAGTTTTCTTTTAAATTTATTTTGTATAAAAATTTTAACGAAAATCTGTTTTTCGAAACTTTGATCTTTTAAAAATTCATTTTAAGGTTTAAAAAAATTTCATATATAAGACAAATAAACAAAGCTAAACACTTTGGAATAAATCACCTTCCCAATCATCGTTCATACATTACTCCCATAATCTGTTCGTTGCTCCTTCAACATTGAACAACCAACGAAAAATCCCTTACGAAAAAAAAAATGGAATTAGTGAGCATAACAAATTCGTATCCATTTGTTTAGTTCTTTTTCTCCTCTCTTGCAATGATACAGATCGCTTTACAAATTCTCCGTAATCCACAGACGTCGGTAAGCGGGCGCGCCTTGAGTCATCTCGCCCGGCAAGTATACACAACTCTAATTTACTTTTTCAATAAATCTCTTTTAAGAGCAACAGTTTGCTAATAAATTTTCTTTCTTTTTTTTCTAGATAACTTTTTCCCGTTTTCTGTGTTTGCTTCTCTCTTGTTCACTGTTTCACATTTCTTATCCATTTGCGAATCCGCAAGACAAAACGAAAATGGTTGAAACTTTCTTTATTTCTTCTGCTTATTTGGAATGTACTTGACTCTCGAAACTATGGGGCGAGCGAGATTAGAGAAAAGTTGTGGCAAAAATGTAATCGAAATAACACAGTCTGACTGTGATTTAGATAAGACAAAATATAATAATACATCAGATAAGAAAGTAAAAGTCGCAGACAAATATGTTTTTTTCCTTTTAGCAGCAGAGAATATTGGATTTTGTGGGGAGATTATGAGTCTTTTTTGTTTTTGCGAAGATATTAAACTATTATGCCCTATGGATCAAAAACGGATCAGATTAAAGCCTTAAGGGGTTAAATTAATACTTCGGGAGTTAAGGGGTTAACTAAATTCTTTAAGAGGTTTATTTAAAATTTTAAGAAGTTAATTTAACCCCTTAAGATGTTAATTAACCCCTTAAGAGGTTAACTTAACCCTATAAGAATTCAAGTTAACCCCTTCACATCACCCGATTTCAGCATTTCATCGAAAAATAAATGGCATGAATTTTTTTATGGTTTTGTATTAGTTAGGCCTAAAGTAGTCCAAAAAACCTAAATTTAAAATTCTAGAATGAGCTATTGAGATTAAATACATTTTTTTAGTGCAAATGGGTATTTTCAAGTACCTCTTTGACATACCTGATCTCACTAAAAATGCATAGAAAAACTTAAGCTCATTCTAGAATTTTAAATTTAGGTTTTTTGGACTACTTTAGGCCTAACTAACACAAAACCATCAAAAAATTTCATGCCAGTTTTTTTTTCGATGAAAAGCTGATATCGAATGATGTGCCCTAAGAGTATAAGTTAACACTTTCAGGAGTTAATTTGAGTCTTTGTGAGTTTAATTTGATCCCTTTTGAAGGAATAAATCTAACCCTTAAAGGGATCAAATTAATCTCAAAAAGACTCAAATTAACCTCTTAAGGAATTTAGTTAACCCTTTAACTCCCGAAGTGTGAATTTAACTCCTTTTTCTCCCATAGAGTATTGTGCAACTTTTACTACAAAAATATCAAGATTTGACGCCAAAGTGGTGCTATTGTTGTAATAAACGTCTTTGCTTGTGTGGCAAAATAGTAATTTTAATCAGTAGTTGTTTGTATTTGGACATTCTTATCGTTTGCTTGGTTTGGATTTATTGAAACAAATTGGAATTTTGTCTCGTTTTTTCATCTCCTTAAGTTGAGTGACTGAAAATAATCGTTTTATTGGAGTAAAAGAGACTTTTTTGAACTACTTACCTTCCATTTCTTGCAAGTTAATGAAGATTAACTCATTTAATCCATTATTGTCACAACAACAAAAGAATTGAATTTCAAAGGATTCGTCCCCTGGTTGTTTCTCATTTTAAGGGGAGACAATGAAAATTCTGGAAAACATTAGAATTTAAAAAATAGAACAATAAAAGTGAAAATGAAAAATAAAACAAAAAAAAATATTAAATAGGATTGACATGAAATGGGAACGGAATGCAATAAAATGTTCAAATCAAAATAAATCAAAAAGAGGAACATCACAACAAAACAATGTTATTTGTTATATAAAAAGTGGGTGTTTTTTACATTTTCCACAAATAATTTTTTTTCATTTGTGTGTCAGAGAAAACGTTATCCCCCTTTTGTGTTGATGATGTTGTGTGCTTTTAAATAAAAAAAAAAAAAATACGTCAGCTTACACACAGTTTTCAATCAATTTTGTATCCAACGTGACAACATCAAGCATCAAGCCAACGTGAAAAGTTATATAAATAAATTTTACAAAGCCGCAAATATTGTTTCCACAAAATGGCGACAGGGTGTCACAATAAGAAAAAATCTTCGTTGCTAAAGTTAAGAAACACCCTGTTACCGCGCGAAAATTGTAACAATTAAGGAAAAGTGAAAAATAAAATGATTTTAAATAAATACATAACAGATAAAATGTAGAAAATCTCCCAGTTGGATTGTTTCGCCGCATTTTTGTCTTTTGTTCCTTTTGTTTTGCTTAAAATGTTTATTGTGTGCAAACGCAAACATGGAAAGGGCACCAACTGGGGAAACATGTCCTACTTTTTTTATTTTACTTTTTCACTTTCACTTTGGAATGATGCGTAAAATTTATGATTTGAAAAAGGCGGTCTCGTTGTTTGGTTTGATTTTGGCATGACAGACGACTTTTTTTTGTGATAATGGATGGAAATTAAATTGGGGCACATTTGCATTGCAGAGTAAATTTACTGAAAATTTTCGAGTAATTAAACGATGGGAAATTCACTTAATTATTGATTGCTGACCAATTTACATAAAGTTGGATTTAATTATCTATTGATCTAAAACAAATATTTTGCTTGGAGCTTTGGTAATGGTCCTTTTCGTATCAAAATAAACGTTTATTATTTGATTTTCGTATTTAGAATTGGACCGGATATTAAAGTAAGTAAGTATTTAAGGGAGAAACGGTGTTGAAAAATTATATTTTTATTAAAAAAAAAATAAAAAAAAAGATTATTAATTTTTTTTTTAATTATTAAAAAAATTAAAATTTAATTAAATTTAATTTAATATAAAAATTTTATATAAAAAAGTATTTGATATTTTAAATTGAATTAAATATGTTTTTTTTTTTAATTTATTCTAACTTTTTCTTAATTGATTTTTATTTTTGTCATTTTTTTAATCTTTAAATTTTTTTATTTTTTTTACAAAAATTATTTTCAAAATATTTTTGTTAAAAATTTTATTTTGATCGATATTTAAATTTTTCATTACTTTTTTTTTAAACCATAGAATTTCTTTTAAATATGAAATGTTTTAGCAATCTAATTTAATCAAACTTTAAAAAAATATGAGATTTCGTGAAAATTTAAAAAAAAAATAAATTAAAAAAATTAAAATAAATTAATTAAAAATAAATTATTTAAAAAAATTTTTAAAAAATAAAATTTGAAATTAATATGAGAATTTAATAAAAAAAAATTTTTTTTGAAATTAAATATAAAATGATTTTTATTTTTGAAATTTTTTTTTTAAATTGTTTATTTTTATTTTTAATTTTAAATTTACAATTAAATTTAATTTTTTTTTTTAATTATTTCTTAATAATAAAAATATTTCAAAAAATTGTAAAATTTTCCTTTGAAAATGTTTTAAATAATTTTTAAATAATTTTTAAAAAAAATTTGTTAAAAATTTAAAATTTAAAAATAAAATAATTTTTCTGAAAAAAATAAAAAAAAAATTAAAACAAAATAAAATAAAAAAAAAATTTAAAATAAAATATTAAAAATTTTAAATTTATTAAAATTAAAAATAATTGAGTAAAAATATTAAAATTTTTGATATATTATTTAAATATTTTATAAATTTTACAAATTATATTTTAATCAATTAATTAATAAAATTTTTATTTAATTATTTATAACTTATTTTTTTAATATTAATAACAATTTTAATTAATTATTTAATATTTCAGAATTTTTAGAAAAAAAAATCAACGAAAAATTCAATAAATAAATTTTTTCAGAGCACCGTTGATTAATTACACGAACAACTCAGATTTGTCATGCTGCACCAAACATTCCAATATAAATCCAAAGGACAGACAATTAAAACCACATTCAAATTCCAAATATTCGTTCTGTTTCTGTCATCATCATCTTATGCGACTAAATAAAGTAAAGATAAAGTTTGTGGTTTTATTCATAGATTTTACTCGTTGATAAACTCGCCCTTTTTGTGACTCACTGCCATGCCTCACTTTAATTCACTTCACAAAAAAAAAACTTTATTCCGAGGCCACATCATTCCTTTTGGGCATTCAAAACTTTACTACTTGCCATTAAATTTGTTCACTGATTTAATTACAGCAACATTTAATTGTCCATTTTCTCATCTTTCAAGCCGATGAATGGCAAAATCTCGAATTTCCAAGGCGTGCCTCGAATTAAATTGAAATGACTTTGTTATTGATTCAAATTTTATTGCAAATAGGATTGTCTTTTATATCGTGCGACGTCAGTTTGTGGTCTCTCTCTCGCAATCAATTAAACTTGTTATTTAATTCAACAAAGTATTCGAAGTCAGTCTATAATTAATTAAATTAATTGTCTCGTTTTATTTCAATGATTAACTGACAGACGAGTTCAAGTGGACTCTTTAACAGGTGAAGAATACGAGAAAATTTCTAAAAAAAAAATAAATAAAAAAACAAATAAATAATAAAAGTTAACATTAAAAATAAAACTCATCAAAAATGTTCTTTATTGCCAATAAAATGTGTATCTTCTAATGTTTTAATAGACTTTTCGTCATTTTTTTTCTTTATTTTATTTATCTCTCTCGAACCCTACAGCAGCGCTGACTGTCGGCTACGAAGACATTAAACAACAAAATATTTCTATTTTAATAATAAAAATGAGTCATTAACGCATAAATCGTTCCAATATTGTAGAAATTTTTTATTTTTATGTTTAACAAAGTCAAGACGGTAATTTGTTCAGTTTTCATGCGTTGAAGAAAAAAAATGTAAAAAAATAAAATTTGTAGAGTAAATTTTTTATTATAGCACGAAACTTAATTACCCAAAACCACAAGAAAAAATGTGAAATGAAGTGAAGTGAAAAACGTCTGTTTCTCCAACTCAGACAAAAATCAACAAATTTCTCGAGTAAAATAATTTTTTCGTATGGCGCCTCCTTTCGAATTTTCCTTTTTCTTTTTAGAAATAAAAAAAGAAAAAAAAATTAAAAACAGTCGCATTCAATTACGGAGGCAGTGTTAAACGATGAAACAACGGCTCTTGCGTGCAACGAAACGCTCACTAATTGTTTTGGACGCACAAGTGCTTGACAATATGTTTCGTTGAACATCTGAAAAAATTCTTTCATCTGGCTTCAATATTTTTGTTCCACTTGTAATTCTTTTTTTTTTTCTGTGTCTTAATTGTGTTTAATGACACGTTAACATTAAATTACATTCTTTTTTTAATTAAAAAAATGTTTTTCGAGCAATTTTGTAGCCTTTTGTTTGATTCTTTCATGATGAAAGTTGAAAAGAAAGTGACAGACAAGTGTCTCTGTTTTTCACACGCGTTACAAAAATTTTCCAAAAATACCGAAGATTAAGACATAAATCACTTAAATTTAATAAAATAAATTATTCATGCAATTTTGGAACAACCCCCCGTTCTTTTGGTCAGAAAAAGGATTTTTTTTATGAAGTTCCATAAAAAAAGGAATGAATTATAAATCTTTCAATATTGTTCGTGTATTTACCTAACTTTGTGCAAAAAGAGAAAAAATAAATAAAAAAAACTCGACAATGACAAATATTACTGCGTTACAACAGGTGCAGCAACATGACTTTTCTTTTAAAGAAAAATTCTCGAGGAAAAAAGTTTTTTATGGTTTTTCGTTGAAAAAAGAAGAAAATCAACAAAAGAATGAAAAACTTTCATCAATTTAGCTCCCTTTTTTTCCGCACACATTTTTGTGTTGTACAAAAATTTCTGCTTTTTCTTTCAAATTCAAACAACCAGAAATGTAAATATTGCCTGAGGAAAAAAATCGTTTCGCATACAGGTGTGTTTCGTTCCGCATGCGAAAATCAATATTGTTCTCAGTTTTTCATGGTCTTTGTGTTTTCAGGGACGTATTTTCTATTTACTGTGATTTAAATTTAAAAAAAAAATAAAATTAAATAAAAATAAAATAAATTTAAAATTTAAAAATAAGATTTAGATAATTAAAAAAAAATGATTTTATAAAATTTATAACTTAATTTAATTTTTTTTAATATTAAATTAAATTAAATTAATAAGAATTTTAAATAAAAAAATCATAAATTAGTCTAAAGCTCAATAATGAATCGAATTTTAATTTATTTTATTTAAATTAATATTTTATGATTTAATTGATAAAGAAAATTATTTAATATAATATATTAATTATTTAATTTTTTTTATTTTAATTTTTTAAAAAATTTTTAATTTTAAAAATTACATTAAATATTTTTAAAATTTAATTTTTTAAATTTTTAAAAATATTTTTAAAATTTTAAAAATATTTAAAATTATATAAAAAAAATCTAAATTAAATGAAAAATTATTTTTTTGTTTTTTAATTTTTAATTAAAATTTTATTTTTAATTTAATTTATTTTTTTTTTTATTTTTATCTAATTTATTTTAAAAGCTGTTTGTTAAAATCTTTATAAATTTTAATTCAAGCTCTTACTTTTTTAAAATTAAAAAAAAAATAATTTTTTAAATTTAAGGAAAATTTAGAATTTATTTACCTTACTAAAATTTTGAGATTTCTACGCCTCTGAAAAATTTTCAGTACTTCTATAATGATGTTGATTTTCATTTCCCTTTCATTCTTCGTATTTTAGGGTTCATTCAGTTCTGAAATGAAAAATACATTTTTAATGTACCACATTTTAAAAAGAGTGCACTCTCCTCACCATTTTTTCTTTTTATATATTTTTTGTGTTGGTTGGTTAGAAATTGAGGTTGAACTCCTTTTCATCTCATTTTCTACCGTTTTTTTGTGAGCTTATATTTTTACTTTGAACGATAAAATTAGCTTGAAATCCGGTAACAAGATAAACCTTGATAAGCTCTCTTTTTCCTGTCATTTTGAATATTTCCTTCGGAATCAACCTTCAAAATAAAATTAAAGGAAATCGCTCAAGTACGAAAAAATCGAATCAAAGGAATTTTTGTTTGAAAAAAAAAATTGAATGATTGAAAGGAAAACATCAAATGTGGGAAATTTGTTGCAAAGGCATCCGGATGAAAAACCACCACGCGCAAAATTTTACGCAACAAATTCGCAGAAACAAGCAAAAAATGAAGGTACAAAGAACAAAAAAAAAATAAATGAAAAATCTAATATTCACCTGTTGCCTTGCGGCGATTTCCTTTTCACCCCCATGTCTTTGTGGTTTTGCCTTGAACGCAGAAAAAAAGTCGAAGAGAAATTCCTTTTTATCAAGATCCATGTTGCTTGGGTTGTTGTTTTGCGTGGAAAGATGCGTCGGTTGGATACGCAAGAAGGGTACAAAAGATTTGATCAACAGGGTGATAATATGAGTCGTTGTACTTTCTTCTTTTCTTTTTTCACAACGAACGACGTTGTTTACCTCGAGGGCATACAATGAAAAACAAGTAATTGAGGTTTTTATGCTTGCCGCTTGTTTGTTTGACGAGTGACGCGACAAACAAGCAAGCATAAAAGAAATCACAGGACATTGACTCGAAATTCTAAAGAGTTCAGTAACCATTAATTGGTCAAATCAATTTGGCGGGAAAAAATGGCGCGAAAAAAATTGGCGGGAAAAAATTCAGATCGCATACAAAATGTCAGAAATTTTTTAAAAATCTTACAGGACATTGACTCGAAACTCTAAAACGTTCAGCAACCATTAATTGGTCAAATCAAAATTTGGCGGGAAAAAATGGCGCGAAAAAAATTGGCGGGAAAAAATTCAGATCGCATACAAAATGTCAGAAATTTTTGATGTGCTGTCAATCAATGGCGCTGATGTTTTAATTTAGAGATAAAATAAAAAAAAATTGAATGAAGGACAATACAATGTCAAACTCACATCAATCACGGGCGAGATGACAAGTAATGACACACTTTTTCAAGCGCAATATGGCTACGAGATCGCATGGCGAAAGAACTTGTGTTTCGACACCGACTGATAAATCGCCAAGCTTGTTGGTCATTTCATCATTTTTATTGATTTCTCATAAATAAATACGTTGATGATGTCGATCAATTCAATGGAATCTCGTCTTGCGTCAAGTTTTTATATTACATCGTCGTCGTCAACGCGCGAACAGAACATTATACCATAACACGCTGAAACAAGAGAGTCCGTTGTGTGGTCTTCTTCGATGCCATGTCGGGGCATGCAACAAAGTAAGGCATTCTTATACAATTTTTTTTTCTCTTCCACAAGAGGAGCAGAGAGCATGATTACCGATAATAATAATAAGAAAGAAAGAAACGGAGAAAAAATCTCGAAAAAGTCTACTTATGATGCCTTATTTATTATTTGAAAGCAATACAAGAAATAAAAACCGAGAGAATTAAGAAATATAGGAATAAAGTATACCTAATTATGGGTTAATATCATCGAGAGTCGGTTATAGTAGAGCAAAGACAGGTAAATGAAGTACAAACCAACAGCAAAAGAAAAAAAAAGTATAACGATTCAAAATGTAATAAAAACACAAAAAAATAATAATAATGTATGAGCAAGAAAACGATTGTTGATATTGATTGATTTTTGTTTGTTTTTTTTCTGTTTACGTTGTGAATTGTACTTAGAAGTGAAGTTAAAGAAAGAATAACAGCAATATTCAATATAATTTTATGTAATTTTTTGTTTGTTAATGTAGATTACTGTATTGGAAAAAAAAGTTTATGAACTGTTGGTTGGTTAAGAGTAATCAGATCGGCGAAGTTTATTAAGAAATTAGTGTTGATCTAGTTTTATGATCTTTTATTGTGATTTTTTTAAATGGATATTTTTTTCGTTAAATTTTTAATGCAATTTTAATTTTCTGATGATATTTTAGATAAAATTCAAACAAAATTTTAGAGATCCGTTACTTCGAGGAATTTCAAGTAGAGGGCGTTCTAATTGTT
Organism: Culicoides brevitarsis; assembly: GCF_036172545.1. Taxonomy (NCBI): domain Eukaryota; kingdom Metazoa; phylum Arthropoda; class Insecta; order Diptera; family Ceratopogonidae; genus Culicoides; species Culicoides brevitarsis. The sequence goes on from NC_087085.1 coordinate 9,707,385, forward strand.
CTTCTTTTAAAATATTTTTTTAATTAATTAAATTTAAATTTAAAAAATAATTAATTTTTTCAAAATATTATTAATTTAAAATTATAGTATTCAAATTTAATTCAACAATGTTAATTTTATTAAAAATCGAAAGATCTGTATTTTTGACAACTTAAGATCAATACGACCTCTGTCGGAATATATTGACATTATTTAAATAGAAAGTCAATAATTTTGTGTTTTTATATAAATTTTTGGTAATTAATCTAAAAATAAATTAATAATTTTAAAGAATTATTCTGAAAAAATTCATTTTAATAATTTAACGAATATTTTTATATAATAATTGGGCAAATAAAAATTTGGCGGGAAAAAATGGCGCGAAAAAATTGGCGGGAAATTTAATTTGAATAAATTTTTCATTTCGTTTTTATAAAACAATGAATATTTTAATATATATTTTTTCGTATAAATAAAAATAAATTATTTTTTTCAATTTTGTGTGTTAAAATTTAAAATAAAAAAAAATAATAAAAAAAAATTTTTTAAAAGAAAATTAATAAAAATTAAATTTTTTCATCAAAAATCGCTTAAAATCATAATTTATTATTATTGATATGTTTTTTTTTTAAATTTATAAAATTTTAGATTTTTTTTTTTATTAGTTTTATTATTTTTAATTTTTTAATTAAATCAAAATAATTTTTAAATTTTTTTTCCATTGAAAAATAAATTAAAAATCAATTATTACGTGTCAAATAATTCAAAATCTTTCACAATTAAACACCTTTTTTCCCAAACAAAAACCAATTCTCCTACTCACAAGACACTTTTTCATTTCCTCTTACACCTACATCTCCCACATTTTTATTATCTCACATCCATTGTCTACCTCAGAACAAGAACAATAACAAGAAAGATGTCGAAAAACAAATTAAATTAAGAGTAGAGTAGTTTATTGCATTCCTTCCAAGTCATGCCCGCAACCCGTACGAAAAGTCAAGAATGACCAAAAGCCAATGAAATTAGGAAAAACAAAAACATTAATGTAACATAATAGAATTAATTATCCTCAATTTATTGTTTTTTTTTCTCTGATGTTGTTTACTCTGTTCGACGCATATATTGGCTGCAAATGTTGTTTCGAGACAAATCAAAGGTTACGAAGAAAATAAACAAAGTTTGTTAATGAGGAAAAAAACTTTTCTCTTCACGTATTGCCAATCGAATAATTGAAATCTTCCAACTTTTAATGCTAGTTTTCGCAACTTTTGGGAACACGTTCCGTCCTTGAGTGCTTCAATTAATTCATGTAGGAAACTAAAAGTACATCTCAAGGTCTCTGGTATCGTGCAAGAATTCACAATTTTTTGTTTAAAGTTCATTTTTTGATTAAGGTTCGAATAAAAAAAAATTAAAATGAGAAAAAAAATTATTATAGAACACTCCAGTAATTGTTATGTCAGATAAAAATATAGAAAATGTCTATCTTGTTGATGATTTTATGTGTTTATATTTTATTTATTTATTTAGGTTCACTATAAGACGTCTCTCGGAGTAAAGTAACTTTGTAACATTTTTGACACATTTATGAAACTGTCAAAACAGACACAAATAAGGAAAAAAAGGTATTTTTGATAGCATCCTAATAATATGACACATGAAACACTTTTTCGAAACTAGGTCAAAATTCCAGCTGGGAGTTTCTTCCCAATTTTCGAGTTAATCCCGCACATTTTTGTGTCTACATTGTAGAAAAAAAGTGGGAAAAATTCCTCGTTAGTACCAAGTTACCTGTTACTATGTTACCGAAGACGCCGAGCAGCAAGACAGACATCAAGCTGTGCTCAAATTGCCTGTAAAAACGGTAACAAGACATAAAAAGCATCGACCAGGGTGTTCAACAGGCACGCCGAGTCAGGTCATAAAATGATAAAAATCCGTAGCGTGATAAAATTAAACAAGAAAAAAAAAATTGTAATTGGAGTCAAGTTTGTAAGATAGACATTTTTCGTGTATTAGAATGACAATGGGATCATCTCGCTCTATATATCGCCGCAAGCCATGTCTCGAATAACGAACAACGGTGTCTTGCAGTGCGAGATAATTTTAATTTGTTTACATTTCCTGATATTGTCTCCTGTATCTTTTGTGTCTGACTACCAGCGGCGATTGTTACAGAACGTTACAGACGACGGGAAAATGAGCAAATACCGCCACCTACAAGACGACACATAATTAGGTCACAATTAATTAGACGTTTGTTTGTCTCCATGGTTGTTCGCTTGTTGATTTGCTCCGAAGATATTTACATCGGTTTCTAATTTGTGTTGGAATCGTTCGGCGTGTCCTGTCCCGGAAAACAGACAAACAAATTATGATTATCTCTTTCCGTTACGTTTTGGCGCGCGGCGTGTTTACAAAGAAAAGGGTTTAGAAATTTTTTTTTACTCGCAAAAAAATTTACAAACCATTTTTTTTTTGGCGTGGGCCTAAATAAATAAAAATCAAACAGGGTTTTAAAAAATTTTAAATATAAAATATTAATACTTTGAATTTAAAAAAAAATGTGAGAAAAAAAATTATTTAATTTTAATAAATTTAACTAATTTAAAATATTTTTTAATTCAAAATAAATTTTTAAAAATTGTAAATACCTAATTTTTTTTTAATCTTCAGCTTCAGTTTTAAATACTTTTTTTTTATAAATTTAAAGTTTATTTTATTTTTTTAAAGTAATAGTCAAATAAAGTCAATTTTTTTTTTAATTAGATAAAAAAATTAAATTAAATAAAATAATAAAAATTAAATAAATAAATAAAATTTAAAAAATAAACATTTTATAAATTAAATTTTAATTAAATTGAAAATTAAAAAAAAATAATTTAATTTTTTTTAAATTTATTTTAAATTACGAAAAAATCTTTTAAATTAATTAAAAAAAGTTATTAATTAATAAAAATTAAATTTTTAAATTAAATTTTAAAAATTTTATAAATTAAATTTAAATTAAACTGAAAATTAAAAAATTAATTTAATTTTTTTTCAAAATTTATTTTACTAAAAAAAATATTTTAAATTAATTAAAAAAATTATTAATTAATTAAAATTAAATAAAAAAAATAAAATTTTTAAAAATAATATAAATATAATATAAATATAAATTAAATCTAAAATCTCAAAAGTATTAAGTTGGAGTTTAATTTGTAAGTTTTTAGAACCCTGATTACAAAAACACATTCAACGAGTATCACAAAGTACAAACTAAAGGGACAAAAATATTTCGTAATGCCAAAAAACCGAAGGATTGTCGACTAATTTTATTCCATTTCCAAGAGAAATTCAGAGAACGAGTGCGAGAATAAACAAATTGCTTCCAGCATAACCTTTTATCTCTTTTTTTTCAAAAATATTATTTTTTGTTTGAATTATTTGAATGGATGAATGACTTTTTCCGTAAATACAAAAAGTAGATAAATTTGTTTGTTTATTTTGCATTTAGCCCTTTGAGCCAGTTTATTAGGGAAATTATGAAATTCCGACGAGGCATTTTTAAAAACCGGATATTTGAACAGGAGACTGGGTCAGTGCCTCGTGCTTCCCGCTTTGATGATGAAATTTAATTTAATTCAGCAAGTTTGGATTGGATTGAATATAAATTGTAAAATTTTTGTTGTGTAAGATGGAAAAGACAAAAAAGTAAATAATAATAGAATTTAAAAACAGATTTGGATCCTTTCTTTGTTGTTGACTATTTTCATTGTCGTCGTCGTCGGTCTCGTGCATGTCTCTGACAGAAATAATTGTAAAAAGTCTTTGCTTTGGTTTCGGTTTCAATATATGTATGGTGCAATAAATAAACTGTTCGTGCGAAAATTGAACCATTCGTGCGAATTATTTCAAATGCTTTTGCTCATTTTTTTTACATTGCACAGTAAGGAGAAATTTTTTGGGAGAATTTTGAGAACCAAAGTTGAAATTAAAAATTAAATTTTAAAAAAATTGATTGAATTATTAAACAAAAAATATTTCGAGGATTTCTGAAAATTTAATTTCATTAAATTGAATATGCCATTAGTTATTTTTTTATTAAATATTTGTCTTATAATATGTTTTTTTCAATTTTTTTTTAAATTTTTAATTAAACAAAAAAATCGAAATTAAATAAATCTAATTAAAAAAATAATTTTATAATCAAAAATGTATGAATTTAATTTTAAAAAATTTTTTTTTTAATTTTTTATTGAACAAAAAAATTAAATAAAATTAATTAATAAAAATAATTTTATAATTTAAAATGAATAAATTTAAATTAAATTAATTTAAAAAAAAATAATTAAAAAAATATATTTTAATTTATTGATTTTATTTTATTTTATTAAAACTTATAATTTTATTGAAAATATATTTGTAGAGTAAAATTTATCAATTAAAATAAAAAAAATTTTTTAATTCAAAAAATTTTATTAATTAAAAAAAATTTAATTAATTAAAAAATTAAAAAATTAAATTAAATTTAAAATTTTAGCTATTGAAGTTTAATCTTAATTTTTTTTTTGAAAAAAATTAAACAAAAAAAAATTATTAAAATATTGTTTAACATTAAATTACTCATGAATCTTAAAAAAACATAAATATTTTTGTCCATTTTTGCCATCGGGCACTTGACACCATAAGAAAAAATCTCCTCAATGCGCAAATATCGAATTTCGTCAAATATACATTTTCAATGCCGCAATTCCAATTTTCTGTAGAAATGCTCATCATCATGGTTTCACATTTCCCAAAAATAAATTTGAATTTCCATTCTCTCTTACTGTCGCAATATATCTGACACCGCTGCTGCGCTCGACGCATATCACCAACAAACCAAACTCCGAACGATGATCAAATTCATCTGTTTTTGATTTTGATGGAAAATTTACATTATAAAATTGCATCGTTGTCGAATGACTTTTTATAGTTGGTTGGTTGAACGCGCGTGAGATGATGAAGCACGTTTTGTATTTGAAAGAAATTCAAAAAAAAATTAAAGGAATTGATTTCGAACGTGTGTCCTTGCATTTTTTTTATTTCTTTCAAAAAAAAAAGAAAATTGTTAATTATTTCTGCATTTTCTCTCGTTTTTAATGGAAAAACTTTCCTCCTTTCCAATTTTCGGTAGATTTTTGGCTGTTTTCGTACAAAATTTGGAAAGCGGATAAATAAAAGCGCTGGAAAATGCAAACAAATGTTTATTGTTATTATTATGGGCTGAAACTATTTTTAGCGAAGAACGGGAGCACTGTACACCATGGGTAGCGATCCTCATGATGATGATGATGTTGATGTGTTTTCGGGCTGTTGTTGTTATTATTTTTATTTTTGGCTGTTGTTTACATGCGATACAAGTAGTTTGCTCCCCCTGCGCATCTCATGTTAAGTATTATATGAAAATTTATGTCGGTATTTGGAGAGCCATTATCGTCATCATCATCATCGCCGTAATTTTCAGAAAAGCGACCAATATTAGGAAAAATGACACTTGATACTCCAACTTTTAGTTTGCTCCGCTGCCACAAAAGTCAATAACATTCACAGCGTGCTTCATAAAATGTTTGCCGATGCATTTTCATGTTTTTTTTCCCGAACGCCAGAGAAAACTAAACACGGACCCTGCCTAACTTTGCTTTTATTATTACAACTTCCATCAATATCTATAATAATATTATGTTGTTTATATTTGTGTTTTCGTCCGTTATGCGAGGCGAGAGGCAAAATGCATCGAAAAGTGTTGTGGTTACGTTCCCGACTTTGCATCGTGCATGAAAAAAGCATCATTTCCAATAATAATGGCAACAATAATATTTATCAAACGAATATTGTTATTATTAAAATAGATGAGCATGAGAGCTTTCGTGCATTTTTATGTGCGGGAAAATAAATGCATATTTGCATTACCGCTTCACGTATTTTATGGAAATTATGTGAAACAGAAGCTATAAAAGCTTGTTGTTGACTTTTACATTAACACTGATGATTGTTAATGAGTTTGTGATGGGATGGGTGTGGAAAGTTTGCCAAGTTGTGATTTTTTTTCGCGATATTTAAATGTTTATTTTATTTGAAAATAAATAATTTTTGAACAGTAATTTAATTTTTTTTTTATTTTAAAAAATAATAATATAGCTTTGATTTACGAATAATTTTTTTTTCTTTTAATTAAATAAATTTTTATTTGATATAATAAAAATAATAACACCCCGGTACAGCGAAAATTCAAACCGGGGGGACATTGCTGAAGTTAAATTTTTCTGATAGATAGAAAAAGCCTGCTGAAAATGGTTTTTAGATGGCTAAAGTCTGGCGCGTGGTTCCTGAGATATTGAGGTTTGAAGTTTCTATGGATTTGTATGAATTTCAGCGCTCGTCAGCTTCGAGCTACGGAAAACACACGACGGAAAACTTAGAATAAAAAGCTTTTCGAGTAAGATACACTGACAAACGATACCTTTTTGGAAAGGAAAGAGAAATAGCAATCTGATAAAAATATTATTAGGCTTAATTTTTAGGCTCTAATTAGGCTTTTGGAGGCTTTTAGTATACATTTTTTAAAATTCTTTCGATTTTTTAATTTATGTAACAAATATATTTATTTTTAATTTAAAACTATTAAAATTTTGTTAATATAACTTGTCCATGATGATTAATGTTACAAATTGTCCAAAAACATGTAAATTAAATCATCAAATTAGGTACATGAGTCATTCATGGGTCATTCAGGCTCTAAGTATGCAACATTTTTTTCAAAAATTTATTAAATTTTAAAGATGATGCTTGAAAATTAGCATTCACATCAGGAAACGTTTTTAAAACTGTTAATAAAATGGAAATTAGACCAAAATATATAAAAAATTAAAAAAATCGAAAGAATTTTCCAAAATTTTATGGAAAAGCCTCCAAGAGCCTAAAAAGATGCTAAAAATTGAGCCTAATATTATTTTTAGCAGATTGCCATTTATTTTACCTTTTCAAAAAGGTATCATTTGTTAGTGTAGCTTAATTGACAACCATTTTATTATAAATTTTCCGCCGTGTGTTTTTCGTAGCTCAAAGCTTATGAGCACTGAAATTCATACAAATCCATAGAAACTTCAAACCTCAATATCTCAGGAACCACGCGCCAGACTTTAGCCATCTAAAAACTATTTTAAGCAGGCTTTTTCTATCTATCAGAAAAATTTAACAAAAGCAATGTTTTTGAATTTTAAGTACCGGGGTGTAATAATTAGTTATAATAAAAAATTTTATTAAAATAACAATTTTTAATTTTATTTCTCTTATGGAAATTGGGGGAAATGAGAAAAATATTAAATTCTTTAATTTATTTTTATTTTATTTTTTTTTTTTTTTTGTAAAAATATTTTTATAAAATAAAATAATTTATAAATGAATTTATTAAAATTAAGTTATTATTTAAAATAATATTTTTTTAATTTCGATTTTTTTTTAAATTACTTAAGCTTTAATTTTTTTAAAATAAGAAAAAACTACATAATTTATAAAACTAATAAATTTTTTCATTTTTTTGTATTTTTTAAAATTTCTTTTTAATTTTTTTTATTAATTTTTAAAAATCAACCAAAGTTTAAAATATTTTGAAAATTTTCAAAATTTTTTAATTGAAATTTAAATTTCCCGCACCTTCATGCCTTTTTATTTTAATTAATTTATTTTAAGATTTCTTAAATTTATATTTAGAAAAAAATTAAAAATTTATAACAAAATATTTTAAATCGTTATTACCAAATTTATATTGAACTCAACTTCTAACGGGTTGGCGTCAAAACTATGCGTTTCCAGGTCATTTTATACCTCTATAAGGAAAATATTGAATTTTAGTAAAAATAAATCGACGAAAGATAAATATTTTTTCAAAATGTATTTATTATTATTGTTAAGTGTTAACGACATTAACAATGTTAAACCATAAAGCAACCATAAAGTATAATGCCTTCAATAAAATAAAGAAAAAACGACATTCAGATTCTGACAACAAAGCTGAAAAAAAATTCAGGTACGACAAAAGGCTTTCCATTCAAATACTCCCGCTCATACATACAATTATGTTTTAAATATTTTCCGTTTTTTTTTTTTTTTTGTAAAATTCAATTAATAATTTAATAATTTTTTTTAATTTTTTAATTCAATTTTTTTAGTTTAATAATTTAAAAATCTAATTTTAAATAAAATAATTTTGCAAAAAAATTTATTAAAAAAATCTCAAAACGAGGATTAGTTTTGCAATTATTATTTTTTAAAAGTATTCTCAAAGTTAAAGCTATCTAAGTATATTTCTTAAAAATTTGTCAAAAACAATAATTTCTCTTTCAATTGAAAGAAACACTTAAAAACTGTCAAATTCCAACTTCCTTTCTTTTAACATAAAATTTTCAATTGAAATATTTTCCTCCCACAAACAGTCCATTTACTGCCCGGAACTTTTTCTGACATGAACCGGAAGCCATTTGAATAACAATCACATACACGAGCGAACAAATTCATTACTCATCACACTTTTTGTGAACCGTTTTTGGACATGACAAGACACATCAAGGGATAATAGGAATCACTTACTTAATAGCTCAAAAATCTTTTCGATAAATTTATCTCTCAATCCTTGTTCGAGATGAGTGACTAATGGACATTGTCATGAATATATGAATAACTTTTAGGATCTATTTTTTTGGCTGTAAAGTCAATATCTTTGATTGTTTGTCGTCGTGATTGGATCAACAAAAGAAGAAGACAAAGAAAGTGCTTATCGGACATGATTTGGACATGTAACATGACTTTTATCCGGTGCCCGTTCGTCATTGTTTGTCTTCTTCCGTCGCTTAATAAAATTATTGGGACCCTCTGTGCGATTAAAAGTGATGGATAGCCTTTATTTACAGTCAATCAGTCAAAATAAGAGATAAGGGAATCAAAAGTCAGGTCCATCACGTTAATGAAACGAACGCGTTGATAATGAATTAGATTAAGAGAGTGATTTTAAGAAGTAAATTAGATGTATCGGAAAAGGATTTGTCAAACGTTTCGTTTTTTTTTTTTGACAGTAATCCGTCTTTCTTTATTTTTTTTTTCCTTCAAAATGAAGAAAATCACTCGAAAGACAAACTTTCCAATTGCTTTAATTTCCCATTCGCTAAAATTATTACAAGCTGCCGGTCTTTTCTCAATTAATTACTTTTTTGTTAGTTTAAATGCTTCTTCATTATGTTCCTCTTTCATGCTGATTTTTTGCTCTGAACTTTTTTTTTTAATGAAAGAACTTTTTTTTTGAATCCGAGAGAAAAATATAAAAAAATTAAGTTTAATGTGGTGAAGTTACGAATTTGTTTTCCAATATTCCGTTGTTTATCTATTCGTATACGAAAAGTTGGTAATGAATAAAAAAAAAGTCTTTCAGGAACGGAACAACTTTTTTTTAAATGAATAAACGATTTCATTCTTATTCAAATGAAAAATCTTTTTTTTTCCATTCCATTTCCGTAGAAAAAGGAGCTGAGGCCAAAATGAAGAAAATATAGGAAGTTTTTAATTAAAACACTTTTTTCTGCTATTATACTTCGTTTTTTACGCCTTTTTGTATTGCGATACAGTTTCCGAACAGGAAACGAGAATAAAAAAAGGACATTTTTTAATTCTTATCGAATGAAACTTTTTTTAAAGCAATTTTTATAAAATGTGGCTTTATTGCTTATTTTAGCATTTATTTAAAAAATCTTTTTAAATCATTAACGTTATCATTTATCTTTTTTTTATATTTACAGATCACCTTTCTCAACAAAAAAAAATGACATGAAAAATCATCGGACAAAATGAAAATCATCCCGTCTCAACGAACAAAAGGCAAAAAAAATCTGGACACGTAGCATCAATGTCACGCATTTTCCATATAAACATCCAACAACAATCTGATAATTTTTCTTCAGTCATCTGTCAAAAGCATTTTCGAGATATACAAAACAACAACAACAACGACTCCTTGTTATTTTTTCATGTCAGAGCATCCTCGTCTAAACGACATGACTTTGACTAAGACAAGATTTCGAAAAAAAAAAGAAAAAAAAATGAAATAAATGATAACAAGAGGTCCAACATAAAAAATGGCCCAACTGTTGATAATTTATCAAAATATTAAGACAAACATGTGTCAACAATAAAACATTGACATTACTACATGCTAAATATGGTATGTGACAAAATGTAACACAGAGAAATTCGAAAAATCGTTTAATCAATTAATTACGAACGACACAATTTTTTTTAAAAAGAATTATTTGTTGAACACAAATTAATTACTGACACACTCATAAATTCGTTACAAAAGGATGTTTTTATAATTTTTTAATTGATTTACATTCGTTTCTCGTTTTTCGAAGTTCATGCCACAACAGAAAAAGAGTTAATACGATCATTAACATCAAGAATTTACAAGGAATTTCCATTAGTATAATGTTCGACATTGTGCATTCAATTTACGTTTTACATGATATTTAAAGAGTCTTCGTGGATGCACGACGAAGACAGGACACGAAATGAATTGACGAGGCACGGTGAGTTAAAAATAAAATAAATATTTAAATTAAAGTTAAAATTTTTTTAAAAATTTAATTTTGTTATTTTTTAAATTTATTAATTTATTTATTTAATTATAAAATTATTTAAAGTTTTAATTTAATTTAATTTTTTTTTTTAAATTAAAATTTAATTTTTTTTTTAAATTTTAATTAATTAGTTTTTTCAAATTTAATAGTTTTATTTATTCATAATTTTTTTTTTAAATTTTAATTTTTTTAAAGTAAAAATTTAATTTTTAACGAAATTTATGAAAATAAATTATTTTAAAAAATAAGAAATATTTTTTTTAAATAAAATTATTTTTTTTTTTAATTTGAATTTAATTTTAAATTATTTTTTTAAAAATTTTAAATAATTTATTTTAATTTAATAAAATATTTTAAAATTTAAATTTAAAAATTTTTTTTAAATTTTTATTTTTTTATTTATTTTTTATTTTTTTGTATCAAGATTTTAATTTTTAACTAAATTGTAAAAATGAATTATTTTAAAAAAATTAAAAGTAAGAAATAATTTTTTTAAAAATCTATTTATTTATTATCAAATTTTCTCGATTTTTTCTGATAAAATATTTAATTATTTTTTTATTTCTAATTTTTTCATAGGAGCTTTCTACATTACGGTATTAAAAAAAATTTTTGGAAATTATTCTCAAGGAACAAATTTTGCCCCATTGTGCAACGATCCTTCCTGCAGTTGTCGTGCAATCCGTTCGTCGTCTTGAGATGCCTTCATAAACAATTTGTCATAATTATAAATGATTGAATCGTTAAATGTGCATGTCTGGCAATGTCTTCATCTTATTCTCGACACACGACGACGATGACTTCTGTATGCGTACAAAACTTGTCTTTCACTCGTTTTTTTTTTTGTTCGTTCCAAACTCTCGATGAATTGTACAATTATTGCTTCACATCATAATAATGGCATTAAACTTCCTTTTATAGCGAATGGAGGAAAATCGAGACGACGACGACGACGTGTGTCAGAAATGGATAAAATGGAACGGGAAAGACAGGATTTACTAACAACGACGACGTCGACGAATGATGATGACAACAAGAACATGAGATGACGAAAATTGAAAGATTGACTAATTTTTTGACATCAATAATTGAATATCCGGCGCAATTATTTCTGTTTTATTTCGTAATAAATGTGGCTTAACGGTAATTCGGCAGAACTCATGAATGATGATTTATGTTGCATTGAATGGAGTGTCTCGGAGATAACGACAATGACAAGTGAGATAGACAGTTGTATGAAAAGACGTTGAAAGGATGTGAAATGTGTCACCAAATGACATTTTGTTTCGCTCGGTATGGGGTTAAAATTCAATTCATTTCAACGATGAAATATTTTTTTGAAAAAAAAGTGAACAAGGATATATGGACCACATCCAAGCCACAATTTTTAATTAAAATGCATCCATTTTATATTAGATAATAGTCCGAGTCTTTGTTCGATGCATAAAATTTTCATCCATTCATTTAAATATATTATTGATATTTATGCATTGCCATATACCGCACCATCACTGACCACTATCATCGCGTATATTGCGCGTATTTGGAACGTAATTAATGCAGTAAATAATATTTATCCTCATAATGTGTTTCTGCTACAACTATGGGAAAGTAGATGCTCGTGCCGTGCGGTAGAAAAACTACCACTAATTTAAATATTGTAGGAGAGCAGCGCAGATATAAAAGCATGTTGGATTATTTTTCACATATTATATCACAATGTTGCATTTTTATTCGAAGTGAATGTGAAAATTGCACCTCGAGTTACTTTCATTTGATTTTATTTTATTTATAGAATTTATTCAAAATCTATAATAATAAAAAATAGAATTTTATAAAATGTGAGTAGTTTTATTGTTTTTTTTTTCTTTTTAGGTATTAGCTTCCGCCAAATCAAGACCTCGAAAAACTCTTCTGGGAAACGATTTGCCATGGTAGTGGATTTTATGGCGCGGATGTTTGCGGCTCGCTCTTTGACCCCAGTCTCGTTGGAGTCTGGCGAAACCATTCCCGGCATTCATTCGCCATTTGTCTACTTTGGGACGTGCAAGTCGAGATTTCCGATCCATACAGAAGACATGAATTTGCTGGCGATCAATTACCTTCACTTTGGAGCATTTTTAGAAAAAAAGAATCAAACAAAGTCAGTGAAGTAATTGAGGTAAAGTAATAAATAAGTAGGTAAGTATTCTTTTGTTTATTTTTTTTATGTATTACTCACTTTGAATGCTTATTTGCGAAGAATTTAATCGACACCTACTAGAATTGAATTTGATTTATAAACTTCTGCAGTTTCTTTCAAAAATGTACCGACGGCAAAACTTGAAAACTTTAGAGCGTTGTTTGTCGATGATGACTGTAAGTCAGCGACACTGTATCACAATTTATTTTTGTCAACGCAACCCGTCTAAATTAAAGTTAATTTTAAAAAATAATTAAAAACAAAAATTCAAATAAAAATAAAATATCAATTAGAAAAGCATGTAAGAGGAATATATTCATAGTTTTGAATGTATAAGAAAAAGAAGACAAAATATATTCGTGTATGTTATGCCTTTCCGTGTTTTGGTCAAAATTTGAAAAACTAATTTTTCGATAACTTAAAGTTTATCTATCAAAATAATCCAAATTGTATTTGAAAGCCAAGGCAAGCTTTCAAACAAAAAAAAAAGTATTTTTGAATTTAATCCTTCCCCATATATAGGAAAAAATACGCAAAAAAATTTAAAAGAAAGTTGGCAACGGAAAGGGATATTTACCTTTACACGTATTAATATGAAAAAAAAATCGGTAAAGTGCAAATTTCACCCTCAAATATCCATTCCTTCTCTCCATAGAGAACGTGTACTTGCATCAACCAATTTTAATGTCACACAATGAGTGTTAATTATTGTTAGTTTATAATAAAAAGGGATTTTAATTAATGCATACACGCCGATTATTATTTGTTTACACTGCAAGTACACATCGCGCGAGGACGACTCGAAAAATGTTTAATTATTATTTAAATATTGTGTGCGTTGTTATTTGTCATTCGTTGTTAGTGCTACACGCACACTCGCTGCAAATAAAACAACATGTGCATCACTACTGATAACTCCGCACAGAAACTTTTGTGTAAAAAGGTAACAAACAATATGAATGGACAATTTTTGCGTCGCTAATTAAGGACTAAAAAGGAAAAAAAATATAGGAATTATTAATAAATAATAACAGTCATCATTGTTACCTTTTGTTTGTTTTGTTTTTCGGCGCGTTCGGAAAAAAGGGCTGAGCGTTGCATGTGAAAAACATGAAAAAACGTGTAATTTGTTGAATATTTGATAAGCATCTCGATTTCTCACTCACACGAGTTCTGTGCTGACAGAGGGTTGAACGCCGCCGCGTAGAGAGGGATGTGTGGCGAAAAGAAATGTCACAGCAATTAATTTTCGGTGTAAATATTTATACAGTCCATGGGAAATGTGCGTAAATGGCGTTAATGAATAGGCACAGCGTGGTTTCCTTCTTGATTAAAACCCCATGCGCGCTTAATTTTTTTTCCAACTAACTAACAGGGCAGATGATTTATTATTCGTTAACTTTACTAATTTGGAGTCATACCTGAGTGCGGATCAGAAGGATAGATAGACGCTCATTGCTGCCGGAAGAATGTTTGACATTAAATCACAATTAAATTCAATTATTCCCCGTTTGTTCATGCTTTGTCGTCATTTATTACGACTCTAATTCACACGGAGCATTAAATGCCATCGTGGTCAGTTGTTGATGGTGATATAGTGATAATATAATAATAAATTTTATAAGATGATACGCAAACAGCCACAAAATTTATTTGATACAATGATAAATTCTGTGGTGAGTGCATTATAATGAAAACCAGATGCACTTCCAGCAATAACGGTCACAACAAATCATTCGAATTAAAAAATTAATTTGATTAACTGCTGCTGCTGCTTCTACGTTTGCCCATGCAAAGTCGATAACATTCCTTCGCTCGTTCTAAGCGTCGTCGTGTGTTTACATTCGAGAGGCATGTCGACAGAGACAGATAACAGGACATAAATTTGCGTAATAATACTGCTTCCATAAATGCAAAAAGTGCTGAGACAGGTCTGTTGCCCGAGCTGTACACCCCAAAAGTCTAGCATTACAATATTGTTGTCTCGATATTTATTGCCATAGGTCATGATATAAATTTCAGTTAACATTCTCTCCGAGACCCGATGCAAACGGCAGCAACATAACGATGTCTTTGTTTATGTTCCTCGCCATCCAATATAGAGTCACTCGGTTTAAGTCCTGCGATGGTGTAAATGCAGAAAAATGGTCATACCAAAAGGATTGTTTGTTTATTATTATCGTGTGTTTGTAGCTGGAATCACTTTTCCATATACACAAACACTTTTTTTTTATTAAAAATATGAGAAAATTTATTTTTATTGCTTTGAAAGAAAAAGAGGCTTTTGCACCGAAAGTACAAGCGATTGACCTTTTTATGCTCTCTTGATCCGCAGTTCAAAGAATTCAGATCGAAAAATAAATACAGGAGCCAGCATTTCTGTTTTATTTACAAAATAAAAAAAAATATTACATCAGAGACCGACTGTAACGGTTACCATCATCAAGATAATAAACGAATGGGGATTAGTACTAAAAAAATATAATTTCAATCAATCAATCATCGGAATACTTTTAATGATTTTATTCTATTTTATTAAGTTTTTTGGATAGCATTTTTAATTAAAAATAAATAAATTTTATTTATAATTTTAAAAAATGTCTGTCTGTACCAAAAGGTAATTTTAAAAAAAATGTCGTAAAAAACTTCGAAAAGTAAGTTGTTTAATAAAAATTAAAATTTTAATTTAATTTAATTTTGATTTATGTTTAATTTGAATTTAAAATTTTTTAAATTAAATTTGAATAAAAAAAAATTAATTGAAAAAAAATTAAATTTTAATTTAATTACTAAATTATTAAAATTGATAAAAATAATTTTAATTTTTAATTTAATTAAATTTTAAAAATAAAAAATCATATAAATTCAAAATAAAAAAAAATAAATTAAATTTTAATTAACAAATTAAAAATTTAATATAAAAAATTATTTTAAAATAAAATAAAATAATATAAATTTAATTTTAAAAATAATAAAAAATATATTAAAATAAATTAAATTAAATTAATATAAATGAGCAATATTATAGAAGTTAAATTAAATAATTAAAAACAATTTAAATTTTTATAAAATTAAAAAAATTTTTTGTTAATTAATTAATTTATTTTTTTTATTTCAAAAAGGCAAATATTTAATTACAATTTATTTTTTTATATTAAAATTTTAAATAATTTTTTAAAATATATATAAGTTAAAAATAATTCAAAAATACGCTTCAGTAATTCACTCCATTAAAAATTTTAATTTTTTATTTATTTTTTTTATTATTTTTTGTAATATACTTTGGCATGGCGCTGACTGCCTCATGTTCAAATATTGATCTAAAACTAATCTCTCATCATTCTGAAACAAGTTAAAGTGATTAAAAGTACTATTAAACCGATGTTTGACCCATAACTCTATTTTTATCTTTAAATCTCGTCTAAAACCCATCTTCAATAAAAATTCTGGCTCCCATTCTGAATAAAAAATGGGCGTTCCAGAAGTCTCCGTCAAGTATCAGTCAATCATAAAAACATCTTTTTAAACTATTTCAACTGTTTTTACTCACTTCATTCATATATAATCATCTTGATTTGGCAACCATGGATGATTTATTCGAAAAATATTATTTACGAGCATTTGCACATCACAACCCACGTAAAACTTGCCATTTTGAATTAATCCATCTAATAGAATTTGTAGCGAAAAATTTTTTTTTAATTATTATTATTTTTTAAAAAGTGGGGCTTCATGATTTATGAAGAGAATGAAATATTTTTATTTAAAAAAAATAATAAAAAAGGTTAGTTTTGCCTATTTTATGTTTGTTATATCTTCATTATTATTACATGCAGTCTTTGTGCTAATGACGAAGGTGTGCTTTGAGTTATTTTAGCATCAAATCAAAGAAAAAGAAGCATTTCATCCGCAAGCTAAATGTTTCCTCGTCTGACATTTTTATTAAAATAAATGTGTGAAATGGGAAGTTTGGATGAACAAAAAATAAATTAAAAAACAAAAGAATAAATCGAGAAAAATGTCCATCCTATCGTAGTAAAAAAATTATGTTGTTTTATTTTAACAGGGATTTTCATGTAGATAAATAAAATTTCAGGAAAAAAAATGAAGAAGAAGAATTATATCGTCTTACATATTTTGACAGACTTGATTCAAGTACTTGACTTTTGAGACAGAACGTGTTACAAAACTTTACATTTATATTTGCAAGTTACAAAAAAAGAAAGATATTCTCCATTCTTTCTGCTTTTCTGGCAGTCGAGCTACGAGCATAGATGGAAAAAGATCAAAACACACGTGATAAATAAGATATGATCCACTCCCCCCGTTATTATTATTACTTTTTTTTTTGTTATTAATATTTTCCTTCCTCATGTCTGTTTTTAAGTGAAATGTTTCATAAAAAAAATGCATAAAATATGAAATAAAGATGCGCCTCTGAACTCCGATATAATTGCTCGAATGCACAAAAATTCAATTAGCACACACATAAACGCAGCACATCACTCATGCAATCCATATAATTACACATAATAATTTACTTGATCATGTCTTGGTCGGATTTTAACTGCAGATAAATACTCACGTGAAATTTTTACATTTGCAATTTTTTTTATTATTTTCTCGCATAAAATAAACATATTTTTTCTCCATTTCACAAAGCACAATTTTTTTTTGACGCTTGAAATGTGTTTCTTTCATATTTTTTTTTTAAAACAAACAACAAGGAAGAGGTTTTAATTTTTTTCTCTTTCTTTCCATTTCACTCACGAGTCGCGTATGAAGACGTTTATGATGGATTAAGACAAGAAACGAGGTGCGTTTTGTGTGTTTTGCACATCAAACTTTCTGACGTTTAAAAAAACAACGAAAAAAAAACTTGTTGGTTTTATGTGCAGAAATTTAATTGTCAGAAGTGGAAGTTGAATGAAGAAACAATTATGTTCAAATATTTATTATTGCTCTTTCTCATAATTGAACATTTTATTTTCAGGCAAACACAAAAAAAAATATTTTTAAATATTTTAAATGGAAATGAACATGTTGTTATTGTGTAATTGCTACAAAAATGATTTTTTGTCGGTTAATTGAAAAACAAAAATTAAATATTGAGGAGTAATGTGAAATTTTTGCTTCTGTTTATCTTTTTTGTTGTTGGTATCGTTTAAAAGAAGATTTTTGTTTTTGGGCTTTTATGTGAAAATTACATGCTTGAATTAATTTTTTATGAGCATGAATTTTTTTTTAAATTTTAATATTTTTGAATAATTTTAAGAATTTAAAAATTATTCAATTATTTATTTTAATATTTAATTTTTATTTTCCCTTGATAGATTATTTTGAAAAAAAATAATTAAACTAAAAATTTTTAAAATTAATTTATTAAAATTAATAATTTAAAAAATTGAGTATAATTTACTGATAAAAAAAATAAAATAAATTTGATTTTAATTAATTTTTTTTTCAAAAATTATTTTAAAATAATACCGATAATAATTATAAAATAATTGAAAAAAATCAAAATAATTAATTTTTAAATTTTTATTTAGTAAATTTAATGAAGAATTAAAAAAAATTAAATATAATTAAAAAATTACCAAAATAACAATTAAAAAAATTAATTTAATTTAATTTAATAAAAATTTAAAAAAAAAGAATTATTTTTCATTATACCTATTGAATTAATAATAAATTTTAAAAATTAAATTTTGAATTATAATTTATTAAATTATTGAAAAAAAAATTTTAAATAAATTATTCTAAATTAAAATTTCAAAAATTATAAAAAAACTAATTTTTTTTTTTCAAAAAATAATTAAAAAATATAATTAAAAATAAAAAATTAAAAATAAAAATTTAATTAAATAAATTTTAATTTTTTTTTAAACTTAAAATTTAAAATTTATTTAATTTAAAAATTAATTTTAGTTTAATTTAAATTAATTTTCAAAATTATTTTTAAAAGATTATACATTTATACAAAAAAAAAATGGAGAAAAAATTCTTGAAAATTCCTTCAAGTTCAAAATTTTTTCTTTTAATCATCAAACTGTCCATTTCAAACAAAACTTTCAACATCCTGCTCCCCTTTTTTCTTTTTCATATCAGTTGCTCCATGATCCTGACATTAACCATTTTCAACTGACTGAACATCTCCTTTCTTTTGAAACATGCGTCAACTTTCCATTTCTACTTCAATTCTCTTCACAGTCAGCAGCATCCGTCATTTAACAAACAAAAGGACCAAGCGACGTCAC
Source organism: Culicoides brevitarsis (assembly GCF_036172545.1). Taxonomy (NCBI): domain Eukaryota; kingdom Metazoa; phylum Arthropoda; class Insecta; order Diptera; family Ceratopogonidae; genus Culicoides; species Culicoides brevitarsis. The sequence goes on from NC_087085.1 coordinate 9,726,455, forward strand.
ATTTTTTTTCTAATCCTCCAAAATAAAAGAACGTGAAATGAAATATTAATGAAAAAAGTGACTTTAATTTAAATGAAACCGTGAGACGTCGCAGCTAATGTGCAGTGAATGGGATAAAAATTGTAGATTGTCGTTAAATTTGTTACGGCGACTTAAACGGGGACCTCCGTCATTTTTCTTGTCTTTTTATTATCATCATCTTTCTTTTTTTAATTTCACCTCACTTGAGAAATAATTCAATTCTATTCAATTTCTTGCCGTTTGTCTACCGCAGTCCTTTTGTAATTGACACAAAAACCACTTGAACAATATTCAAAAAATATTCCCTGCCATTTAACTACATAACGTCTCGCTTTACAATCGATGAATATTTATGTAAATTAAAATATATTATACAATTTTATTATTATTTAATGAATTATTAATATGTCGTCGACGTTGTTGTTGTCGCGTTTTGTATGTTTTTTCAATGCAGAACGTATTTTTGGGAGGTCTTCATTAAAAATTATTTTATGATTTCATTAATTTTTTTCAATGAGAATGCGCGTGAAATGTGATTTTCGTATCGAATTGGGTGATCTTTATCTTGTTCGATTGAATTTCGGAGACAAGCTGTGACACGAAACACACTTAATGACAGATTCGTTCGCAAAAAAAAAAATTTAAAAAAATCTTATTGAAGTCAAAACCATAAAAACGATAAAAAATTGAAATAAAAAACTTTTTCTCGGAGAAAATTAAATAGTTTGTTTGTAAAACTCTTTTTTTTTTGTTATAAATAATGACTCTCTTTCAAAACCTTTTTTTTTATCCTCGACATGCACTTTTATGCGGAGGGAAAATGGAAAAACGTCATTAAACGACTGATTATTTACATAAAATCCTATTAGTGAAGTTGCCTCAAATGCAGGCATATGATATTGAATGTGAACGATTGCCACTGGATTAACATTCATTCGTTGCCTTCGTGGTTTCGTGCTCCAGACATTTCGCCTCGGAACATCAACGACGACGTAAAACTTTTAATTAACTGTCCGGTTGAAGGATGGCTTAATATTTTTTTTTCTCTCTCTCTCTGAGAACTTTTTTTCGTTTGCATTTTTTTTTTGAACAGAACAAAAACGATGATGATGGCTTCTTTAATTTTTTTTAAACTATTACGAAACTTTTCCTGTGATGATGAGAAAGAAACAGCTTTGCAACGAAAAATCGATGAATTTTGTCATAAAATATTTAAACATCACGAAATTTATTTGAGATAATCAAATTAAATGCCTTTTCGATTAATTTTGTGTATTGATATTTGTGCAAAAGAGGCAAAAGCATGGCAAAAAGGATTTCAAGTTGAATTCAAGCACCGAAATCTATTATTAAGTGGTTTTCTGCTGAAACAGATGTAAGTGGTAAGCGACTTTGGTTTCTTGTTCAAAGATTTTCCTATTTTTTAGGGGTGTTTCATGTTGAAGAGACTTAACGTTCAATTTTTTTAAATTTTTTAAATTTCATACAAATTTTGTAACGCAATAACTCAAGTTCTGATTTTCAAAATTATTTGGATTTTTTGTAATTTATTCGTTTTTGATATCAGAAGGTTTAGATGTAACAAAAATTTAAAAAGGTATGAGAAAAATGGTAGAAAATTAAGAAAATATTATGTAAGCTTCATTGCATACCTCAGGGGCATTTAATTAATTTTAATATTTTTTTAATTAAATTATTAGTTTAATAAATCAAATTAATTAATTTCCGTTCAAAATTGAAAATTTTTATTTTATTTTTAGTGTTAATAAATTTTAATTATTTTTTTATTTATGAACTGTATAATTAAATTAATTATTTAATTTAATTTTTAATTATGAAAATTAAATATTAAATTTTAATTAATTAATAAAAATAATTAAAAATTAAATCCATCCTCAGTCCTTATTGAATTCACAATTTTTTTAATATTTTATTTTTATTAAGCTTGACTTCAACTTAAGTTTCATTTTAAAAAAATCAAAAATACTTTAACTTAAAAGATTTAACCTTGATTTGACCTTGAATGAAAAATAAGCCAATATCAATAAATATTTGACATTTTCTGCAATTTATGGTTTAAGATTTTAACTTTAATTAACTTTAATTTTAATTTTAATTAATTAATTTTTAATTTAATTAATATTTAAAATTTAATTTAATTATTATAAATTACCTTCAGATGTTAATTTAAAATTATTTATGAGGATTTAAGCTTAAACTTTTAAACTTAAATATTTTAATTTTAACTGAAGTTTTAGTTTAAAAAAAATTAAATATATTTTAACTTAAAAAGTTTAACCTTGACATAACCTTGAAATTAAAATCAATCAAAAATTAATTAATTTTAAGAAAATTTTTAAGGATTTTTAACATGAAATTTCCCATGAAACATGTTACGACAGTTGCATCGAAAATAAAATTTAGCTTCAACATCAAGAGTGTTATAAATTTATAATCGCATAATAAACTGCAATGATGTTAAAATTGCACCAAAAAAGATACACGAGAAAGAGAAAATCTTTTTGCAAGTACTTGAGTCGAGTAGAGAAAACTGCTTAAGCTCAGTTTTTGCCTAAAATGCACATAAACTGAAATAAAATGATAAGTTTAGAGAGAGAGAGTACAACAAGCAATACATTCCTTTTTAAACTCAATTCATTTTAGATAACAACGAGTTGAGCACACATAAACTGGAAAATTGCATCGTTCATAACTAAATAAAGTACTTTGTATCGCTTTTTGCTCTTTTGAATGCATTTTGAGCATCATCATCATCATCACACGAACACACTTGAAACCATATAAACCAAAATCCTTTTAATGCTCATCTAATTTTCCATCATAAATGGGTGCTCGTGTGATCCCAATATAAACCCATATCGAATGGTTATTTACGGATATTGATTTTCCATTTGGTCCGGCATTATCAAATTTACTCGTTTTCTTCGTTAATACGCAGCCAATGCATTTCGATTTGGGTTAGTGGATTAAAAACGTCGCCATATTGATGCTGAATTGCGGATTCGTTGGTGGCGAAAATATTTTTTTTATGCACAAAAAAATATTTATTAAACAAAACGGAAACCCTTTTAAAATAATTGCCAGTTATTTGCATCACTGACCCAAATAACGTGAAAATTTAAATGTGAACGTGATGATGATGATCACGATGTGCAAAAAAAAAGATTTTTTTTTATTTGAATGCACTTGCATCGAAATTAGTTAAAAAGCGTCGTCGTGTACTCGAGGTTAAGAAAAAAAAAAGATTTTTTTCTTTTCAAATTTATGGCAGGGACAAAGTAAAAAGTTTTCTCAAATGTTTATTTACTGCAATTTAAAAGACAGAAAATATTCAAGTTCGAGCGTTTTTTTGCGACGAGTTTGAATTATGGCACCCATTTATGCGCAATTGTTAGTAGGACAACTCTTTTCATAAAAAATAATATAAAAATAATGCTAATTTATGTGAGTTAAATGTGCCCTGAATTCATATCACCATTAAATTTACTTTTCATTTATTCATCGTTGGAGGATTTTTTGTTTTTATGTAGATTTTAGTAAAATGTCTTGAGTTTTTTGTCTGTCCGTGATTTTTTTCTGATCTTTAAGAATTTTGATTAAAAATATTAACATAATTTTTACAAAATAATTAAAATTTAAAAAAAAAAATTAAATTTAAAAAATAAAATTTTAATTAATTTAAAATAATTTAAAATTTTATTTTTTTAATAAATTAATAAATTGACATAAAATTAAAAAAAAATAAAAAAATGATTTTAATTTAAAAAAAATTAAATGAAAAAAATAATTCAATTAATAATAATTAAATTAATAATAAATTAATAATTATTAATATTATAAAATTAACCATTAATTAAAAAAAAAGTTTTGAATTAAAAATTTAAAAAAAAAAACATTTAAAGTAATAAATTAAATGATTTACACAATTAAAAATAAATTATAAATTAATTAAAAAATAAAATAAAATAAATAAAAATAATTTAATAAAAAAAATTAATTAATTTAAAATATGAAATAAATAAATAAAACATTTAAATTATTAAAAAAAAAATAAATAAAATATTATAAAATAAATCAGTATTTAAAAAAAAATGATTGAAAATTTATATACAAGTAATAAACATTAAAAATTTGTTATTCAAAAAAAGTATTAATTTAAAAAAAATTAAAAAAATATAAATTGATTAAAAATTTAAATAAAATAAAGTTCAAATTATTATTAAATTAATATTTTATATAAAAAAATATTATTAATTTAATTTTTTTTTTTATAAAAAGAAAAAAAATCAAGATAAAAATCCGCTTATATCTATTATGTCTTAAACAAATTATTTTTCAAATTTTTGTCTTTTTCATTGAAGCGCCCTTGTCCGATAACTCTTTTTTTTTTGCAAAAGCGAGCATTTTTGTAACAAATTTTCCCGTGCACGCTAAAAAAAAGTAACAACATTTGATTTATATTTTGTTTGTTTCATATTTTACTTCAGTTTTGACGTTCTTCGTCGGAATAATTTGAATAAATTCTTCATACATGCATGTCTCGAAGGCTGAGTTTTTACAGAAATTAGTCTTATGAATGTTAAAATGCGCATAATATTGATGTAAATCTGTTTGCAACAAAATAAATTCCAAATGGGTGACTTCTGTTCTTTTTCTGCGAAAAAATAAAGAAAGAAGACATTGGAAATTTATGATAGGCAGCAAATCAAAAGTTTTTTGCAATTTAAATGCCTTTTTTGTGATGAAAGTATTTTCATTTGAAATTATGTGACCTGTTTGATGTTTTTTAATGGATTTTGACATCAGTTAATAAATTTGAGACATTTATGATTTGTTTATGGAAATAAATGTCTTTGTTTTAAAAACAACATTTGTTCATGATTTATTTTGCGATTTTTAATTTTTCTGCATCTGTCCCATATTTGTTTGCGGATTTCCTTAATTATTCTTCCTTTGCTTCAGATTTCGAGCAAAAACATTAAAAGTACTAATAATGATGAACAGATGATCAAAAGTCCGAAATCAAAAACCAAAATATTGCTAATTCCATTTAATGCTCCTCATCATCAACAGCAACAATACGACGACACGACACAAAAACGAGAGAAGAGGAGAGAGAAACAGAGTTAATCCCATATTTTTGACCACATAAATCATGATAGTGATGTGGTTTTTGGTCAGATATTCCATGTCTCGATGACATGTGTGTGATATTTGGACTCTGCTCATCACCGGAGAGTGAAAGTCTGTTGCAGACAAACAAACAATGTCTGCGCATTAAAGGTATTAATCCAATATTTATGTTTTTTTCGTTGCTTTTGTGAAATAAATGGACAACAAATAAATAGCGATGACAGGCAATAAAAGGGATTTAAAAGGACTAGAAAATCACGGAGATTCTTTATAGGGACAAATGATATTGGAAATCATCAGGCAAATAACCTTTTGCGATTCTTCGCGATTCGATGCAGAAATGGAGCGAGGAAAACGTACGAAACACATAAAGTCTGATGAAAATGTAAAAATTTCGTATCTCGCATAAACATTCATTTGGAGCTAAAACTAAACAAATTTATGTTATTTGAATGTTTAAGTGGCAAAAGTCGTAAAGAAGGTTTGTTTATGGAAGTCGAGAATAGTTTTTGGCTTGACCATTTGAAAAATTCAGTGTCGTTGGTCGATTAAAAAATAAAATTTTTGGGCACTTTTAATGAAATTTTATTGAATATTTAAAAAAAATGAATTAAAAAAAAATAAAAAAAAATTCGATCAAAAAAATTTTTATAAAATTAAAATAAAATTTTTTAATGAATTTTGATCCATTTTTGATATAAAAAAAAATTTATTAAATAAAAAATGAATAAAATAAAAAAAATATTTTTCAATCAAAAAAAAAAAAAAATTAAAAATTATTAAATAAATTAAAAGAAAGAACATGGTAACAAAAAATGTAAAGATAAAAATTTAAAATAAATTTTAATCAATTTTTGATAAAAAAATATTTTATTTTAAAAAATTAAATTAAAAATTCTAAATTTTTGTGTATTTTTAATTTTATGTTTTATTAAAAAATTAATTATTTTTTTTTAATTAATTATTATTTTTTTATTTTTAAATTATTTTTTTTTTAATATTTTATTATTTTTTAGCTTAAAAAAATTTTTTAAAAAATAAATTTCTTGCATAAATTTAGGCGTTTATAACAAATATTTAAAAGAAAAATAATTTTGACTGGTAGAACCAGTGTACGGGTCCGCCATTTTTGATTGAATTTAAACAAAAAATTATTATTTTTGGTTTTTGAAAAAATTTTATCATTTTAGATATCAGAAAAGAGAATTTTTAACTTTTAAATGTGTTATTACTTCAAATTCTGAGTTACTGAGAATTATCAAATTTGATTTAAAACAAGAAATTTCTCGAGAATCAATTCATAATTAAAATTTCCTTTTATAGACAGCCTCTTATAAAAATTTCTTTCTAAAAATCCTAAAAAATTAACAAATGATATGTTATATTTCTCATATGTTTAATTTTTTTTCTCGTATTTTTCGTTTATTCATTTGACTTTCTGAATACTAAAACAGAAAGATAAAAATTTATTTAAACAACATAAAAAACTGCTTTTTTACCTACCTTTAAAAAAAACCTTTAAAACTGCAAACACATGAGGGCGAGGGTGGTTCAAAGTTAGTCATTAACTTTTTCTATTGATTTTTTCCTCTGTGTGTCTCACGTACGAGAGACAGCCGTGCACGTTTTGTGGATGCAAACAATTGTTTTCAATTAATAAAAGTATAATAAATGCTCAGCATGTGGTGTCTGGTGTCCGGTATTCGTATGTTGTTGTTTGCCCGGGAAGACAACTTTTTTTTTGTGTTTGTTCAAAATCAGATTTTAAAGAGAAAAAGAATTTAATTGATTTTTGTCCGGCATTCACAGGAATTTTATTTAACACGAATCTGATTGGAATTTATTTATTTTTTTGCGGGGGGACAAATTTCTTTTGCTTTTGTCGAATTCCTCCAATTTTCCATTTGATTCATGTGATTTTTCACTAATTTTCCAGAACATTTCGTGCGTTTTTATCTCTTTGAATTAATCTTTGCTTATTTGTTGGAGAGACATAAAACGATGGCGAAGGGGGAATGTTGCCCTCTATTATTATTGCAGTTTTCTTCCGTATCACGAGCAAAGGTGAAATGGGAAAGTAAATACAAAAAAGTTAATGATTCATTGATGCAAAACCTCTAATTTATTATTATAAAAGTAACTAGTCGAGATAATTTATGAGACAAAGCCCATGTTTTTCCTTCTAATGAAGCATGAAACAAATTGGATGCGTTCGGTAGTGTAAAGTTGTAAGTAAATGGACGAAGATAAAGTTACTGCAATATGTTTATTTAAATTTTTCGCTTATACGCACCTTCGATGGCACTGTGAGGTTAAGGAAATTCTTGGGGAGACTCCCCTTTGAGAGTGAAAATTACTTTTTGATATTTTATTGAATGCGATAAGATTCATGAATTTTCATTTTTGTGCAGGATTTTAACATATTGCGACATTATATGATTTTCATGGATTTGTAAAGAGACAATTTATAATTAAAAGTAAATTTAAATATTAATAAAATAAAGATTGTAAATGATAATTTTTAGAAAAAAAATAGTTTTTGAAGTATTTTTTGCTAAAATAATTTTTTTGTCTAAATTTTCTTTATTTTTTTTAAATTTTAATTCTGCTTTATATTTTTTTTTTAATTAAAATAATTTTTAACATTTATTTTATTAATATTTTTGTAATATTTCCCAGACTTTATGAAAAAAAAAATATATTATTTCTTAAATTAAGAATTATTAAATAAATAAAAAATTAAATTAAATTAAATAAAAAAAATAAATTAAATTAAAAATTATTATTTTAAAAAATAATATTTTTTATTTAATTTTAATTAAAAAGATAAAAATTTTCCTGAAATATTTTTTTTCTTTTTTTACTTTTTAAAAAAAAAATCTTTAAAATACGTCAAAAACATAAAATTCCTTGACAAAAATTTTCAACGCTAATTCCACGCAAAAATCCCAATTTGCATGTCTTTGATTGATAAGATTTAAAGTTTTAACAGCGCAAAAACAATCATAAAACAAACTTTCTTGATGATAATCCTCACTTTCTCTTTCATTATCACAAGGCATTCAAAATTTACGGGCGACGTGAAACATAGAAAACTAAATTTTACTCGTGTAAAATATAATAAACATAAACAAAGTTACACAATAAAGGTACATACGAGGATGATGATGATGAAGATATACCTCTCTGAACTAAATATTTACTAATGCAATAAAGCTCGAAAGTTGAACACGAGTCAAGTAAAAACAAAGGAGACACAATGGTAACAAATTAAGATCCTTTTGTTTCGTCTCTGATTCATTCCCGTTTGCTTTGATAGCACATTTCGGTCCTAATCCACATTAATTTTGCCCATGTGAATGAAATTTCAGCAGAGCTACGTTCAGAAAATGAAATTTTCCTATCTTTTCGAATTCGAGGAAAAATGAAATGAGGACCTGTCTAATTGTATCTGATACGAACGAATGAAAACTGGAAAAGTTTTAAACCCTATTTAATAGTCATCGTCGTATATTTCATTTTAAAACAACTAAATACCTTCATACGAGCGAGCGACAGACAGCACGAGAGTGTAACAATGGAAGAGTTATGAAGATAGAATCAAAGATACGGCAAAAAGCGAGGGATACGAGAATTTTCATGAATAAATTGATAATAATAATAATAGGAAACAACAATAACGATAATTACGATTTGGTCCCTGGCTTTTGTGCGGAATTGATGTAGCGGAGTTAATTCGCTCTGTGTCCCATATATTGCCCGTGAATTGTTGTTATGGGCTGCAAAGTGAGTGCGAGTGCCTTTAATCCGAGAATCTATCATTCATAGACGTTTTAATGGACTTTAAAGCGGATTTCGGCAGACGATGTGTGAGAATATCAAAAATTCATTAAAGGGGATTGCCGAGGACCTTGAAATTTTGATGAGGTAATTCGAGACAAAATTTTAATTAGAGACTGACCTGTGTTTGTGAAATTATTTTTAGAAGCAAAGGCTATAAAAGAGAATCATTGAAATTTAATTATAGAAATAAATAAAAAAATAATTTTTAAAAAAATTTTAAATTAACGTATTTCAAATTAATTTAAAATTAAATTAATTTCAAAAAATTTTTAAAAAAAATAAAAAATTTCATTTTAAATTTAGTAAAAAAATTTAAAAAATTAAAAATTAATTAAAAAAAAATAATTTTAATTAATAAAAATAATAAAATAAAAAATTTTAATTAAAAAAAAAATTAAATTTAAATAAAATTTTAAAAATTAGAAAATTAATTAAAAAAATTTTTTAAATATTTTTTTAAAATTAAAATTTTAAATTTTTTAAAATTTTAATTTTATGTTATTTTTAACTTAAACATTAAATATTTATTTATTAATAAAATTTTTAAAATAAATAAAATTTAAAATCCAAAATTTTTGAAGAAAAATTTAAAAAATTATTTAATTAAAGTTTATGATTTAAAAAAGTTAAATAAAAAAATAAATTTTTTAAACGCATAAAACGTTTAATTAATATTTTAAATTTAATTTTTATATTTTAAACTGAACTTTTAATTTTTATTAAAATTTTGTTTGGCTTATGGATCTTAAAATTTTACTTATTTTTTTCAAATTTCTTTAAATTACACTAAAATATTTTAGTGAATTTTTGTGAAATTTTATTAAATTAAATAAAAATTTAATTTAAAATAAAAAAAATATTAAATATATAAAAATTAAAAAATATTCAAAATAACATAAAATAATTTAAAACAAAGAAAAAACTTTTGTGACCAGAAATTTTTTTTTTTTCAAAGAAAATAATCAAATTCAAAAAAATCCCATTCTCCCCAAAAAATAAAAGAAACTAATTCTCTTCTCACATAATTTCCTTAATCGACATCTCTAACAACTTCCTCCTGTTTTTCCTGTACCTTGACGCGCCCCATCACTCGAGAGAGATTCCGTAATTACATGTTAGTGCATCATTATAATCTTGTCATATACCTTAATTTCAAACACATTATTACTATTCAATGAACGTCCAAAGTTAATGACTGTCGTTTTTCCTCCTTCACACTGCAGGTTTCCACGAATCACACATATGTCACTATTTTTTGTCGTTGTTGAAAACCTCTCGCGCGCTGCATCTAACATGTTATTATTTATTCTTTTTAACTTATTTTTATGTGGGTGCCAACTTTGACGTGTCTGTATCATAATAAAGTTATTACGCTCCTCACACGAGCCACTACTGTAGAAAATATCATCACTTTGCACTGACATGCGATGTAATTGAAGTTTTTGAAGTTGTCAAAGGAATAAAAAAAAAAATGAATTGAATGGGAAAATATCGTGTTTGTGACTGTGCGTGGGGGGAAATAACGACCATCATTCATTTATCGATGCATTTTGATATAAAATTGTGTATTTTTACGTAATTGATTAGAATTTATGTGGGAGTCGAATGCAGAGTCAGAAGTTAACCCTCATCTTCATTAAGTGATCGATCATTCGCTTAATTCTTGAGATTGTGAAAAAACGCAGCTTTTGTGCATTAATAAAACAAACAAAAATTCATTTGTTCGAAATTTGTAAGTAAATATCCCGTTTCCGACCTTTTCTTGAAGTTTTCTCTAAAAAGGGCGCAATTTGTTCGACATCAAACCGATTAGTGAAGTAATTCAAGACGACAAACACTTGAAGGAGACTTCCAACTGCAAATACAGGAAAAGGTGTCTCTCTCTCTTAAAATTCTGTTCAAGAGATTTAAATAAATCTAAACATTTTTTAAAGACCTTGTAACACTCGAAAAGTACAAGACAAATATATTTAGGGGTTTTATATCCTGTATGTCGGTGCTACCGTCTTTTCCCATGCACCGAAAGACAAACAAGAAACAACTTAATAATTATTATAATAACTTTAATTCCTAAAATAAATGTTTGAACATTGCAAGGCATGATCTCTAAGTGTGTCTCTGTTTGTTTTATTATTTTAATCTGCTCATTTTCCTGTAAACTCGAGGCAAAAATAAACAAACACACAGAGAAAAATGTGAATAAATCTGACGAGTTTACAGCTGCCAAGTTGTACTCGTACAACGAAAAATTAGCCCCTAAAATAATATTTATAGTTTTGGTTTTTATTGTCTTAAATTTCATCTTTTAATACGAGACACACAAAATGTACTTTTTTGCCAACTACCCGAGTTAAAAGTACGGAAAAAGAATAATATTTTGATAATATTACATTACGGACTACTTTAGAGAGCCGGAATGTGTGCATGACAGAGTCAGACATAAATTTAAATGGCGCCTAAAGGCTTTATCTCGCACTGTATTAAATAAAATGAACCAGATTTTTGTCTTCATCTCTCCCTTATTTTGCAAAAAAAAAACAAAACGCACGAGACAAATGTTGGTTACGCCAAAAAAGGGTACGTTTGTGCGAGGCAAAAGATAACAAAGACAACTTTTTTGATCCTTCTTTAATCTATTTCGCAGTAATATTAGTTGAATATGAGAGGAGCATTAAGAGACACAATGGCAGTAAAGGCAATGACAAACGGAAATTTTTAAGCCGCTGTTGTGAAAAGTTTAAGTTTTTCGACTTTAAAATGTTTTTAAAAGTTTTTTTTTTATAAAAAAATAATTTTAAATAATTTTAATTCAATTCAATTTATTTAATTATTTTAAATTTTAGTATTATTTTATCAAAGTATTTTTAAAAAATTGATTTACTAATGAATTAAATTATTTTATTTATTAAATTATTTTTTTTTAATTTTTTAATTTTTTTTTTTTACAATTTTTTTAAATAAAATCAAATAATAATTATTAATTAAATAAAATTTTTAAATTAAATAATTAATTTATTTTTTTTATTAAAAATTTTGATAAAATGTTATTTAATTTTATTTCAATTTAAATTATTATTTATTTTATTTAAATATTTTTAATTTATTATTTTTTTCTTTAAAATTTATTCGAAATTATTATTATTTATTTTTTAAATTTATTAATAATTTCATTAATTAATTTTTAATCAAATCATATCGATTTTTAGAATTTTGTTTGAAAAATATTTTTTTATATTTTATTTTTAATTTTTTAAAATATTTTTAATTCAATATTATTCTATTAAATCATTTAAAATTTTTATTTAAATTATTTTTAAATATTTTTTTAATAATTTTTTTAATTTTATTTTTTTTATAATTATATATTTTTAAAAAATTAAATTTTTAATTTTTTTTTAATTAAAAATTTTAGTATTAATATTTTATATTTTTTGACAAAAAAAAAATTAGACAATCCGATTTAAAAATTTTCAGGTATCGCAAATTTTCTCAAGTTGCGAATCACAAATTTTTCATAAAATATAAAATTTAACTTGTACGATTACGAAGAAATACATTAGTGAATGGCATCATTATTAGCATCATCAGTTGTTCTGTAGCAAAGAGATATGTAACGATTGTTTTCGTCGATTTCAACTCAAATCTCTCGTAAATTGACACAATTCCTATGTGACTAAAGTTCTTTAATTAAAAATTTAGAGAGGATTCCTTTTTTAGCTGTGTTTGACTTGAGAGTGAGAAAGGCAATTTAGACGGCTTTTCGTTATTATAAAATACGAGGGATCAGGGATTAACGAGTTTAAGTCAAAAAAGTTACCTTTTATTTCAGTGAAGCACGTAAAAAAAACTATAAAATTTTTAATTTCGAAAATTTTTTAATTCATTTAAAAAATGGCAACAATGATTTTTGGTTTAAACACAGCAAAAAATGCGTGTTTTTACTAACAAAATGCTTTCACGTTTGTTCATGCTTTTTACCATCCTCCAGATGGGGGAGCCCAACCGCCGGCATCTCCGCCTCCAGTTACTTTAACTTGGAAAGCTTGACCGCCTCCGTTTCCTCCGTGAGATGGCGCTGGAGCAGGAGCTTGTTCTTGAATGACTTTGATAACTTGTGGGGGAGGAGGAGGAGGAGCAGGAGCAGAATGACCTCCGCTTCCGCCGCCTTGAACCTTAACTTGGAAAACTTGACCTCCGCCATTTCCGCCGTGAGATGGCGCTGGAGCTGGAGCGGGAACAGTTTCTTGGATGACACGAACGATTTGTGGGGGAGGAGGAGGAGGAGCAGGAGCAGAATGACCTCCGCCATGTCCGCCAGCTTGAACTTTAACTTGGAAGGATTGACCTCCGCCGCCGCCGCCTTGTTGCCAGCCAGCGCCTCCAGCGGAAGCGCATGCAACTGCTGCGAATAAGACAACTAAGAATTTCATGTTGATTGGTTTGATTGTTCTTCTTTGCAAAAGATGCGAATTGAAACTGATGCCTTGATCCGAAAATGTCAAACCTTTTATACGAAAACTTGACCCAATCTTCAAAATTCATTATCAAATAAAAAAATAGCTTCTGTTTAATATTTCGACTAGACACCATAAATGTATTCAAATCTGCATTAATTCATTAAGAGGTGAGACTTCCTAATTTTTGTTAACGAAATTTTTACCAAAATGTTAATTTTATTGTTTTATTTTTTGCAATATTTTTCTATGACACTCTTCGTATTAAACGGGTTTTATTTTTCGTTCGTTATTAACATAAAATATTTTTTTTAACGAACCACAGTCAAAAAAGTGTTAATTAAATATTTTGATGGCGCTTGACATTTTTTTTATATTTTTAATCCAATTGACCTTTAAAATTTTTTACATATCGAAAAATTTGCAAAATCGCTTTATTAATTTTTGTTGCATTTATTTCTAATAAAAAGGACAGATTTTTAGCATGCAAAGTTGTAAATTATTCGATTACTCAAAAAAAAAAATATTTCAAAATTTTCCATTAATTTTTTTTTAATTTTTTGAAGAAGTGTAGGCGACAACAATACTTTGTTGATTGTTCAAGGTTTGAGGAGCAACTTTTTTTATTAAAAAAAAATAAAAAATCAAGAATTCGACATGAAAATTCCATCAAAATTAAATCCGCAATCAAAACATTCCACACTTCACGGAAAAAAACTTGCCTCCAAAGAAACTTGAATCCACAAGAATTTTATTATCGAAAAAAAAGCCACAAAAATACAGTCACATGTCAAAGGCACACAAATTTCGGTGTCGTCGGCGTGCATGTCACATCCGCTTACATGTGTGGCGAAAACTTTGTGATCGGCTTCTACCGCACAGACAAAACTTTCGGCAAAATATGGCTCATAAGTACTCCATTCACATCCCCATTCAAAGACACTCACATGTCACACAATACAGATATCAATGAACAATTTCAAGCAATTTTCAAACAATTTTCCTTACAAAACTAAGTTTTTTTTTCCTTATTCTATTTCTTGAGATATTCGGAAGAAAAAAAGTTGTGTGCATCACGTATGCGATTCTTCTTTGGCAAAAGTGACATATGGAAGTTTGTTAACAAGAATATTTAATCATACGAGCGATATTTCTCGACAACGATGAAAAAATTCGAAAGAAAGAAGAATGAAATAGAAAAAAAGCATATTTTCATCCATATTGTCATTTCTGTGCCATATTGAACACTAATATCGACAATATTTGTCGTCGAAAGGAAAAAAAGTTAGTCGAATAGAAAATTTTCTCTTTCTCTATTCATGTGTCGTCATTTGGTATTGTTATGTGACATATAAGTGGCATCCTCTTTAATAATAATTCCATTCGATTCGAATTTTTGTTTAAAAAAAATAAAAAAAAAATCATTCAGTTCAAAAGTTGTCGAAAAATTATTTGAGGAAGGAAATTAGACTTGGAAACTTTATCTTAAAGTCGCCGTGATTTTTTTTCGTCGTTGTTGACATTAAAGAGATATAAAAAGTAAAAAGATATTTTTTGTTTTATTAAATTACTTCAATATTTTTCAAAGAATCACTAAAGATCTTAAAAATTGACTTTTAGAAACAAAACTTTAAAAAATTTGAAGAACAGTACGAAAATGTGAAAATATTTTTTTTTCCTTTTCTGTTTAAACTCCTATTTTATTAATCTAAACCAAGCAAAATTTTTAATGGATCTGATTTTTGGCGGGAAAATATTTTTTTTTGAATCCAACTGATTTTGAATATTTTTCCGTTATTTTAAGATTTATTTAAACTTTTTATCACAAATCTGATAGAAAAGTGCCTTTTTCTCTCATAATAACAGTAAAATATTCATCACGAGAAATGCCTTCAATAAAAATCTTCTAATCTGTCAAAATCTCTCGGATAGACAGGAACATGAGAACCAAACACTTGCAAAACTACATGCTTAGATGCCAAAAAGTACAACTTTCGTCATCGTCTGACTTTCTATCATCCATTCACTCAAAGTCGAAGAGATTTAATATTGATGACTCGATGTAGAAATTTCTTGTTGTTACAATTGTCAATGTAAAGTTATTATCAGTGCGAGAGATATACAAAATTGCTTGACTAAGATAAACGAGGTGACACATGTTCTGTTTAACATGTCTCTGAAACATTTATATTTTCTTGTTGTCTCGTTGTCATCGACGTCGTCCATCGTTTGTCGTGCGAAGCGAAACGAAATTCACACAAGTCACAACCTGAGGCATGTATATTTAAATATCATCATCAGCATCAGCAGCAGCAGCCTTTCAACAGGTCAGGAAAAATTTCTTTTCGTACTACTTTCTTATTTTTTTTTGTGTTTTGCATTAAAATTGCAGGCGAGGCGCATAACACACTCACATTTTATTTGCATTTAGTATTCCAAACAAATCATTTTCTACTACTGATTGCTCGGGGCATCTGTCCATAGAGCTCGAGACGCTGCGAACTGCAACAATGCAAATTGAATGAGAAAACAATGACTCAAAATTAAGTTGCCGTGCTGCTGCTGCTGCTGCAGTTGCTGCTGATATGCAAACAAAACAAATACGAAATAAATATAATCAACATGCAGATCATGATATTCCTCTTTTCGTACCACGTCGCTGATGAGATATACACAAAATTGTTGCCTTTTACTTATGATTTAAAAACTCTCTCACACACAATGCAACAACAACAACAACGTCGGAGAGATATGGAATAATAATAAAAAGAATACGTGAATGAATATCAAATTTTGTGCTTTTTTATTCAAATTTTTTCCTCCGTTGCATTTACGACGCATTCAATGCAATTGTCATACTTTCTTGCTCAATGCACTTCTGAACTGCTGTAAAGTATAACACACATCAGACGAGAGTTTGTGACATGAAATGCAGATTTTTTGGGAAAAGTTTGAAGTTTCAAACCGATTTTGCAGAACCAGATATTTTTTTGTATGAAAATTTGTTTAGTTTGGTCAAAAATTTGGAATCACTGATCTCGGAGTTCTTGATATATGTTGATTAAAACATGATTCAAAGGATAAAAATTGTATTTTTGTGAGATAACGAAGTGAACAGAAGGGTTTCGTGTCAAATTCACGCTCATGTTTAAATTACGAACGAGTTCAGTTGGTGCTTTTAACCCACTTTTTTGATCAGATTTTGCATAAAAATATTTTTTTCACTTGATTACCTCTCAAAAAAAGAGAATCTAAACGTAAGCTTTGAATCTTGTAACAATTTAATGTTGACCCCAATGCATATTTTTAATTGTGATCCCAATGAACATTTTAAATTTTTATCCCAATGCACATTTTGATTTTTTTCCTGCAATAAAATATTCATTCCAAATTTTCTTTCTAAATATTTTTTCTAAAAATTCTTTGAAAGTCTCGCTTATAAAATATTTTGATTCGTTGTCCTAAGTAAAATTTTGAATTTATTGCCCAATGCAAATTTTATATATTTTTTTTTCATCCCAATGCACATTTTAAAATTTTTATTTCAAAGCACGTAAAAAATTTAATTCAGCTCAATAAATTCTTTAAAACTTTTCTTCAAGTAAAATTTAACTAAAATTAATTTCAAATTTTTTTTTTTTAAATTTTTTTTAAAAATGCACATTTTGAATTTATTGTCCCTATCAAATTTTATG